>NW_026555047.1:0-600000 GCF_021234165.1 Pteronotus mesoamericanus
CCTGGAAGCATTGTCCAATGAGGATGCGGGGGCGGGTTTCATAGAACTGTCCAATCCCGGTGAGGGGGCTCCGACAATCGTCCAGTCAGGACTTGGGGCGGGCGCGCACGTAGCAAGTAAATCGCTCCGCCTTGCCTGAGCTTCGGGGCTGAGAAGAGGACCCCCGGCAGCCGAACTGGGAGACGGTGAGTCCGTGCGGCCGGGGCTAGAGCCGAAACCGGGAGGGTCTGGTTCGAACCAGCATAATTGGCTGGAAGCAGCTACAGGCCTGGATTCCGGCGCACCATCCTTAACCTCCAGGGTCCCGATCCAAGTCTCCTTTGCCGCAGAGTGAGGTTGTGGTGTTCTGCCCTAACCTCGCCATGGGGGCGTGTCCCGGGTCCAGACCGGAGGGTACGCCCTCTGACACGGGGTGAGGTACCGGCGTCCTGCCCCCTTTTGGGGGGCCCGGGTGTCTGCCCTCGGCCGTGCCCGCGTCTTAGGTCTTCCCCTACCCCCTCACCTCCACACTCATCCCAAACCCAGGTCCTAGTCCTTTGGCTGTGTGGGGTCCGAGGGAGGACTGGACCACCTGGGCGCTGGCAGTCAGGGTGGAGGGCGGCCACGTGGGGGGAACCTCCCTGGATCGGAGAGATAAAATCGGACCCGGTCTTGATTAAGGAGAGACTTTATTTCTGTTAAAACAAAATTGAACTGAGTAAATTTAAAAATCTATTTGGCTTTATTTAATGATTCATAAATGAAGAGCATCCCATCTAGCAGACAGAAAGGAGCTCCTAGGAGCTGTAGATTTTTACAGTTATAAAAGAGAAGGAACTATGAATTTGTACTAGCAAGGAGCTGATTGTTTGTGGCAAGGTCACTTTCCTTTAAGAGAAGGTGGGGTCTATCAGGCAGATGACCAGCGCTGACCAGTAATTCCTGATTGACAGGTTTAAGATTTCATTCCAGGGATGGGCTGAAACTGGAATTAAGTTTGGTGAGTGTGGCTTAGCATAAATGACCCCATGGGGGCCTGTTGCTTTCTTTTTAACGTCCGAAGTCTGTTGCAACAAGAATGTGGCTCACTTCTCAGAAGAGGGCTTTTTTCAGTGGAAGGAGTGCGAGCAGGAAGGCGGTGTGACAGGAACATTCCCTGTAGGCTCAGCACGTTCTCGGCTCGGGACAGCAGAGCCTTGTCCGGCAATCTCGGTGTTTGGTCAGACCAAGGGAGGGACAATGTCCCGGACCTGTGGGTAGGAAAGAAGGCTGACTAAAGTTTGAATGAGAGATGGGCAATTGTGATCAGTTGGTCCAGGCTTTCGCAAATAAAAAAAATCCAAACTTAGCAAGGTGAGACTTTCATTCAAAAGAATTATTGCAAGGGGTGGGGAGAAGGGGCTGTGCAGTAGGAAGAACGCTCTGACAATACCTTCAGCGAATGTCTCAAGAGTTGGGCTTTCTAAGTTTTGCTTTTATAAACAAGAGTGAATAAAAGTGGGAAGGACTAGGTTGGGATGGCCAGTCCCCAGGCCAGCCTGTCCTCAGAAGGGGTGCCTGAGGGCTCAGGCTGAGGGTGGGGAGCAAAGTTTAAGGGTCTAGGGAAAAACAGAGCCTGAACCAAGTCTGGCCAACAAGCGTTTCCTCTGCTTGGTCAGTGGAGATCAGCAGTTCCGCCCAATCAATGATGATAAGCATAGTGGGGACTGGGGAGCATCTGAGTCCAGCCTTGTGGATAAACAAGGGGAAGGGGGTTCTTAGGTGTGCCTTTTCCAGAATGAAAGGGTGAAGGGGATCCTTCTGCCTTCCTTAAATATTTCCAAAATATTTATCCCATTATTTTTTTAAAAATTTTATTTATTTATTTTTAGACAGAGGGAAAGGGAAGGAGAGAGGGAAAGAAATATCAATGTGTGGTTGCTTCTCGCACATGCCCCAACCTGGGATTGGGCCCTACAACCAGGCACGTGTCCTGACTGGGAATCAAACCAGCAACTTTTCACCTTGTGGGATGACTCCCAAACAACTGAGCTACACTGGTCAGGGTCTCCCCGTTTTTTCCCCGTAATTTTTATTTATTGATTTGAGAAAGAGAAAGGAAGTCGATTTGTTGTTCCACTTATTTATACTTTCATTGGTTGATTCTTGCATGTGCCCTGACCAGTGATCTAACCCGCAACCTTAGCATATTGGGATGATGCTCTAACCAAATGAGTTACTGAGTCAGGGTCTGATTTTCCTTCTTTAGTGGCCATGGACATGCACAGATATTCTGTTTACTTGCATTATCTCAGCTACATTTACTGATGTCTATATATTTATCCCATTACATCAAATCTAAAAAAATCTTTTCCCACAAGTGGTTTGTACTCTCCTCAATCTGCTTAATCTCTGAAACACCTGAAATTTTGTTCCTTAAAAAAATACTTTTTTATTTGCCCAAATTGTATTTTTTTTTAATACAATTGCCATTTTTCTGGAATTCTGGGTAACTGGTTGTTAATTTGAGAGGCCCTCCTGGCTTGACATATTTTTCAGGAACCAGGCATTTCTCTTACCCAATAGGTGTGCCAGGCCCAGGTCCTGGCCTACAGTGTTCACCTCATCTTGGGAGGGTTGTGTTTCTGCCTCTGTCGTATATGAGGGGCTAGACCAGGATCCTCAATGCTGTCGCCTTTCAAGGCAAGAGTTGTTCACATCAAGCTATACTGGAAATCTGTGTTCACAAAATCCTGACATTCTGCTTCCAGGTCTTCTAGCTGACAAGGAAATAACTTTTGAGCAAGCCAAGTATCCATTTCCATGTTATCTGAATGATTTCATTTTTCAGTCTTTGCCTTACTCAGTATGCACTTTACCTCAGTAAAAATCATTCTTATAATTATCTGTGGGTAAGTCTGTATCAATTTTTGTTGTACTTTGCTTCCAGGTTCCAAGCACTTACCATCACTGAGTGTACGGCTTTTGGTTTGCTTGCTTATTGCCATTTCCCATGAGAATATGGACTCAGGAGTTGTAAGAATTGAGTCCCGTTTCCTGACTGACGACCTTCCCCATTTCCCGCACACACTGGTGAAGAGGTGACTTGTTGAAATAGAACATGTGGGATATTTCAGGACATGGTGGTCTTCGCAGATGTGGCTGTAAACTTCACCCCAGAAGAGTGGGCTTTGCTGGATCATTCTCAGAGGAAGCTCTACAGAGATGTGATGCTGGAGACCTGCAGGAACCTGGCCTCAGTGGGTAAGGACATCTTCACCCCTTCACTTAGATTTTAGGGAAGAAATACTTTTACAGTTGTCTCCTCTTTTGGGGGACACAGTCCAAACCTCCATGGAAGCTATGTAGAATCAAACATCTTTTCCATGAAAACAAAGATTCATGTATTAATCTGTTTATTACTATTGATGAAAAGTCTGAGGCTCCCCATTTTTACAAGTGTGACCACAATCTCCAGTTCACAGGGGCGGGCAGTGAGAGCAGCTTTGTGGTTTTTACCCCTGAGACAGTTACACTGTGGTTAATACACATTTGACATGATGATCTTGCTGTAATTAAACCTACACTTACCCAGCTTTACTGGCCTTTAAGGTCATAGTGTCAGCCCTTTCCACAGAATGTTTGTTGTTCGCCATCTTCCCTTATTATGAGCTTTTGTCCAGGGGCAGGGCAGTGGCCACACTCCATCTGATCTCCCAGTGGCAGCTGTGGACCATGGAGAAAGGCTTCATCTAGGCCTCTGTTTCTGCAAACAGCAGGAAAACCACAACCCTCAGGTGGAATCGGCTCTCAAAGGGCATGACATTTGGGCATGTCCAACAGAAATATGACTCAGTCTGTCTGAGAAGGGTGATGTTTGTCTTTCACGTGGCCTGCCTGTTGGACTTTTCATCCACCCTCACTCACATGGGAAGACTGTCTGTATCTCCTCTTATAAAGGGAGCATTTGGGCACTTGGATTTTGCCCAGATCCTTCCTGCTTTGCTTTTCTGATGATATTTATCACAATATTACTCTTCATCTCTTGGAGTATTTTTTAGTGAAAATAACTGCCATTTTGACTTATTTTTGCTATTATTGACAAAGTTTCAAATAGCCAAGGTCCTTGGAGTTTTTGTTTGTTCACATGTCCAATCCTTCTTATAAAATTTGTTTATATTTTGGGATCATATGTGAAAAAAAATCCACATATAGTCTATTTACTTTCCTCTGTCATACCATCTTGATCCCAAGAAATTATATGCTACCTCCTATTGCAGATTGTTTCATGCACAAAACCAGTAGATCATGTTCACAGTGGAGTATTTTGGAGCCTGAAATATCCAGTGAAGAGAAAATAATAAGATTCACAAGAAATGATTCCTGGCCTGTTTTTGGAGAACATCAGACATTTCATGACATTGGAGATCAGCACCAAACCCAGGGGAGGCATCTGAGGTGAGCAGTCCTCCCGCAGGAAGAGGCTCTCAGCAGAGTGTCAGACTAACTTGACATTTATGAAAAAGTGAAAACCTAGCCAAGCAATAGCGTACTCAGAGAATGTTCATGAGGCAGCATTTTCATAAACATGATATAGATACTGGGTGTCTACAACAGAATGCAGTTGGAAACAGTGATCAGGAAACCCCAGATATAACAAACATTGAAAGTTCTGGCTCTGTTTGAGCTCAGCCAGCTCAATAAGCTTGTTCTACCTTGTAACAGTGCAATAATGCCAAAAACATAGCCATTCATTGAAAAGAGCAAATACGTAGTCAATATTGTCATGATCAACTGTGAACAAATCATTAATCAAGACATCATTTATAATCTAATAATGTGCTTCCTATTGCAACAGAAGTCACGTGCTAGAGACTCCCTGTGAGAGTAATGAAGCTAATCCATGCGGAGACACCCTGAACCACATCACAGATCTTCCTGTGGGGGAGAGACATCCTCCTGGAGTTAAACCCCGTGAGTGCGCTAAGTGTGGAAAAGCCTGCTCAAATCAGCCAAGACATCCCGCTGGACACGAACCTCATCCATGTGAGGAATGCAGACAAGCCTGCAGGTGTGTCTCATGTCCAAGCCCTCATGTGGGACCAGAGCGTGTGGAGAAACCCTGTCACTGTCAGGAGACTGGGAGAGCACCTGAGGGATACGGGTGGAATCTGAGTAATAAAAACTCTACCAAGTGTCAGAAATGTGGAAAAGCCTTCACTTGCCACTCCTCCTTTCAGGGACACGTGAGAGGTCACTGTGGACAGAAAGTTCATGCTTGTAAAGTATGTGGGAAAGCTTTTAGGTATTATTCCTACCTTACACGACATGTAAGAACTCACACTGGAGAGAAACCCTATGAATGTAAGCATTGTGGAAAAACTTTCAGTTGTCACTCCTACCTACAAGAACACGTGAGAACGCATGTAGGGGAGAAACCGTACGAGTGTAAGAAGTGTGGGAAAGCCTTTGTTTGTCTCAAATACTTTAGAAGACACATGAAAACGCATAGTGGAGTGAAACCTTATGAATGTCTGGAATGTGGGAAAGCCTACAGTTGTTCCTCTTCCCTGCAAGAACATGTGAGAACGCACAGTGACGAGAAACCCTATGAATGTCAGGTGTGTGGGAAAGCTTTTAGGCATTCTCGATATTTTCACAGACACGTGAGAATGCATAGTGGAGTGAAAACATATAAATGTAAGGATTGTGGGAAAGCTTACAGTTGTTCTTCCTCTCTTCAAGAACATGCGAGAATGCACACTGGGGAGAGACCCTTTGAATGTGAGCACTGTGGGAAAGCCTTCAGTCATCATTCCTCCCTCCGACGACATGTGAGAACACACACTGGGGAGAAATACGAATGTTCACAATGTGGAAAAGCCTTCCGTTGGTCCTCATCCTTACAAAAACATGCGAGAACGCACTATGACGAGAAACCCTATGAGTGCCAGCAGTGTGGCAAAGCCTTCTGGTATCCCACCAACCTGCGAGCACATGTGAGGACACACAGCGGGGTGAAAACCTGAACGCTAGGACTGTGGGAAGCAGTCATTCTCCCTTAAAATCTTGTAAATGCAAGCAGACACACTGGAGAGAAACCTTATGAATGGAAGGAATGTGGGGAAGCCTTTAGACGTAGCCCACCACTTACTTTGTTCATGCAAACTCAGAGCGGGACAGAAATCTTTTAATTATTATACTCATAAATATGATTTTGACTTTGTAAGTGTGTGTGTGTGTTACATGCTGTTGAGTTGGCTTCAACTCTGGTGAACGTATGAATGAGTCCTCAGTGTCCTGCCTTTGACAGCTCTGCTCAGCCCCTGTAGACTCCTATCTGTGGTTTCTTTTATGGAGTCAGTTCATTTCGTATTTGGTCTTCTGTTTTCCTGCTGCCATTTTCCCCAGAATTATTGTGTTTTCCAAAGAACCCTGCCTTCTCATGATACACCTGAAGTAGGATGACTTCAGTTTTTTCATTTTTGCCTTCAGCGACATTTCAGGCTTAATTTGCTCTGGGATCCACTTGTTTATCTTATTGAGGGTTCAGAGTAACCGCAGAGATCTCCTCCAATGCCGTCTTTCAAGTGAATTGATTTCTTTCTTATCAGCCTTCTTCACTCTCCAACTTTTGCATCCATACATATGACTGGAAATACCAGGTGGTACATAGCTTAGCCTTAGTCTCCAATGACACTGGCTAAGTCATTGGTGATTTTTCCTGATTCTTCCATTGCTGATCTTCTGAGTCTCAACCTTCTCTAAATTTCTTTGCTGCAGTCTTTATTTGAATTGATGATTAAAGCAGAGTAAGCAAAATCTTTAACAATTTCAGTGCATTCATTGACTATGTTAAAGTTATTTCTTCTGTAGTTATATTGTTTGTCTTCTTGATGTTCAAACACAGTCCTACTGGTCTCATTTTTATTATAATGTCTTTTGGACCCAGGGTGAGAGTGGTGTTTTGGTTGGTTTTTTTTCCGGGGCAACTTAATACAATTTTAGATGAAAAAAATTTTGATTCCCGCTTTCCATTATATTCCTAGTATGTGATCACTTGCATTGTTAAAATTTCTCCTCTGGTCCAGTGCTGCAGACATGAGATTTTTTGACCTGATAGCCACCCTCCCCTTTAGTTTGATTTACTGAAAGATGCATCTTCCACATTTATTGCTAGTGGATGCCACATACATGTGTTTTGCACAGAAATTATTACTTGTTGAAAGATTTTGGAAGGAGACAGTCTCATCTGATTATGTTCATAATTTGGCCTCCGCTCATTGTCCTTGATCTTAGCTGGAAATCCAACATGATGCATTGAGTTTACAAAGAGACACCCTGTGGTGTAAAGGTGAAAGCTGTGTCCCAATTATTCCACTGAATTGTGTTGTCAGCTTGGGTGAAGTGAGGAACTATTTCATTGTCCTTTGGTTTAAGGGTATGGGCTAAAGCTCATGGGAAGAGGAAGATGCGTGAGGTTTGGAAGGCAGAAGTGAAGAAGCCATGACTCTCAGGTGTTCTGTACTGTCAGGAGACAGTGTGGGAACCTAGTGGGCCTAAGTTACAGTGCATTCTTCTACTTTCTGGCTCTGCCCACCTGGAACAGCTGCACACGTTTGCTGTTACTTCCCTCATAGGCAACAGATCCTGTCACAAGCTTCCCATCATGGACACTTTGGTTTTGAGGTTCATACAGATCCTTGCATTTCCCATAGCTCTTTGGTTTCCCATCAGGCTTCTTCTTCAAATGATCCCTTTTAGTGATCTTTTCTCACTTTTAAACCCCCTTCTTTGTTTTTGCTAATACGAATTCTGTAGGAAGCATCTTGTTCCACTAACAGTAGACCTGTTTCCTGCCTCCACCCTGACACTTTAAACACTGTAGGCACAGCTGCTGGACACTTACTTCCCTTATGGTGTTGAGAGACTGCACTGAACCTGCGTTTCTTTTTCTGGAGACTTCCAGGATTGAAGTAAGTATTTTGTAAACGTATTTGGTATTTGTGGGTTTTCTCTTACAGCTGATTTTTCTCTAAATGATAAACCCAATTTGTTTAATTACTTTCCATATTTATATGTGGTTACCCAATGTTTTTTCATTTTTTTATGATTCAACATGCATTTTTGTCAAATATAGCTTTCTACATTATTTCTTATGAAGATATCATTTACCTAGGTTTTCAAATCAGCTGCATACTAACAAGTTTTATTATATTCTATGTTTCATTAACTAAGAGGATCTGTTAAAATGTCACATGCTAGATGATTAACTTACTCTTGTAATTGTGTCAATTATTTTATATCTAAGTTGACATTACCAATTTAGATAACTTATTACCATACCAAATTAAAAAATATGGTATCTAAGATTATTTCAATGAACACAGAAAAAGCATGTTATACTATTCAACATTCATCCATGACAAATTTCTTAGGAGTTGAGGAATAGATGAGAACTCTCACAACTTTTGGAAGGGCATTGTCAAAAGCAATGTTTATGAAAGGATGCATACATAAGTGGTTAAAGTTCACCTGTTCAATAAAATTATATACAAACAAGGATACTCATGACTTAAATCCCCTCAGTGGTAGACTAGATATCCTAGCCAGCGCCTTTAGAAATAGGTATAAGTTTATAAAGGAAAAAAATAGTCACATTTTTCTCAGAGTTGCCACAATTATGTATATAAAACTTCTAAACTGTATGTGGGTAACCACAGACAAATGGTTATTAACAGCTTCTCAGGATTATTGCTTATTAGTTTAACATAAAGTGGAAACTTCATTACCTTAAACTACATGGCCTTTCACATTAAAACATTTTCTGGGGTCAAGTGTTTTATCAGGAGCTTCTTCCTTGTTTCAGGGTAGGAAAGTAGCTCTTCTGAGAATCCCAACCCACCAGCAGGTTGTCCTTGGTAACCCAAGAGTGAAGAAAACGGAGTAAAATGTTTACAAAATGAGATTTGGTAATGATTTCTTAAATATCACGGCAGAAGTACAAGCAATGCAAGAAAAAGTATATAAATTGGACCATCAAAATTTAAATCATATGCATCAAAGACTATCAAAGGATAGTATCAAGAGAGTGAAAAGACATCTCACAGACTGAACATATTAGAAAAGTCTTTATTTTGTTATCCAGAATACATAAATAACCCTTTCATCTCAACAAAAATGCTAACAACCCAGTTAAAAATGGGCAAAGGACTTGAATAGATATTTCTCCAAAGATGAAATACACATAGCAATAAACACGTAAGAGTCTCAACATCATTAATCACAAAGGAAATGCAAATCAAACCCACAATGTGATACCACTTCTACCCGTTAAGATAGCTAGAAAAAAACAAACAAAAGTGATGTGGAGAAATGGGAACCCTTGTATACTCCCAGTGGGAATATGAAATGGTGCTATGGAAAAGAGCTGGTGGTTCCTCACAAAAGTTAAACATAGAATTATAGATGACTCTTCTATTTCCCTCCTACCTATATTGAAACAGATACTCAAATGGGTTACATGAATGTACCTTGTAGTGCTATTCAAAATAGCCAAGAGGTGGAAATGTCCATCAGTGGATGAATGTTACCGAACAGCAAGTTCGTCCACCTGGCACTAGCAGAGCCAAATACTAAACCCCGCAAGAACTGCAGCCGAGAGACTGGCTATTTTTATTATGAATGGTGACACCCAGGAGAACAGGAAGCTGATGCACAAAGGCCCTAACTCCTTGAATTGTCAAGACAGGGTTTTATAGAGCCAAATCACCAGTCATAATGAATAAAGGGTCTTGCTGATTGGTCAAGAGTGAGGTAATGGGGTTACATCATCATTTTAGATCTTCATGTCAGCATCGGTGTCCCTAAGTCTGGTTTAATGGGAACTTGGCCAGCTGTCTTTCTGCTTTAGGGCTCAGGAGCTGAAACACAATTTAGGCCATGATCTGATCTTTGGCTCAACAGGAACCCAAACTTTGTGACTCTTAGTCAAGGAATGGCCATTGATCTGGCTGTTAATGATTAGTAAGGGAAAGGGCTAAGGCTTATGGGGCATGCTGGGAAGAAACTGAATAGAAGGCTGGGGCTACCCATTAAATCAAAATTATACATTAAATCAGTATCCTTGGTTTCAGTTGGTGGTTTGCTTTGTGTGCTGAAAAACATCTTAACAATGCATGTTACTTAGTTATCTTTGTGCAGAGTTAAGAAGCTATATACATCTATTGTGATTTTTACTCATTGTATGCTATTATTATTCCTGCTGTCTTGGTTATTTATTTTTTTATAGATTTTATTATTTATTTGTAGAGAGAGGGGAAGGGAGGGAGAAGGGGAGAGAGAAAAACATCAACGTGAGAAACATCGATTGGTTGCCTCATGTACATGCCCTGACCGGGGACTGAATCTGTAACCCAGGCATGTGTCCTGACCAGGGATCAAAACGGTGACCCTTCACTCTGTGTGGCACGATGCCCAACTAATTGAGCCACACCCATCAGGGGTTATTCACACTTTTAAGTGTAAAACTCTGTGGCTTTTTTCCCCCTCTTTTAATCCTCATCCAAGGATATATTTATTGATTTTAGAGAGGGAGGAAGGAGGGGAGTAGGGGAGAGAGAGAGAGAAATATCAATGTGAGAGAGAAGCACTGATCGATTGTCTCCCCGCATAGGAACCTCGACTGGGGAGGGAAACCACAACCTAGGAATGTGCCCTAACCTGGGATCAAACCTGCAACCTTCTGGTGTACAGGAATGTACTCCAATCAACTGAGCCACCCGGCCAGGGCAACTCAGTAGCTTTATGTACTTTCACAAAGCTGAACAACACCACTATACTACCTGAATAAGGAAATATAAACTATATCAGCTAGGTGTTTCATCACCAAAAATGATTTATTCTGGAAAAAAAATCACAATGCAGTGCAAGCAGACATGGCAAGCCACATATACACACTGAACTCTGCTACATTAGGGAGGTATTTATAGAGGGCAAAAAGGAAGCTAAGGGGCAGTTACAATCACAGACCTTTATTTTAAGCATAGAGTTCTTTTTATAAACTTTTGGTGGTGTCATTGTGTGTGAGAACTTCAACATGTGAGAACTCCTCCCATGAGTGGTCTCTCTTCCACAGATCCTCCCAACTGATAACGTTCATTTAAAGCAGAGGTGTCCAACCTGCAGCCCGCAGGCTGCATGTGGCCCAGTGAATGCGTCCCAACACAAAATTGTAAATTTACTTAAAACACTGAGTTTTTTTTTTGTGATTATGTATTTCCATGTATTTAATATGTGTCCCAAGATAACTCTTCTTCTGGTGTGGCCCAGAGATGCCAAAAGGTTGGACACACCTGATTAAAGTCTGTCAGCCTTGCCCCGGCTGGTGTGGCTCAGTTGGTTGGACTGTCTTTTCGTAAACTGAAAGGTGGCAGGTTTGAGTCCCTGTCAGGGCACATACCTAGGTTGCGCCTATCTCTGTCCAGGTGCATAAGAGAGGCAAGCAGTTGATGATTCTTATGATTCTCTCTTGCATCAATGTTTCTCTCCTTTCCCCTCTAGAAGCAGTGAAAGAATGTAAAAAATATATAAATGAAGCCTGCCAATATTCATCCAAATACTATCCTTTCCATTTCAAAATTCACAGGGATTAAAATCCTGATTTGATTACGTTTCCCTTGCAGTGTAAAATGCACACCTGAGAATTCCAACATCTCACCCTGTGGCTGTACTGAGATTAGGCCAGTTAAGTCAGCTGGGACCACAGGTTCTCGCTGCCGGTAGGGGCAAAGTACCTGGACCCACAGGTTGCTGACCTCAAGCCCCAATGTGGGGACGGGGCTTCACGGTGTCAAAGGTTACAGGAGAAAACCTATCTTGCATGCGGTCCGCCTATAAACGTCTGTTCTTAAATAAAGGGCACAAACTCAAGCGTGATCTCGTCACTACGGCGACCCTTGACCCTGGAGATCACAGGCCCTTCAGTAGGAACCTGCCCCTGCTCCTGACAAGGAAACATCCATTAGGAACCTGAGTCAGGTCCAGGGAGAGGAGAAGGTGGTGGGTTCTCCTGAGCTGGGGACAGACGCAGGGTCAGCTTGGATAGGACCCGGTTCAACTCACATCCCACGTTAGGCGCTGAAGGACGCGGCGCTGCGACCTGCAGACAGCTCACTTCTTTGGGGTTCAGCCACGTGACCTCTGCCCCCGCCCATTACAGTGACTCTGTCCAATGACAGAATACGGAGGCGGGGCCCACAGCGAAAATCGGGAGTACAGGGGCGGGGCCGAAGAACTGCCCAATCAAGGCATGGGAAGAAGAAAGGATCTCAAAAGCTGTCCAATCATGGCCTGGTGGCGTGACAGGAGTTATATCCAAACAGAATCCTTACAAAGGGACAGCCTGGAGTTCTGTCCATTCCCGTCGCGGGTGTCTGCAGCATTGTCCAATCTGTGTGTGTGTGGCGGGGCAGGGTAGGGGGGGCGGGGGTGGACCGTGCATCCGTTGCCGGAGGCTGGCGCTTTGGCATCCATCGTTGACATCTTTCTCCGCCGGGGGAGGCGCTCTTGCGTTTCTGTCCAGAGCGATCCTGGGTGCTCTGTCTGTTTCTGTTACCTTCCGGGGTTGCAGGGCTGCGGAGCTGCTGGGAGAACGACGACCTGAGAAAGAGCGACGCAGCTGCGAAATGGTGAGGGCGAGGAGCGGGCCAAGACCTGGATGGGTTGGGTCGAACCGGTCAGATCCGGCTGAAAGCGGCGCACGGCCCGTGATTCTGGGTTCCCCTTCTGTCCTGAGTCTCCTTTTTCGGTTGCTGGGTGGCTCCCGGCGTCACATCCCGGTTGAGCTGGGGGACCAAGGAAGGACCAGATGACCACCATCACGGGCGGTCAGGGGCTGGGAGCGGGGTGGACGTGAGGTGGAAGGACTTGATCTGAATCTGACAGATAACATCAAATCTGGACTTGCTTCAAAGACTGGTGCAGTAGGGACAAGGCTTGGATATCAGAGCTGTACCCACATCTCAAATCAGAAGCGGGCTTTTCTGTGGCAGGAGGGTGAGCAGGAAGGCGGTGTGACAGCAGCCGCTTCTCTGTGGTCAGCGAATTCTCAGATCAGGTTAGCGGGGCCTTGTCTGCTTCTCAGTGCGTGTTCAGACTAGGTGGGGACAATGTCTGGGCCTGTCGGGTGGACAGAAATCTAGTAAATCTTGGATAAAAGATGGGAAATTGTGATCACTTGGTCAAGCCTCGGAAATTTGAAAAATATAAGCTTTGTAAGAAGAGACTTTCATTCAAAAGAATTACTCCACCGGGTAGGGAGAAGGGTAGTGGGTACAGGGGCTGTGCAGTAGGGAGAGCTCTCAGACCATACCGTCTGCAATTGTCTCAAGAGTTGGGCTTTCTGAGTTTTGCTTTTATAGAGGGGAGTCAACAAAAACAGGAAAGACCAGGTGCGGCTGGGATGGCAGATCCTGGATGCCAGTTTGTTCTCAGGAGGGAGTGTCTGTGGGCTAAGGCTGAGGACAGGCCGAAATTCAGGCGTCTGGGGTTAGGAGAGAAGCTGAACTTAATTAAGTCTGGCCAACAAGCATTTGTCCTCCTTGGATGCACAGTACAGCCAATCATTTAGGACTCAGAGATTTGGGATGCGTGGTGTTTGCCTCTGGCTATGTCATAGGTAAACACAGGACATCTGAGAGACTCATCTAAGTCAGTGGTTCTTGCAGTGTGCCCTTTTCTAGAATAAGTGATTGGGGTGGTTCCTTTCGCCTTCCATGGGTCAGGGAGGATTTGGCATTGTCACCTGACACGTGTGAGCAGCCTCCTCTGTGCCCAGCTCAGCACTAAGAGCTTCCCCTTATTCCAGCCTCAGATTTCAGCAGGTGTAAAAATGACTGAATTCCTTATTTTTTCATGGTTTGAAGGTAGTTAAGTGTCTCAGGTCTTTTGACCTGCTGACTCACGTTATTCCTGCACTTAAATAGAGATGTCTCTGAGGAAGAATGTCTCAGATACAGAAAATGTCCTCTCTTTTATTAAAATTGTGGGAAAATGCACAGTTTTGCACCTTCATGCAAGGTCGGTGGATATACGTATTAAAAAGATTTCTAAAAATCATAGTGACTCTTCATTCAGGGTTCAGAGTTTGTGAGACACTGTGTGATCATGTTACACTTCCTGTTAATAGCTGATGTCAAAGATTAATCCAAATTTTGTGAATTGTGACCTGTGGTGGTTGGTTTGGCATCATCCACAGAGTTCCTTGAGGTAAGTGTGATTTGTGCAAACTGAGTAAGACTATGAAGGTCTACCTTAGGGAAGTGAACCTTTGGATTTTATGGCTGGAGGGAAGTTGATGAATTTGAGTTAATTTGGGTCAGAATTTATGCATACCTCCTTGGTAAGGGTGGAGGCCCTAGATGGGGTTTGGGGTGTTGTTCCCAAACTGAGGAGAGAGAGCAGGGTGTGTGGGGATCGAGTTTGGTTTGTGGAGGAGGAGCGCTTAGGGTGCCCTTATTCCTTCCCTAGGTGGGTCTACCCGCGACTACCTGTCAGCAGGTGTTTGACCTTCAGTCTGGGTTCCCCTGTGCACTGTGGGAAGTAGGCTGCGGGTCTGCGCTGGCTCACACCGGGCCACTCTTCCCTTTTTTATCCTGGAGGGGATAGAAATTTCTATTAAGGTGACTTTGGGATCACTGTTTTCACTCTATTTTGAAAGGAAACTAGAAATTTTCCAAAAATTTAATCTCTGTCAGAAATACAACACAATGCTTCCAGTTCAATATCTGGGTCCCTGTTGCCACACATCTAGTCCTTGACAATTGGTAGCTGAGGCAGGTGGGGCATCCAGGCATTTGGGAAGAAGGAGACTAAGTGGTATCTTTTAATATGTCATTTTCTTCCTATTACTGTACATGGAACTGAAATTGATTTTTGAAAAAAACTTACAGTTTACATTCAGTATTGTTTTGTATTACTTTCAATTGTACAGCATAGTAAATAATCATATACTTTACAAACTGTTCCCCCTAATATTTCCAGTACCCAACTGGCACCATAAATAGTTATAACATTTTATTGACTATATCCCCTATGCTGGGCTGTACATCCCTTAACTACAATCCCTCCACCTTTTTCCCCCAGTCCCCAATCCTCTCCCCTCTAGCAACCCTCAGTCTGTTCGCTGTATCTGAGTCTGTTTCTGCTTTTTTTGTTTATATTGTTATTTAGACTCCACATGTAAATGAAATCATGTGGTATTTGTCTTTCTCTTACTTATTTCACTTAGCACAATACCTTCTAGGTCTATCCATGCTGTTGCAATGGTAAGATTTCATTCTTTTTTATGGATGAGTAATATTCCATTATACAGGGACCAGAAGAAGTAACACCTGCTTAAGTGTGGTTGGTAGGGTAGTAATATGGGTGTAATAATTTATAGTTTTAATTTGAACATTTCACCTAAAATGTCATATGGTGTGCTTGAGTGTGATATTGTTATGTTACAGAATTATATGCTTATGATTTTGTAATAAAAAAGGGGCGTTATTTGTGCTGCACCCTGTATATGTACTGCAGCTTTTTTATCCATTCATCTGTTGATGGGCACTTGAGTTACTTGCATAGCTTAGCTATTATAAACAATGCTACAATTAACATAGGGGTTCATCAGTATTTGTTTTTAAGGCCTTTCAGTATTTGCTTTTAAAGCCTTATAAGTGATTGGATGAGGCCCACCCACACTATCCAGAGTCATCCCTTGTACTTAAAGTCAACTGACTGGAGATGTTAACCACATCTCCAAATCAAAATACTTTCTCAACAGCTCTTTGATTAGTGTTTAATTGAACAACTGGGTACAATAACCCAGCCATGTTGAAGCATAAAACTATCCACATCTTCTCTGGGTTGAGAGCTAAAGATCTGCTGAAGTTTCTAGAAGCAGAGACCTCTTTTCCTATAAGATTTTGTTCTTTTTAATCGTTGAGTAATATTCCATTGTATATATGTACCACTTTTTTATCCACTTGTCTATTGATGAACTTGGCTTGCATCCATAACTTGGCTATTGGAAATAGCACTGCAGTAACATAGGGGTGCATATATTCTTTTGAATTAGTGTTTTGGGTTTCTTCAGATATATTCCCAGAATTGGAATCACTGGGTTATAAGGTAGTTCCATTTTTAATTAGTTGCTTTCCACATTGTCTGTACCAATCTGCATTCTCACCAATAGTGCATGAAGGTTCCCCTTTTCTCCAAATCCTTGCCAGCACTTGTTTCTTGTGAATTTGTTGATGACAGCCATTCTGACAGGTGTGAGGTGGTATCTTATTGTGGTTTTAATTTGCATTTCTCTGCTGATTAGTGACTTCGAGCATCTTTTCATTTGTCTATTGGCCATCTGTATGTCCTCTTGGAGAACTGTCTATTTAGGTCCTTTGCCTATTTTTTTTAATTGGATTGTTTGTTCTTTTGGTGTTGTGTGAGTTCTTTATAAATTTTGGGTATTAACACCTTATTAGATGTATTATTGGTGATGAAATTGATTTTTGATTATTATATTTTAACCAGCAACTCTGCTATGGTCAGTTATAAATTTAATAATTTATTTATTCAGTCTATAGGATTGGGGGATTTCTTTTTTTTAATATATATTTTATTATGATATTACATTGTCCCTTTTTTTCTCCCCTTTATTCCCCTTCACCCTGCACCCCTCCTCCCACCAGCATTCTGCACTCCCCCTCCCCCTGGCTTAGTTCATGTCCATGGGCCATACATATAAGTTCTTTGGCTTCTACATTTCCTATACTATTCTTAACCTCCCCCTGTCTATTTTTTACCTACAATTTATGCTTCTTATTTCCTGTACCTTTCCCCCCATTCTCCCCACCCCCGCCCCACTGACAACCCTTCATGTGATCTCCATTTCTGTGATTCTGTTCCTGT
This sequence comes from Pteronotus mesoamericanus, assembly GCF_021234165.1. NCBI lineage: Eukaryota > Metazoa > Chordata > Mammalia > Chiroptera > Mormoopidae > Pteronotus > Pteronotus mesoamericanus. The sequence continues at coordinate 16,912 of NW_026555047.1, forward strand.
TCTAGTTGTTTGCTTAGTTTGTTTTTGTTTTGTTTTTAAGATTCAGTTGTTGATAGTTGTGAGTTTGTTGTCATTTTACTGTTCATAGTTTTTGGTCTTCTTTTCCTTAGATAAGGCCCTTTAACATTCCATATAGTAGGGGCTTGGTGATGATGAATTCCTTTCACTTGACCTTATCTGGGAAGCACTTTCTCTGCCCTTCCATTCTAAATGATAGTTTTGCTGGATAGAGTAATCTTGGATGTAGGTCCTTGCCTTTTATGACGTTGAATACTTCTTTTCAGGCTCTTTTTGCCTGCAAGGTTTCTTTTGAGAAAGCAGCTCATAGTCTTATGGGAACTCCTTTGTAGGTAACTGTCTTGTTTTGTCTTGCTGCTTTTAAGATTCTCTCCTTATCTTTAATCGTGGGTAATTTAATTATGATGTGCCTTGGTGTGTACTTCTTTGGGACTCTCTGGGTTTCCTGGGTCTCCTAGAAGTCTATTTCTTTGGCCAGGTTGGGGAAGTTCTCCTTCATTATTTTTTCAAATAAGTTTTCAATATCTTACTCTTCTTCTCCTTCCGGCATCCATATGATTCAGATGTTGTAATGTTCAAAGTTGTCCCAGAGGTTCCTAAGGCTTTGCTCATTTTCTTTTTTTTTTGAGTTCTTGTTTCTTCATTCTGTTCTGGTTGAATGTTTATCTTGTCCTTCTGCTACATATAGTTGACTTGAGTCCCAGTTTCCTTCCCTTTACTGTTGGTTCCTGTATATTTTTATTTCACTTTGCACAATACAGCCTTCACTTTTTCCTCCACTTTGCGACCACACTTAACCATTTCTGTGAGCATCCTGAATACCAGTGTTTTGAACTCTGCGTCTGATAGGATGGCTATCTCTTTATTGCTTAGTTCTATTTTTGGAGCTCTGATCTGTTCTTGCATTTGGGCCATATTTTTATTTTTGTCTCAGTATGCCTCTTACAGTGGGAGGGGCGGAGCCTTAGGTATTCCCCAGGGCAGGGCAACTCACATCTCTGTGTAGTGGTTTTGTATGTGGGGGTGGGGGGTGGGTTTCGGTAGGTTCAAGGACCCTGTGGGTCTCTCCAACAAACTCTCCTATGAGGCTGGGAGTTTCTCCTGCCACTGCAACCCCCATAGATTTTTACAGCCAGAGGTTTTGGCGCTTTATTTCCCCATGCTGGAACCCCAGGTTGCAGAGTCTGTCTCGCATCCCATTTGTTTCTCCTAGTTTATCCACAAGCAAATGTGGGGCTGCCTGGTCTGCCAGCCGCCACCTTGCCTGTCCCATTCTGCCAGCAGCGGCTTTGCCCGCCTGGTCCTCCTGCCACCACCTTGCCGTGTGTCCTTTCCACCCCGGCTGCCTGTCTCCACCCCTCCTTCCAGTCTGAGTGAATGTTTCTTCTTTAACTCCTTGGTTGTTGGACTTCCGTACAGTTTGATTGTCTAACACTTCTGGTTATTTTTTGTTTTTAAATTTGTTGTCCTTCTTTTAGTTGTGTAAGGAGGCAAAGTGTATCTACCTATGCCTCCATCTTGGTCAGAAGTGTTTGGTGGTTGTTTTTTTTTTCTGGTTTGCGGGATTTCTAAATACTAAGTCTTATCATCTAATACTAGTAAAGTTTACTGTTTTCTCTTTGTAAATCTTTTTCCACTTTCTTATTTTCTGTGGCCACACTGGCTTGGCCTTCACAGGTGTACAATTGTATACACTCCCATCCTTACCTTCTTGTTCTGGATCTCAGAGGGAACAGTTTTAACATTTCAGTGTTAAATGGGAAGTTGGCTCTGGGTTCCTTTCTGACTATGTGTGTTCCCTTCTTGTCTTTAAGTTGTATTAGCATCAGTGAGCAGTGACATAAGGCCGTGCACTGACTGGGGACCTAAGCTGCAACCCAGCCATGTGCCCTGACTGGGAATTGAACTGGCAACCGTTCGGTTCAGTTCAGTTTGCAGGCTGACATTCAATCCACTGAGCTCAACAGTTCTTCTTTGTGGACCATTTTTCCCAAATTCCAGGCACTCAGCTGTTTGAGAGGCCCTGAAGGCTTGCAAATTTCTTCAGGGACCAGGTTCCCCTCTTTATCCAGCAGGTATGCCAGGCCCCGGGCCCTGGCCTACACCTGTGCCCACAGTGTCCACCTCATCTGGAGGGTTGTATCTCTGCCTCTGCCAGATATGAGGGGACTAGACCAAGCTCCTCAACATTGTTGAAGTGCAAGGTGACGACCATTGAGATCAAGCGGCACTGGAAATCTGTGTTCGTGAATTTCTGCCATTCTGGTTCCAGGTCTTGGAGCTGACAAAGAAATAACTTTTGAGCAAGCCAAGTATTCAATTCCATATTATCTGAATGATGATTTCATTTTCAGTCTTTAACATACTCAGAATCTGCTCTACCTTATTAATAATAATTCTTTTTTATTATGTGTGAATAAGTTTATATCACTTGTTCTTTGCACTTTGCTTCAAAGTTCCAAGCTTTTACCACCACTGTTGGGCACTTGGTTTGCTTGCTTATTGTCATTTCCCGAAAGAGCATGAGCTCAGGAATTCTAGGAATTGAGTTTCATTCTTTGTTGGCCTCCCCCATTATCCTGCACGTGCTGGTGAAGTGGTGCCTTATTGAAATAGAATGTGTGGTATGTTTCAGGACACAGTGGTCTTTGCGGATGTGGCTGTGAACTTCACTCAGGAAGAGTGGGCTTTGCTGGATGCTGCTCAGAGGAAGCTCTACAGAGAAGTGATGCTGGAGACGTTCAGGAACCTGGCCTCAGTGGGTAAGGATGGCTTCATCCTTCACTGTCTTTTATGGAAAAAGTATTTCTTACAGTTGTCCTTATTTATTGGGCCCAAGGAAGGCCAACATGTCAACAAAAAGACAGATGCAGTCCAAGTTTTCATGAAACCTGTCTAGAGTCAAATATCTTTTTCATGATGACACTGTTTTATGTATTAAATTGACTTTTTATTTCTTTTGAAGAAAAGTCTGAGGTTCCGTGATTTTCATAAGTGTGAGCATAGATTTCCAGTTTGCTGTGGGGCAGTGAGAACAGCTTGATGATTTTCACCCTTGAGACAGTTACAATGAGATTAATACAAATTTGGCATGGTCACGCTACAATTAAATCCACACTATACGCCATGAATGGCCATGAAGCCCAACTCTGGGTCCTTCTCATAGACTGTTGCCTTTCATCCTCCATCATGAGAACCTTTTCTCCTGGTGCAGGGCATCAGCCAGACATGCCACCTGTTTTCTAATGGCAGCTGGAGCTGTGAAGAAAGGTTCATCTAGGGCCTCTGTGTCTGACAACTCCAGAGAGCAACAACCCTCAGGAAGAGGAGATTCTGGATAAGGGATTGATATTTGGACAAATCCATTAGAAACTCAGTCTGTGTTTGAGAAGGGTGCTGTTTTACATTTACTGGCCTCTTTGTTGAACTTTTTATGTATCCTCACTCATGTGGGAAGACTCTCTCCTCTTGTAAAGGGAGCACTTGGGCACATGCATTTTGTCCAGGTCTGCCCTACTTTGCATTTTTGGTAATATTTATCTTTATTTGGACTCTATCTTTCCTGTAGTATTTCTTAGTGACCAGGCTGCTATTTGACTCCCTTTTTCTATTATTGCCAAAGACCCAAATAGCAAAGGCCCTTTCTTTGCTTACAAATTTATTCTTCCTGTCCTGGCCAGCATGGCTCAGTTGGCTGGAGCATTGTCTAGTAACTGAAAGGTTGCTGGCTCGATCCTTGGTTGGGATGCATGCAGGAGGCAGCCAATTGGCGTGTATGCCTTGCATTGATGGTTCTCTCTCCCTTTCCCTCTCTCTCGAACAAAATAAACCTTTAAAAAAAGTATTTTTCCTAATTAACTTTGTTTACACTTTTCTATGAGAATATGAAAATTAACCCATGCATTCTTATTTTATTTTACCATTTCCTTCCCAGGGAATTTAATTGACTTATCCTATCAGTTACAGATTGTTTCACTCAAGTTAAAACCCGAGCCCCATGTCCTGGGCAGGACACTTTGGAGAATAAAATATCCAGTGAAGAGAAGATACCAAGATTCACAAGAAATGATTCCTGGCCTGATTTTAGAGAAAACTGTATAGTCTATAACATTGCAGGTCGGCACCAACCCCAGGAGAGGCATCTGAGGTGAGTGGCACAGGGGAACAGCCACTCACACACAAGGAGTGTGAAGCCCTATGAATGTCAGCAATGTGGGAAAGCTTTCAGGTTTCCTGCAAACCTGCAAGTACATGTGAGGACACAGACTGGGGAGAGACCCTGTGAATGTCAGCACTGCGGGAAGGCATTTCAAGACTAACTTGAAATTAAAGAAAAAGTATAAACCTAGCTAAGCAATAGGGTACTCAGGGAATTTTCATGGAACACTATTCTCATAAATGTGATGTAGATATTGAGTGTCTGAAACAGAATTCTGATGGAAACAGTGATCAGGAAGCCCAAGATGTAAGAAACACTGAAAGTTATGGCTCTATTTGAGCCCAGCCAGAACAATATGCTTGTTTCATGATGGAACAATGCAGACAGTGCCAAAATATCCCCATGCATTGAAAATGGTAAATACGTGCTTAAAAAAATTATTAACACCATTAATAATCACTAATAAAGGAATCATTTATCATCATTAATCACTAATAATGTACTTCTTATTTTGAACAGAAATCACATGCTGGAGACTCCATGTGAGAGTAATGACGCTAATCCATGCGGAGACACCCTGAACCACATCACAGATCTTCCTGTGGGGGAGAGACATCCTCCTGGAGTTAAACCCCGTGAGTGCGCTAAGTGTGGAAAAGCCTGCTCAAATCAGCCAAGATCTCCCAATGGACATGAACCTCATCCATGTGAGGAATGCGGACAAGCCTGCAGGTGTGTCTCATGTCCAAGCCCTCACGTGGGACCAGACTGTGTGGAGAAACCCTGTCACTGTCAGGAGACTGGGAGAGCATGTAAGAGATACGTGAAGAATCTCAGTAATAAAAACTCTATTGAGTGTCAGAAATGTGGAAAAGCTTTCACTTGCCACTCCTCCTTTCGGGGACATTTGAGAGGTCACTGTGGACAGAAAGTCCATGTGTGCAAAGTATGTGGGAAAGCCTTTATGTATTACTTTTACCTTACAGGACATGTGAGAACTCACACTGGAGAGAAACCTTATGAGTGTAAGGCATGTGGGAAAGGTTTCGGTAGTCTGAAATACTTTAGAAGGCACGTAAGAACACACAGTGGACTGAAACCGTATGTATGTAAGGAGTGTGGGAAAGTCTACAGGTACCTCACAAATCTGCAAGAACATGCAAGGACACACAGTGGGGAGAGACCCTATGTATGTCAGCACTGTGGGAAAACCTTTAGCCGTCACTCCTCCCTTCGCGGGCACGTGAGAACGCACAGTGGAGTGAAGCCCTATGAATGTCAGCAATGTGGGAAAGCTTTCAGGTTTCCTGCAAACCTGCAAGTACATGTGAGGACACACACTGGGGAGAGACCCTGTGAATGTCAGCACTGCGGGAAGGCATTCAGGTACGCGGCATCCCTGCGAGTGCACGTGAGGACGCACACTGGGGAGAAACCCTATGAATGTCAGCAGTGTGGCAAAGCCTTCACCAGTCACTCTTACCTTCAAAAACATGTGAGAACACATAGTGGGGAGAAATCCTACGAATGTAAGGAATGTGGGAAAGCTTTCAGGCAGCTTCAACATTTTCAAGGCCACATGAGAATACACAGCGGGGTGAAACCCTATGAATGTAAAGAGTGTGGGAAATCCTACAGTTTTCTCTCATCCCTTCGAATACACGTGAGAATGCATAGTGGGGAGAGACCCTTTGAGTGTCAGCAGTGTGGGAAAGCCTTTAGTCGTCTCTGTTCCCTTCAAGGACATATGAGATCACACACTGGGGTGAAACCCTATGAGTGTAAGGAGTGTGGGAAATCCTTCAGATATCCTGACAACCTGCGAGTACACGTGAGGACACACACTGGGGAGAGGCCTGATGAATGTCAGCACTGCGGGAAAACCTTCAGGTATCCCACATCTCTGCGGAAACATGTGAGAACGCACAGTGAAAAGAATACCTGAATGTCAGCAATGTGGGAGAGCCTCCATGTATCGTGGATACCTGCAAGCACATGTGAGGACACATGATGTCAGAAACTGAGCACAAGGACTGTGGGATGCCTTTATTCTTCTTTAAAATTTTGTTGTAAATGTGAGCAAACACTGGAAAGAAACTATATGGATGGAAAAAAAATGGAAAAACCTTCAGATATAGCACTTTTCTTATTTTGTACATGAAAATTCAGAGCAGGCTGAAATCTTTTAACTATTATATATATATAGTATTGCCTTTGTAAATAACTTATCCTTACTAGTGGTTTCCAGTGTATTAATGTCTGGTTATGTTTCTGATATGAAAACTTGAGATAAATATTTCTCTATGTCCCTGCATCTGTACTATACATATTGTATTATCTTGGGCTTTAAGTAGTTGTATAGTTGTATAAAACTTGTCTCATTGCCATTACTATTACTTTTGGACTTAGTATTTAGTGGGGGTTTTTTTGTTGTTCATAATTTAGTGACGTTATTGTGTAAAATTTACAGTTGGGGAAACTGAGGCTCGGAGAGCTAAAATGACTTGCCCAGTATCATATAGCAGTTAAGAGTTGCTGGGGCTTCTCTCTCTTTCTTTTAATGGCAAAACTTTGTTTATGTTTGTAAATTTGGAGTGTAGACATATTATCCCTTTTATATTTTGCTTTTTTCAATTACAGTTTACATCCAATATTATTTTATATCAGTTTCAGGTTTACAGAATAGTGATTAGATTAAGTGGTTTTTATTTTTATTTTCATGTGAAATGATATAATTTTAGATGAAAAGTTTTTTTATTCTTTCCATTATGTTCCAAGTATGTGATCATGATATGAGACCCGTATTGTTTAAATTTCTTTCCTGGTTCACTGCTGCAGATATCTACCCTTCACTTTAGTCTTTATTATAGAAACTTGTATCCTTCACACTTCTTTGTTTCTAGTGGATACCACATCTGTGTTCCTCACAGAAGTTAGTAATTATGGCAAGATCTTCTCTGATTATGTTCTTAATTTGACCTTTGCTTAATGTCCCTGATCTTAATTGGAAATTGGACACGATGCATTGAATTACAAAGAGAGACCCCATGGTGTGAAAATGAAAGCTGGTGTTTAGATGATTCCATGTATTATGCTCTCAACAGGGGTAAGCTGGGAAGCTGTATTTCACCTTCCTTTCCTTTAGGTCATGAGAAGAGGAAGGTGCCTAAGGTTTGGAAGTGAAGCCATGACTCTCAGATATTCTCTGCCGTCAGCAGACAGAGATGTGGGAGCCTAATGTAGAGCGCATCTGTCTGATTTCTGCCTTTGCCTTCTGGAACAGCCCCAATGAAACACACATTTGATGTTAGTTTTCTCTTAGGCAGTAGATTCTACAGACATTTCCAGAAGCTCCCCCATCATGGGCCCTCTTTGGTTTTCAGGTTTACACAGATTCTTGCATTTTCCTGTATCTCTCTGATGTACAACAGGCTACGTCTTCAGGTTATAGAATTTAGCAATCTTCCTTCATCCTGTCAACCTCCTTCATCCCCAGTGCCTCTCCTAATTACGTGATTTTTGTAGCAAGCATCTTGTTTTTCTACTGGTAGATCGTTTTCTTGCCTCCACACTGACACATTTAATGCTGGAGCCAAAAACAAAGGAAACTCACCTCCCAGGTTGCATTGTTGAGATGCTGCACTGACCTTGCATTTCTTGTTTCTGAATTCTTCCATGATTGAAATACGCATTTGTGAATACATCTGGCAGTTTGTGGAAGTTTTCTCTTATAGCTGAATGCTCTCTAAATGATAAGTATGTTTAATTATGCTTAATTTTTATATGTGATTACCAAGTGTTTAATTCTCATCCTTTAAAAGATTTTTTTTATTTTTAGAGAAGGGGGAAGTGAGGAAGAAAGAGGGAGAGAATCATAGATGTGTGAGAGGAACATCAATCAGTTGCCTGTAGCACGCCTCCAACTGGGGACATGGCCTGCAACCCAGGCATGGAACCAGTGACCTTTCTCTTTGTGGGACGATGCTCAGTCAACTGAGCCACACTAGTCAAGCCTAATTCTAATTTTTTTTTAACACGTGACTCAAACAGTGCATTTTTTTCAAATGTGTTTTCTACCTTGTTTCTTAACTATTTAGGTTTTCAAATTTGTATACTGACACGTTATGTTTTATGTTTAATAGAGAGATATGTTAAAATAACCCATTCTAAGGAATAATTTATTCTTGTAATTGTGACCATTTTTTCATATGTATTCTGGAGTAATAGTACTAAATACACTTTTTGAAACTATTTTCTGGTTTTTCTTTAATATTTATGCAGCTACCATTTTTAAAAAATAAAAATGATTTATTCATTGCTAACTAATATTGAAAACGTAGCTATTGCTTATGTCAGTGGTCTCCAGCCAGGAGTGCGGCTCCTACAGCTCAACAGTGTGGATGGGGAAGTAGACATACGCGTCTTCCCTAGTTGTCTATGGAGAACCAGACCAGTGTTCTAGGTGTGGTGAGCACCTCAGGCGCAGTGAGAATGAGATAGGAGACAGAGCTTCAGTTTATAGGCATAAGTGCCTTGAGTAAACTCTACTAATTTCTGGAAATGCTGCTTCTAAATGTTTGTTTTTAAATAGCATTTAGAGGTTTAATGAAAACACATTCCTGTCTTAGATCCGTCTTGTTGCTAGTAATTTTGCTGAATATCCACAGGATGATTCTTCCTATGATGGATGGTAATTGATTGTTAATGGTACTGCCCCGGGATGGACCCTTGTATTGTTTCCACTGGATGAGAAAATGGGCCATGCTTTTCTTTTTCCATTCAGCTCATTTATCGTTCTATTGATCTGCCCCCTGGAAGACAAAGCTTAGTTTCTGTCTCTCTGTCAGATGGCCTCCATGATATTTCTCTGGCCATGTGCAATATGGAAATATGTGGTGTTTGCATATACCTGGCTGTGGCTGTATATCTCAGATGGGGTGTAACATTAGTCCATGAGGAACTTGAGAGAGGAAACGGTCAGTGAAGATACCTGTACCAAGAGGAATCTTGTACCTAATCCATTTCAACAATCATCAGAATGGACTTTATTCTCCAGTGTCATCAATTCATGAATCAATATTACCATTTCTCAGGCATTGACACACTAAGAAAGCTTTCCATAGCTGTGCTGACCTGTGACAGCATGGGACATGTGGGTCGCATCCACTCAGTGGGACTCCCACACCAGCTGATATGACTCTGGGTGCTGATCTGAAACTCCAGAGGTGGGGACAGGAACAGATGGCAGGACCTCCCTAAGGTTATAGGTTAACATCAAGTGGTACACTGCCTTGCACAAGGTGACACTTTTGAGTCTGTTGTTAAACAAAGAGCAGGGGCTTATGGGACCACAACCCCAGCTGATTCCTGAGCCAGGAGGTCACTAGGTGCTTTTGTCCTCTTCTGTCACAGCTCCATACAAGGGGTGCCCTGGGGAAACTGAGGACTTATCAGTCCACAAGGAGGACAAGGAGCGCCCCCCTCCCACAGCTGCCGCCATCAAGTCCGAGAGGCTAGGTGCAGGTTCTGCTGGAGCCGACTTCTGGGCTGGTGGATCAGTGCCTCGTATCCCAGAGTACCTCATACCACTCCGGATATGGTCCTGTGGGAGGGATTCCAGGAGCACCCTCCAATCAGGGCCAGGGCCAGGGCCAGGCACGCTTGCAGCCCACCTGGACATTGCTCTCCCAGTGGCTGCGGCACTTGTGGGCGCTGCCCAGCAGGATTCTAGAGTCCAGTCCCTATCTTTGCACCCACAGGGCCGCAGGAGAGTTGGCCCAAAGCAGGAAGCTCAGAGGCAAGATGGAGACTGCATGTCTGTAAAAAGGCTAAAAATGGAACACAGTCCAAACCACAAAACTCACCAAACCTTCCTGCTTCTGGCTAACGTGACTAGTGCTTCTTTGCTAATTTTAGCTGCACTTCATCCTCTCTGCTTTTGAGGTAAGAACGATTAAGATATCCAATCATAAAGTTATGTTGACCTCCTAACAGCATCTAATCCAGAGTAAAGGGTCACTTCTTCAAACACTCAAGTCATCTAACATACGTAAAATGTTCTAATGTCATAAACATCATAATGTCCCTACTGACACGTTGTACAGTCCTGTATGAGGTGTGTTTATCCCCAATGGTCTAAGTCAGTACCCCACTTTCTGTTGACTACAGGTGTGATCCTCTTTATTTTTGGCTAGATAACACTGACAAAGTCATTATTTTACTTTTATTAAGTTATTTAAATAAAAATTTTAAGTATATAAGAATAGACGTTTACCTGAATGGAAAACTCCTTAAACTCATATGCACCTGGTCCTATTGACTAAGAATGCATAAGAATATAGACTGTCTTAAATTGAGGAAATTGTGAGGCTAATTTGACAACCCATAAGTGCAAAGGGATATTTTAATATCACCTCTCAGCCACTGGAAAGTAACATTTGTTAATGTACAAGTGATCTGAAAACAGTTAATATGATTTTTCTGAAACAGATGCACTTCGTTGAGTAAAATGCAAATCATTTTTAATCACACATAAACATAACAGTTGAACGCAAACTGAGGGCTTGTATTCAGTAACAAAAACTCCCATAATCTAAGAGACGAGGAAGCGGCTTATTTCTCACATGGAAGGATGGAGCAGAGTGGCCGCTCAATGTTGCTGTAGAGAAACAAAGTCCTATGGATTTTTGTCTGCACCATCCTATTTGTCGTGATGGAGTCAGGATTTCGGATCTCATTAAATTGTCAATAGAGCGGATGTTCACTACAGAACTGCAATCTCACACAAACTTGGTAAGACCTAGAGAAGAGGAAAGTCAACGCATCTGACAATCCACAACCAGGATAACCTAAATCTGTGGCCTGGTGGGCACACTGGGGCTTGCTGGACAACCCAATCCTGTGGACTCATATAGACTCTGATCCACAAAGGGGAGCACATGGAGCTCATGTGTGGAAGCCAGGACCTCTAAAAAACCAAAGAAAAAGTTGGTGTTTGGTTCGGGTACATACTTGACTGACCAGGCTGGTTATCAGGAAAGCAAGCTGTGAGCTGGTGCCCAAGAAGCCTACTGTATTGTTCTGTCAGCGTGTACGGTGGCTCCCAACCTTGAGAGCAGTGGCTTCTTCACTTGTCCCTTCCAAACATCATGCAAGTGAGGCCACTGCTGAATTCTAACCTGGGTCACAATGACGGGGATTCTGGGACATAGAGCTCGAAGCCTTACCCACAATGAATAACAATATCTACCTGTAGATTCCATTGCCTTTTCACAGTAGCACAGAAATATTCAGCACTTTGAAAGATAAGAAGGATATGGATAGAGAGATTTTATATATTTCATATATATCTGAGTCCGGAGAAGAGTAAACCAGAATAGTAAATTAATTATTCCAGACAACACTGAAAGCTGATACTGAAATAAATTATAAAATATGTACAAGTGTATGTATATGTATACACTGGTTCAACGGCATTCCCCCAAATTCCATATCTACTTGGAAGCTCAGAATATGATCTTTTTGGAAATACTTTGCAGATGTAATCAAGATAAGGTCATACTGAATTAGTCAGTCTTAATCCAGTGATGGGCATCCTTATAAAAAGAGAAAGTTTGGACCCAGAGCCCTGCACAGAAGGCAGACATGTTTGCACCATGTGAGGACATAAGCAGAGGTCCGTGTGATCTAATAGCCAAGGAAAACAAAGAACTGCAGGCAACCACAGAAACTGAGAGAGGGGCCTGGGTCAGATTCTCCCTCACAGCCTCCAGTAGGAATCAATTCTGCCAACAACTTGATTTCAAACTTCTGCCTTTCTAAATGGTGAGAAAATAAATTTCCATTGTTTCAGCCACCCAGTCTGTGGCACTTTGTCATGGCACCCCAAGCAAACTAATCCACTCCCCAAGTACATTTGGGAAGGTCAGCCAGCGGCCGGTGTGCCCGGAGCAGAGTGAGAGGGAAGCAAGGACAGCACAGGTGGCAGGACAGCGCTGGGGTTGGTGGGCACATGGCACTGCGATGCACTGGCCGCCGTGGTCGGCTGGCTTTGGTGGTGAGTGACATGGAGCCTGAGAGTGACCTGATGAGGCAGCTTCCCAAAATCCCTCAGTTACCTTGAAGACAGACACCATTCTCACAAATCTAATTTTAAGTCAGAGCCATCAGAATTTGTTGATGGACTGAAGGTTGGGGGAGAGGAGGGGTCAACGGTGACCCCATTATTTTGAACAGAAACAAAGGGCAGGATGGAGTTGCCAACTGAGATGTCAGTCCCTGGAGAGGGACTTCGGGAGCGTGAAGGTTCAACTAGCAGCAGCATGTGGAAGAGGGGATGAGATTGGGACGGACTAAAGCAGAAGATAAAGGTATAAGAATGTTACTGGATTTTACTACAATTTAAGAAAACATTTAAAAAGAATGTTATTATTATTATTAGAAACATTAACCCTGATAGCAAAACTGTGAAACTGCCAAAATAGCCATTAGCAGTTGAATCAATACATAAAAAGATAAAACCCTCCGAGGGTAAAAAGAGAATAATAACCGTGAATAAAGGGCGAGGCTCTGGAAGACTCTAAACATTTCTGAACAAAAGACAGTTGATATAAAATAGTACATACCGTGTGATTCTACCTACATGCAATATAAAACAGGGAAAAATATTGCATACACAGGTGACAAAAGTACACAGAAACAAAAGGAAATTTTTAGAGAGAGGGGAAAGGAAAGAGAAAGAGAGGGAGAGAAACACCAATCGGTTGCCTCTTGCATGCCCCCAGCTGGGGATCTGGCTCACAGCCCAGGCCTGTGCCCTGTCTGGGAATTGAATCAGCGACCTTTTAGTTTGCAGGCCAGTGCTCAATCCACTGAGCCATACCAGCCAGGGGAAAAGGAAATTATCTTGTATTAGTTTGGAATGTTGGTGACTTTGAGAGGGCAAGGTGGGGTTTCTGACAGGGCATCAGCCAGTGGGATGTGGGGTGGGGGTGGTCTCAGTGTCCTGTATGGGTTATGATGTCATGGATGTTTATGTTGTAATATTTTTGTCAAATATACATCTTATGGCCCTGGCCAGGTGGCTCAGTTGGTTGGAACATTGTCCCGTACACCAGAAAGTTTGCAGGTTCAATCCTCGATCAGGGCACATACCTATGTTGAGAGTTTAGTCCTGGTTGGGGCACATATGGGAGGCAACCAATCAATGTTTCTTTCTCATATTGATGTTCTCCCTCCCACCCCCCAACCCTCGCCTCACTCCCCCTTCCTCTCTCTCTGAAATCAATAAACATACCCTTGGGCAAGGATTTAAAAAAAAGTTTTACGCATTTTTCTGCATGTATATTTTATAGTAAAATGTTATGGTACCACATTTTAAAAATCTATCACTAATTATCTCAATAGATGGATAAAAGCATTTTATACTATTCAACATTCACCTATGACAAATTTATTGGTAATTTAGGGATAGATGAAAACTTTCAAAATTTTCTGAAGGCCCTCTTCAAAAACATGTTTATGAAAGAACATAATACTGAACAAGAATATTCAACATTCTCTTGTTTAATAAAATTTTATACCAAACAAGAATACACATCATTCCCGTCCCCTTCAGCAGTTGACTTGGTATCTGAGTAAGTGCCATGAGAAATAGGTATCAGGTTAATAAAGGAGAAGAAAGTAACTGGTCCTGTTTCAGAGCTGAAACAATTGTGTATATAGGATCATATAGAACCTCAAAAGCATATAAGGGTTAACCAACAGGAAAAAAATGATTAATAGGTTTTTAGGATATCAACTTAATATAAAATTTTTTTTCTAATTATGTATAGAAGTTGAGTAATTTAAAACACAACAGGTAGAAAAGTAAAACTGAAGTGATTCAAGTACCAAAATAAATGAAAACCTAACTTAAAAATCATAAAATTACACTGAATAACATCACAGTTGACTAAAATACATGTAAAAATGGGTCGTATTCTAATAAAGGAGAGGGCAATGTCTCCATGACGTTAATACTTAACCAATAGCTGTATCATTTTCATAAAATTCCTTTAATACTACCACCCAGTTTTTCTTGGGAATTTTCCCCACTTCTAAATTTTATAAATAGAACAAATGTTCAATAATAGCCATGCTTTTCTATATAATGAGGTGAAGGGGCTTATTGTAACTTGATAAAATATTAATAACTGTGACTAGTTTAGCTCTGCTGACTGGGCATCATCCTGCAAAGCAAAAAGTCACCATTTCATTCAGTCCCCAGTCAGGGCATGTGTTAGAGGCAATCAATTTCTCACACTGACGTTTCTTTCCTTCTCTTCCCATCTCTCTAAAAATAAATAAAATCTTTTAAAAAAATTAATAACTTATGCCGGTAGCATAACTATGAAAATACAAGAGTATAATACAAGTATATTGGTATAGGAATGGATCATTATCACTTAAAGTGGAAGCTCTGTTACCTTGAACATCATGGCTTTTCACATTAAAAAATTATCTAGGGACATGTGTTTTATCAGCCTTCTTCCCAGTTCCAGGGCTTGAAAGCGGCCCCGCTGGAATTCTTACCCCCACCAGCAGGCCGTCCTGGGCAACTCAGTATTGAAGGAAACACAGGATGAACTCAGATTTGATAAATGGTTTCTTAAATATAACATCAGATGCACAGGCAACACAAGAAAATATACATAAATCGGACTATATTAAAAAAGTTTTGTGCATCGACATTATCAAGAGAGTGAAAAGACACCCTACCAAATGAATGAACATGTTTGTAAATCATGATAAGGTTTATTATCCAGAATATGCAAGGAATCCTTCCATATCAATAACAAAAATAAAAACAACCCAATTAAAAAATGGGCAAAGGGCTTACACAGACATTTCTCCAAGGTGAAATATCAATGAACAAGAAACACATGAAAATATCACTAACCGTCAAGAAAATACAAACCAAAACCACAAGAGATACCACTTCACAATCCAAAAATCAGAAACAAGTGCTGTCCCGGGTGTAGACAATTTTGGAACCCTTGTCCATAGCTGATGGGGATGTGAAATGGTGCTGCCACTGTGTCAGAGCTTGATGGCTCCTCACAGTCACACACAGAGGTACCCTATGATCCAAATATACCACTGCTACCTGTATTGAAACCGATACCCAAATACGTGTATGTGGATGTTCATTGCAGCACTATTCAAAAGTGTCAAAAGGCGCACACATTCCAAATGTCCACTAGTGGCTGAATGGATAAGCAAAGTGTAGCATATACATAGAAATGGTATACTAATCAGCCATAAAAAGGAATAAAGCACTGACACGTGCTGCAACATGAAGGAACCTTGAAAACGTTATGCTCAGTGAAAGAAGTCAGACACAACAGGCCAGTTTGTGGTTCCATTTATACAAAATATCCAGACTAGGCAAATCTAGAGACAGAAAGTATTTTAGTGGTGGCCAGGAGATAGTGTTTACATTGGCTATTAACGTCTTTAAGTTTTTCTTAAAAAATGGAGACCCAATTCACATACCATCACATTCACACTTTTAAGTGTAAAGCTCAGTGGTTTCTGGTAGTCTCACAAAGCTGTGCAACATCACTATGCAATCTAAGTAAATCCAGCCTTTTACATTTCAAAATTCACAGGGACTGACTGAAAACGTGATTTGACATAAATTTCCTTTCAGTGCAAATGCACACCTGAATTCTAACATTTCACACCTTGTGTTTGTGTGATGGATGGCCGGCGGCGGGCTCCCCACTCCCCAGGGATAAAGGATCCTGGACCTTCAGTTGCTGACCTCAAGCCGCAATGTGGGGGCAGGAAGGAGGGCGGGCCTGCTGGTGTCAAAGGTCACACTTCAAACTCATCATTCTTGAACAGGGGTCACATATCCACACTGACCTTGCCACGGGCAGTCAGGGGGTCGCCTGTTGTGGTTCCGGAAAAGTGGTTCTCCGCTGGGAAACTGACTCAGGACTTTCTGATCCAGCGAAAGGACAAGAAACGGCCGAGGAGCTTCGGCGGACCCAGTTCTGAGGAGCTGAGTCCTCCAGTTCAGGAGCACATGCTGCTCTCAACCGACCTTCCGGTCGGACGGGTCAGCTCTGGCGGGGAGGCGGGCAGAAACGTACTGCGGTTAAAAACTCGCACTTCCGCCTTCCTCAGCCACGTGACCTCTGCTTCCGTCCATCATTCATTCAGCTTCGCTCTCTTCCGCAACAGTGCTACAGCACGTGTTCCACGCGCGACCCCACGGGTCCCGTCACCGTCGCTCTCACCTGCCGCGGTCGCGGAGCCGCGGGGCATCGTTTTCTGAGCAACGTGGAGATGGTGAGTGCCCGGTGCGACCGGAGAGCGGGAAGGGCTGGCTCCATTCGGCCGGAATGCGCCGCAGGCGCGCGTCTCGCCCCCCTCCCCCCGTCATCCCCACCGGAGTCTCGGCGCTCAGCCGCAGGGTGTGATCCTGGCCTCTTGTCCGGTCCCCACGTAAGGATCCCCTGCGTCCCGACCTCAGTGTCCGCCCTCCGCCGTGGGGTCTGGTGCCGGCGCTGTGGGAATATTTCCAGAGGTGTCTTAGGAACGCGCCCCTAATATTGTGAGGAAAATGCAAACTTTCACGCATTAAAATGAGGTGAAGAGATGGATTTAAGGAGTCATTCACATAATAGTGACTTTTCCATACGAGCTGCAGAGTTGGCGACACTGTGATCCTGTTCTCTTTCATGTTAAAATCTGAGTCGGAATTTTATGCACATTCTCTAAATACGTGACCTATAAAGGCTAGACATAGTCTGTTCTGATTGACTTGCAATTTATCATGAGTTTGGTAGTGAACTGATATTTTCTGAAAGAGATATCCAGTTTCCAGTTATTTAAAACTATGAAAGTGCCCTAGAATTCTTTTCCCTTGCTGTATCCTGTACCGCTGATGAGTATTTATGAAGGAAACAGATCCATGGCGACCATGCCGCCTGGCTCAACCCCGGACCCCGAGTTCACCAGGCCCTCCTCTTTCCTCCTATCTCGTTTTGGACAAGGGGCGATCAGAGGGAAAACTTGATCACAACTTCCCAAATCAAGAAAAGCCACTGGCCTGCGGGTTGATGCGGAGTCAGCCCACCCTGGGCCGGGTTTTTTGTTTGTTTTCGTTTTGTTTTGTTTTTGCACCTTCTAACGCCCGCCCGTACTGTCCCTGGAGAAAGTGTGGCAGGGAACGGGCGGCGCCCTGAATCAGCATTCCTGCGGGGTTGATCCAGGTGACCTCCATCTCCGCCCACCACTCAGGCCCCAGGGACTGTAACTGTCCAATCAGGGGAGGCGGTCTGGGGACTGAGTATAATCGTGATTACTGAGGGGGGCTAGGAACTCCGCCGGAACGATCTGGCCTTCTGTCCTACCAGGGTCCCGTGTGTGCCCGAGATCTGTCCAGTCAGAGTCCACAGTCCAGTCACAATGCTGGACCTTGCAGTACCGTTCAATCAGGCTTGTGGGTGGTGCATTCACAGCCCACGTAATCGTTGCTCTCCGGAGCCCTAGAGCTAGTCCACCCCTTGTGGCTCCACTTGTCTGGCTCGTCCTGTCGACAGCCCTGGAGGAGGAGCTGCGGGTAGGATCCGGCAGCCTGCACCAGGGCCTCGGGATGGTGAATGCTTGGAGTCGGACTTGAGACCAGGAGAGGCTGGTTCCACTGACCGGAACCGGCTGGAAGTGATTGCAGGCCTGGTCTCCCATGTCCCTCTCCCCGGCTTCCCCCACCCCCATTCCCAAGAATTCGGGCTTGAATCTCTTTCCTCCGCAGGGGTTGGGTTTCCGGTGTCCTGGTATCATGTGGGGTCCCAGGGGTCCTCACCCAGGTCTGCAGCTGGGTTGTGGGACCCATGGAGGGCGGGACCACCACCGACTGGGTACGCAGAGGCTGATGGGGGAGCCTGTAGAGTAGGTACAAGGCTCCTATTGTAGAGCTATGTCAGCGTTTGAAATCAGAGAGAGAAGTGCTTTTCTGGGTGAGGAGGGTGAGCAGGAAGGTGGTGTTGAGGCAGGATAGTAAGAATGTAGGAAAATTCCTTGGCAAGTGAAATTGGGAAACAGACACAGCTGAACAAACATACAGAAGGCAACCACAGCTGGAAGGCCTGGGTGCCTAGCAACGGCAAAACTGGCACCGGGGTGGCCTTTCTTCCCCTGGCATATTGCTGGTTGCAATTTAGGCACCACTCTGCCTCTCCCCCACACCTTAACTTCCTAAAGTATTTCAGCTCCAGGCCCAGAAAACCAGCAAAACCGGGCAGGAGACTATGCCAGGACCAGCTGAATGACTAATAACCTCCTGCCCTAGGGCTGGCCAGTCAGTAGAGACCAAGACCCTGAAAGTGCACACCTGGAAAAGCTGATGAATATCCTATTGGGCTCCTCTCCTAAACTCCTACCCTTAAAAAACCCTCAAAACAAAGGTCCTAGTGCCACTCTTCCTTTCAGAAGCCCACAACTTTCCCTCCCCTCCTTCACCTAGGGGCATGCATGTCCTCAAGTCTAAGGGACCTCACAAAAGCAGGGTAGCAATCAAAGCAGTGCCCTCTAGGCTCATTTCTCTCCTCTAGCATTTCTAGAGAGCTGAAGCAGCCCCACCTAGGATCTCTCCTGTTGGCTGCTTCTATCCTAAGCCCTTGTTTCACTGGTCCCAGCTTTAACAAATGTACTCTCAAACTCACCTGGACTCATGTTATGAAATCGCTCCTGCACACATGGCTCTGGCTGGGAGTGCTCAGTGGGCTGGAGTGTTGTCCAGATACACCAAGGTTGCAGGTTCAGTCCCCAGTCAGGGCACATACAAGAATCAACCAATGAATGCATAAATGGGTGGAACAAGTTGATGTTTCTTTCTCTCTCTCTCTCTCCCTCCCTTCCTAGCTCTCTCTAAAATCAATAAATAAAAAAATTTAAGGAAAGAAAAAGAACCCACACTCTATAGGCTGGCCTGAGGCAGACCTGCTCTGGGCCTGGTCCCTTCCTGGTTAACAGTGTGATGGGACCATCCTCCATATACTGAGTGACTTCTCAGCTCAGGTCAGCAGGGGCTTGTTCTGCAACTTAGTGCTTGTTCATATGGGGCCAGTGGGAATATGTGGAGAGAGGGGTCCAAACTCGAGGTGCTGTGGAGAGGACAGGAAGCTGACTAAATCTTGGGTTTAAAATAATGGGAAATTGTGATTACTTGGACAAGGCTATGAAAGAGGAAAAATCCAGGCTTTGTGAAGAGAGACCTTTATTTAAAAGAATTACTTTAAAGGATGGGGAGAAGGGACTGGTACACTCAGAGCAGGAGCTGTGCTGTAGGGAGAAATTCTCATCAGCTGATCTCCAAGTGTTTCAAGAAAAGAGTTGTTTTGCTTTTATAGAAGGAGTCCACAAAACTAGGAAGTACCAGATGTGGCTGGGGTGGCAGGTCCTCAGGTCAGTGAGTTCTCAGTAAGGGCTGCTGTCCCTGGCTGGATGAAGGTGGGTCAAAGTTAAGCCGCCTGGCAGAAGAGGGGAGGCTGGACAAAGTCTGGCCAACAAGCGTTTGCTATGCTTGCTCAGTGGTGATGAGCAGTTCACCTAATCAATGGTGAGACACAGAACTGGGATTTTGTGGGGTCTGCCTCTGGCCTTGTCATGGATAAGCAAAGGGAAGGGGGTTCTTGCAGTCTGCCTTTTTCCAGAACAAATTGATGGAGCGTTTTTTTCACCTCCACCAATGTTTCTAGGAACACAGGACTCAAGGAGGGTACAGGGTTGTCGTCTGATACCTGTGAGCCACCAGCCCCTTGTGTTGGGTTCAGCACTGAGCTTTCCCTTTTTCCAGCCTCAGGTTTCAGCAGATGTAAAGTGACTGAATGCTTTTTGCCTGCTTTCTTTCCTTTAGTGAGGGTGGTAAGTCAGTCAGGTCTGTGTCCTGTCTGGCTGACTCCTGTTATTCCTGGACTGACCCAAGAGGCTGCTAAGGAAAAGTGTCTCAATAGAGTATACTCCCTTCCATTACAGTTTTAGGGAAAATGCATGCAGTTCCACACCTTCGTGTGAGGTGGGTGGAGATATGGATTAGAATATTCATAAAAATTTTAGTAACCCATTCAGGGTTGAGTGTGTGACATTGTGTGATCTTATCCCACTTCCTGTTAATAGCTGGTCTTTAGAGATTAATGGAAATTCTGAGAAATGTGACTAAGGAACTGATGTGTTCAATTCTGATTAATTGATTTATAATTTGTTATGACAATAATAATAAACTGACACTTGTCTTCTGAAAGAGATACTCAGTTTCTAGTTTCTTAAATCCATAACAGTAACCTAGAACTTCCCTCCCCCAGTTCATCCGGAAGCATGATTCTATGGGATCTCATGCATAGGCTGGAACAGGGGTCCTTCTCTCATCTAAATGACAACAGTGCTTGAAGCAGTTGTTTCACCTTGGTAGGTACAAGCTCCTCCCAAAGCTAGTCCTGAGTAGGAGATGAAGGACACTGCAGTGGGGCCTTGCTGGGCACCTCCCTCTAGAGGGGGCCTCCAGCCCCTAAAACTACCCAAAAGAGAAGCCACGGAACCTGGGGAGCCCACCTACCTGCACATGGGCCGTAGCGGTTCGTCCTGAGGCGCACTGTGGATGTCTTGGGGCTGTGTGTAAAATGCCGGCTTAAATTTTGCATTAAGGTTGAATAATAATACAAACATCCATGCACTCACTGCCTCGGTGAAGAGCCAGGCCCCGGGCAGTCGTTAGCACCCTGCATCTCCCACGTGCTGCTGCTGTGTGTCATCTTGCTCTCGCTGCCAGGGTGACTGCTGTCCCGAGTCTTATTCCTTATGCCTTTACCAGCCCTTACTCGTCTCCAAGCAGTGTATGGTTTGATTTTTGCCCCTTAAATTTCCGATAAGTGAATGCTAACATTAGTATACCATTACTGTTACCCAGGGGCTTCTCTGTGATCCTAGCGTCAGGCTTGGTCTCCAGTTTACTCATCCATACCGCTGTTTGTGTGGTCTGGGTTCTTTTCAGTGTATTTTTGCTAGTCAGCAGGTAGACAACAGGCATTCTGGTTTTCATCTCCAAGTGGAAATTGCAACTTCGGTTTCTATACTTCAGAGACAAATCATGGTGTCATACATATGGGTAAGTTTAAATTTACCAGAAAATGATGGCAGAGCATATGAATTGACACACATACACCCCCCTCCGTACCTTTTATTCTTGTGTCCACCACTTATGTTACCTAAGTTAATTTTTGTTTTCCAAAAATGTATGGCCCAGAATCTTCTGGTAACATGGTTTTTTACTGATCACCATTGAGACTGAGCATGTGGTATTCCATCTTCTGTGAAAATTTTCAGTCACTTGGTGTCATTTTACTCATTTCTATCTTCTCTTATTTCTGATGTTTTCTTAGACACTCTGGGCAAGAATCCCCTTTTCATGTGCAGATACTGTACACATTTTCTCAAGCGTGGTTTATCTTTTCACTGTCTTTACTTTGTGCTGATGAATGAACTCTTTTTTTTTTTTTTTAAGATTTTATTTATTTATCTTTTTAGAGAGGGGAGAAGGGAAGGAGAAGGAGAAGGGAAGAAACATTGACAGGAGAGAAACATTGATCGGTTGCCTCTCTTATGCCTCAACTGGGGACCAAACCCGCAACCTGGGCAGGTGCCCTGGCCAGGAATCAACTGGCAACCTTTCCCTTTGCAGGATGATGCCCAACCAACTGAGCCACACCAGTCAGGCCTGGTGAATGAACTCTTAATGTTATTAGAATTGAATTGCTTCTTTTCACACGTTTCTTGGTATTCCTGGGTTTTATTCTTCTTGAATAAAATTGCCATTAATTTAAGAAGAATATATTTTTAGCTTGTCAAACCTATTTTTCAGCAGCATCAATTGAGATATAATTTAAATACCATAAAGTCTACCTGTTTAACGTAACTGTATTTCGTTCATTTACAGAATTGTACCACCATCCCCATATTCTCATTTGAAACATTTTTATCACCCTAAAAAGAAACCATGTATCAACGGGTCGTCACTCTGCATCCATTTCGTCCCCCCTACCACCAGCAGTGCTTCATCTATTTTCTGTCTCTATAGATTGGCTTCCGTACATGACACAGCACTATCTGTGGTCTTTGTGATGTCTGTCTGGTAATAATGTATTTATAGGATATTGATTTTGTGCCGTGAACCAGAACTTCATTCCTCTTATTGGCAAATATATTCCATTGTGTAAATAATCCCACATTTTGCTTATCCTAGTCACTTCATGGACTTCAGAGTTGTTTCCACTTTTTGGCTATTATGAATCATGCTGCTATGAATATCTGTGTAGTAGTTTTTGTGTTGATGTTTGTTCAGTTCTCCTGAGCATGTAAACACCTGTAAGTGGAATTGCTGTGTTTGTGATAACCATGCTCATTACTTTAAGGGCCCTCCAGGCTGTCTTCCAAAGTGGCTTTAACACTTTACTTCCCATAGGCTGTGTGGGAGGGTTCCTCATATTCTTGCCAGCACTTGTCTGTCTGTCCTCACAGCCATCCTAGAGGGTGAGCAGCTGTCTGCTTTAGTTTTGATTGGATTTTCCTGATGACTAAGGTCTAGCGCCTTTCATGTGCTGATAGGCCATTTGTATTTCTTATTTGAAAAGATGTCTACTCACATTTTTTGCCCATTATTTGTTGTATTATTTGTCTTATATTGTTATTTTTTTATTTTTTATTCTCATATGAGTTTTTGTAAATATATTTAGAATAGAAGGCTCGTATCAGGTGTGTCATTAGCAAAGCCTAGTTGCAACCCCAGCTGAGGTGGCATT
Organism: Pteronotus mesoamericanus; assembly: GCF_021234165.1. Taxonomy (NCBI): domain Eukaryota; kingdom Metazoa; phylum Chordata; class Mammalia; order Chiroptera; family Mormoopidae; genus Pteronotus; species Pteronotus mesoamericanus. The sequence goes on from NW_026555047.1 coordinate 39,934, forward strand.
GTTTTTCTTGTAATTGATGTTTTGGGATTTTTTTTCTTTAAATTTTTAGGATATATTTTTATTTTCAATAATCTCTGATTCTTTTTATAATTGCTGGCTCTTTTTTCATGAATTCAGTGTCATTTGACACTGCTTTAAAGATAGTAATTAGGTTATTTGTTATTTTCTCTCCTTTAAAGTGCACATGGCTCTCTTACCTTCAGATCCCTCCAGGATTGTTCTTGGAGTGGCCATTTTCCTTAAATTCAGGCACTCCGTTGTCTACCTGAGAGGCTCTGCTGGCCTGTCAGAGGAACCTGGCCCTCCTCTTACCCAACAGGTGTGCCAGGCCCTGGGCCCTGGCTTATGTCAATGACCACAGGGTCCACCTCATCTTGGAAGGGGTTGTGTCTCTATCTTTGTCAGATATGAGAGGACTAGATTGGGCTCCTGGATGCTGTTGACACCCGAGGCGGGAACTGTGAAGAGCAAGCAGCACTAGACATCTCAGTGTTTGTGACATGCTGACATGCTGGTTTCAAGTCTTGAAGTTCACAAGGAAGTAACTTGTGAGCAAGTCAAGTACCCATTTCCATGTTATCTGAATGACAGTTTTATTTTTCAGTCTTTAGCTTACCACAGAATCTCTCATTTGAAATCATTCTTTTTTAATTATGTTGATAGAAATTTATATCAGTTGTTGTTGAACTTTGCTTCAAGGTTCCAAGCACTTACCATTACTGCATGTACTGCTTTGGGTTTGCTTGTTTATCGTCATTTCCCATAAGAGTGTGAGGTCCTAGGAATTGAGTCTGGGTTCCTGACTGACAGCCTGCCCCATTTTCCTGCACATGTTGGCGAAGTGGTGCCTTGTTGAAATAGAATGTGTGGGATGTTTCAGAACTCAGTGGTCTTTGCGGATGTGGCTGTGAACTTCACTCAGGAAGAGTGGGCTTTGCTGGATGCTGCTCAGAGGAAGCTCTACAGAGAAGTGATGCTGGAGACCTGCAGGAACCTGGCCTCTTTGGGTAAGGATCTTCCCTTCACTTAGATTTTAAGGAAGACATATTTCTTATAATTCTTATTTCTTATTGGAGTCAAGAAATGAAAATATGTTGAAAGAAGAACAGACACAGTTCAAGGCTTCATGGACCTCACCTAGAGTCAGATGGCTTTTCCATGATAAAGTTTCATGTATTAAATTGACTTTTCATTTATTTTGAATAAAAGTCTGAGGTTTTTTAATTTTATAAGTATGACCATAGTTTCTCCAGTTCGTTATGGGGCAATAGGAGCAGCCTTATGGTTTTCAACCCTGAGAACGTTACACTTTGGTTAGGGCATGTTTGAATGGTAATCTTGCTGCAGAATAAACCCATACTTACCCATCATCAAGAAGCCTTGCAAATGAGGGTATTGGCCCATCTCATGGAATGTTTGTTGCCCTCCATCCTCACTTGTGATGATGAGCTTTTCTTCAGGAGCAGGGCAGCAGACACACACCCTCTGATCTCCCAGCGGCACCGGGACTGTGAGAAAGGCTTCTTCTAGTGCCTTGGTGCCTGTGACCACCAGGAGAGCAACGATCCTCGGGAGGCACAAGCTCTAGACAAGGGATTGATATTTGGACATATCTGCTAGGAACACAACTCAGTCTGTGTTTGAAAAGGATGACATTTGTGATTTACCTGGCATCCCTGTTGGACTTTTCATCCATCCTCACTCACTTGGGAAGACTTTTCGTATCTCCTCTTGTAAGGGGATCATTTGCGCATGTGCATTTTGCCCATTTCCTTTCAGTTTTGCTTCTGTGATAATATTTACATCACACTCAGTCTCCATGGCCCTGGCCAGGTGGCCCAGTTGGTTGGAGCGTTGTCCCACACACCAGAAGGTTGCAGGTTTGATTCCAGGTCAGGGCACACACCTAGGTTGTGGGTTAAATCCCTGATTGGGGTGCACATGGGAGTCAACCAATGGATGTTTCTCTGTCACATCAATGTTTCTCTTCCCCTCTCCCTTCTCTCTCTTTAAAATCAATAAAGAAATATCTTCAAGTGAGGATTTAAAAAAAAAAAAAATCAGTTTCCATTTCTTTTGAAGTATTTTGTAGTAAACAAGTTGCCATTTTGACTCATTTTCCCTAATATTGCCAAAGTCTCAAATAGCTGAGGTCTCAGATTATTTCTTTACTTACATATCCATTCTTCCTTATAGAATTTGTTTACACATTTTGGGATCAGTACATGAAAATAAGTTTCCATGGGGTCTATTTTCTTTTTCCCCTAAGAAATTAAATTACAGGCTTCAGAGATATTGTGGGTTTGGTTTCAGACCACTTCAAGAAAGCCAGTATCACAATAAAATGAGTCACACAAATATTTTGGTTTCACAGTGTATATAAAAGTTAAATTTATACTATACTATAGTCTATTACATGTGCAGTGGCATTGTGTCTTAAAAAAACCTACATGCCTCAGTTAAAAATACTTTATCGCTACCAAAGGCTAACCATTATCCAAGCCCTCAGCAAGTCACAGTCTTTTTGCTGGTAGAGGGTCTTACCTTCAATTTGTAGAAAAGGCAGTACCTGCATAGCACAATCAAGTGAAGCATACTACACTGTGATATGCCTATGTGCTATCCGTTGTTGTAGCTTGTTGCGTTCAAGTCAAAACCAGTGGATCAAGCCCTTGGTGGGAAAACTTGGAGACTGAAATATCCAGTGAAGACAATATAGTAAGATTCACAAGAAATGATTCCTGGACTGTTTTTGGAGAACATTGGACAGTTCATGACTTTGGAGATCAGCACCAAACCCAGGGGAGGCGTCTGAGGTGAGTGGCGCTCCCACAGGAGGAGGGGCTCTTGGCAGAGTGTTAGACTAACTTGAAATTAAAGAAGAAGCATAAACCTAGCTGAACAATTGTGTACTTAGAGAATGATCGCCAGACGATGTTTTCATAAATGTGATGTAGTTATTGAGTATCTACTCAGAATTCAGTTGGAAACAACGATCAGGAAACCCCAGATGTAAGAAACATTGAACTATTGTTACGGCTCTGTTTGAGCTCAGCCAGAGCCTTAAGCTCGCTCCATGTTGTAACAGTGCAAATGGCACAGAAAGTGTACATATTTGTTGAAAATGGTAAATATATACTCACAGTAATAATAGCCATCTATAAATTATGAATAGAGAAGTTCCTTATAATTATATCCCTAATAATGTGCTATTTCCTTTGAATAGAAGTCACGTGCTGGAGACTCCCTGTGAGAGTAATGAAGCTAATCCATGCGGAGACACCCTGAACCACATCACAGATCTTCCTGTGGGGGAGAGACATCCACCCGGAGTTAAACCCCATGAGTGCGCTAAGTGTGGAAAAGCCTGCAGGAATCCACCAAGACCTCCCACTGGACACGAACCTCATCCATGTGAGGAATGTGGACAAGCCTGCAGGTGTGTCTCATGTCCAAGCCCTCACGTGGGACCAGACTGTGTGGAGAAACCCTGTCACTGTCAGGAGACTGGGAGAGCACCTGAGGGATACGCGCAGAGTCTCAATAATAAAAGCTCCATTGAGTGTCAGAAATGTGGAAAAGCTTTCGCTTGCCCCTCCTCCTTTCAAGGACATTTGAGAGGTCAGTGTGAACAGAAAATCCACATGTGTAAAGTGTGTGGGAAAGCCTTTATGTTTGGGTGCCACCTTAGACGACATGTAAGAACTCACACTGGAGAGAAGCCCTATGAGTGTAAGGAATGTGGGAAAGGCTTCAGCTGTAACTCCTACCTACGAGAACACGTGAGAATGCACACTGGGGAGAAACCCTATGAATGTGAGCACTGTGGAAAAGCATTCCGATTTTACTCCTACCTTCGAGAACACATGAGGACGCACACTGGAGATAGACCTTACGAATGTCAGCAGTGTGGCAAAGCCTTCCGGCACCTGTCCTCCCTGCAATCACATGTGAGGACACACACTGGGGAGAAACCCTATGAGTGTAAGGAATGTGGGAGGAGTTTCCGTTGTCCCAAATACTTTAGAAAACACGTGAAAACACACAGTGGAAGGAAACGCTATGAATGTGCAGAATGTGGGAAAGCCTTTGATTATTCCTCATCCCTTCGTGAGCATGTGAGAACTCACAGTGAAGAGAAGCCCTATGAATGTATGGAGTGTGGGAAAGCGTTCAGGTGTCCTTCATCCCTGCAAAGACACGCGCGAATGCACACTGGGGAGAAACCCTATGAATGTCAGAAATGTGGTGAAGCCTTCAGGCATTACACATCCTTGCGAAGACACGGGAGGACACATGCTGGATAGAAACTCTGAATACAGGGACTGTATTTATTTTTCCTTAAAACTTTGAGGACACACGAGAGAAACCGAGTGGAAAGTAGGTGGGAAAGTTTTAGATCTTCACTGATGTGCGTGAAAACTCAGGGCAGTATAGAAATTTTTTGTTACAAGTATGGTTTTCCTTAAAAGTGCCTCACCCTGGAGAGGGATCCCTGTGTGTTAATTTCTAGTTCATGTTACTGATATGTTCACTTAAGATATAATTACTCCTCTATGTCCCCTTCATCTGTACTGCATACATTTTGCTATGTTTGACTTTAATTGAACAGTTATATAAAACTTGTCTCAATTCCATTATGTCTTTTGACTCAGAGGTGATAAGTGGTTTTTTTCTTTTCCTTTTCCTTTTTCATTTGTAACTTGATATATTTTAGATAAAAAGTTTTTTTGATAGTCACTTTCCATTATGTTCCTAGCATGTGATCACGATATGGGTTCTGTATTGTTGAAATTTCTGGTTCATTGCTGCAGATACTGGAGTTTTCTGACTCAGTCTCTATGCTCCCCTTCAGTCTTTAGTACAATACTAAAAGACAAATATTCTACATTGGTTGCTAGTGGATGCCAGCCTTGTGTTCCTCACAGAAATTAGTAATCATGGGAAGATCTTGGAAGAGAACAGTCCTGTCTGCTTATGTTCATAATATGACCTCTGTTCATTGTCTTTGATCTTGGTTGGAAATTGGAATCAATACATTGAGTTAAAAAGAGAACTTGTGGCATGAAGATAAAAGCTGGCATCCAGATGGTTCCACTGAATTGTGTGGTGAGCTTGGGTGAAGTAGGAAACCATATCCCATTGTCCTGTTTATGGTTCTGGGCTAAAGGTCACAAGAAGAGGAAGATGCGTGAGGCAGAAGTGAAGAGGCCATCTCTCAGATGTTCTGTGCCGTCAGCAGACAGAGATGTGGGAACCTAGTGCACCTTAGATACAGCACATTCTTCAGACTTCTTGCCCTGCCCATCTGGAACAGCCCCAACCAAACACATTTGACATTAGTTCACTCTCAGGCAGAAGATTCCATAGACTGTTTCCTAGGGTCCCCTGTCATGGATCCTCTGGTTTTCAGGTTCACACTGTAGCTCTTCGGTATCCATCAGGTCACTGCAGGTAGTGGCGATCGCTCAGATGTATTAAATCTAGGACAGTACTTTAGTGGACCCGGACTGCTTGGGAATTACAGAATGGAACCTCCATTCGTTGCCATGTTCTTTTCCTAGTCTTGTATGTCAACACCTTTGAAATGTGACCCCTAGTCACTATCTATTTAACAGGGGTATTTACACATGGTGTTCAGCTTCTCCAACCCCCTAATGGTGGCATTCTGGTGTGTGCAGCTACAGAGGAAAGTGTGGGTTGGACCAGATGCAGCGTCCACACAAACCCAGGCATACTTCGAACCCTCACTTGCAGGGTGGGGGGGGTGCCAAATATGTTTATTTGCCTACCCCTCACCAGCTGGGAACACTGGTTCTTGCACCAAGACTGCTTTGGCAGTTGTCTAAGGTAGAGATTATCAACCATTTTCATCTCACGGCATACATAAACTAATTACTAAAAGTCTATGGCATGCCAAAAAATATATTTTTGCTGATCTGACAAAAAGTAGGAATGATTTTGCTTCACTCACATCAGATGGCTATTGTGTTGGTGGTTGTCATTTTTTTATTTGACAATTTAAGGGAAAAGAGGTCAGTGCCCCTGGCTAAATTGTCAGGTATTGCATGTTTTAAAAATTTTTGGAGCCCACCACTGTGCTTCTTGTGGTACACCGGTTAAACATCGCTGGCCTAGGGTGTTGTTACAGACACACAGTAAATGGTGTTACTGCATTAGTCAAGTCGCTGTAGTTCTCAGGCAGTTGCCATCGTGGGGATATGCCATCCTACCTGGGCACCTCCGTGGCCACCCTTTTTATGACCCAATCTTCAGTATCTACTGAAGGCTTGTCTGCTGGGGCTCAAACCCAGGCCAGGGCATCTGCTTCCTGATGGCCATGGAGCATGAGTGCCTTATGAACCTGGACTTGGAAGAGAATGAGGTCACCTCAGGATCTTACAGGTGAACCCCAATGTGTCCCCAAACATCCTGACCCCACAAGTCACACTCATGATCATCCACCTTTCAGCCTCCTGTGGTGCAAACCACTGGATTGATCCCTCCAAAGTGGCACAAAGGGTGCAAAGGGTGAGTTTCCAGAGCTCTTGAATCACCAGACAGCTCTGCCTTCTGCCCAGTGAATTCTGGGGTTCATTCCTTGGTGAGAGGCCCCTCCTGGAGGAGCACTGGGGCTACTACTCGGAGCTCTTTCTTTGTGGGCATATGTCAGGTTTCTGTCTCCTCCAGAGCCGGGACACATCCAGGGGTACTGTCTCCTGTGTCTCTGCCATAGTGCGTGGCCCATACCTTCTGGAGTCACAGATGAGTGGAGTGGTAGCCCTGCTTGCAAGGTGCCCTGAGCTTTCATCAGCTCCACCAGTGTTGTTTTACTGCTTTTCTTCTCAAAGGTGGCTTGCTACTCTGATGCCTGGCTCCATGTGTGCTCTTTTTTCACCAAGTGGCATAAAGGACAGAGGCACTGTGCCAGGTGGGGAATGAAAGTCCTCCTAAGTTCCAAATCTCTAAAGGCTTGCACCTCTTCCACCTTTTCAGGGACGAGATAGGCTGCGCCTTGTAAAACAGATCTCCTGGGGCCAGACCCTTCTCACCTGACCAAGGACACCCAAACCTCGGGGTGGTGCCTGGGCCCTGAGTTGTCTGTGGGTTCACAGCCCTGCTCCTTCCCAGATGTTTTAGCAGAGCATGTAGTAGCCTGCAGCAGAGGCCTGTCTTTGGGTATTAATATGACCTCTTCCGTGTTATGGGCCCATCATAGTGATGTGGGCAAGATCAGAACAGGCTTGGGGCCACCACCCAAGGCCACACTGGGCTGTGCAGAGAGCCCTAGGGAATCACCTGAAAGGTATGACTGCCCCTCCCACACGAAGGCAAATTGACTTAGTTATCAGAAGCCTGTGCTGTCAAAGCCTCCATGAATCTCCCTGAAGATGAAGCACTGCTGCAGGAACGCCTCTTGCCTAACATCAGAGTTGGTAGTCTTTGTTGACACCTTTTAAGGATGGGTAGAAGCCTATCCTACCAGAACAGAGAGCTCCTCAGAGGCAGTGAAAGCCTTACTGAAGGAAATAATCCCTCACTTTGACCTACCTGACAGCATCCAGAACGATAATGGACCTGCTTTTGTTTCAGAAATTACGCACATTAGTAAATTTTTAGGAATCAAATGGAGACTCCACGTGACATGGAGACCTCAGGCTTCTGGGAAGGCAGAGAAGATGAATCACACCTTGAAGAAAAACATAGCCAAGCCGTGTGGAGAAGAGCACCTCCGCTGGGATCAAGTTCACCTATTGCCCTGCTCAGGATATGGGTGGCTCTTCAAAGTGGGGTTCGGTTGAGTCCTTATCAAATTGTGTGCGGACGACCATTTCAGGCTACGATTGGTGTGGGAGATATGTATATAGATCAAGAAGTTAAAGTAAAGAAATATGTACAACATTTTCAGTCAGACCTTGGCTGTAATTAATGACCTGCTTGTATTTGAGACCTCTCTCCCACAGGTTCCCTACATTCCTTTGAGCCTGGAGATAAAGTGCTACTCAAGACTTGGAAGACTGGCTCTCCAGAGAGCTAGCTAAAAGAAAAAAAGACCTTAGGACAGGCTCCCCTTCCCCATCACGGTTAAGTGGGCAGGAATAAAACTTTGGATTCATCACACCGGAGTAAAGAAAGCACTGGAGGAACGATGGACCACCAAACCAGAAGAAGACCTGAAAGTCATCTTTTGAAAACAATGACATGCTTTCATCAGTTTTTTCTTTAACCTGATATTATGGAGAACTTTTTTCCTTTCAAATCAGATGAAAATATTTGGATATATTTAGCGAAAATGTTCTAAATATCTCTTTTGTCTTGCAGAAGGACCCTATGTTGGACAAACTTTCATTTCATGTCTTTTTTTTCTTCTGTTTTCACTTTATGCCTTATAGGTGTTTGTATTCCCCTGTACAGCCTTAGAAATTATACTTTGTTCCAGCATATCAATAAGAATACAACCTACTATGATATTATAATTGGGGACCTGTTGGTAACCCTAAAGGACAGGGAAGTGTTTTCCTTAAAAATCACTAATGTAGCCCCCAGCTGGAGAAGGTGCAACTTTTGTTAACTGTACTAGAAACTGTTTTATACTTTCAGCAGACGTGGAGATGAATTGCAACACTGCCATTAATGTATCTTAAGCCTTCGGCCACATCAAATTGCCTGCAGGATGGTTTCTAACATGTAGAAGGACTGTTTATTCCTATGTTCCAGCAAATAGTTCTGGGGGACCATGCTCTCTGGGAAGATTGACAGTGTTTGTGGCTCAGAAGCCCACGTCACGTGGGCTTGGCGGGAACTCTCCCTTGCATCTGATTGTAACAGTAATTTGCACCTTTTTAGCTCTGCTGAGTATATGTCTTTGACTGTATTGTAATGCCAGCTATGGTAACCTCTTTGAATATAGAAATAAGTAGGTTAGTCTGTTCTACGGCAAAAGCTTTAAATGCCACCTCTCAAGCCATTAGTGCAATCAGTCAAGAACTAGCACAAGTCAGAGAAGCAGTATTAGAAAACCTTGTAGCTATAGACTACCTCCTTTTAAGACACAATCATGGATATGAACAATTGAAAGTAAAAGACACTGTTGTTTCAACCTGACTGAGAATTCACAGCTCATAGAACATAAAGTAAATAAAGTTGTGTCCAAGATAAAACAAAGAAAGGGGTTACTTGGTATTGATCTGTCTAAACTCACCTCCTGGCTGCCTAGTATTACTGGTCTTAGAGAGGCATCTGTTGTTTTCATTCTTTTCATCTTTTTCAGTATCATAGCTTATTGTTGCATACAGTGTGCCCCCTTATGTGGATCTGCAATTGAGTGTATCCCTAAACCCCATACTAGATTTACTAATGTTAAGATGCATGCTCAACAGCAAAATGATAATTTTCCTATTAAACTGATCTCAGAGAAATAAGATAGTTTAGACTAACAGTGGGGGCATAATGGGAGAACTCAACAGTTGGAAAATTTTAGTTTTAAGTTATAGTTAATAAGCTTAGTAATGAATTCATGTAAAAAGCTATTGTTCCAGAAACTGAAGGCATGACTCACTCTGACTCCAGGACACCACAAGCAATTCGACCTTTGTGCCCCAGGAGAACTGCAAGCAATCAAGATGGTATCTGAGCCATTGTGCTCCAGGGAGAGGCGTCCTTGCCCAGGACACAGATAAAGAATCACGGGGCATCAGATGAAAGGGTGCTAGGAAAATTGCCATACTAGCTTTTATCTGATTAACCTTTTCCCTGAATTTCAAACCCCTTATCTACACTTTCTTCTCCTTATTAAAAAGGTCAGCTTGAGATGAAATGTAGGACCGTCTTTTAGGGTATATAACCAGCCATCTTCTCAGATTGCTGACCTTCTGAATAAAGTGCCCATAAAGACTCAATCTTTGTTCCCACTTATTGCTTCTGATAGTGACACGGAGCACCAACGCTGGCTTTTCCGCTTTCATCCTAACGGGACGCCACGCAGGAAAACTGCGTCAGTACTTCCCATTACAGATGGAGCGCAGCAGCCAGGTGAGCTCTTTTAGCTCAGATTCCAGTGTAGTAGGGTGGTGGAAGTCTTGCAGGGTAGGGCCGGGGCAGAAAACCGACATTTCCCTCAGGCTGTGTTAGTGACCTTCGCCCCTCCTGACACAGGTCTGTAACACCGGTCAAGGAGACCCCAGGGTCGGGGCCACGGATAACAACTTGGCCGGGGCGGTCCGGAGAGTTGTTTATTGGAGAGACGCTGGTATCATCGCCCAATCAGCGTTCCCCGAAGGAGGAATGCCTGGGTCACCGTCCATTTAGGGTGAATTGTCTGTATAACCGGCCAATCCAGGCCGTGGGCGGGCGGGCTCGCAGCTGCGTGAACAGCTCTCTCGGGCTTTTGTGGTGCAGGTGCCGCGGAGCCAGCCGGGAGGACCTCGGGACCGTACCGGATCCTAATGGTCAGTTTTAGGGCGCTGGTGGTAGTTTGGGGAAGGGGGGTTGGTGAGGAAAATGTAGGGGCGGAGGGTGTTGATACGAATCTCCCTGAACTGGCTTTGAGCGACGGGGAGGTGGGGGTGGCGGCCTCCTCCAGCCGCACGGTGTTCCGACCCGAGTCCTTGGCCCGGCAGATCGAGGGAGGGAGAGCGGGACATGCACTGTTGCCGGCGGTCGGGGGGTTGGGAGCTGAGTGGGGGTTGCACGCGGGGTAAGGGGACTCGATCCCGACAGGGTTAAGGCGGCTTTATGACAAAGCTTGTTGCAGTAGGGAACAATGCTCGGATCTCAGAGCGGCGCCCTCTCTCAAATACGACAGAAAAGGGCTTTTCTTTCCAGTGGAAGCAGGGTGAGCAGGAAGCCGTTGTGACAGGAACCACTCTCCCTGTGGTCAGCGCGTTCTCGGCCCAGATCAGCAGGACCTTGTCTCCATCTCGGTGTTTGTCCAGATGCGGGGGATGGTGTGGTGTGGGGGGCAGTGTCTGGATCTGTGGGGAGAACAGGAGCCTGTATAAAGTTTGGGTAGGAAATGGGCAACTGTGATCGTTTGGTGAAGCCTGTAAAAAATGAAGAATACAAATTTCCTAAGGAGGGGCTTTCCAAAGATTTATTGCAAGGGGTGGGAAGAAGCGACTCTGCACTCGGGGCAGGGGCTGTGCAGTAGGGTGAGTGCTTTGACCATACCACCTTCAGGCGTCTCAAGAGTTGGACTAAATGGTTTTTCTTTTTCCTTTTATTCTTTAGAGTGGAGTCAACAAATGCAGGAAAGACCAGATGTGGTTGGGATGTCAGTTCCCTGAGGCCAGTCTGTTCTCAGGAGTGCTGTGTGCTGGCTCAGGCTGAGGACAGAAGAAAATGCAGGGGTCTCAGGGAAGGAGAGAAGCTGAACCAAAGTCTGGCCAACAAGCATTTGCTTTGCTTGGTCAGTAGGGATGAGCAGTTCAGTTAATCAGTGATGAGGCACAGGAGAAGGGTTGCTGTGGCCAGCCTTGTCCTGGATAAACGAGAGGAAGGGGTTCTTGCAGCATGCCCTTTTCCAGAACAAATGGGTGAGGCTCAGGGTAGTGCTTCCTTACACCTTCCATGGATATTACCAGCCGCACAGGTCTTAGGGAGGATTTGGCATTGTCACCTGACACTTGTGAACAGCCTCTGTCCAGCTCAGCCCTGAGCTTTCCTTTCTTCAGCCTCAGGTTCCAGCAGATGCTTCGTTTCTTCTCCTTAGTGAGGGTAGTAAGGGTCTCAGGTGTTTGTCTTGTTGACTTCCATTATTGTGGGGCTGAACCAGAGATGCCACCTGGGGAAATTGTCTCAGTACAGAAAATGTCCTCTTTTTTGTTGTATTGTGTTGTCCCAGTTATTGTTGTAACTTAAATACCTTCATGTGTTTCTGGGAAAGTCCTACCTTGTTCTGTAGAAACATGGTTCCTTAGACATTGGCCTGTCATTTTAGTTTTAACAACCGGTTTTTTATAAATTAAAAAACAAAACCCCCCCACTAGGTTTTGGATTTAATGGAAGTTTATTAAAACTTTACATCTGTTGGGGAGAGTTGCTATCATGGTGGCATTAAGTTTCCATTCAGAGAACACACACCATCTTTCCATTTCTTTCTTTGTCCTTTTGATGTCATTGGGTACATTTTATAATTTTTCATTATGATCACTTTATATTCTTCATTAGACATTTTATTGGGAAAGCCTCCAGTTCTCTTCCTTTGTCTTTCTCCTTTACTTTCACACAGAACACTTCACTTTTGACACTCTTGGTCACCAGGTAAAGGAGCATTTCTGCACAACAAGCAATCTGTGGCACCAACCAGATGTCCTACAATTTAACTCAGTTTTGACACCATCTATCTGGAGCATCTACCTGGAGGCTAAGAGCTCACCCACAAGACTACCCTTTAATTCAGATGCCAATTACAAGTAGTAGGTCCCCAGGTTACCTGCAGCTTCTGTGGACTTGGCCCCAAGTCAAGGTTCTCATGACCCCTTCTCTGGGTTTAATTTGTTAATTTGTTTGAGTGGCTCAAGGAAACACTGACTTATGTTTGCCAGTTTATTACAGGACATGATAAAGGATACAGATGAACATCCAGATGAAAAGAGGCATAGCGTGAGGTCTGGGAGGGACCTGAGTGCAGGAGCTACTGTCCCTGTGGAATTGGGGTGTGTCACTGTCCCCATGTGGATGTGCTCCCCCAAATGGAAGCTCTCTGGAGCTGGTGCTATTGGGACTTCTGCGTTCCTCCTGACATAGGCATGATCAATTGTAAACTCTATTTCCAGCCCCTCTCCTCTCCCTAGAGTGTATGATTATATCTGAACATTCCAACATTCTAGTGTTGGCTGGGGCTTTCTGGTGACAGCCCCCTTTCAGGAGCCACCCAGAGTTACGTCATTAGAAAAAGATGCTCCTATCATTTAGGTGCTCTTACCATTTAGGATTACCCATCACTCTGATGGGCCCTGATACAGGGGTATCAGGAATCAGAGAAAGGTGGGTGTGTATTATCTCACAGACATAACTTTAGAATTTAAGAAAATTTGTAATAAATGAAAATTTATCAGTAAATTTAGTTTTAATAGTCTAGAATGTTTTTAAATATTCCTTTTAACTTTGGTTGCTAGTGACTCACAGAGAACCGAGATTTCCTTCTCTGTTGTGTTTGCATCCTGGAAAGCCACTAATAGAGTATTCTGTGCTTATCTTATTCTTTGTAGATCTTCCACAATAATACTTTGAGCTAGGATTATAGGCAACTCTTTACTTCTGCTATAATTCTTATGTATTTTTGTTTATTGGACCTGGATAGGATCTCTTAGAGGAGGCAAGGGGCCTCCTTGTTTTACCTAATTTGGGGGGGGAAGGCCTTTCTTTTCATCATTTGTATGTTCCTTAATGAACTTTTTTTCCCTCAGTGAGTCCCTCCTCCGGCTCTGCAGGGTCCAACCCATTCCTAAACTGCTAAAGGTTCTCCTGCAGGTGCACTGTGGACTAGGATACATCTTTTTCTTTATTCAGATGTTGTCACATTGTTCTTTTAAGGTGGTATTGTGATAAAATATAACTGACTTCATAGTATCTAACTATAAAATGCAGTGTATATAGAAAATGTGCAAGCAACTGCCCAGCCAACTATACAACCTGAAGTAAACATCCGTGTAAGGACAGGCAGGCCAAGAAATGGATGAAACCCTCACACTAGACACCCCGCTAGAAATGACTTTTACAGACAGGCCTCCTTTCCAGGTGAATTATGCAGGGGTGGGCAAATGTAGGTTTATAGTTTACATATGGAAAAATATAAATAAATAATAACACAAGAATAAATTCTGTTTTGTGTACTCACAACTGTATACCTACTTTTGCCCTTAAGAGTGCGCACACTCTTAAGTCAGTGTATTTTATTTTTGCACATTTTCTTTTGTGTGCACATGGCATCATACTGTGTGTCCCACTGAGTGTCGGGTGTCTTCTGTTCACAGTTTTGTTTTATCCCATGGAATGGTAGGTAACTTTTGTTGCTTTGCACTCTTCCCTGATGGGACTATACCATTTCCATTTGTTGATTCTTCTACTAGTGGTCACATGGGTGGCATCATGGTTTTTATTATGACAGGTGTTTCCAACTACATTATTGGATGTCTTAGGCATTTGATGTCTTAGGTTTATCCTCTCAAAAGTTCCCACACTGGACCTTTGGTCCTCCCCCAAAGGTATGTTCCACGTGTGCCCCTCTGTTTTATGTTGTCCTTTTGGGGTTGGATCCATCCCAGACCTGCACCCAAAGTGGGTTTGGCTGTCCAGACAATGCCACATGCACCATGACGCTAAAAAAATGGTTGGGAATCTGGGGAGATGGAGGCAGGTATGAACTTTTGTGGGAGCTTAGAGGGAGAGTGGGTGGAGATTCTGTTGCAGCTGGGGATGTGTGAGGCTTCCCCTTCCACCCACCAGATCACGGGACATGTGGCACTTGTGGGACTCTTACCAGTTTGCCTGAAGTGGTCCAGGCAGGGAAGAGGGTGGTGCTCAGAGAGCTGCTCTCAGTCAAACCACAGATCACATCACAAATGGAGCCAGCCTCTTCATTAGAGTTCATCCTGATGTATGCTCGAAGCCTGATGGTACCTCATCTCTTTAATCAAAGTTGAATTTGTATGAAGTGTGAATTTTAAAAGCCAAATGCCCAAAGGACATATTTCAATGAAGACCAGCAGGCATTGGAGTCCGCTCCTCCCAGGGTTTTGGAGAGAGACAGGAAAGTGTGTCAGCAGTCCGGGCTCTGTTCTCAGATTTCAGCGCCATTATTGACTGGTTTAATGTCCTGCCTCATTGCTGAGTTATGTATGCCAGGGTTCTCTACCACACACAACAAAACCCTTCTAGAAATAGTCGCCTGCCTGGGTGGCCAATAAATAGTCATAAATAGTCCGCAGCCAGTCGGTCATCAGTTCCATGGCCCCTGGGAGACTAGTCCTTCATGGATAGCATCTAAACAGTAGTAGTCTGCTGTACGGAGTTAGCATATTTCAGGCATTTCCTGAGTGTTACCTGTGTCGTGGGTCCATCCTCAGTGGGGAGATGCCAGAAGCCCAGGCTTGTCTCTGTCCTGTGTGTGCCAGTTCTTTTCAGGGAGTGGCCAGTGGGGTGCTGTCGGCAGGACACCAGAATCAGGACAGCTGAAGCCCTGAGATAGCCTGGTCTCCAGTAGGGACAAGGGTGTGGCCAGCATGGTGCCCTGATAGTGTGGAGCACTGGAGGGAAGCTCCTTTCACCAGATCATCATGGGCAACATATGGCCCCCTTCTTGGCACACAGACTCCCATAAGCAAGAGAGGAGGTCTAAAGGGTAGGAGGCTGGGAGGGGTCACTGTTTGCTTGTGGTCACTGCATTTGGGAGATTCTAGAATCTTTTGTTGCCTCATTGAGAGTGAGCTGGCTAGTGAGGTACAGCATGTTGGCCCTAGAACCCAAGTAGACCCAGTAAGTGGTAGGCCTGCTTTAAAGCAGTGAATGCTCCTAAAGTGAGGTTTGGTCCTTTCCTGGGCTGGTTTGTAAAATAATTGACAGGAATTTTAATGACACAGAAGGACCTTGAGCTTTGTGGGATGCAGTGGTTCCACCCTGAACGGAAAGTTCTTTCACAGGTTAAGGAACTGCCTTCCCAGTCTAGGTCCTCTAGGGCTGGAGTTAAATCCCTAAAATGCCAAGTCCTTCTTTCCCTCCCAAAGCCAACATCCCTTCTTCATGCATAACGTCATCTGTTAACTGTCCCCTGTGCATCATTTCCAGAAGCTGCGCTATTTTAATGGATTTTTATGGTTTCAAATCTTGCATTTATTTAATACATTTTGAGTTTATTCTTGTGCATGGTGTAAGAAGGTGATCTAGTTTCTTTTTTGCATGTATCCAATTTTCCCAACACCATTTATTGAATAGACCATCTTAACCCCATTGTAAGTTTTTGCCTTCTGCGTCAAATATTAATTGACCATAAAGGTATAGGTTTATTTCTGGGTTCTCTATTCTGTTCCATTGATCTATTGGGTTGGCCAAAAATCCATATTTTTTTCCCGTAAAATAAAAGATGCCTTTTTTCATTTCCCCCTATAACTATTGATTTGGATATTTTGAGTATGTCAGCTCTCTCCTGAGTGGTATAATGTTAATTATTCTTAGTTAATGTCTCGCATTGATCACTGTCTACCTCAGCTTGTCTGCCTAACTGTGGAGCATTATCCAGCAAGAAATATCCAGCACAAAATTTCACGAACAACTTTTGACATGTTCAATCAGTCACAGCATTTTCTCCATAGGCAGCTCAAATCTTTTTTTGCATTTCAGTTGCATTTTTACCTTTCTTGAAATAATACAGCATAATATGCCAAAAATGTTGCATATTTTCTTCCATCTTAAATATTAAAATGGCTACACAAAAATTCACAATTTTTTGATAAGGTTTTTTTTTTTTTGAAATACATGCTGATATGACAGCTGTCACAATACAATCTAACAAAATTGTTTTGAATAATGTTAAAGACAACTAAGTGCTTCTAGAGCCATGTTACAGAAAAAAACAAACTTTTTGGACAACCCAGTATAAATCTGTTTTTATAGCAATACTATGCTGTTTTATTATAGCTTTGTAGTATAGTTTGATATCAGGTAGCATGATTTCTCCAGTTTTGTTCTTTTTTTTCCTCAACATTGCTGTTGCTATTTGGGGGGTCTTTTGTAGTTCTATATAAATCTTCGGAATATTTATTCTAGTTCTATAAAATATGCCATTGGTATTGTGATAGGAATTGTGTTGAATATATAGATTGCTTTGGGTAGTATGGACATTTTAACGATAATTCTATCCATGAACACAGTATATACCTCCACTTATTTTTATTTTCTTCAATTTCTTTCTTCAGTATCTTATAATTTTCCAAGTATTAGTCTTTTATATCTTTGGTTAAATCTATTCCTAGGTCTTTTTTTTTTTTTTTTTTTTTGATGCAGTTGTAAGTGGGATTGTTTTCTTAGTTTCTCTTTGTGTTAGTTCATGATTGGTGTATAAAAATGCAACTGATTTCTGGATATTTATTTTGTATCCTGCTACTTTACTGAATTAACTTACTCAGTTCTAGTAGTTTCTGGTAGAATCATGAGGGTTCTCTAAACACAGTCTCATGTCATCTGGAAATAGTGAGTTTTACTTCTTCCTTTCCAATTTGGATGCCTTTTATTTCTTCTTGTCTGAGTCCTGTGGCTAGGAATTCCAGTTCTGTGTTAAATAAGAGTGGTGAAAGCAGACATCCCTGACTTGTTTCTGATCTTACAGGAAACACTTTTAGTTTTTGCCCATTAAGTATGATGTTGGCTGTGGGTTTGTCATATATGACCTTTATTATGTTGAGGTATGTCCCCTCTATTCCCATTTTGCTGAGAGTTTTTATCGTCAGTTGATGCTGGATTTTATCAAATGCTTTTTCTGGATCAATTGATATCATGTGATTTTTTTTATCCTTCATTTTGTTTATGTGGTATATCGTGTTTATTGGTTCATGGATATTGATATTGGTTCATGCATCCCTGGAATAAACTCTATGGTCTACTTGACCATGGTGTATGATCTTTTTAATGTATTGCTAGATCTGGTTTGCTAATATTGTGTTGAGGATTTTAGCATCTATGTTCATCAGGGATATTGGCCTGTCATTTTCTTTTTTTGTGGTGTCTATATTTAGTTTTGGAATTAGGAAAATGCTGGCCTTGTTAAATGAGCCACGAGTCTTCCTTTCTCTTCAATTTTTTAGAATAATTTGAGAGGGGTAGGTGTTAGTTCTTTAAATGTTTGGTGAAATTCACCCATGACAGTCTAGGACTTGGGTTTGTTGGGAGTTTTTTTTTATTATTACATCAATTTCTTTAGTTGTAATCAGTTTAGATTTTCTGATTATTCCTAATTTAGTTTTGGAAGATTGTATGTATCTAGGAATTTATCTGCTTCATTCAGATTGCCCAATTTGTTGGCATATAGTTGTTTGTAGTATTTGCTTATACTTTGTATTCCTGTGCTGTTAGTCATTCTCTTTCACTTCTGATTTGATTTTATTTATTTGAGCCCTCTCTTTTTTCTTGATGAGTCTGGCTAAAGGTTTGTCAATCTTGTTTGTCTTTTCAAAGAACCAGCTCTTGGTTGCATTGATCTTTTGTATTGTTTTTTAGGCTCTACTTCATTTATTTCTGCTCTGATATTTATTATTTCCTTCTATTCTGGGAATTGCTTGTTCTTTTTTAGTTCTTATAAGTATAAAGTTAGGGTGTTTATTGGAGATTTTTCATGTTCCTTGAGGTAGACATGTAATGCTATGTGTTTCCCTCTTAGGACTGCTTTCACTGTGCCCCACAGATTTTGGGTAATTGTGTTCTCATTTTCACTTGCTTCAAGGTATCTTTTTTTTTTTAAAGATTTTATTTATTTTTAGAGAAAGGGGAAGGGAGGAGAAAGGAGAGGGAAGAGAAACATCAACGTGTGGTTGCCTACTGGAGACCTGACCCACAACCCAAACATGTGCCCTGACTGGGAATTGAACCCATGACCCTTTGGTTCGCAGGCCAGTGCTCAGTCCACTGAGCCACACCAGCCAGGGCTCAAGATATCTTTTCATTTCTGCATTAATCTTGTTATTAACCATTTCATTGTTTAGTAACAAATCATCTTGCCTCCATGTCTTTGTGTGTGTTTCTGGGTTTTTTTCTTGTGATTGATTTCTGGTTTCATACCATTATGGTCTGAGAAGATGCCTGATATGATTTGAGTTTTCTTAAATTTATTGAGACATGTTTTCTGTCATAACATGTGGTCTGTCCTTGAAAATGTTCCATGTGCAATTGAAAAGAATGTATATTCTCCTTTGTGGTGAAATGCTCTGAAGATATCAATTAAATCTGTCACGTCTATTGTGTCATTTGAGGCCACTGTTTCCTTGGTAATGGGTGTTAAAATCCCCTATTATGACTATTACTGTCTGTCTCTCCCTTTATGTCCATCAAGATTTGCTTTGTATGTTTAGATGCTCCTAAGTTGGGTGCATAAATGTTTACAAGTGTTATATCCTCTTGTTGTATTGATCTCTTTATTGTTATGTAGTGTCCTTGTCTCTTATTATAACCTTTGTTTTAAAGTCTATTTTGTCAGATACAAGTATTGCTACCTCAGGTTTTATTTCCTTTCCATTTGCCTGAAATACCTTCTTCCATCCCTTTATTTTTAGTCTGTGTGTATCTTTGGTTCTGAGGTGGGTCTGTTATAGACAGCATATATATGGGTCTTGTTTTTTTTAGCCATCAGTTACCCTGTGTCTTTCCACTGGAGCATTTAGGTCATTTACATTTAAAGTGATTATTGATAGGTATGTATTTATTGTCATTTTATTCTATTTTGTAAATATTTTATTTTTTTAAGAGGGGAATGAAGGGAGAGAGGGAGAGAAACATCGATGTCCTTCCTCCACTTTCCTTCCTCCCGCCTCCCTCCTTCCTTTCTCCCTCTTCCTTCTCCTAATACTAATTTGGTGGTAATGAACCCTTTTAGCTTTTTCTTGTCTGGGAAACTATTTCTCCCTCAGTTTTAAATGATAGCCTTACTGGGTAAAGTAGTCTTGGTTGTAGGTCCTTGCTCTTCATCATTTTGAGTATTTCATGCCAATCCCTCTGGCCTGAAAAGTTTCTGTTGAGGAATCAGTTGACAGTCTTATAGGAGCTCCCTTGTTGGTAACTGACTTTCTCTTGCTGCTTTTAAGATTCTCTGTTTGTCTTTAACCTTTGCTCTTTTAATTATGATGTGTCTCGGTGTGGGCCTCTTTTGGTTCCTCTTGTTTGGGACTCTTTGTGCTCCCTGGACTTGTGTGTCTTTTTCCTTAAACAGGTTAGAAAAGTTTTTAGTCATTAATTTTTCAAGTAGGTTCTTGATCCCTCTCTTGTCTTTTTCTGTACCCCATCATGCAGATGTCATTACACTTCATGTTGTCCCAAAAGTCCCTTAAACTATCCTCATTTTTAAAAATTAATTTTCCTTTATGCTGCTTTAATTGGGTGTTTTCTGCTACCTTGTCTTCCAAATAGCTGATTCAGTGCTTCATCTAACCTAAGTTTATTCCTTCTGGTGCATTCTTCATTTCAAATATTGTATTTTTTGCTTCTCATTGGTTCTTTATTATGGTTTCTATGTCCTTTTTCATGGTGCTCTCACTAAGTTCTTTGTAATTTGCATTAACTCCCTTATGTATCCTTATAACTGTTTTTTAAAAACTTTATATCTGGTAAATTGCTTACATCTATTTTATTTAACTCTTATTCTGGAAATGTCTTCTGTTCCCCCCCACCATTTACTGATTTTAGAGAGAGAGAAAAATATTGATGTGTTGTTCCACTTATTTATGGATTCATTGGGTGATTCTTTTATGTGTCCTGACTGGGAAGCAAACCCACAACCCTCGCATAGCGGGACTATGTTCTAACCCAACTGAGCCATCCTGTTCTTTCATTTGGATCATGTTTCTTTGTCTCCCCATTTGGGCTGCCTCTTTGTTTTTGTTTTTTCATGTTAGGTAGATCTGCTGTGTCTCCCAGTCTTGGTATGATGGCATTATAATAGGTATCCTGTGGGATCCAGTGGCACAGTCTCCTTGATCACCTGAACTGGGTTCTCCAGAAATGCCTCTTGTGTGGGTGATGTGAACCCTCCTCTTGTAATGAGTCTTGATTGGTATTGGCCTGTTTGTGCGTGGGTTCAATGCTCAGCTCATTGACTGTGAGGCTTGACCACAACCACAGTGTATGAGCTGCTCTTTGGGTACTGATGACACTAAGTGGGATTCGTTTTAGCAGGATCTGTTGCCTGCCAAGATATGCCTTTGGATATGTTGCTTGTAAAGCTTATTGGATCCTGCTCTGATGTTATCTGAAGCTGGCCACCAGGTGTGCTGGTTCTGGGGCCTCTTTGGAGGGACCCTGGTGAAGATCAATGACAGACACTGCCTGTGACTGGCCCTGGACAGCCTGCTAGGAGCTACAAAATGATCCACATTTTGTGGCTGCCTCTGCTGGGCTTGGCTGTGCATGGGAAGGACCAAGCTGACAAGGCTGGCTTCCACCAGCACAGAGTCCAGGGACAGAGCAGCAAAAGGCCTATGGTACCCCAAAATTTGCCTGGTGTGGGGTTGAGGCCCCTTGCTCTTCAGTGGGAACCTGCCAGCTGCCTGTTAGATTCAGTAACTGAAAGAGCCTCTAGCAGTACTCAGGTTGCATGAGGATTTCTCTTTGAGTCACCAAGTATGGGCGAAAGGTGTTTACCAGATTGGTACAGTTTCAATCTCACTGACAGTGCTAGATGTGAGGTCACTCAGCAAAAGTCCCAGTGCATACCAATTCTAGCTACCACCTGCTAGATGCTGCAGACCTTTGTGGTGGTGAAGGGTCTCAGGAAATCGTCAGGGTAAGGCCAACAGAGTTTATCAGGCCCAAACAGACCAAGATTTGGCCATGTGAAGGGAGAGCTTTGCACTTGTTGGCATGTGAGGGAAAAATGGTCTCTATCCTAGAGCCATACAATCCAATCTGTCCCAGATTCTGTCAGGAGCCCAAGCTCAGCATGGCTGGGCTGCCAGGAGTTGGGAGGGTGGGGCTAGTGAGTCTCCTGTGGTGGGGAGCGACCGTCAGGTTTGGGAGGAAGGAGAAGTGGCCCCTACTCCAGAGCTACACAACTCAGTAACTGGTACCCCCTGAGTGTGCCTGGACCTCTATACCCCTGCTCAGGCAGCTGACTCCTCAGAAGGGTGTGAGTTTCACCGGGTGGGGCTACAGGGATTGCAGAGGCTGGGGCTATTGCATTCCCCCAAGCTGATGCATAAGGTGAGGAGTGCTCCACCCAAGACAGATGGTGTCTGTGGTATGGGTGTGGTATCCCACTCAGGACAGGGATCCTGGTGGCTCTCCCTTCAGCTCTCTCCCCAGAGCCACAACCCCAGTCTCTTCTTGCACAACTCTAGTCCACTTTGCTGGAGTCCAGGGTGATTGGCTGCAAATGAGGTTTTGTGTGTGGGCCCTTTAAAGAGGGGTCTCTATCTTCAGACTCCCGTCTCTCCCTGGCAGACAGAATCCTTGCTGGTTTTTACAGCCAGATATTATATGGGCACCTCTTCCAAGCTCTGGTGCTCTGGGATGCAGAGCCTGGTGTAGGGTTGAGACCCCATGCTCTTCAATGTGAACCTTTACAGCCGAGCTACCCCTTCATAATCTCTGCCCTCCTATCAGTCTCAATATCACTTTCTCTGTAAATCCTCAGTTATAAGACTTCTGTTCAGCTAATATTAAATTGGTTATTTGGGTTGATTTTTCTATATTTTAGTTGTAATTCCAGTTTGGTCCTGGGAGGCAGTGAGCATAGCTTCTACTTACTCTGCCACCGTCTTGGTTCAACACCGTGTTTCCCTTTTAAGTGACACATTTTTCTCTTTCTGTTTTCAACGTTTCCTCCTTCTCTTCAACTTTCACCATTTTCACTGTGATGTATCTATTTGTGGATTACTTTGCAATTTTAATCTTGGGAGATCACTGGGTGTCTGGTAGTGGAGGTTGGTGTTTATCACAAGGAGTTGATGGTCCTGTGTAAAGGATCTCTAGGACCACCCTCAGTTATGAAGATTTCACTACAGTAGCTCACAGAAGGACTTATTTCAGAAAGGTGGTTATATACAGTGTTGCAGCTTATTACATAGAAAGGACACATTAAAATTAGTGATAGAAAAAGGTACACAGGGTGAAAACCAATAAAAACTAGGCTGAAATTTCAGTAGTCCCCTTTCAGCGGATATGCATGCACAGAGCTTAATGTGTAACCACATGTTTGAAATATTACTAATTAGGGGACCTCACCCAAGCCTTGGAGTCTGGGGTTTTTACTGACGGTTGGTCACATAAACATGGATACTGTGTGACTGACCTTCACCATTCAGTGCTCAGCTCTTCCAAAAGCCTATGACACAGTGTGTCCCAGGTGGACAGTACAGACATTGACGATAAGTCACATTATCAGCATAAATTCTGCCATGGCCCAAGGCCCCAGCCATACACAGACACTCTTATTGGCAGCTGATTCCAAGGGACTGTACACTTTCTCTCAGGAGCCAATCAAGGATTAGTCCTAAACAATGGTCAGTGTTTGGACAACCTGGGCTTGCTGAGTTAGGCTTTTTCTGCATATTTTCAAATGAAAGCATTTATTTCGTTTGTATACATCTCTCTGGACTCTGCAATAGATAGAGTAAGACAAGAGTAGTCACAATAAACTGTAGAGTCAAGTTCATAGTGATAGTGGTGCTGTTTACTAGGAAATGAGTGTGAACCGTCAGGGGAGTTCCCCAGTGCTTTCAGACTCACCCATCCTCCTGCACGCATTCTGGTGTTTCAGGACTCAGTGGTCTTTGCAGATGTGGCTGTCGACTTTACCGTGGAGGAGTGGGCTTTGCTGGACTCTGCTCAGAAGAACCTCTACAGGGATGTGATGCTGGAAAACTTCCAGAACCTGGCCTCAGTGGGTAAGGATGGCATCATCATTTCACTGAGTCATTTAGTGAAGAAGTGTTTATCAGTGCTGTTCTAAGACCTGACATGCAGGAAAGGAGTTATTGGTAAATGAGACTGAGATGGTCACAGCCACCATGGACCTAAAATCTAATGATGTTTCCATGACAGTGGAAATCTGGGTATTAAACTGAGACTTTGTCTTGTTTTTGTTTTCACTTAAAAGTATTTTATTTGAATTCTCGTAACTTCAAAGTTTTCACATGGACTTTTTAAAATAACCAATTAACTATTAGATGATTTAGTTTTGAGTTTCTGAGAAGTAGGACATTAACTCAAGCATTGATGTGTGATTGCAAAGCAATAGAAATCTGTCCTTCAGATGTGAAGATGTTGCTGTTGGTGTTATTATCAGTGATCAGTGAAGCTTAAATAAACAGAATTACAATTTTACAGGCTGAGTAGATTTTAGTAGACCAAATAAAATTTTGATCTAAATTCAAGGTTGTCCATAAAACATCCATATCAAATGCATAAGAATGTCTTTGGGCCCTGGCTGGTGTGGCTCAGTGGACTGAGCGCCGGCCTGTGAAACAAAGAGTCGGCAGTTCAATTTCCCAGTCAGAGCACATGCCTAGGTTGCAGGCCAGGTTCCCAGTAGGGGGCACATGAGAGGGAACCACACGCTCGTGTTTCTCTCCCTCTCTTTCTCACTCCCTTCCTTTCTCTCTAAAAATAAGTAAATACTTTTAAAATAAAATAAAAAAAAAAGAATGTCTTTGGAAGAAAAAAGTAATAACCACAGATTTTATGTGTGTGTGTGTGTGTGTTTTTAAATCCTTAAAACTTCAAATGTTTTCTGTTTGTATTTTACTGCATTACTGTTTGTCTTGGTTTAAAAGATTTGGAGGTTCTTTGGTGTCATTAGTGTGGGGTATAGTCTTTATGGGTCATTTTGGTTCACAGAGAATTTTCTTGTTTGAAGCTTTTTGATGGTCGTTAGGGAATTAACCATCATTTTGACTTAATGTGCCTGTCACTGGTAAAGTCTTACAAGTGCTAAACTCCTCAAAGTCTGTCTTTGCTCACGAATGCCTTCCTCATTCCTTAATATATTTACTTTTGTTTCAGATAATGAGACACTGTTTACAGCCAGTGGGCCCATTACTCAGCAGGATATCTATGAGGAAAAAATACCTAACAAAGAGAAAATAGCAAAATTCACAAGAAATAATTCTTGTATCTACATTTTAGCAAAAAATGGGGATGACCAGAGCATTGAAGATGAGCAACAAAACCATGGGAGACCACTGAGGTGAGGTGCCTTCACAAGAGAAGGTGGTAGAATCCCAGAAGAGATTCTTAGTATGTCATAAAGTTGTAAAACATAAAAATTATAATCCTAGCTCTATATTTGTTTATTCACATGTATTTAACAAAAAAAAATTTTTTTATTTAAAGTAGACATTGAGTGTTTGAAACAATTCAGTTCAAAACAATTATAGGAAAATCACACATACAGCAAATAGCATATGAATAGAGAATTTTTCTGAACTCTCTTCCAGAGTGTTTAGTTTATTAAGCTTCCAGACAATTTAGAAAGGGTAGGACAATTTCTCGTATATTGAAATACTGAAATGGAGTTAGAAATGTAGTTATATACTTACTGATTGTTAATAAAAAATCATTAATAAACATACTGTTAATAAAGTGGTTCTCATTTTTAACAGGAATCATATGGAGGACAGGTTCTGTGAACGTAGTGATGGAAATCAACATGAAGAAACCTTCATTCACATTCCCAATCTTAATCTGCATAAACCCATTTCTATGGGAATAAAACCATATGAATGCACCAAGTGTGGAAAAGGCTTCACACATCTTTCTTCCCTTAAGAAACATGTTAAAGCTCACCGTGGACATAAACCATCTCAGTGTCAGGAATGCAAACAGGGCTACATTTGTGCCTCACACCTAGGAACTCACTCTGGGGAGAAACCCTATGGATGTAAATTATGTGGGAGAACCTTTCCTTACTTCTACTGCCTCACTCAACACATCAGGATGCACACTACAGAGAAAAATTATGAATGCCAGCAGTGTGCAAAATCCTTCAATGAACTCTCCAGTCTTTCTAGACATGTGAGAACTCACACAGGAAAGAAGCTGTATAAATGTCAGGAATGTGGGAAAGCCTTCATTTATCCCTCAGAACTTCAAAGGCATATGATAACACACACTGGGGTGAAGCCCTATGAATGTAAAGCATGTGGGAAAACTTTTCGTCATTCCTATTCCCTGACCCGACATGTAAAAATTCACACTGCAGAGAAAACCTATGAATGTAAGAAATGCGGGAAAGCATTCAGTTGGCCTGAAACCTTTCAAGCCCACGTGAGGACACATACTGGAGAGAAACTCTATACCTGTGAAAGCTGTGGGAAAGCTTTCAGTTCTCCCAAGTCCTTCCAAGGACATGTGAGAACTCACACTGGAGAGAAACCTTACAAGTGTAAACAGTGTGGAAGAGCCTTTACTTGGTCCTCAAACTTTCAAGAACATGTGAGAATTCATACTGAAGAGAAGCTGTATAAATGTGAAAAATGCGGGAAAGCTTTCAATTCTTCCAGATCCTTTCAAGGTCACATGAGAACCCACACAGGAGAGAAGCCTTATGAGTGTACACAATGTGGGAAAGCCTTCAGTTGGTCCTCATCCTTACAAAAACATGGGAGAATGCACACTGGAGAGAAACCCCACAAATGTAAACAGTGTGGAAAAGCCTTCAAGTGGCCCTCATCATTTAGAAACCATGTAAAAATGCACACTGGATAGCAACACCTTGAATGCACGTATTCCTCAAAAGCTTTTGGTTAAGACATTCTTTCTAGACAGGAATCTTGTAACTTTAAATAATGTTGGAAAACATCTACTTATTATATAATGCTCCAGGAAATTCATACCAGGAAAGAAATGTTATAGAAGTTATAAATATGGTATTATGTTTGTCAATATCTCATTTTTTAAGTGGGTCATTAAGTGATAAATTTCCAGTTCCTTCAGAAATAAATGTTTATGTAAGAAATAATTCTCAATTCTTTCAGCTATAATGTATAAGTTTGATTTGTGTTTTTTCAGTTAGTACCTATTTTCTGTTTTCATTTTGAAGTTTATTGGACCCATAGTGATTTGAAATAAGCTTTCAATATGACAGTAATTTAACTTTTATGTAGTATTGTAGTGGAAGTGCCTTACATTAAACTTTTCTGATTGTATTATAAGTGCTTGACAGTAAGTTTTTGATTGACAGGGCATCCATCTCAAAGACATCCATCTCAAGCGTATAGCCAACTGTATGACTCAGCTACTACTAAAACAACTACATATATAATTAGGCTGCCTTGACCCATGAAATTTTCTTTTCAAAAAGTCCTGGGTGAACTAGATAAGTGACCACTTAACCATGCTTTTCTCTCCCCTTAAACTAATTTCTGCTCTTATGTTTTAACTTTGTCAATAAAGAGTAAAGTTTTAACTTTGTCAATAAAGAGTAAACCTTTGAAATCCCAGGCACCTCACCCTTGACCCCAATAAAAGGCAGAGCCTGAGGTCTGCACTCTCTCTCCCCCAACATCCTCACTGGTCCTCGGCCATGCTGTGTTCTCTCCAGAACTTGCAAGAAATCTTATTCTAAGTTCCCTGATGGTTTTTTGCTGAAGTGCATGTTACAATCATAAGAACACAAGAGCTGGATTAACGACAGAAAATGTCTGGGGTGGGGACTGTCACAATAGTATTTTAGGCATTCCTAGCTGAAAGCATCTCTTTCAGTAGGCTGAGATCAACAACAGTTTTATAGTTTTTCTGTAAGTACAGTATCATGAAAGCAACCACCCACCTTCCCTCACCTCTTTCCTGTTACATATTCCTAAAGACACACTGATCTTTTATGGGCCACTTACTATATAAATCATCAGGAGAAAGGGGGTGAGAGGTTACAAAAAGCCATTCAGAAAGTTTTTTGAAATTTAGGATTTCTTCCTGAACAATTTTTAAATACGTTTTGTTCCTCTGAGTAAGTTGGATCAAAATAGTTTTCTGTGAAATAGGTTTTTTCCTCTTCCATACACTCCTTTCAGGGGAAAGTGTGGATGAAAGTTACGAATGATGTTTTAAATGTAATGTTATGATTTTTAAACAGGACACCCAAGTCTGGCATATGAGAGGTGATGGGAAGGCATACGCCACTTTAATCTTGCTTTTCAGAATTCTTGCTGTAAACTTCTCCCTCTACCTAAAGGAACTCCCCTCCCCCTGCCCTGCTGCCTTTCTAAACTACTATGAGTTCTATGAATGCAAACAGACATGCTGAGCCTGTATCACAACAGAATTAGGACAAAAAAACAAATTACACCTAAGCTACCAAAAGGAAATAATAATTAGAGCAGAGATAAAATAGAGAATAGAAAAACAATAAAGTCAAAAGTTGGTTCATTGAAAATTTCAACAAAACTGACAAACCTTTAGCTAGATGGACTAAGAAAAAAAAACACTCAAGTTACTAAAACCAGAATTGAAAGTGGGGATATTATTACTGAATTTACATAAATAAAAAGGATAATGGGACCCTGGCTGGTGTGGCTCAGTGGACTGAGTGCTGGACTATGAACCAAAGGGTCGCTGGTTTGATTCCCAGTCTAAGGCACATTCCTGGGTTGCAGGCCAGGTCCCCAGTAAGAGGTATGAGAGAGGCAACCACACATTGATGTTTCTCTCCCTCTCTTTCTCCCTCCCTTTCCCTCTCTAAAAATAATAAAATCCTTTTAAAAAAAAAAAGGATAATGGAGTAGTGTGAACAACTGCATGCCAATAAATTAGGAAACCTACACAAAACAAACAAATGCCTAGAAACACAAAACCTTCCAAATATTGTATCATGAAATAAACAGTAGATCTATAACTAGTAAGGAGACTGAATCAGTAACAAAAATCTCACAACAAAGAAAAGCCCAAGACCTTACAGTTTAACGGGTGAATTATACCAAACATTTAAAGAAGAACCAATAGTAATCCTCAATCTTTTCTTAAAAATTAAAGACGAAGGAACACTTCCTAGCTCATTGTATGAAGCCAGAATTACCGATAGCAAAGCCAGACAAAAACTACAAGAGAAAAACACAGACCAAATACCAAAATTTGATGCCAAAATCCTAAAACAAACAAACAAAAAAACCCTAGTGAAAAGAATTCTGCAGTTTATTAAAGGAATTATACACCAAGAATAAGGATTTATTCCTGGAGTGCTAGAATGGTTCAACAGGAAATTAGACAATGTGATGTGCCCATGAATAGGATGATGAGGAAAAAACATCTCTTTAGAAAAAAATATTTGCATGGTAATCAGAATTTTAGCAGAGTGAAAAGTCCCTTTTGTATTTCTGAGTCACAAGTCATACAACTACAACAAAGGATCCTCTACTTAACACATACATGTGTGAAGGATCCATGCAGTGAGACATCTAAAGGTAGGGATATCTGAACACACAGGGATATGGGCCAAGAGGAAGGAGAGAGACGGGCTATAGATGCAATCCAGTTCTTGCAGATGCACCCCAGTGCCTGGCATGGCCCCAGCTACCATGGTAGAAGTGGAGGAGTCATACTGCAGCCCTCAAAGAGCAGCTGAGAGGGTGTGAGGGGCAAAAAAAAAAACATTGCCACCTGAGTAGCCATTGCTCATTGTGACTAAACCCAGTGATGAGTGACGATGTGGCACAGTGGTGTGGCAGCTGCAGACTAGTAAAGAGCAAAGCCACATTCACAAACACTTCTACTCACCCTTGACCCACCTATCACTGCTGACCCCCAGAGAGGCAAAACCTGGAAGAAGCAGCAGAGGCACATCTAATGGAACAGGCCGCTGGCAGCCACTGGTAACAAGGAGGCAATTCTGGAAACTTGCAGGTCTGGAGTTCCACTGCTCACCACATCCCGTAACAGGAGTGGAAGGCACCTTGAGAACTAGGTTGCCTGGACACAAAGGGGGACTCCCGCCACTTTGGGGATTACAGGGCACTTTGCAAGACTGAGACAACACTCCCCCACCAAGATCTCAGAGGCATCAGTAGTGCAGGTAAGAGGAAACAAGCCTTGTGCTATAGCACAATCTATTGGAAAATGTAAGAACTATTAATCTGAATTGTTATGAGCAAAATATACTTTAAAAAAGTTCACTACCTCAAATCTGCAGGCAGAGAAGCAACCCACTAAAGTACCACAAATAACCAAGGTAACAAGTTAGCTCAGAAAGAAAATAAAAAGTGTCCAGAAATCAAACCAAAAGACTTGGAAGACTGTGATATAAATGACAGAGAATTTAAGATGGCAGTTCTGAAAAAAAAATGCAGTAATATATAAGAAAACTCAAAAAGGCTGTTCAATGATCTCAGGAGTAAAATCAATGAACAAAAGTAGTGTACCCCAAAGACTGAAACTATGAAAAAAGAAACAAATTCTATGGCTGAAGAACTCAATAACTGAGATGAGGAATGCATTAGGAAGCAGACCAGAGAAAAGACAGAAGTAGTGAGCTTGAGGATAGAAATCTAGAAATGTCTCGGGTAGAGAGAGGACTAAGGGTTCAATCTTCTTAAATTTATTGAGACATGTTTTGCATCTTAATGTGGTCATTCCTAGAAAATATTCCATGTGCACTTGAAAAGTGTATATTCTGCTGTTTTGGGATGAAATGCTCTGAAGATACCAGTTAAATCCCTCTGATCTAGTGTGTCATTTAAAGCCATTGTTTTGTTGTTGATTTTAGGTCTGGATGATCTATCTATTGATGTCAATAGGGGGTTAAAGTGTCCTACCATGACTATTACCATTGATCTCTCCCTTTTTAGCCATCAGTTTGCTTTGTATATTAGGTGCTCCTTTGCTGGGTTCATAAATGTTTGTAAGGATATATCTTCTTGTTGGATTAATTCCTTTATCACTGTGAAATGTCCTTCTTCGTCTCTTATAGTCTTTGTTTTAAAATTCTGTTTTGTCTGAAGTAAGTATTTTTACCCAGATGTTTTTTGTTTCCATTTCCATGGAATATCTTTTTTCTATCTCATTACTTTTAGTCTTTGTGCCTTGTAATCTGAAATGGGGCTCCTGTAGACAGCGTATGTATGATTTGTTTTCTTATTCATTCAGCCACCCTATGTCTTTTTTTGTTGTTGTTGTTCCAGGTACAGTGAACTTACTGATGGTGCATGACAAGATAGGGTTTCCCAAGGCCCTCCTCTTCTTCAAAGAGCTGGGATGAAAACTGGAAGTCAGAGGTTCTTGACATATTTGGGGACCAGTTTTGGGCAAGAACTCCCCAGCAGCTGAAGGCCTCTCTTCCTTTCACTGGGACTGGTGGTCCAGGGACTCTTACTCCTTGAAGGCCAGGTAAACCATAATCCACCACCCTGTTGCCAAGTTCATTGTCATACCAGGAAATCTGCTTGACAAAGTGGTCCTTGGAGGGCAATTCCAGCCTCAGCATCAAAGATGGAGGAGTGGGTGTCTCTGTTAAAAGTCACAGGACACAACCTGATCCTCACTATAGCCCAGGATGCCCTTGAGGGTGTCCTCTGATGCCTTCCTTACTATCATCTTGATGTCATCATATTTGGCAGCTTTCCCTAGGCAGCAGGTTAGATCTACAACCAACACATTGAGGGTGGGGATATGGAAGGCTATGCCAGTGAGTCTCCCATTCAGGTCAGGGATGACCTTGCCCATAGCCTTGGAAATGCCAGTAGAAGCAGGGAAGCTGTTCTGGGCAGCCCCTTGGCTATCATGTCAGTTTCCCAGAGGAGCCATTCATGGTCTTCTGGGTGACAGGGATGGCATGGACTGTGGTCACAAGTCCCTCCACAATGCCAGAATTGTCATGGATGACCTTGGCCAAGGGGGGCCAAGCAGCTGGTGGTACAGGAGGCATTGCTGACAGTCTTCATGGAGTTGTCATAGTTGTCACGGTTCATACCCATCACAAACATGGGGCATCTGCAGAAGGAGCAGAAGTGATTATCCTCTTGGCTTCACCCTTCAAGTGAGCCTCAGCCTTCTCCATGGTAATGAAAACATCAGTGGGCTCCACAGCATATTCAGCACCAGATTCACCCCATTTGATACTGGCAGGATATTACTCCTGGAAGATGGAGATGGACTGTGACTTGATGACAAGCTTCCCATTCTCAGCCTTGACTCTGCCTTTGGATTTGCCATGAGTAGAATCATATTTGAACATGTAGACCAGATAGTTGAGGTCTATGAAGGGGTCATTGGTGGCAACAATGTCCACTTCTCCAGAGTTAAAAGCAGCCCCGGTGCCCAGGTGCCCAATATAGCCAAATCTGCTCTCTCTGACCTTCACCATTGTGTCTGAGGGTTGCAGCTGCCACTGTGCAGGAAGACACAACTGTCTGTCAAACAGGAGGAACAGGGAGCCCAGCTACCCTATGTCTTTTGATTAAAGCATTTAGTTCATTTACATTTAAAGTAATTATTGGTAAGTATACAATTACTGCCATTTTATTATCCATATTTTTAAATCTTTCCCCCCCTTATTCTTTTAAAGAAGTCCCTTTCATATTTCTTGTAATACTGGTCTAGCAGTGATGAACTTGTTTTTCTTTTTCTTGTCTGGGAAGCTCTTTATCTCTCCCTCAGTTTTAAATGACAGCCTTGCTGGAGTAACCTTCGCTGTAGGTGTTGCTTTTCAATGCTTTGAATATTTCATGCCAGCCCCTTCTGGGCTGCAGTTTTTGTTGAGAAATCAGCTGCCAGTCTCATAGCAGCTTCCTTGTACATAACTAAATACACTTGCTGCTCCTAAGATTCTCTCTTTGATTTTAACCTTTGGCATTTTAATTATGATGTGTCTTGGTGTGGGCCTCTTTGGGTCTCCTCTTGTTTGGGACTCTCTGAAATACCTGGACTTGTATGTCTAATTTCTTCATCAGGTCAGGGAACTTTTCAGTCATTTCTTCAAATATGTTTTCAGACTCTTGCTCTCTCTTCTTCTGGTACACCTATGATGTGAACATTGCTACGCTTGGTGTTGTCCAGGAGGCCCCTTAAAATATTCTCATTTTAAAAATTCTTTTTTGTTATGGCTTTTCCAATTTTGTGTTTTCCACTACTTTGTCTTCCAAATTGCTGATTCAGTCATCTGCTTCATCTAATCTGCTATCGATTCCATCTAGTGTATTCTTCACTTCAGTTACTGTAGTCTTCATTTTGACCAGTTCTTTTTAATGGTTTCTATCTCTGTGTAAGTCCTCACCAAGTTCATCTATTTTTTCCTGTAAGTTCATTCAGCATCCATATAGCCAGTGTTTCAAACTCTGTGTCTGGTAGATTGATTGCCTTAATTTCATTGAGTTCTTTGGAGTTTTGTCTTGTTCTTTCATTTTGGACATATTTGTCTCATTTTGGCTGCCTCCCTGTTTGTTTCAGTGCATTAGGTAGAACTGCTATATCTTCTAGTCTTGGTAGGGTGGCCTTATGTAGTAGGTGTTCTGAGAGGTTCAGTGGCACAGCCATTCTGAGCCAGGTCCTCGAAGTGTGTCCCTTGTGTAACTTGTGTGTGCCTACCCATTGTGGTTGAGCCTTGATTGTCATCTGCACATCCATGGGTCAGATTTACTTTCATGACTGGCAGTGACTGCAGTACGAGCAGCTTTGTGGGGCTAACTTCATTAAGCAAGATTTGTTCTAGTTGGGTCCTGGTGCCTGTGGAGTCTATCCCTTGAGCATGTCATTTATGGAGATAATTCAGTGGTGTTCTGAAGGCTGCCACTTGGTGTATTGGTCCTGGGGACTCTTGCGTAGGGCTCTGATGCTGGCCAAGGTTAGCTGCTGCCTGTACCTGGCCCATGACCACCAGGTAGCATCTACAAAGTGATTTGCGATTAGCAGTTTCCTGTGCTGTGCTGGTAGGCACCCGTGAGACTCTGTGCTGTGAACTGAGGCTGCTTGCCACTCCTGCCAGGATTGGGGTCACTTATCAAGTGCAGAGGATGACAATACCAGCTGCTGCTTTTTTGGTGTTTGTGGACCTTTGACAGATTTTAGAAAAGTCTGGCATGAGCTGAGGCCAGTTACTTGGCTCACACACAGCTGCTAAAGGCACAGCTGCTAAAAGAGGATCAGGTTGGTGTGTGAGTTGAGTGGAATGGGGTCTCAGGGACCCCCTTAGTGTAGGGCAGTGTTAGCCAAAATGATGGGGGACCCCAATGTGGTGCCTGCAGGATGGGTGGAGGCAGACCTCAACAATGACACCTGCCAGCACTTCTGTCCAGAGAGAACAGTGTCTCCAAGTCCATTTCTTTAAGCCAGACAATTCAGTTCCTTCCTTATGTCCAGGATGCTTTTCAAGTTGATCCCCCAACTTTGAGACTTTGGATGTCTGTGAGTCAGTGCTCAGCTCCTTTAAGAGGAATGCGTGGGCCTGACTAGTGTGGCTTAGTGGGTTAGGCATTGTCCCACAAACTGAAGGATGGCTGGTTTGATTTCTGGTTACGGCACATGCCTGGGTTGCAGGCCAGGTCCCTGGTTGGAGACATGCAAGAAGCAACTAACTGATATTTCTCTCCCTTTCTCCCCGCTTCCTCTCTCTGTAAAAATAAATAAATCTTTTTTTCTTTTAGAGGAATGCCTGGAACTCCAGAAGCCCTCCATCTCACCTGAATAGAATCCCTGCTGATTTACACAGCCAAATATAGTGGGGACTCCTCTTCCTGGCACCAGAGGTCTGAGCTGGAGAGCCTGGATTGAGTATCCACAGGGAAAAGCTTCACAGCTAAGATATCCCTCCCTCTTCTTAATCACCACACCAGGGTGTGGGACCAGCCCGCTTCACATTTCCACCCCACCTACCAGTATTGACATAGCAGCTTCCTTATATCCTTATAGTTTCTGTTCATCTAGTCTTCAAGTGGTTCTCAATGATGGTTACCATAGTTTGCTGTGTATAATGTGCTCCCATGCATAATGTGCATCTGTATTTTGGCCCAAACTTTCAGGGGAAAGATCTTTTAATTTTTAAAAAAGATTTCAGTTATTTATTTTTAGAGAGATGGGAGGGAGAGAAACACCGATGTGTGAGAGAAGCATTGATTGGTTGCCTCTTGCATGCCCCCAACTGGGGACCTGGCATGTAACCCAGGCATGTGCCCTGACCAGGAATTGAACCAATTACCTTTCACTTCATAGGCCAATGCTCAATCCACTGAGCCACACCAGCCAGGGCTCATTTTAATTTTTTAACTATTTATTTATTTATATTTAGAAACAAAACCGATTATTGTATTCCAGGGTATTATTTTGCATACAGATATTGTATGGCTTTCTAGAGTTACACTTTTAATGCATAAGCATACATAGAAGAATTAAAAACATTGATACGGAATTAGTATTACCCATGTATAATGCACATCCCTATTTTTCCATAAAAAATTTGGGCAAAAAAAATGCACTTTATACACGGCGAAATACAGTATTCTATGTTGTAGTTATAATTTTTGTGTAGTCATGGGCGGAGGTGAGTACAGCATTTACCTACTCTGCCATCTTGACCTGTCACCCTTAGTTAACATATGTATGTATTCTTATCAGTAATACCAAATGCATACAAGTTTAAGGAAAATTTTCATCCAGCTAATCTATACTTAAAATTTTGTCTTTACTATAACTTGTAATACATTAATGGGTAAAATCATACTTTATTAATGTTCTCCAGCCAGACCACTGAAGATCACACCTGTGATCTAAGAAATTGTGAGGCATTGGTTTAGAGCATTGGCGATATTCCTCGTGCAGGAATGTAGGGTGTGTTAGTAAGGACGTACATATTATGACATAACTTCTGGACATATTTTGATGTGTCCAGCATTTAGACTTGTGTTAGATGACTTGGGTGAATGTTAAAGGGAGTGTCCTTTTACTCTGGATTAGATGCTGTCAGAATATAAAAAAATTTATGATTGGCTACCTTAAGTTCTTATCTAAAAGTAGAGTAAACTGTGCTTAAAATTAGAAGAGAGACACCACTCACATTTGCAAGAATTGGTGGAGTTTTGGTCATCTTTGTGATATGGATTCTGTGCCATATTTAGCCTTTTTAAAGACAAGATCATAATGTGCTTTTCCTTTGTCTTGACTCATCACTTTCAGGAAACTGCACCTGTGACAGTTGCATGACATTGTTTCTGCTCAATGAGAAAAAAAAAATCACAGCCCAGCAGTGAGTGTCAGGCTAGCTGCCCATTGTCTGATTCTCATTACTATGTAAATACTATTTCTTACTGTGTATTAAGCACTGCTTTAAGTATTTTATATAAGGTAACTAAGTTAAGATACAAGGTTGGGCAAAAATATGTTTACAGTTCATATTAAAAACAATATAATAAATAACAATACAAGGATCAACTTTGAAGTACTCACAATGGTAAAGCTACTCCTGCCATGCCCTGTATATAAATACTCCTCCTCACCAATCTCCATAACATCCATGTTATTATCTTCTTGGATGAGTTAACTGATGACTATAAATATAGGTAATTCCTCAAAATAAAACGGATCCAACATGGATTACTATTCACATTGAGCCTTTCTCAGAATCCACACTCATTGTCTGATGCTAAATTCTGAGCATCCCTCATGTGCTTTATACTTGAGGCTCACAAAAAAAATTATTATTCTCCACACTAATCTAAGCACCCCAGGCACTTGCCCATGGGTCCTTGCATTTTGCTAACAATCTGCTTGTTCACACCTGCTGCCTTGACACTCCCCTAGTGTCACTCCTACTTTGCATATAGTACATCTGTCTGTCTAGGTCCTGGTGTAAAAGCCTGTTTTCCTGAGCCATTTTGTGCCACCCTTGTGCCCACACAGGACTAGACATACCCTAAAGAAACGCAGGACACATGCATATTCAGTCTCCAAACCCTCAGCACTCCAAAACTGCAGATTCCAAAGAGCACTGCTGACAAAACAAGCTTAATTTCAGAAGAAAACATCCTCCAAATATGTACAAGTTAACCATGTGTAGAAAATGTTTAAAATTAGGGATTTCATGGTTCTGATATGAAAAAGCAAAGAATCCCATGAAAAGGTCAAGGATGGACTTTTTTCTGCTCATGCTGAAATCCCACCCATCCATTCTGTGAGAGTTCAGTGAAGCTATACCACCAAGCATGAGTGTGTATAAATATAGTCATATTCCATTAGTGAGCTGATGACACTAGGGCATTCTGACTGTGGTTGGAATTGCTCAGGTATAAAGCTTCCACTCTGGAAAGGCTATACAGGTATCATTACTGACCATTTCCTCTCTCAAGTGTTTCAGGGACAAATCATTTTACTTCCAGCATGCATAGGGCCAGAGATGTATCACTGGAGGGCATCTGACACAGAGACAGAAACTGAGCTTTGCCACCTGAGAGCAGATCAAAGAAACATAAAAGGACTGAACGAAGAGAAAACCTTACTCCATTCTTTACCTAATGGAAATAATACAAGGGATTATCAGTGGGCAATCGTTTTATTATCAATTACCATATAATATAGGAAGAACCATCCAGTGGATATTAAGCAAAATTACTAGCAGCAAGATGTCAGACAGGAAGATGGTTCCATTCTATTTTTTATTTTAAATTAAACACCTAAGAGTTATTTGAAAACATTTAGAAGCAGCACTTCCAGAAATTAGGAGTTTACTCAAGGCACTTATACCTATAATCTGAAGTTCCACCTTCTGACTCATTCCTACCACAACTAAAGTACTCATCTCACCGAGAACGCTGTCCTAGTTGTCCTGAGACAACTGAGGAAGACACACGTATGGTTCCCCTTCCACACTGTTGAGCTGCGGAAGCATGACTGCTATTGTTCTTTGCCCGGTGCCCAATGGTATGAGCGATATTTAGGTTTTCACTGTTAGGATGAATAAATCATTTTAAAGAAACAAAATGGTAGCTGCATAAACATTAAAGAAAAACAAAGCAAAAAGAAAAAAAATCAAAAGGTGTACATATTTAGTACTATTACATCAGAATGTATACAGAATATTGATAGAATTATACAAATATGTTAATCCTCGAGAATAACATTTTTTAAAAATCCTCTTGGTTAATGAAACATAAAACATAATACTTGCAAGTATGCAACTGATATAGAAACCTAAGCAATAATTGTTTTTTAAGAAACAATATAAAGCCCTGGTCAGGTAGCTCAGTTGGTTAGAGTGTCATCCCAACATGCCAGTGTTGTAGGTTCAATCTCCAGTTAGGGCACATACAAGAAGCAACCAATGAATGCATAAATAAGTGGAACAACAAATCCATGTCCTTTCCCCTTCCTCTCTTTGTAAAAAATAAACAAATAAAAATTTTTAAAGAAAAAAAAAAGGAATGTAAAAAATGACATTTGACCAAAAATGGAGATTTGACTCACATTTAAACATAAAAGAATTAAACACTGGATAATCACATCTAAAAATTGAATGTAATGAAACATACTGGATTTATCATTTAGATACCAGTCAGCTGTAAGAGGAAACTTCCACAGACTGCCAAGTGTATTCACAAAGCTTACTTTAATCATGGAAATTTCCAGAATAAAGAAATGCAAGGTCAGTATAACTTCTCAACAATCCAACCTGGGAACTAAGTTTCCTACATTTTGCTCAGCATTTAAATACATCAAGATGAAGGCAAAAACCAGGTCTACCAATAGATGAACAAGATTCCTCCCCCTATGAAAATCACATAATTATATTATCAGTTGGTTGCCTCCTGCACGTGCCCCAGCCAGGGATTGAACCCGCAACACAGGCAGGGGCCCCGACTGGGAATCAAACCAACAATGCTTTGGTGCATAGAATGACACTCCAACCAAGCCATGTAGTAGCCAGGGCCTGTGTGCATTCTTGCATTTACTCAAAAGTGGGCATGAAAAGAGAAGGTTTTTCCTCATTCCTCTTATTCCTAGGGTTTGTTTGACTGGTTTCTCATGTGTCTT
This sequence comes from Pteronotus mesoamericanus, assembly GCF_021234165.1. NCBI lineage: Eukaryota > Metazoa > Chordata > Mammalia > Chiroptera > Mormoopidae > Pteronotus > Pteronotus mesoamericanus. Next base: position 78,571 of record NW_026555047.1, read on the forward strand.
TGTAATGATGAAGAATAACCAAAGGATCTTCCACATTCCTTATATTCATAGCATTACTGCCCAGTATGTGTTCTCACATGTTGTTGCAGGTATTTGGAAATCCTGAATCTTTTCCCACAGTCCTTACATTCATAGGGTCTCTCTTCACTGTGTGTTCCCATGTGTGTTTTAAAAGAGCTTAGTTGATTGAAGGCTTTCCCACAGTCCTTACATACATAGGGCTTCTCCCCACTGTGTATTCTACCATGTACTTGAAGGTTGTAGCGATAACAGAAGGCTTTCCCACATTCCTTACACACAAAGGGTTTCTCTCCAGAGTGGATTTTCACATGTTTTTGCAGGGATGACAAACACCTGAAGGCTTTTCCACACCGCTTACATTCATAGGACTTCTGCCCAGTATGTGTTCTCACATGTTCTCGCAGGTAGGTGGAAATCCTAAATCGTTTCCCACACTCCTTACATACATAGGGTTTCTCCCCACTGTGTATTGTACCATGTATCCTAAGGTTGTAGTGATAACCAAAGGCTTTTCCACATTCCTTACACACATAGGGTTTCTCTCCAGAGTGGATTCTCACATGATTTCGTAGGGATGACAAATGCCTGAGGGTTTTCTTACACTGCTTACATTCATAGGGCGGCTTCCCATTGTGCATTTTTATGTGTCTTTGAAAAGAGGAGTGACAACGGAAAGCCTTGCCACAGTACTTACACACATTAGGTTTCTCTCCAGTGTGGATTCTTACATGTTTTCTCAGGGATGAAGAAAATCTGAAGACTTTGCCACACTGCTTACATTCATAAGATTTATCTCTGCTGTGCGTTCTTATGTGTTCTTGAAGGGAAGAAGAACAACTGAAAGCTTTTCTACATTTTTTACACTCCAAAACAATTTTTTTATTACTCAAGTAGCTCATGTGTGTCTTAGATGCACCCTCAGTATCCTGACATTGATCAGGTTTCTCCACACGCTCTGGTTCCATGTGAGGGCTTAGACACAAGACACACCTGCAGGCTTGTGGACATTCCTCACATGGATGAGATATGTATCTAGTTTGAGATCTTTCCTGATGCTGAATAAAAGAACATTCTAGGAAAACTTTTCTAGACATAATGCATTCATTGGGTTGAACTCCAGTCAAATCTCTCTGAGGCACAGAAATATTTCTAATTCGGTTCAGGATGTGTCCACATTGATTAGCTTCATTAGTTTCACAGAGAGCCTTCTGCAAATGACTTCTGTTCAAAATATTAAACATATAATTAGAAATTAGTAAGTGACTTATTTATTAATGATTAATGTAAAGATTTTTCTTTATATAAGAGAAAAATTATTTTTCTCTACATACTTGCCATTTTCAATAAATGGCTGTTTTGGCAACACCTGCATTTTTACATCATGGGAAAAGCTTAATGCTCTAGCTAAGGTCTCTAATTAAGCAGTAACTTGTAGTGTTTGTGACATTTGGGATTTCTTTATCATTGTTTCCAATTGCATTCTATGTATATGCTCAATATCTACATCACATGAAAGAAATGTTGTGTTGTAAAAATTCTCCAAATACAGTTATTTGATGAGATTTCTACAGATTTTTAAATTTTAACGTAGTTCTAATACTATGCAGATATTCCCCTCCACCTGTGGGTGTCCCACTCACCTAAAAGGTGTCTCCTGGGTTAGGTGCTGGTCTCCATTGTTAGTAAACAACTGGTTGTCACCAAAAACTGACCAAGAATAACTTCTTGTAAATCTTACTGTTTTCTCTTCAATGAGTATTTTATTGTCCAAAGTATTCCTCTGAAAACTAGGGTCACTGGTTTTAACTTGAGTGCAGCCATCTGCAATGATTGGTAAAATACCTTAATTCCATCAAAATGAAATGTTGGAATAAATAGACAATATTTGTATTTTCATGTACTGATCCAAAATGTAAACAATTTGTAAAAGGATGAATCTACATATGTGCAAAATAACCCCCCAAGGTTGCAGGCGTGGGCTATGAGGGGCTGTGGGAAACAGGTAAAATGTGTCAAAGTGGCAGCCTGTCCATTAAGAACTGCTTCAAGAAATGAAGACTGATGTTCAGATGAATATTATAAAAAAAAATGCAGAGTAGAAAAAATTGGACAAAATGGATGTGCCCAAATGCTCCCTTCACAAGAGGAGAAAAGGAAATCTTCCCAAGTGGTTTAGGATGGATGAAAATCCAAGAGGGTCAGGTAAATGTCAAACGTCATCCTTCTCAAACAGAGAGTCGTTTCTGATAGATATGCCTGTACCTAAAATCTGTTCCCCCCACTTGTTTATGTTCTCCTCATGTTGGCATAAAAAGGGGCACTAGATGAAGCCTCGCTCATGGTCCCAGCTACCATTAGGTGATGAAATGGCCCATGGCTGCTGCTCTGCTTGTGCACAAAACCTCAGTATGTGGAAGGATGGAAGAAAACAAACATTCCTTGAGATGAGTGGATAGTATAATCTTCAAATCCAGTGACATTCAGTGAGTTTATTAACTGCAGCAAAATTACCATATCAAATGAGTATTAACCACAGTGTAACTTTCTCACAATGCTCTCATGGTCCCAAAGGGATATTGGAGATGATACTTACACATTAAATTAGGGAGCCTCAGACGTTCAATCAAGAATAAAAATAGCCATGACTGGTGTGGTTCAGCGGGTTGGACGTCATCCCACGTACCAAAAGGTTGACAGTTTGATTCCCAGTCAGGGCACATGCCTGGGTTGCAGGCCAGGTCCCCAAATGGGGGCATGCAAGAGACAACCAATCAATGTCTTTCTCACACATCGATGTTTCTCTCCCTCTTCCTCCCTCCCTTCCCCTCTTTCTAAAAATAAATAAAATCTGTTGCATTTTATACTTTAAAAGGTTTTATTTACTTATTTTATCTTTTAAAGTATAAATGCAACATCTTATTTATTTTTAGAGAGAGGGGAAGGGAGAGAGAAAGAGAGTAAGAGAAACATCATTGTGTGGTTGCCTTTCACACATCCCCTACTGGGGACCTGGCCCACAACCCAGGCATAGGCCCTGACTAGGAATCAAACTGACAACCTTTTGGTTTACAGGCCCGCACTCAATCCACTGAGCCACACCAGCCAGGGCAAATAAATCTTTTTAAAAAGTGTAATAAATAGATTAATACATGAAACTTTGTTATCAAGGAAAAGCCATTTGACTCTAGGTAGGGTCCATGAAGTCTTGAACTGTGTCCTTTTTTTTAACACATTTTCATTCTTTGGCTCCAATTAAAAAAATTTTAAGAAATACATCTTCTCTAAAATCTTAGGGAAGTAATGAAGCCATACTTACTCACTGAGGCCAGGTTCCTGCAGGTCTCCAGCATCACTTCTCTATAAAGCTTCCTTTGAGAGTGATCCAGCAAAGCCCATTCTTCCCAAGTAAAGTTCACAGCCACATCCAAAAAGACCACTGAGTTCTGAAACATCCCACATATCCTATTTCAAAAAGGCTCCTTTTCACCAGCATGTACAAGAACACAAGGGAGGCTGACAGTCAGGGATATCAAATACTATGACACCTGAGCTCACATTCTCATGGGAAATGACAAGCAAACCAAATGCAGTACACTCAGTGATAGTAAGTGCTTGAAACCCTGAAGCAAAGTGTGACAACTGATATGGACTTATCCTCAGACAGTTAAAAACAATAATTTATACTGACATAGAGCAGATTCTCAGGTAAGCTAAAGAGTGAAAAATAAAATCATCATTCAGATAACAGAAATGGATACTTGGCGTGCTCACAAGTTATTGTCTTGTCAACCTCAAGACCTGTAACCAGAATGTCAGGGTTTTGTGAACACTTGAGATTTCCAGTGCTGCTCCTTGATCTGAATGGCACTTGCCTTAAGTATCAACAGTGTTGAAGATCCTGGTCTAAAACTCTCATATCTGACAGAGGCAGAGACACACCCCTCCCAGCATGAGAATGACATTGGGCATAGACATAGGCCAGGGCCTGGAGCCTGGCATATCTGCTGGGTAACAGAAACAACTCAAAAGTTTACCAATTGACTTGAATAAGCAAATGTGAAATATTCACACAATAGATTATTATTTGGAAGGCAGCTATGCTCACCACTATATTGCCAATGCTGCTGGAATATTATTTGGAAATAAGAGGAACGAAATAGTGATTCACACCACAAAAACCAATGACCCTTAGGGACATTACCAAGCATCAAAGAAGACCACAGATAGTATGAAATCATATACATGAAATGTACAGAGGAAGACCATCTACCGAGAAAGAAAGGAGATGAATAAATTGCTAGGAACCAAGCAAGATGGAGAACTAAATGAGGAGTGACTGACAATAGACACAAGTTTTCTTTGGGGTAAAATAAAAATGGTTCAAAATGTGGATGGTGGTAAAATTTTGTACGTGTACAAAATACTGTTGAATTTTATACTTTTAACTGGTAAATTTTATGCATTTTTTTCTTCTCTTTTTTTATCCTCACCGGAGGACATTTTTTTTTTCATTGCTTTTTTTTTTTTTAGAGAGAAAGGAAGGGAGACAAACACTGATGCAAGGAGGAGCATAGGTTGGTTGCCTCTGGTACACACTAGTGCCCGGACTGAGAACTGGCACCTGGACTGAGGATCATAAGCATCGAGACAGGGGTCACACATGCCCATGCTGGGACTGGGGATTGAACGTACAACCCAGGCATGTGCCCTGAGAATTGAACCTACAACCTTTTGGTTACAGGACAACATTCCAACTAACTGAGCCTCACTGGCCAGGACTGAACTTTATCATTTTTAAAAAACATCTCAATTAAAGCTATTTAAAAATAAGTTTAGATATGCTAAAATATATGCTTCTTAACCAAATGGCAATTTGATTCATGAACAACAGAACTTGAGCAAATAAAGTGTGAAAAAAAATTGCAAAGATTCATAGATTCGGCAGTTTGAGGAAATTTTACAAAGCATTTGTGGGAAAAGATTTTGTATTGATAGATTAGATGTAAAGTGAATTATGACACTCAAATTTGTCCATGGGAGACAGAACACTGTACCTCCACCAAATAATTCTCAGAACACTATCTCAGTGTCCGAGAATTCAATTCAATTCTCACAGTACCGGAAGATGGCATCAGACATAGCAGGTTGATGGCTCAGTCCTAAGAGACTGAACATCCATCCACCACAACCCACTTCAGAGGCTAGTCTTAAGCCCAGGTTGTCAGCAGTACTTCTGACTGACTGCCTGTAGGGCAGAGGTTCTCTCAACCCCCTCTCCTTGAATGTGATTAATTTGCTGGGCAGGTTCACAGAACTCACAGAAGTGTGATACTCCCTAGATCACTGGTTTAGTGTACAAGGTCATAACTCACGAACAGCAGATGGAAGAGGTGTGCAGGACATGGTATGGGAAAGGGGTGTGGAGGATCCATGTCGTCTCAGGTGCACCTCTCTCCCTTCATCTGCACATGTTCACCAACCCCAGAAGCTCTCCAGATCCTCTCCTTTGGGATTGTATGGAGGTTTCCTAATATAGCCAGGATTGATTAAAATTTGGGTAATTGATGATTCTACTCACTCTCCAGCCTCTCCTCTCCCTGAAAGTCAGGGGGTGGAACTGAAACTTCCAACCCTCTACCACATGTTGGCTCTACTGGCCACCAGCCCCATTCTCCGCTGCTGTCTGAAAGTCATCTCATTTACATGACTAAAGACACTTTTTATCAATCTCAACTCTGGAAATTCCAAGGGTTTTATGAGAGTGAGTCAGGAATTGCAGACCAAGTCCAAATACATATGACAAATACATTATGGTTATCCAAATGACCCAATATAATTTCTTATATCACAGTATCACAGCCCACCACTGGTCTTCGAACATGAATTCCTTAGAGCAAAAGCAATCATAAAGTCAAAAGATACTGACACATTACTAGAGTTTCAGTCAGTCATTAATAATAACTATCTGGCTGGTGTGGCTTAGTGGGTTGAGCAGTGGCCTGTGAACCAAAAGGTTGCCATTTCAATTCCCACATGCCTGGGTTGTGGGCCAGGTCCCCAGCTGGAAGCGTACAAGTCTCTCACACATCGATGTTTCTCTCCCTCTTCCTCCCTCCCTTGCCCTCTCTCTAAAAAATAAATAAAATCTTTTTTTTTTAAAGAAAGAACCTTACCTCTCTTTTAAAAATTAAATTAAATTTAAATACCCTCTCTAGTCCATTATCATATGACATGAAAATGCCTCACAGGATGAGGACACTCAGATTTGCAGGCTTCCATTTCATTTTGTCAGGTTCCAAAAGCAGCTGTGGACTCAGCAACACACAGCTCTACCCTTTTGGACATCTGGTATTACTGAGTTAAGAGAGGACATCATCTTTTGCTCTGAGCCTCTCTGCAAGTATTAATGTAGTACTGCATTTCCTACATTACATAACCCATTTTTTCCATTCCTTTACCCAGTTCTTATATCTCCTTCTCTTTATATCCAAACTCTTTCACCACTGAAGGGACAATGACAAATCTGCACATGAACCTCCACATGAAAAAGCACATTAAACCAGCCAATAATGGCACTGAGACATTATAACGGTGCCCAAGTCCTTACATATTTACCTGACTCTCTCAAATGCCCTGGGAGAAGCAGATTCCAAAGCCTGCTGGTTTTCACTAAAATATATCCCTAGGGCAGCTGGCTTTTAAAATTCACACTCTCAGACAAATTCATATTAAACTAAATGAGATGAGGCACACGTCAGGCATCAAACATATACATCAGTGTGAATTCTAATGAAGAGGCTGGCTCCATTTGAGATGTGGCCTGTTTAACTGGTAAAGGCTCTCCTATCCCCACTCTTTTCCCTGTCTGGGCCAGTTCTAGCAAGCCAATAACAAGGCCCTGCAAGAGCTCATGAGCTTGGCTCAATCTCCCCAGACTGCCAACCATTTTCTTAGCCTCATGGTACATGTGGAATTGTCTGGACATCCAAGCCCCTTTTGGGTGCAGGTCTGGGGTGTATCCAGCCCCAGAAGGACAACCATAAAACAGTGGAGCATGTGAAACATGGTCCAGAGGGAGGAGCAGGGGTCCAATGTGGGAACTTTTGAGAAGACAAGCCCAAGACATCCAATAATGTCAAAAAGACTTGTCATAACAAAAAACTATGAGGCCACCTATGTGACGACCACCAGAAAAATCAACAAAGGAAAATGTTACAGTTCCATCAGGGAACAGTGCAAAGCAACAAAAGTTACCTACCATTCCATGGGATAAAACAAAACTGTGAAAAAAAGAAATCCGACACACAATCGGACACAGAGTATGATGCTGTGTGCACTCAAAAGAAAACATGCAGAAATAAAATACACTGACTTAGGGGTGCACACATGTATAATTCATCCATGGATGAGGCCTGTCTGTGTGAGTCACTTCAAGTGGGGTATCTTGTATGAGGGCTTCGTTCAGGACTTGGCATCACTGTTCTTACATGGATATTCACTTCAGAATGTGTAGTTACCAGTGCAGTTGCTTGTGCATTTTCTACATATACTGCCTTTTACACCTGAACACTATGAAATCAATTATAATTTATCACAATACCACCTTAAATGAACAATGTCGCACCATCTGAATAAATGAAGAAAAAGATTTATGTTAGTCTGCGTGCACCCACATGAAAAACCATAACAGTTTAGAGATGGGTGCAAACCTGCAGAGACTAAGGAGAGACACGTTGAAAAGAAATGTTCAGTGGCTTTGAGATGGCGGCATAGGCAGACATGGCCTGCTTCTTTGCACAACCACATCAAAATTACAACTAAACTACAGAACCATCACTCACATATGTCAGAAATTGAATTAAATGGAAGTCTGACAACTACGGAATTGAAGCAGAACCAACGAGACTGGTAGGAGAGACGTAGATGGGAAACAGGTCAGTCTCTCACCTACATGTGGTGTATGAAAATTCGGAAGGGATATCTCGGGAATGAGGAATCCCAGACCCACACCAGGCCCCCTAGCCCAGGGTTCCAGTGACAGGAAAATAAGTACCCACATCTTCTGGCTGCAAAAACCAGTGGGGATTGAGTTGGTGGAAGAAATTGCTGGAACCCCAAGCAACTCCTCTTTAAAAATCCACACAGGGACTCACCAACTCAGAATCACTCCCTCTGAGCTCTGGTGCCGGGCTGGCAACTTGAAGGCACCACTGGCATACATACTGGGAGAAGCTTAAGTGTCTGGCATTGGGGCGAGCAGAGGCCATATCCCTTTTCCGAACCCCTCCGCCACACACACATACACAGAGCTGGTAGGCTGGTGTCATATCTGAGGCTCCATCAACCTGGGTAACACCATGTGACCCACCTTGGAGATTCAAAGAGGCTCTACTCCACCCAGTTTTCTCCCAGATTGTCCCTTCTCCAGAATGAGACAGGAGGAAACAGGAGGGCCTGGTGAACTCAGGGTCAGGGGAGGGCCAGGTGGTATGGTCAGCAGTGTCAGGAAGGGACCAGATTGGTTTGGACCTATGACCTTTGACACCAGGACGCCCAGTCCTCCATCTTGGCCCCCATATTGGGGCTTAAGGTAAGCAATCCACTGCCCTCTGTGGGCAGCACTCCTCTCAGCACAGCCACAGGTGTGAAATGTGAGGATTCTTGGGTGTGCGTTTTGCTGCATGAAAATTTGTCAGATCAAGTTTCAGTCAGTCCCCAGAGAATTCTGAAATATAAAAGGCTGTATTTCCTTATTCAGATTGTATAGTGACAGTCCACAGCTTTGTGAATGTACAAAAACCAACGGGTTTTACACCTAGAAGTCTGAACTTTAGGGTATGTGAATTATATTTCTATTTTTAAAAACAAACTGAAAGGTCAGAATAGCCGTGATAACCATACCTCCTGGCCACCACCAAAAATACTTTCTGTCTCAATGGATTTGCCTATTCTCAATATTATATATGATTTGAATCATACCCTATGTGGCTTCTCGTGTCCTGTTATTGTGTCAGCATATTTTTAAGGTTCTTTCATGTTGCAGTCTGTATCAGTGCTTCCTTCCTTTTTATGCATCAATGATAGTCCATCCTCTGTATAAGCCATACTATGTTTATCCATTTAGCAAATGGTGGACTTTAAGGATGTTACTACTTTTCGGCAATTTTGAATAGTGCTGCCACAAACACTCACATACATATACAGTGTGGGGCAAAAGTGGGTTTATAGCCCACGTCTCTGTAACAATGTGCGGGGAGACGAGAGCCTGAGATCCCGAGAGTCAGGGGCCCAACACCCCCCAGCCCTTCATGGTGACAGGTTTTTTCCAGGAGAGGGCCCCTCACTCTCTGACATTTCAGATAATTTGTTCCCCTATCCATCCCCGCCAACGCCATCTTCCCCTGCCATGTTTTCCACTGCAGGCCCTCTGCTGCCATCATCTCTGCTGAGCTTTTCCAAGGTGTTTGGCTCCCCACCCTATCTTTCCCAGGTCAGCTCCCACCGTCTGCCCTTCGGCCTTCACGCCTGTCCTCGCGGTTTCCGGCAAATCTGCCACAACCAGCCAGGGGAAAGTGAAAGTCTCTTAAACTCTAACATCTCATCTCCCAGCGACCGGATGGAAACTTCTGGGACCTACGAGCCTACCTTAAGCTGGTAGCTAGGAGAGTAGACAGGGCCTAAGGGCAGCCTCCGCATATCTGGTTCCATCATGACCTTGGTTGCACAACCTTCTGCTCTCCAAAGACCTGCGCGGTCTGACCTACCGTCACAAACCGGATTCTCCGCCTCAGAAGGCTGCGCCTGCGCACTTCAGCGAACTGAGACCGCGGCCCCAATCTGCGGGCACCTGTTGCATGCCGGGAGTAACCTGAGTAGTAGGGATGCCGGCGTCTGAGGAGGCTTTTACTCTAAGCTACATTTCTCTTAAGGACTTGGGACCCATGGAGTATTTCGTACCCAGGAACTGAACACTGTGCAAGACGGGAAATGCTCTGCAGATACTTCCAGAGCTGTTGAGTTTGAAAACGAGGAAGTCCGGGTTGTTCACGGCGCATGTGCATTCGGGGTCTGCCACACGTGGGAAGCGTAGGTGGGGACAGTGGGCAGATGGGCGTGAGTGTGTCTGCACACTGTCAGGGGTGCGATGCGCACCAGTAAGATGTTCAGACTGTGACAGTTGCGAAAGAGAATTTGACTAGCCAGGCAACGGTGCTGAGTCCATTTGGGAATGTATCATTGCTCTGGAACAATGTGTGTCACTGTGACCCACTTCTAACTCTAGGGTCTTTCATTGCAGGTGGAATTTCTGCATAGAAATAACTACTAGAGAGGTTCAAGTTTCGATCCCTCTTGAAGCTTTTCAACAATAAAGATCAGACTGGGTTTGACCCTGAGATGTCGGGTATTCTGGACTGAGTTGAAAATAGCTCCAAGATAGGACCTGGTGCAAATGCCCCATTATTAGGAAACATCACCATTCCCACTTCCTCCCAGTATTTCCTTTGGAACTCTCTGGAATTGTTTTGAAGTTTCAAACCACAGCATTCCCAGAGCTTTGGTCTCAGGAACACGGTGATGCATTACTGGTGCCTCTCACTTCTCTCAGGTAGTGTGGCTGAGGAGAGAGCAGGTGTGACCCTGAGAAGTGTTTCCTACTTTTATATGGGGTTCCAATAAAGGCCTGATGAGTTGTGAGTCTTTGGAAGGTGGAAAGTACTATTGTTGCACACCTAAAAATCCAGGTGTGGGTGGGTTTAATATTCCTTAGTTCATAAGAGTGTTTTCTCATCAGAGTCTTTTCATGTCCTTTACTAGATTTATTTAGGACTTAAATTAATAAAACCATTACTTAAGTTTTTACTATTATGAATAAGAAGCTATAATGATAAGACTAACAACATAAGAAATAAAATTTACTAGAAAAGCCTAAACTTGTATGCATCTGGTAATACTGACTCAGAATGTATACTGCTTAAATTCATCCAAGTTACAAAGTTGATTTGAAATCTTATGGTCACAAAAGTTGAATATATTTTATCTTTTCAGTAAGTTAAAAAAAGAGATTGACATTTGTTAGTATACAACGTACTTGAAAAAAGTGAATAGGATATTTCTCAGAAACACAGCTATTGTTCAACCAAAAAAAAAAAATACACATTTGTTTCATCACACATAATCAATCTTAATAAACACATACTGAAAGATTGTATTCAGCTCTGCGTAACATAAAGCTCACACAGTCTGCCTGAAATGTCAGTAATGTGCTTATTTATCTCATAGAAGTACTGGGTCAGGGAAGTCATTCAACAATGCAATAGAGAAACACAGCATGTACAAAGTTCTTATGGCTATGTCATTCCATCTCTTGTAGTGGAATCAGAAACACAGAAGCACAACAAACTAAAAGGTTTTTTTCACAACAAAGGAGACCATCAACAAAACAAAAAGACAACACACAAACTGGGAGAACATATCCACCAATACATCTAATAAGAGGTTAATACCCAAATTTATAAAGAGCTTGCAAAACTCAATACCAAAAAACCCAAACAATCCAATTTAAAAAAATGGGCAAAGGACCTGAATAGACACTTCTCTGAAGAGGACATACACATGGCCAATAAACATAGGAAAAGACGCTCAACATCACTTCTCATCAGAGAAATGTAAATTAAAATTACAATGACATATCACTTCACACCTGTCATGACTACCATCAAAAATTAACAAACAACAAATGCTAGTGAGGATGTGGAGATAGAGGAAGCCTTGTACACTGTTGGTGGGAATGCAGATTGGTGCAGCCACTGTGGAAAGCACTACGGAGATAACCTCAAAAAATTAAAAATGGATCTGCCTTTTGATCCAGCAATCCCACTTCTGGGAATATATACAAAGAAACCCAAAACACTAATTCAAAAGAACATAAGTACCTCTATGTCCTTTACAGCATTATTTACAATCATCAAGATATGGAAGCGCCAAGTGTCTATCAATAGACAAGTAGATAAAACAACTATGGGACATTTACACAATGGAATATTATCCGCTGTAAAAAAGAATAAAATTTTACCCTTAGCAACAGCATGGATGGACCTGGAGAACATTATGCTAGTGAAGTAAGCCAGTCAGAGACAAATACCATATGATTTGACTCATATGTGGAATCTAATGAATAAACTGAACTAACAAGCAAAATAAAGACAGACTCATAGAGAGCAGGATGACAGCTATGGGGGTATAGGGGTTAAGAGATGGAAGGATGGAGGAAGAAGGACTCATGGATATGTACAACAGCGTGGCGTTTGCCGGGGGAGGGGTGATATAAGGGGGCTAAATGATAAAGGAAAAATACACAATAAAAAATAAGAGAAACAAGCCCTGGCCGGCATGGCTCAGTGGATTGAGCGCCAGCCTGTGAACCAAAGGGTCACTGGCTCAATTCCCAGTCAGAGCACATGCCTGGGTTGTGGGCCAGGTCCCCAGTAGGGGGCATGGGAGAGGCAACCACACACTGATGTTTCTCTTCCTTTCTCCCTCCCTTCCCCTCTGCCTAAAAATAAATAAGACCTTTTTTAAAACAATTAGAAAAACAGTTTTGGCTGGTGTAGCTTGGTAGATTGAGTGTCAGCCTGCAAACCAAAGGGTTCCCAGTTTGAATCCCAGTTAGAGCACATGCCTGGGTTGCAGGCCAGGTCCCCAGTAGGGGGTGCTCAAGCAGCAACCACACATTGATGTTTCTCTCCCTCTCTTTCTCCTTCCTTTGCCCTCTCTCTAAAAATAAATACTTTTTTTAAATTAGAAAAACAGAAGCACAGAAGCATGAGAAGTATTAAGGGAATGAAGTGTTCACTATATATATTAGACTTTATATAAATACAGTATCATAAGATCTAGAGAAAAAGGGAGTCAGGGCATTTGCTAAGATGAACAGCCATGACATCCTATCAGCAGCCTGATGGGTAGCACAGAGATTGCAGGAAAATGCAAAATATAGACATCTGACCATGGAGGAGCATCCATCATGGGAAAACTGGTAGGCAGGGATGTCTGTGGAAGTCTACACCTCTGACAAAATGGAAGTCAAGCAGTTGGTATTTGTTTTAAGGATAGTTTTGATTAGCAGAGCCATCAATCAGGAAAATAACCTGGAGACTGGTATCCACAAAGTCCCCAAGTATCTGTCTATCTCCCTGTATTTGCTGGCTCAATAAACTGAGTAATTGCTTCTTCCAAATCTGACATAAGTTGTACTATTACAGAATTCTATCACAGAACCACACAGAGAAGTCACCTGGGAAATGTAGTTCCAGGCTTTACCTATGTTGCTATAACAAAATCCAACAAAACAATCTCAGCCTCTATATCTGTCTCTCTTAATTCAAAGCTATTGTCCAATTCTCAGCCAGAAGCAAAGACCAAGAGTATACGGCAACAGATAAAAATAGTTCATGTGATGCTATACTCTTATAAGGCCTCTATACTTACAACTTTCTGCTAACTTATATATTTACAAATTTGGAAGCCAGCAAAGTGGAATAACAGTCCTTTAGCCAAAAAATAATTGCTGGGAAAACAAATATTATGTAAGTAAAAAGTGTTAACATTAAAAATTGTGGGTTCTCTCAATAAAATAATAGGTGAAATATATGTAATGGGTAACTATTTCCACTTTGGAACACACTGGGCAAGTAAAAAAATCCCAACAAATGCCAATATTACTCTAGTCTAATGGCCCCTATACTGATAGAATGATAAAAAATATGTAAATTAAAATTAAACCTAACTCATATTTAAAATACACACCAAACCACCCATGGGTGCATCACACTTCAAAATGAAAACAGAAAAATTATTAACTGAATGTATGAAGGGAAAAAATACCACTATATACCAAAACTCATGTAGTATAGGGTACTTAGAGAATTATCATTTTGTTGCTTATTTTAAAAAGAAGTGGAAGCTTCCAGTCAAGGTGTCAATGTAGGCAGACAGGGCTCACCTCTTCACACAATCACATCAAAATTACAACTAAAATATAGAACAACCATCTTTCTGGAATGCCAGAAATTGAGTTGAACGGAAGTCTGACAACTATGGAATTGAAGAAACCGTATCCATCCACACTGGTAGGAGGGGTGTGTATACAGAACAGGCTGGCCCCATACCCACGTGGATAAAAATTCAGGAGGGATATTTGGGGAGCAAGGAGTCCCAGATGCACACCAATCCCCCAGCCCAAGGTTCCAGTGCAAGGAAGATAAGTCCCCACAACTTCTGGCTGCAAAAAACAGTGGGGATTGAGTCGGTGGGGGAGGCTGCTGGAGCCCTAAACAGTTCCCCTTGGGAAACTCACATATGGACTCACCTACTCAGACTCGTTCCCTCTGAGCTCCAGCACTGGGGTGGCAGCTTGGAGGGCACCAGTGGCATACAGGGAGAGAATGAAGTGTCTGGCATCAGGGCAAGCAGAGGCCATTGTCCCTTCTCTGAGCCCTCCCCGCAAAGCGCGAGTAGGCTGGTGCCATATCGGAGGCTCCATCAACCAGGCTAATACCATGTGACCCACCTTGGAGATCCACAGAGGCCTTACATCACCCAATTTACAGGCCCACCCAAGCTGCTTTCCATAAGAATGGCTCGTCTTGGCTCTTAAATCCTATCAAACAAGCAACAGCTGGCTTCAGTGAGCCCTACCGGCAGCCAGATTAGAATCAAAGCTTGGCTTCACCTGGGAATCTCTAAACCCAGCACAAATAGCAGCCATCTCAGATTGCTTTACAGTTAAGGCAGGGTGCCCCAGATAGGACACAGGTGGGGGCTGACCTTGGTCTGCACCATCTGGGAATCCCCAGGGCCAACGTACCCAAGTGGACAGCTACAGACCATGTGGGAGCACCATCACCCTGCCCCTGCACAGCAGATCCTCCGTGAAGGGCAGAGGTTGGTAGTAAGTGGTCACAGCCAATCCTTGCAGCTGAGTGGCCTGGGTAAACCCCCCTCTCCCCACTGATATACCAATAGCAACCAAGGTTCAACTACAAGAGGAGGATATACTCAGCCCACACAAAAGGTACACATCGAGTACCCAGCTTGGGTGAAAGGGGAGGTTATGTCACTGGACTTACAGGACACCGACTACATTAGGCCACACTACCAAGACATGGAGTCAAAGCACCTCTACTTAATACATAGAAACAAATACAGGAGGCTTCCAAGACAAGGAGACAAAGAAACATGGCCAAAATGAAAAAATAGATCAAAATTCCAGAAAAACAGCTAAATGAAATGGAGATAAGCAATCTGTCAAATGCAGAGTTCAAAACATTGGTCATAAGGATGCTCAAGGAACTTAGTCAGGACTTCAGCAACATAAAAAAGATGCAGTCGGGAAATGAAAGACACACTAATTGAAATAAACAACAATTTACAGGGAAACAACAGTAGAATGGATGAAGCTAAGAATCTAATCAATGATTTGGAATATAAGGAACCAAAAAACCACCATGCAGAACAAGAAGAAAAAAGAATCCAAAAAAAAATGGGGATAGTATAAACAGCAACTTTAAGAGGTCCAATATTTGCCTCATAGGAGTGCCAGAAGGAGAAGCGAAAGCGAGAAATTGGAAATCTATCTGAAAAAAATACTGAAAGAAAAATTCCCTGATTTGGTGAAGGAAATAGACATGCAAGTCCACGAAGCACAGAGAGTCCCAATTATGATGGGTGCACAGAGACCCACTCCAAGACACATCATTATTAAAAGACCAAAGGTTAAAGATAAAGAGAGACTCTTAAAAGCACTAGAAAAAAAGTTAGTTACCAGGAGGTTGCCAGATTGGGGTGGGGGGGGGAGAACGGCTGAAGAGGTAAGTGGATTAAGAAGTACAAAGAGGTGGTTACAGGATAGCCATGGAGATGTAAAGTAGAGTATAGGAAATGGAGTAGGCAAAGAACGTATACATATATATGAACCATGGACATGAATGCAGGGGGATCACCTGAGAGTGGGGGGTGCTGGGTGGAGGGGAGCAAAGGGAGAAAAATCAGGACAACTCTAATAGCATAATCAATAAAACATAATTTAAAAAAAAGAAATGGAAATTCATTGGCTAGTGTTCCACTTTAAGTATGAGGTATTAATCACGGCAATACCATACCTATAACTTTTTAAGATTTCTCTCCTGGTGAGAATTTTCTGAACTGTTATACATGAATTTGCACCAGGCTTTCCCACATTACTCATATTTACAGGGTTTCTTTCCACTGTGAGTTCTCACATGACATTAAAAGGATTTGGGACAACTGAAAATTTTCCCACATTTTTCACATTTATAAGACTTCCTCTCCACTCAGCATTTTTGTTTTTGGAAGAATGAGGGCCAGCTGAAGGCTTTCCCACATTGCTTACATTAATAGGTTTCTCTTCAGAGTGCTTTCTAATATGTTTGTGCAAGGATGAGGACCAACCAAATGCTTTCCCACATTTTTCACATTTATAGGGTTTCTCTCCACTGTGAATTCTCACAAGTCTTTGAAAGGATGTGAGCCAACAGTAGGCTTTCCCACACTGCTTACATTCATAGGGTTTCTCTCCAGTGTGACTACTTATATGTCCAGTGATAAAATGAGAATGAATAAATGTTCTTCCACAAAGTTTACATGCACATGGTTTCTCTCCACTGTGAGTCTTCACATGGTTACTTAGGTAGGAAGAATAACTTAAAGGCTTTCCTCACACTGATATAGTGTGTATCCTGTGTGACTTCTCTTGTGCCTCTTAAAGGAAGAATGATGCGTCAACACCTTTTCGCACTGCCTGCACTCAGTTTTACTCTAGTAGGAATCTTCTTGTACAGAGTAAGGTCTGGAATATGATTGAAGGTTTCTCCACATTTATTACTTTTACTACTTTCACCGAGTCTCTCCACCATGTAATTACTGCTAAAAAAAAAAAAAAAAAAAAAAAGGAGGGGGGAAGCACATTATTAATTGTTTACATATTAATGACTTATTAATATTTATTAATGAGTACTACAGTTACATTTTTACCACTTTCCGTATAAAGGGAGGTTTTCTGTCCTGTTTGAATTATAAGTGGAATAAACTAAATGCTTTGGAAGAGGCCTCAACCACAACTCATTAATACTTTGGTGTTTCTCATATATGGGGCTCCCAGATAACTGTTTCCTCCTGAATTATCTTTCAATGTCTGAGTCATATCAAGGAAAAATGGAGAGAAAATTCTCTGTGAATAAACAAATTTGAAGTAGTTTTATGGCTTTTAAAAAAATTCATGAAATACTAAGATTCTCTGCTGGGACACTGCTTTTTCTCCTACCTGCAACTCACCTCAAATGGCCCCCCCGTCGTTGTGTTTATTTTCAGTGCACTGGTCGTCCCAATTTTCTCTTAAAAGGGAGGTCCAAGAGTCATTATTGGTGAACCTCGCTATTTTTCTGTTCATTGGGTAATTTTTCACCAAAAATATCCTGCTGAGACACAGACATATTGGTTTTAAGTTGAGTCTCATTATCTGAAACAAAAAAGTGAACAAGTCTTATAAGAAAGGCACCTTAGAACAAAGAAATACATTCAGAAGCTTAGCCATTTCAGGATTTCATTATTATCAGACAGAAGAGGTCAAAATCGTGGGCAATTTAATACACACACAAAAAGCAACACCAGGTTTCAAACAACAAACCCCGCTTGGCCCACCACGTGACCCCGGGATATATACCCATGCTGATGATGCTAAAGGAACCCAAGTCTTTTAAACAAGACAGAAAGGAAAACACGGGTTAATTTATAGATTTTTATTGTCACAGAGAAATTATTAGGTTCTAGGTCTGTGAGTGCTGTGACCACGTCCGTCTTATTTACCATTGTATTTCCCGCTACATGCCAAATCATGACATAGGCTTCAATGAGTAGGGTATATTTATTCTCTAAGTAACTGTATTTATTCTCCGAAGGAATGATGAGATCCTTACCTACTGCCACCAGAGTCCTGAAGGTCTCCAGCACCACCTCTCTGTAGACCTTCTTCTGCACAGGATTCAGCAACACCCATTCCTCCTGGGTGAAGTCCACAACCACAGTCAAAGACCACTGAGTCCTAAGATAAACCATAAATATGCAGGAAGATGACAATACAGGGGAAGGAGACTCAGTTCATAGGAGGGTCAAACAAGATCTTATGGTCTCTGAACATCTAATCTACGTCCAGACTTAATTCCTGTGTCATAATTTTAAAAGCACCACTAAGACGTTGAACTTCTCTCTACATTTTTACTGTGACCCTCCCTGTCTGATTTCTTTTTATAAAAGTCTAGAATAGTCCAGAACACTTGGGGGAAATGAGAGAAATGCTATACAAACAAAGCAAATATTTCCATTTTATGACTATCAATTCCTCGTGACAAAATTATTTGCCTCTTTCCTTAATTGCCTACCACGTCACTTAGTACTACATGAACCACAAGTTCAAACCAGGATGAAGTTCTAATAAGTAAAAACACATTGGATGAGGTTCTAATAAGTAAGAAACACTGAAGGACTAAGAGTTTTTCTTACTTACCCCCTCACCAACCAGGAGAAGCCCAAGGGACTAGGAAAACCCAACCTGCAATGTGGGCCAGCTAACCCTATGTCTTGATGTACTCCAGGACGTTAGAAGGAGACAGGTCCAGCTGGCTGCATGAAGACATTTTTCTGGAGAAATGTTCATTTTAACTTATATGTGTATTATCTATCACAGAATCAGTTGCTACTCTTGCTTCCTCTATGTCCCCTTCCTCATTTGAGACAGAAGAGGTATTGAGAAAGAGAAGGAAGAAGAAAAGAGGACATGATAACTTATACTTTCCTGTAATTCCCACATTCGCAAACCCTGGTATTGGTGTGTTCCACTTTTGAGTGTGTACTCATGTACACACATACATTCTCTGCAGTTGTAAGATGCCGTAACAACTTTTTACACCAGAAGTATAAAAGAGTACTTACTATGGGTCTTCCTGACCTTGAGGAATAGGTTAAGAGTCTTTATGGAGCCATGGCTGGTGTGGCTCAGTGGATTGAGTGCCAGCCTGTGAATCAAAGGGTCGCCAGTTCGATTCTCAGTCCGGGCACATGCCTGTGTTGCAGGCCAGGTCACCATTACGGGGCACGCGAGAGACAACCACACATTGATGATTCTCTTCCTCCCCTCCCTGCTCTCTAAAAATAAATAAATAAATAATTTTAAAAAGAGTCTATGGAAGAGGCCCTAGAGAGATCCCTCACTCTATCCATATATGAGGACACAATGAGAAGCTGCTGGCTATGGAACAGGAAGAGTGCTCTCACCAGAAAAATGCCCATACTGGTGCTTTGATCTTGGACTTTCCAGCCTCCAGAACTGTGAGGAAAAAAAAATTCTATTGTTTATAAGCCACTCTGTGGTGTTTTTATAGCATCTGAACATGCTAATACATGTAGCCAGAGGCCAGTATGACTGGTGCAAAGTGAGATGAGGAGAACCATTCAAGGACGGGGGAGAATGATGGGAGGTGGGACACATCATCTTGTGGGGAACAAGTTTGCTTTGACTCAGTGAGAAATGCAGGGCTACTTCAGGCCTTTGCACAGAGGAGTGATCTCATCGGATAGTTTTAATGACCCATCAGCTGTACCAAGACTAAGACTGTAGAGAGCAGACATAGAGGCCAGGACACCTGTTAGGAGGGTAAAGCCATCACTAGGCAAGAGAAGGTGGGTCAGCCTGCATGGCCACAGTGGTGTGGCTCAGTTGGTTGGAGCATCATCCTGATGCACTGAGGTTGCAGGGTTCGATCCCTAGTCAGGGCATGCAGGAGGCAACCAATGAAAGCATGAATAAGTAATAAGTGAGACAGCAGATTGATGTCCCTCTCTCTCTGCCCCCTTCCACTTTCTAACATCAATAAATAAAAACATGTTTTCTCTTTAAAAAAAGAAGGGAAATTTGATTAATGATATGGCATCAGAGCAGTGGCAGAAATAATATAAAATTTAGTACATACAGCAGGGAAAAATTAATATATAATTGGGAAAAGTACATTGTATTCCTATGTATTCCATGAACAATAATCAATTTATTATAGATATAAATGTGAAAGACACAACTAGACTTCTTCTTTAAAGTTAAAAGGAAATGTTTTTATAACTTAAGAATAAGGAGAATTTTTCTATATAAGAAAAAAGAGTAACCTATAAGAGACTGCTGTTTCAACCCTATTAAAATGAAAAGACTGACTACATAAACTAGTTTGAGAGAAAGATATTTGCAATACATACAAAAAGAACAATTAGTGTGTAGAGTAAAAATGAATAAAACATGTATCAAAAAACATGAAAGAACACATAAAAAAAGTCAATCCCTCTGATAAGCGGTTAATATCCAAAATTTATAAAGAACTCAAACCAATTGAACACCAGAAAACCAAATAATCTGATTTTTAAAAAATGGGCAGAGGATCTGATTAGATATTTCTCCAAAGAGGACACATGGCCAACAGACATACGAGAAAATGTTCAACATTACTAATTATCAGAGAAATACAAATTAAAACCACAATGAGGTATCACCTCAAACCTGTCAGAATGGCTATCATCAATCAATCAACAAACAACAAGTGTTGACAAGGAACCCTAGTGAACTATTAGTGGGAATGCAGATTGGTGCAGCCACTATGGAAAATGATATGGAGGTTCCTCAAAAAATTAAAAATAAAACTACCTGTGACCCAGCAATTCCATTTTTAGGCATATATTTACAGAAATCCAAAACTCTAATTCAGAAAGATATATATATATACCCCTATGTTCATTGAAACATTATTTACAATAGCCAAAATATAGAAGCAACCTAAGTGCCCATCAATAGATGACTGGATAAATAGGATGTGGTTGATCTATACAATGGAATATTACTTAGCCATAAAAAAAGAATGAAGCCTTACCATTTGCAACAACATGGATGAATGCAGAAGGTATTGTGCTAAATGAAATAAGTCAGAGAAAGACAAATACCATATAATTTCACTTACATGTGGGATCTAAAAAACAAAACAAGTGAACAAACAAAACAGAAACAAACTCATAGACACAGAGAACAAACTGAGGGTTGCCAGATGGGAGGGGGTTGGGGGGCTGGTGAAAAAGTTGAAGGGATTAAGAAGTGCAAATTGGTAATTATGAAATAATTAACTATAAGAGTAAAGTATAGTAGAGGGAATATAGTCAATAAAGTTGTAATAACTATGTATGGTGCCAGATCAGTACTAGAAATATCGGGGGCGATCACTTTACCATGCACTTGGACTTCTACATGGAAACAAGAATCATGGGAATGGTGTTTTTCACATGAGCAGAAAACAAACTTGAAAAACCCCAACCGCACAAGCCCTGGAATGAAAGAATAAATGGGGCCCACAGCCTCAGTAACCAGCATGTATGAAACAGAATAAAGCAAAGACTCCTCAGAAATTATCTTTTAGTGTAATTCCATTATTATTTATTTAGTGAAAGTTCTGAAGAGGCAAAACTAAACAGAACACTGCACATTGAAAAATCACAGGTGACAAATGTATGAAGATTAAGCAAAGAAGTAAAATAGCCATCATCAGCGGGGTAAGATGGTGGTGAGTTCAGGAAGGGGCTCACCAGGAGACTCTGACCACCACCCAAGGCCGATTTATAAATCTTGATGGTGAGTGCATGAATATTTACACCATTATTAGTTTTTAAAAACTTCCCATAAAACTTTGTATGCATTCTGAATATGATAGATATCACAATAAAGATTTAAAGTTTTTGCCCACAAACTACACAAAAACAAACACAACTGCTATAAAGCATCAATTAAGGTTAGAAAAAATATATACTTTTTTGTATGTTTGTTTACCATGTAATGTGGAAAGTCAATTTTGATTGATGGGCTTTAGTAGCAAAATATTAGACACAGACCAAGTGTCTGTTTAGAAAGAAGTGGTTGCACAAACATGAAAATCAAAAGAATCAGACATTGATAGGAAAAGGCCTGCAGGTCTATCAACAGAACAAATAAGAAAAGTGTGCTGCCGTATGTATGTCATGTTACCTTTCCTATAACAAAACAAAATTTTGTATTTTAATTGCTTGCTTTTATATAAAGAAACACTGACACAATGCACAAGAAATCACTAAAAGTGGTGGTCTAGGGGTGGCAGGGCTAAGAGTTCTGAGTGGACCAGGATATGCTGGCAGGAAGCCTTCTTAAGTAAGATTTTCAATGTTGTATAGCTTTTTAAACCTTTGCAAGCATTATTTACTTCACATAAAAAATAAATCTCTATATATTACTTTTTGCTTTTTAGTAATTTTATTTTTATACTAAACACTATACTCTGAACACTAAAGTTTATGAAAACATAAACCACCAAAAAATGAAATACTTTAAACTTCTTTATAACTAAAATGACCAGTGACATCATAGTTTATACTTCTACTCTATCTCAAAATGGGGAATAGAATGCTTATTACATTAGGAGTTTTGGCCTCACCCATTAAATGTACTATGAATTTCAAGGACTTACATATCCAAAAGTACTTTTCTTCATATTAGTTAAAATAGGAATTGTTTTAGGAATAGTACAGCCTTTTAAAAAAAAAAGATTTTATTTATTTTATTTTTAGACAGGGGAAGGGAAGGAGAAAGAGAGGGAGAGAAACATCAATACGTGGTTGCCTCTCCCATGCCCCCTACTGGGGACCTGGCCCACAACCCAGGCATATGCACTAGACTGGGAATAGAACAGGCAATCCTGGGGTTCTCAAGCTGGCACTCAATCCACTAAGCCACACCAGCCAGGGCAGGAATAGCACAACCTTTTAAATTTCAAAACTCTCTAGGGATAATCCCTGATGTTAAAAAAAAAGAAGAAGTGAAAAATCAACCTGAGAATATAAATACCCTCAATCTCATATGTGGAGGTTCTCTTATCAAAATAGGCAGAAAAACTCTGTATTCTGCCCAAACTTTCATCTTACATTTATCTCTCTATCCACTTACACTCACCTAAGAAAATAAAAATCTTACCTACTCAAACAAGGAAATAAAACAACCAAATGCTGAGGGAAACTGGAGTTAGATGGCAGCAACATGCAATACAAGAATCAGAAGGAAACCAAACATCTCCATCAGCTCAGACAAAGCCACTTGACTTACCCACAGTTGGCAAGGAAACCTCACATCCAGAAAGTGAGTACACTTCACAAGCTTAGGGTCCAGACTCTCAGTACAGAAATATCATCCTTCTAATGCAGTGGTCACCAACCTTTTTGGCACCAGGAACCGGTTTTGTGGAAGACTGTGGGGGCGGGGGGGGGGGGGGGGCGGGGGGAGCAGGAGGCAGAGCTCAGGCAAGCTTTGCTCGCTGCCCAGTTTCTAACAGGCCATGGACAGGTACCAGTCCACGGCCCAGGGGTTGGGGATCCCTATTCTAAAGGGTCAGTCCCTGGTGTTGGAAGGTCAGCAGATCTGAGTACACACAGGACTGAACTCTGGAGTTTCTCACAGTGTGGGAAGGCTCCTCTCCAAGCTTCAGTGCTCACTAGCAGGAAACTCTCAGCTAGCAGCAGTTTCAGGTTCTGACCCAAATGAATCCCCAAATTCATGAATTCTTTCCCAGGAGACAGACCCCAAAAGAGTCTGCCTTTAAGTGTGACCTTCACAGGCATTCTCAGTTTGCACAAATTATCCTCTGAGTGCACCACTGCTGAGCGTTCCCAATCCTACCCAGAAGTAGACCAAAGACTATGGCAAGCATAATCTCAGAAGAGCATCACGCACAACCACACACATTTTCCAGGGCCTGGAAGCCTCTCTCAGTGTGCACAGCGCTCCCCGCAGATAGTGTGGGCAGGCTGGGACACCAGAACAGGGAGAAGCACCAGGAAGAAAAAAACTTCATCGCCTCCCTCTGCAGTCTCATGACTGGCCTCAGTTTGGAGTTATTGGCCCCAAGCTGTCTCCCCACTCTAGGTTATTCACACATGTTCAACACTATGAATCATTTATATGAGACAAACCTAGTGTTTGAAGAATCCAGAAAAACCACTCAAAAGGAGAGGACAACACTAAGCACTTATTATAGCTCAAGGAAAAAAACCCCAAGTATCTATTCCTTGTAGAAAAAAAAGATGCCACTTAATTATTTCCATGGGAGCAAAATGTTTCATAGATATTAATCATATGTGAACACTTGGAGGTGGTACAAGTTTCAGGACATAAGATTTAGCATTAATCTCTCAAGTCCAGATAATATGAGACAAAATTATCTCCTGTTGCAAACTTCTCTCCCTGAACAAGGAGAATTAACTGACATTTGGGTCTTGCAATTCACCAATTAATATACCAAACATCGTGTGTGTGTTTGTGTGTGTGAGTAAATGCATTCACTTTTTTGCATCCATAGTGGGAGGAAGATTTTCTCTGTTTCTAATTCTTTTCTCTAGTACTGTTCTCAAGGCAGGCTAAGCCCTGGAATTCCATTTGTCATCACGGCAAAGAAAAACAACAGATGTTAAGAAACTTAACCACACAAGCTCCAGGAGAGAAAAAAGGCACAGAATTTTTAACAAATGGAATATAAGATGAGGACATACTTTTAATTTCTGAAATTCACTTCGTCCCTGCTTCTTTAAAAATATTTTATCTTATCTTTCATGTGTATTAGTTAAATGTATTTTACATTTATTGAAAAATCTGAGGCTCAAACAGCCAAATCTTTTTAAGGAGACAACCCCAGGGAGAGGCAGCGTTGAGCTGGAACACAGATGACTCAAGGGTCAAGTGCGGCCATCCTAACACATGGAACATCCACCCCCTGCCACCTGTTCACTGAAATACTCCCTGAACACCCAAAGGACACAGGCTGGTGTCCCGCTGTGAGTCTCAAGTGTCTGTGGCTTTGCAGGTGGCTGCTGCACCTCACTGGGTCGGCTTTCCCTTTTTAGGAGTTTAGGTTCTTCTTTCCATTCAGGGGGGCCTAAATCATTTGTCTTTTGTCAGGACCAAGTCTGGCCTGCTGACAACTGTGTTTCTCCAGGACTGGGGTCGGGTTCAGTTTGGGGCGTAGCACTTACCAGGAAATCCCTCCCAGCTCCCCTTACAGGTCCCCCCCAAATTCTCCGCCCGCCCCACGTGCTGTCCAGTGGGGGGAGCCGACCAGCGGCCCCGCCTCCCGCCGCTGTGAGCACCTGAGTCATCCCAGGCAGTCCTGGGACCCGAGACGCAGCGCGGCCGGGATGGGAAGCCGGAACCCCACACGGAGCCAAAAGCAGAGACTCGGGTCGGGACACCCGGACCCCTTCTCTCCCCAAACCCGCACTCACCATCTCGCGGCCCGGCTCCAGGCTCTCGCCGCGTCCTCCCAGCCGTAACCAGCCCCTGAGAACACCTAGAGGGATACAAGGAGCCGTGGGGCGTAGAAGCGCCTGGGCGCCGCGGCAGAGCAACGTCCAAGTAGCTGGGAAGGACGCCCGCCATTTGATTGGACAGTGCTCCGGACACACCCCTCCATCGGGACTCTGATTGGATAGTGCTGGCTCCGCCCCAGCTCCTCTACCACAGGTAACGCTCCATAGTGCTCCTGATTGGACAGTTCTCCACTAGCAGAACCGACCACTCGAAAGGGCCAAAACAGCAACGTCTGCATTCCACTAGAACTAGTTGAGTCACTAGGGGGTCTTTAGGAGTCATTCGGAGGCGCTTACTTCGTCCAGACTGTTTCCCCATGGAGCGACACCCTCCATCCTGTCTAGAGAAAGAGGGCCACCCAGAACAGACTGGGCCAAAACAGGAAGGCCTGAGGTCCTCCACAGGTCAGGACCTGACCTGGCACTGCGAAGTCATCCATGGATCTGTGCTTTTTAAGAACACAGACATTGAATAATGCTGTCACCATGCGAAGTACAGTCTGGATAATTTTGATGTTTGGCCATTGACATTGTTTTTTCCCCATTATTTCCCACCCCATTTATTTACAAACAAAAGTGAAAAATATGTTTTATGGCTTGCAAAAAGTATTGTCCTCTCTCTAAAAAGTAGTGCTTAGAGTATTAGCATGTATAGAAGAGGCTTCCCATTAAAAATATATTACTCATTTGACTTATAAAGTATTAAAAATACAGCTAAAGATAAAAAATAAAAATATAGCTAATATAGTTTTTGTTTTTAATGAATGCCTCCCTGGCTGGGTGGCTCAGTTGGCTGGAGTGTCATCATGTGCACCAAAAGGTTGAGGGTTCGATCCCTGGTCCGGGCACATACAGAAGACGGCCAATTGAGGTTTCTCTCTTTCTCTCCCTTCCTCTCTCTCTCTAAAAGTAATGGAAAAAAATATCCTCAGGTGAGGATTAAAAAAAATTTTTTTAATAAATAAAATCAGCCCTGGCAGATGTAGCTCAGTGGATTGAGTGCTGGCCTGTGGACCAAACGGTCACTGGTTCAGTTCCTGGTTAGGGCTCATGCCTGGGTTGTGGGCCAGGTCCCCAGTTGGGAGCATGCAAGATGCAACACATCGATGTTTCTCTTCCTCTCTTTCTCCCTGCCTTCCCCTCTCTCTAAAAATAAACTTTTTTAAAATAAATAAAATCAATAGACATATCCTCGGGTGAGGGTTATATACTAAATATAAAAAATAAAAAAATAAATTTAAATGTATGGGTCCTATTGGACCCAAGGGCAAGCAATCCAACAGCAAAGGTTTTAAAATTATGTAGACCATAAGGAAAATTGGCTACTGCCTATATATTTGAGTATATTAAAGGATAATTGTTAGGTGTGATAATGGCATTGATTATGGTTATGTTAAGCAAACATATACATTCCAAAATATTAAAAGGATAAAATGATATGCTGAAAACTGCTTCAAAATTATCCAGAGGGAACTGGGTGTTGTAGGGCAGACACCTGATGGAAAATTGTTGATGTTGGTAATGTGTATTATGAAATTTTCTGAAACCATGCTCTCTACTTGTAGAAAATTTGAATTTTCCCAAAATATTAAAAATAGAGAATACTTACAAAATGATTTTTAAAGTACATTCTCTATCATTATGCTGTGTAATGCAAGTCCTTTCCTAAAACGGTGTTCAGATGATAAAGAAGATTGCATTATTGTTTCAAATTTTTCAACCCCCTGTGAAACCACCTAGCAATGTCTCATGGTAGTGAGACTGTAATCCTTCTCCCTTTCATTCTGAGCTATGTGACTTGGTTAAGACAATGCTATGTGAGCAAATGCTATCAGGAAAAAATCTGAAATGTGTTTGTGCATTTGGCTTTCCTCCACTCCGTGAGTGATCCATCATGAGGAACCTCCCCCAAGGTGCTATTGATTAAACTTCAGCCCCAGAATGGTCATACTTGGATCAGAGCCCGATCAGCTTCCAGAATGGACTTGAAGACCCATCACTTGGGTAACCTACCCAAGCCAATGGCCAAACCTGTGAGCATGAAATAAATGCTTATTTCACATGGAATAAAACTGGACTAATAGTTATTTACACAATAACAATAAATTTAAGTTACACAGTTGACAAGTTAATGTCATGTAAAACATGCCATTTATTAAGCAGAAATTTTCTGTACTCTGGGGTTGTCTAGGTCAGAGAAGAAATTTTATAAGACTGACAAAGGATCAAGAAAGTCTTCATGCAGGAATGGTTAGTGGGTGCTCACATGTATGTTATACAAACAAAATGATGTAAATTTAAATATTTGGAAACAAAACTTTACTGAATATGAAGATTGAATAAATTTAAATTGAAATGTAAATTGTGTCCACGCCTTTGTCACACAGCAGTTTCATTTGGTGTTCTACTGAAAAACTAACAAGATGGCATTGTCTTAACCACATTACATTTTAGACACTTTGGAGAGTCATTCTGGTGTCACCTGTTCTTTCCCTTTAACAACAATGATCACAATATAAAATATTTCATCATATGACAATTATGATTCAAGAGTTCATCTAGTGGGACTGCTGTTGGTTAGAAGGCTAGAATAAAATAATCAACACATTTGGAAGGAAATTTAGATGAGAAAATCCAGAGGGGTCCAAATTACTGCAAGCACGTGCTATGCTGTTACTGTAGAAGTATGCATTCTGTGAAATGTTGGAGCTTGTGAAAACCGACTCAGAATGACTATGAAGCTCTCTACTTCTTAGTATTTCATTAGAATTTCTTATAACTTTGTGTCTTAAAAAGTGAAAGTCACTTGTAAATCCATGTGAGCTTACTGTATATTTGGGTTTCAGCAAACATACTGTGGGGAAACACACAAACGCTTCTGTCAGGACAAGCGAGCCACCACTCAAATACCTGAACTCTCTCAAATAGACACGTGGGGTGGCATGACACAAACTCTGTCACTGGGACATACATGTGGGCACACCCAGACACACACACACTCAGACTCACCGGCAAAGGCGATGTCTCCAGAGACACACAGTCAGGCCGTCTTCAACACTCCTGCAACAGCTCCTACCTGCCTCAGGCTAACCAACGTCATTTACCTATCCCGCTCCCCCTGGAAAGGAGACTTAATGCCTCCTGAGCCTGCACAGAACCAGAAGCCTCTCTCCATGAGAACCACAGCAGGCAGACCCTAGCAGTGTCAGCGGCTGACTGGGGCTGGGATTGATGTTCCAGCCCTCCCCTTGCAGCTTTAGGATTCTTACACAAACGCACTCCACTTTGACCCTTTGTCACTCCACTCAGGGAGGATAGTGATGGTGTCGGTATCTCTTTGAATGGCAACCATCCTGCACTGGGGTCCCCTCAGCCTGCTAGTTTCATGTGCCGGCCCCATCGGCCCCAAAGTCCTCATGGAGGCTGAAGGGTGGCCTCCTCAGGAGCTCAAGCCAGAGACTGCTCTTGCAGGACCCAGGGAAAGACAGGAAACTGTCCCAAGAGAGGGGAGCTGTCCCTGCGCAGCTCCAGTAAGGCTGAGCCCCAGGTCTCTCCCACGATTTTCTTAAAAGGCAGCTGGCTGTGTCTGCGGAGACTTGCGATCTCCATTTCCCACAGGCCACTGGGGTCAAGACTACACAGAATGCAGGGGTTAGAAGTGTACGTTGGCAGTGGCAGGGTGGCTCCGGAGAATGGGATGGGTCATGGGGAGAAAATAGGGTTGTTGAAGAAGATGAGGTCATATGGGAGAAGGGTAGGCCCTAACCCAACATGGGGTGTCCTTACAAGAAGTATGCCATTGAAAACACAGGCACACACACAGGGAGAATGCCTGTGAGAGTTAAAGCTGCCACCAGCCAATGATCTCCCAGAAGCTGGGAGAGAGCTGGAACAGATGCACCTCTGGCACTTTCAGAGGGGGCTGGCCTGCCAACACCATCATTTTGGACTTCTGCCTACAGCACTTTGAGACAAAATTTTCTGTTGTCCCAAGCCACCCGGTAGTGGTGCCCTGTTACAGCAGCCCTAGAAAACATACAGGATGCAAATGATTTGAAAACACAGTAAATAGAATATGTCTAAGAAATAGCTACAGATTTCCCTTGAAAATATTGTTTTCAATGACACATAATTAAATTTATATGATAGAACTGCATTTAGTTCTGTGTAACTGAATCTCACAAAATCTCATATATGAGGAAGGTGCTCTCACAAGGAAAAGCTGGTTCAGCAATACACTTCAAAATGTAACAGATAAACAAAGTCCCAAGTGTTGTTTTATTTTGCTGCAACATTGTAGTTTTTGTGGTGGATGCAGGATCAGTCACTGAAAGTTTTAAGAACACAGTGTTTGCTATACAAATTAGACCTCAGAAACTATGTTAACATCTAGAGAAGAGGGTGAATCACAGCATTAAGGATCACTAACCATGAGTTTGAATTAGTGGTCTGGAGGACACCTTATGGTTCCTAGAAAAATACAAATTGGAAGTACCTAGCCACACAAGTGGATCCTTGATTCAGAGCTCATGGAGCTACCTGTGGAAGCCTATTCCTCTGAGAAACATGGAAATCAAGCACTTGCTGTTTCTTTTGATACTCTTAATTAGTAGGGCAAAGAAATCAGGGAAACGGGCTGAAATCTGGTACCTAGAAGTCCCTATGCATCTTTCTATCACACTTTAAAGTGGTTCCAAAAACTTAGTAATGGCTTCTTCACTTCTGCCTCCCAAATCTCATGCCAAGTTAGGCCACTGGTGAATTAGAACACAGAATCATAAAGGGAAGGGATTCTGGGAACTGTAGTTTCCCAGACATTGTTGACATAGCACAATCCAAAGAACCATCTCAAACTCACAATCTTGTGGTCCTAAGTGTCTCTTGGTAAATGGCTACTGTTCAATTCCCAATCATGAGCAAAAACAGTGATGGGCATAAGTTGAAAACAATAACTCACATAATTTCATAATTACAAAAACTGTAAGAAAAACAGAAAAAGGCTCCTCTGGCCAAAAATAAATAAAGATGCTCAATAAGAAAGGTAGAAAATATATGATGGGTGATATCCAGTATCTGCCACACTAAGCCAGAAAGAAAAATCCAACAAATACTAAAGTGTCATTGTTCCAACAACCCCTTAAAGGATAATTTAAAGAAATTAAAACTATTTACATACTGAAAGTACACTTTTAATTGTCTGAGTCCACAAACTAAAGACAAAAGCTTTGTTTACTGAAATGTAAGAAAAAACACTACATGGAAATTTTATGCACTGTAGCTAAGAGTACTTGGAGAGATTTTTTTTTCACATAAATGTTTATTCACAAAAGAACTGGAAATACACTCCCTATGGGTCCAATTTAATGATGAGGTACTCATAAAGGCAAAACCACACTTACAACTTTCGTAAGATTTCTCTCTTGGTGTGAACTTTCTGTAGTACTGTCTCTGAATTCCTTTGCAGGACTTCCCATGTTATATGTGTAGTTGTTTTCTGTAGTGTGTGTTCTCATATGTCTTCTTAAGGATGAGGAACAACTAAAGGCTTTCCCACATTGCTTACACACATAAGGTTTCTCCCCAGTGTGCATTCTCATATGTATTGGTAAAGAGGATGGCCACTTGAAGACTTTCCCGCATTCCTTACACTCATAAGGTTTCTCTGCAGTGTGTGTTCTCACATGCTGTTGCAAAAGTTCAGGCCAGCTGAAAGCCTTCCCACATTGCTTGCATTCATAGAGTTTCTCAGCAGTGTGCCTTCTCATATGTTTTTGTAAGGATATGTGACAATAGAAAGCTTTCCCACACAGTTTGCATTCATACGGTTTCTCTCCAGGATGTATTCTCACGTGTTCTCGAATGCAAGCAGGCAAATTGAAGGTTTTTCTACATTGTTTACATTCATATGGCTTCTCTTTAGTGTGTGTTCTTGTATGTTTTCGTAAGGATATGGGCCAGTTGAACGTTTTTCCACATTGAGTGCATTCATAAGGTTTCTCTCCAGTATGCACTCTCATATGTCCGCGGAAGGATGAGGGATGGCTGAACGCTTTCCCACACTGGTCACATTCATAGGGTTTCTCTCCACCGTGAGTCCTTTCATGTCTGCGGAATGACTGGGGGTAAATAAAGGTTTTCCCACACTGCTTGCACTCATAGGGTTTCTCTCCGGTGTGAATCCTTTCATGTCTTCTAAAGGACTGGAGATAAATGAAGGTTTTCCCACACTGTTTACATTCATAGGGTTTCTCTCCAGTGTGTGCTATCATGTGTCTTCGAAAAGCTGAGA
Source organism: Pteronotus mesoamericanus (assembly GCF_021234165.1). Classification (NCBI taxonomy): domain Eukaryota; kingdom Metazoa; phylum Chordata; class Mammalia; order Chiroptera; family Mormoopidae; genus Pteronotus; species Pteronotus mesoamericanus. The sequence continues at coordinate 110,360 of NW_026555047.1, forward strand.
AGTAACTGAAGGCTTCTCCACATTCCTTACATTTATGTGGTGTCTCTCCAGTGTGTGATATCATGTGTCTTCGGAAAGTTGAGGAATAGCTGAAGACTTCCCCACATTCCTGACATTTATAGGGCTTCTCTCCAGTGTGTGTTATCATGTGTCTTCGAAAAGTTGAGGAATAGCTGAAGGCCTTCCCACATTCCTTACATTTATAGGGCTTCTCTCCAGTGTGCGTTCTCACATGACTAGTAAGACTTGAAACATCAATGAAGGCTTTCCCACATTGCTGACATTCATAGTTTTTCTTTGCAGTATGAATCCTTATATGCCGATTGAGGGAAGAAGTACGAGGAAAGGTCTTTCCACATAACTTACATTCGTAGGGCCTCTCCTCTTTGTGGGTTCTCATATGCATTCTTAGGTGTGAACAGTAACTATTGACCTGCCCACATTCCTGACATTGATATGGGTTGCGTCCAGTGTGGATGGCAACGTGACTCCTGAGGGATGAGTGATGCATGGGGACTTTTGCATATGTACTGCACTCATACTGTTTTACTTCAGGAAGACTTTTCTGGTACAGATTAAGATTTGAAATCTCACTTAAGCTTTCCCCACACTGATCATTACTTTCACAGAGTCTCTCCACCACATGATTTCTGTTAAAAAATGAGAAACATGTTATAATAGTTTAATAATGACTTCTTAATATTTATTAACATTAGAATTACATTTTCACCGATTTCAGACAATGTATTGGTTTTCTATCCTGCTTGTTTTAAAGTGGAATGAACTGAATGGATTGACCACAGCCATTATGAAAACAGTGTTTCTTAAACATAAGACTTTTCTCCTAATTCTTTCCTACTGTTTCTAACACTCAACATCTGTGTCACATTTTAATTTTTTTTTTTAAGAGAGAGAGGGAATAGGAGGGCGAAAGAGAGGGAGAAAAACATCCATGTGAAAGAGAAACATCGATTGGCTGCTGCTTGTATACACCCTGATGAGGAACGAAACCCCAAGCCAGCCATGTGCCCTGACTGGGAATCGAATCAACAACCTTTTGCTTTGGTGGACAATGCCCAACCAACTGAGCTACACTGGTCAGGGCCTATGTCACATTTAAGGAATATGGTGTGTGTGTGGTGAAAATCTGAATAAACAAATTTGAGCAAGGCGTATGTGGGCTTTGGTTTGTTTGCTTTTTGAATTTCATGACATACTACTGTTATGCAAAACTCACCTCGGGTATCTCCTCTGGTTTGTGTGCTGATCTTCAACACTAAGTTCTTCACAAATTTTTCCTAAGATGGAGACCCAAGAATTTCTGGTGAACTTAGCTATTTTATCTTCCTTGGATAGTTTATTCTCATAAATATCCTGCTGAAAAACTGACCTATTGGCCTTAAATTGAGTCTCATCATCTGAAAACAGAAAGGGAACAAATCTTACAAGAATAAAGGTATCTGTTAGCCAAAAAAGACACCGAGGAGTTAGCTGTGTCAGGACTTTATCAATAACAAGTACAAGGGGCCAAAATGGTAAGCAGTTTAATAAACACTACAATTCTCACAAAGCTACAAAAACAAAAACTTCACTGGGCCCCCTAATAACCCATGAAATCTATATCCACTGATGACACCTTTTTACACAAAAGAAAAACTCAGTTAATATATAGATTCTCATTCTCATGGAGGAACTATTAGATTCTATCTCTATGACAGTAATGACAATGTCTTATTAATTAATGTATTCCCTTTCCATGTCCCATATCTGGGAACAGTCTTGACATGCAAGAAATGCATCTTCTCTAAGCTGAAAAGGAACTAAGCGAAGAAATAATGTCACTCTTACCCACTGAGGCCAGGTTCCTGAGGGTCTCCAGCATCACATCTCTGTAGAGCTCCCTCTGAGCAGCATCCAGCAGAGCCCACTCCTCCAGGGTGAAGTCCACAGCCACATCCTCAAAGACCACTGAGTTCTGAAACATCCCATATATGTGCAGGAGGATGGGTGAGACTCACAGCAGTGAGCCACTGGGCTCAACTCACAGGCAGTTCAAACAAGATTCTGTGGTCACCTAACATCTGGTCTATGGTGACATCATCAGAACCTCTTAGCCATGTCCACCCTCACGTCCTCATAGATTTAAAGCACCACTAACACAATGAACTTACCTCTACATTTTTACTGTGACCACATCACGACAATTCTCTAAGCAGAGGATTCGGACCACATTAGAGAAAGTAAATAAACGCTATGCAAATTAAACAGATATTTCCACTTTATGCCCCACCAATCCCTTGAGACATGAACAACTTCAGCTCCTTCCCTACTGTATACCACATCACTCCCTGCTACATGGAGCCTAAAATCAAACCTGGATGAGAGTTTTTTAAAAGTTTTGTTTTTAGCTCTGACCAGTATGGCTCAGTTGGTTGGGCGCTGACCTGTAAAGCAAAAGGTCATCAGTTTGATTTCTGGTCAGCGTACATGCCTGGGTTGCAGGTTTGGTCCCATGGATACAAGGGGCAACCAATCAATGTTTCTCTCCCTTTCTTTCTCCCTTCCTTCCCCTTTCTCTAAAAATAAATAAAATCTTTTAAATTTTTAAAATAATTTATTTTACAATTACAGCTGACATACAATAGCTTCAGGTGTACAACATAATGACTAGACATTTATATAATTTATGAAGTCACCCTGATAAGTACCCACCTGATTGCATACATAGTTATTACAATACTATTGACTATATTTCCTATGCTGTACTTTACATCCCAGTGACTATTTTGTAACTATCAATTTGTGCTTCTTAACCTCTTCCTGTTCTCACCTAGGCTCCCCAACTTTTTTCCCATCTGGCAACTATCAGTTTGTTCTCTGTGTCTATGAGTCAATTTGTTTTGTTTCTTTATTTGTTTTATTTTTTTTAATATTCCATATATACATGAAATCATCTGGTATTTGTCTTTCTATTTCTGACTTACTTCACTCAGCCATAATACCCTCTAGGTCCATCTATGTGGTCACAAATGGTAAGATTTCATTCTTTTTTATAGTTGATTAATATTCAATTGTATATATGCGTATGTAACATCTTTTCCCATTTATCTATCACTGGACACTTAAATTGCTTCTATATGTTGGCTAATGCAAACAATGCTACAATGAACACAGGGGTGCATGTGACTTTTTGAATTAGTGTTTTATCAAAAGAGTACTCTTGCTGACTTTGAGGACAAGGTTAAGAGTCCCTTTTTGCCAAAGAGTTAACTAAAGGCAAAAAACATCCAATATTAAATCCGCCCTTAACTAAAAACACACACAAAAGATTCGCCAGTGCCTTCCTACAAAGGAAACACTTCACCTCAACTTCCAGGAGAAAGTGGATCCCCCACAAATCATCCTGAAGGCTGCACTGTCAGTGCCTCTCATTTCCTACCCTTCCCCCATTGGGTCATTGGGTCCACAGGCATGTCAGGCTAGTCCCTAAGCACATGCACCACTGAGCTGCCCACTTCCTTTAAGCCCTGTTTTGTTGTGTGTGTGTTTTTTTTTAAAGAAAATCAACCCACTGATATCCACTAGCAGAGGACAGAGAAAATACTCTCAGTCAATTCTGCTGCTAGAACTTACCTGTTCAAAAGCATAATAGCATATTAGGACTATTCCTGTTGTTGGTACAGGGAATGATAAAAGGGCCCAAAGTCAGCTGAATTGATGTGAGGACAGCTATCTGTAGTATTTCCTCCAATAAAGTCCCCTTACCCACTGCACAGAAGAAGAGTGGACACCTCAGGCCTGAACTTTTTATCTTTAGAAACAACTGAGGCATGGCTGGCCCTGACTGGTGTCTGGGACCTTGAACTTGAGAGGTACCGCACCACCTGAATTGGTATTCCTCACGCTGTCTAAACTGACTGTGCAGACAACAGCACTGATGCTGAACACCTACTTGCCTTCCGGGAGCCTGGTGTTTGGAGGCAAGCTAGGCATGTGATGCTCACATTTCCAGCTGTCAGTAAAAATCCTGGGCACTACGTCTCTAACAAGCCTCCCTGGTAAACATTTCCCATGTTGTTACAACTCATTCCTGCGTGCGCTCTGTCTGACTCCACTAGGAAAGGACTCAACAGCTTGTCCCTGCTTTCCCACAGCTTTCTCCCCCTGTGCCTTTTCCCTTCGCTGATGTGCCCATGTCCTCTTGTTGTAACAAATCATGGTCATGAGTACCACTATATGCTGAGTTGGGAGAGTCCTCCTAGCAGGGCCTCGGGTGGTCTTTGAGGCACTAGAAGTAGGTTTGCTGGAAAACCCTGACCCACTGACATGTGGCGAAAACACCGCCTGGGAAGAGGAAAGATGAAGAGGGAGGGGATGGTATTCTGGTGGCTATGGAGCTGTCTGTGGTTTGAAAGGGCAGCTTAGCTGCTGTCTGGTGGGAGGTCAAGTTGACAGACGTAAAAATGACAGATCTGACTCCAGGAAGGCTGGCTCACTGGATGGATGGGCTGCTTCTCACCCTGTGAGATATGTGATTGGAAAAAAGAAAAAAGACAAAACAAAAACAAAAAACAAAAACAAAGGCAGCCCTAGTGTGGCGTTTTGAGTTTTGTTCTCTCCTCCAACAAGAGAAAAAAGAACACCTGAGTTCCCAAAGGTGAGCTTTGGATGGGCAAAAAGTGCTAAGTTTGCATGCAATGGGAGAAAAAAAAAGTTCAGTCAGTTCCCAGGGCTGGAGCAAAACTTTAGACAAACCAAGGAGAAAGGGCAGGGAACTCAGCCATCTGGGGCTGCAGTACCCTCTTGACCCACCCTGGCATTCTGGCCAGGACCTTCTCCGGCAGCCATGATTTCATCCCTGTAAATGCCGGATTTATGACTAGGGCCTTGTTATGGGTTGCACTGTGTCCCCACACAAAAGATATGATTAAATACTAACCCCTGGCACTTAACAATGGGATTTTACTTGGAAAGAGGTTCTCTGCAGTTGTAATGAAGTTACAATGAGGTCTTTACAATGAGCCCAAATCCAGTATGACTGGTGTCCTTATCAGAGGAGGAAAATGCCACGTGAGGACGGAGAAGCACAGGGAAAACGGCCATGTGAATACGGACACAGAGACTGGAACTGTGCTTCCACACAGCAAAGGATGCCCAAGGCTGCCGGAAGCTGGGGCAGACAGGGAATGTTCCCAGAAGCCTAGAGGGTTTTGAGGGAGCACAATCCTGTCAATGCCTTGATTTCGGACTTCCAGCCCCCAGAACTGTGAAAGAACAACACTTTAAGCCCCCCCCACACTGTGGTCACTTGTTATGGCAGCCCTGGGAAACTTATACAGGGTACGAGTGAATTTGCAATGAAAATGAAACGGGAGGAGATTTTTACTTAAAATGATTTTGATTCATCATTCCTGCATCTGCATGTGTGACAAAAACTGATGCAAATGGTATATTCATATAATTCTATCAATGCCAGTGGGATCGTCCCAATGCATACAAAGAAAAAGATGTCACTGAGACACAACATCCTTGCTTTTTAAAAGCCACTGGTGCATTGGGTGGGAATTTAAACTCTAAGTATTAGAAACAAGATTATGTCTCCATAACCAATGACTTTTTACTATGGTTTTTACGTAGGTTCAAAAAAGGAGGAAACAAAACGAAGAAACAGGCAATCTCTAAAATGGGAAGTAGATTTTTGGAATTTTAAGAAGAAGTTTCCAATTTGCTAAAGAGTATCTTACGGGGGAAACAAGAGGAAAGATGAGGCTGTGCAGTTCTTAAGACAAGGATAAGGCTAGTCATGTCCACATTTCATGACAAAGTCTTATACTTTACTTGCAATCCAATAAAGAATTTCAACAAGAAGAAAAATAAGATGTCATCTATGAAGACTCTACAAACACTATACTAGAGAATATACACAAGAATCCAGATCAGGAGTCTGAGGGACCACTTTCTGAAGAATTCCTACCAAGACCCTCTTTAGATGATGAAAACCAAGATGTTGGTCTTTGGCAGACACCACCCCCACAAGGAGGTCTCCTCACCACCATCCTCCCCAACAAGGAGGCAGATGGCCAAGACCTCTCTCCATGGCCAACCAGCCAAGTAATCTGGAGGGCAGTGGCAGAAAATGGATATGAAAATGACAGCCCTTCAGAAAGCCATGACATTAGAACAATTCAGTCTATCTTCAATATACCAATAAAATTATCAACACCCCCCCCCAAAAAAAGAGTTCTTATGGAGATCTATTTCTGATGACCTGCAGAGGATGACAACTGTCCAGCAGTGAGTCAGTCTGTATTCAAAGAAAGACAAAACAAAAAAGACTGCCCTGGTTGGTGTGGCTCAGTGGACTGAGTGCAGGCCTGTGGGCCAACAGGTTGCCAGTTCAATTCCCAGTCAGGGCACATGTCTGGATTGTGGGACAGGTCTCTGGTTGGGGATGTGCAAGAGGTGACCAACGGATGTTTCTCACATGGATGTCTCTCTCCCTCTCTCCCATCCCCTCTCTGAAAATAAATTATTAAAACAAACAAACAAACAAACAGTCTTAGGATAGTCTCATCTGCTGCTTGCTCTTGGACCCAGTTGTCTGCCCCTGCAGTATCTCAGCTTTGCTACTAAGAAGAAAAGGCCCTAGTGTTTGGTGGCATTCTGAATTCACATAGCTCGCATATATACTTCCTGCAGTTGACTGTGAGCTAAAACCCGACAGTGTCCACGATGGGCTGTTTCAGCCCCAGTACACACTGCACTGGCCTAAAAGCAGAAATAAGCTCTATGAAAAGGACTTCGACTCTGGGAATGTGGAAGATGTAGAACAGCTCTCTGTGAAGCCCTAAACTGTGAAAACCCCACAGATGCCAGTGGGTCTGGTGGGGTCACCTACAGTTGTCCATGACCAAGACCTTGTTCTCCAATGGGACCATCTAGAACCAAGCCATCCTTTCACAACTGGGTGCTTCCACGCTGACAGATCATCTCCAGGTGTCCGACTGGTGAGGCAAATGAACTGGCTTCATGGATAAACAAAACTGTCTGAAGCTGACCACCTCAGGCAACCCCTCTAAAGCAAGGACTGGACTGAATTATTAGGTCTGCACTGAACTCAGGCTACAGTGGGGGCGCTGGGGACCTGGCTGCCTAATGCATCCTGCTTGGGGTGCCCTAACTACTGTACACTCTGTGCTTCTGGGGGACCAAGGGTGCCCTCTAGGACTGTACTTCTCAGATGTGTGTCCTACCAGGACACCGTCTTATCTGTGGATAAAGCACTCATGTCAGCTCCAACTTACTGGCCAGAGATATGCTGTGCAGGAACTAACACATGGGGCCACGTGAAAACAAACAAGCAAGCAAACAGAATACAGATAGTTGAGGAAGATCCCCCTCCCCACCCCCCCACCCCCCACACACACTTTACTGGCTTTCTAAGAGCTTAATAGTGAATGGAATTTACTTGAACTAAGTCCAGGACCCCTAAAGAGCATAACCAAAATCCATGCTTCAGTTGGGTCTCATCCCACTGCCCAGGGTCCTACTAATAATTTTGCTGTAAAAATGCCTTGTCCAAGGACGAAGGGAACGGACTGTGCAGAAGTGGTAGCTGAGGAGGCCTGAGGGTCCTTATCCTCAGAATGCCCAGCTTTCAAGGTGGCCCTTGACAGGCATATGGGAACTCGGATGTGGAGAGTTTCCAGCACCATGATACAAGTAGCTCCCCCTTTTTATGCAAACAATAGGGCTTCTGCCAAAGAACTGCTCCAGGAAGGATCTACCGTTTGCATCAGGCCAAGAAGGAGGTGTCTACATGACCAGCCCCCAATAAAAACTCTGTAACTGAGTCTCACATTAGCTGCCCTGCCTGATAGGCATTTCAAATGTGTTGTCACACTTGGCTGCTTTGTGCGGTCACTAGAGGGGACCTTGTACCTATTCTTAGTACAATGCCTCAGGCACCTTTCTTCTCAGCTGACTGCTTCACTCTGGCACTCCAGTAAATCACATCATGAGCATGACTGCAGGCTGAATCCTAGAGTCCTCCTAGACCTCATGAATTGAATTAGTGCCCTTATAATGGAGGCCCCAGAGAGCTCCCTGGAGCCTTCCACCATGTGAGGGCACACTGAAAAGGAAGCCATCTATGAACCAAGAAGCCGGCCTACACCAGACACCAAATCTGTCAGCACCTTGACCTTGGACTTCTCAGCCTCCACAACTGTGACAAATACATGTTTGCTGTATATAAGCCCCCCAGTCTGTGATATTTTTGTTATAGCAGCCCCGGCTGACTAAGATAGGAACTCCCAAACACACCCAACTTGAAACCATCAAATACTTTAATATTCCACAACATTCATTTTTAAAAATTATACCACTGAGCACCCATTCCATGCAAAAATCTTTACAAAGAGATTTATACACATACATTAGCTCATACAGTCTGTAAAGCAGACAGGATTAAAATTGGTTCACAGTAGAGGAAACACAGAACAGTCCATGAATAACATCGCACAAGCTCGGGCCACTTGCACATCTTTCACATATACCTTACTTACAGCTGTTTTGTTATTGTAACTATTATTTCCCAGTGTGATAAGGAGATAGGCTAGATTTTGCCCCAGCACTACAGAGATGAGCCAACAGAAGCATCCTATTCCATGCTTACATCCTTTTGCTCCTTTGCTCGCACAGCCGTGTATCTCATAAAAGACTGCTGTGAAGCTCTCACCTCTGGCTCTTTCATTTAGTAAAACTGATTTAGGTTACAGTGACATGAGTCCTAGTACTTGAAGGCACTAGGGATAGAGCACTGAACAAAAAAAGTCTGAACCTTGTGGACCTTAAATTCTTTTGGAGGAAAACAATAAATGAACAAACCAAATATAAGTACTAAGGAAAATGTGGCACAGTGAGGGGATCAGGAGGGAGATATATATCATTATACGTGTATTTGTGTAAATGTCAATATTGGTATAGATAAATATGAATGACTGGTTGCAAGGCAGAGGAAAAGAACATTAAAATAACCCTTTTAAATAACACTCTAAATTGATACTTAAATAGCTTAAAAATATATATGTACATTACATATACATATTACACATATATATGTATCTTCATATGATTCAATATATTGGTTACATACACCAGAGTGAGGAGGCCTATCAATGGGGCTCCTTTCAAGTGGGGTATCTGGTGTGAAAGCTTGTTCTACCTTTAGGGCTGAATTTATTTCACAGATTATTATTTTTTAATATTTTTGTTAATTGTACACATGCCATATGCATTTTCCTACACTGCTATTATATTATACAAGAGAAAACTCTAAAATCAATTTATATAACTTGCCTGTAATCATCTTAGGAGTTGCTAAAAACTATTTTATAATATTCAACAGTCATACATCTTACCACTGGAGAACAGATGGTGATGTAACCTAATAAAGGAAAACTGATAACAGGATGTCCACAAAATAACAAATAACATTTAACGGTATGATATTGTTTTCTCCAAAACAATTAGGGACAAACCGAATATGCTCAGGACCTCTCTTCTGGTCAACATTATACTAGAGTCAATCCAGACTCAGCAGAAAACAAATGCACAAGAACTAAAAAAGAAAAAAGCCTTGTCTCTATGCCTACCTGTTAGTTGTATGTGTTGGACACCAACAGAACAACAACAACAAAAATAATCACAGAATAAGATTTTTAACAAGAATCCAGGATAAAAATTCAATACAAAAATACAGTTCATTACCATTTTAATTAACAGCAAGTTGGAAAATTCACTTTAAAATGCCAACACATACTATGGTAAAAAAACAAATTTAATTAGTACTAAACAAGTCTAAAGAAAGCTATAAAAAGAACCAAATGGAAAAACTAAAACAGTAAAAAAAAAAAAAGTAAAATTAAATAAAAGGAAAGAAAAAGCACATGTTCTTAAAAAGAATTCAGTTTTACCAAGATATCAACTCTTCCAAAAAGAGATCTAAAATTTTCATAAAATTCCAATAAATCTCCAAATCAGATTTTTTTTTTTAGGACTTGAAAAATACTAATTTTACAAAGCTAACAGGAAGAACACATATCCAAAAAGAGCCAAGTGTTCTGAAGAACAAGGCAGGAGCTCACCTATCACAAAGCAAGGATTTTAAAGCCATAGTAGTCGTGATAGAATTAGCAGAGGCATGGACAACTAAATCCAAGGAAAGGAACATCTTGAAGTGGGACCTTGTCTATTAATTCACAACAGGGCAGCCGTTGCAGAGCAGTGGCAGAAATGACAAATATATGAGACAGTGACAAAAAGTTATCTAAATAATAAAAATGCTTTACTCCCACCTCTTCCATAGATAGTATCAATTTACTGTGGGTTAAAGCAAGGTGTGTAAGTAATAGCAACAGTTTTCCCTACTGTCACAAAATCTCCACCCGGCAAAGGAAAAGAGCTATTTTGGTCAAGTCTTTATAATTCACCAGTTCACCTACCACACTTTGCAGAAATGTATTCATTTCTCTGCTGCCGTATCAGGAGGTTTTCTTTTTTGCTCTGACATTCTTTTCCCCAGTAGAAATTTCAAAGCTAAACCCTGTAATTCCATTGCTTATCACCCAAAGGAACAGACCTGAGAAACGTACTACACACCGGAGGGAATTTGAAAAGAAGGTTTAACAAACGGAAGGAAAGACACTACCTCCTCCCCCCGCCCCCGAAATTAACCTCTTAGAAAATATTTTAACTTTTCTGCTCTATTAATTAAAAGTATTTAAATATTTGCTGAAAAACTAAGGCTCCAACAAGTGAATACATCTTTTAAAGGTGACAAACCCATGGAGGGACAGTGCTGAAGTGGAACACAACCATGGACGACTCAGACTCAAGGGTCCAATGGAGACTTCCGACCACGTGGGAGACCCCTCCCCCACTGTACACAGAGGGGCTTCCTGAACAAAGGACACTGGCTGGTGTCCCGCTGTGAGTCTGGAATGCAGGTGGCTTTGCAGGTGACTGATCCACCTCATTGGGTGGCCTTGCCTCGTCATCTGCGTTAGTTTCTTTCCCTTCAGGAACCCGAATTTTTTCCATCTTTTCTCCTCAATACCAGGATCCGGTCAGCTGACCACCGTGTCCCTCCAGGAAATAACAACTGAGGTCGCAGTCAGTTGACTGAGCACCTACCTAGAGATCTGTCCCAGTGGAGGCCCAATGGAGGCCCCCAGCTAGGTCTCCCAGATTTCCCGCCCACCCCGCAGACTGTCCTCTAGGAGGAGACGACCAGGGACTGATATTCGCCCCCGACCTCCGCCCCCCCCCCCCCGTGGATGTAGCTGTGCGCATCTGAGTCGCGCCCATGCAGCGGACCTGAGACTCAGCATCCAGAGCAGGGGCCAGACAGGACGCCAGGGCTCCACCCCGGGGCCAAAGGAGAAGACTAGGGTCGAAACGACGGGGGGGGGGGGGGGGGGCGCACTGGGGGCCGCGGAGAGATCCGGTCCACGGCCGCTTCCGGCGAATTTTGGCCGGTTCAAACCAGCCCCTCCGAGTCTCGGCCGGGCCCTGCACACTCACCATCTCCCGGCTCTCAAGGAGTCCTCCCACGGCTCAGGAACGTGAGACCTACAGGTTCAAGACACCTGGGGCTGCGCGGGCCAGGTGCGTACCAACGCCGCGATCAGCCGAGAGCAACGTCCACTCCTTTCCACCGAATCCCTGATTGGACATTGTTCGGAATCTGGAATCCTGATTGGACGGTGTTTTCGGGCACGTCGACGTCTAGGATTCCTGATTGGGCAGTTTCCAGAGGCCAGCCCTCTAACACCTCTGATTGGACAGTTTCCCGTGTCCCTCCCTGTGTCCCTGATAGCTCTCCGCGCACCTCCCCGAATCCCTCAGAGGACAACCCTCTAACCCGCCCCCTGCATCCTGAGTGACAGGGCGTCGGGACACTCTTGGCCGAACATTATCCAGGATCTTTCTCGGATCACGGCTCGGAGGACAACCTGCTCTCTGCCTGGCGTACTGACATCTACCCGCAGTTGAGCAACCCCATCTGAGTCCGCCCTCTGGACCAGGAAGTTGTGACTCAGTTTCCTCGCGGAGCGCCCTCTGTCCGTACCCTGGACAGAACAGGACAGCCTTGTGATCTGCGGTCAGCCCAGGGCGAAGCACTGTTGATCTGTGTGCCCTTTGTTTAAAAACACTCAACAGTGAAGTCTTCGTGTGCACTGTAGGGTCCCTCTTGGTTTTGACGTGTGACATTTGTCAACAGGAATAGGACCTCTGCCCCATTCCCTCACAATGAGGTTTGGGGTCAGCACTCGGAGGCCCCTGTTCCTTTGGCCCCAAAGTGGGAAGTGGGACCCTAAAGCCCCAGCCTGTACACAGGGCTCATCTCAGCACAGTAATAGGTGAGATGGTAGAATTCTTAGTGTGCGTATACTGCAAGGAAATGTATGTTAGGTTTTCAGTGTCTCCCCAGAGAATTCTGAAAATGAAAAGGCTCTGATACTGCACAACAGTATGGATGAACCTAATACCACTAAATTGTACACTTAAAAATGGTTAAGATGGTAAACTATATTAGGTGTATTTTACCACAATTTTTTTAAAAGTTTTACTTTTTAAAAGACTATGATATCCCTAAGGCAATCGAATTCCTATTTTAACTGATATAAAACAACAACAACAAAAAAGCTTATATACATTTGGGATAGACCCGAAAACTCTTAGTACACTTAATAGATGGAGGCTAATGCATTTAATATGCCCGCTCCTGTTAGAAAACATCCTCTCCTTTGAGACTAAGTGGTCATCCAAACTCTGGTATCACTTGCCATTTTATTTACAAAAAAAAAGTTATATTAAAAAATCTTTTAAAGATTTTATTTATTTTTAGAAAGGAGAAAGGAGAGAGAAAGAGGGAGAGAAACATCAATGTGTGATTGCCTCTCACATGTCCCCTGCTGGGGACCTAGGCTGCACCCAAGCTTGTGCCCTACACTGGGAATTCAACCTGGGACCCTTTGCTTTGCAGGCCAGAGCTCAACTCACTGACCCACACCAAGTAGGCATATGTTTTAAAATTTTTTATTTGATTTTAGAGAGGGACAGAGAGAGAGAGAGAGACATTGATTTGTTGTTCCACCCATTCATGCACTCACAGATTTATTCCTACATGTTCCCTGACTTCGGATTGAACCCTCCCAACCCATAACTCGTGTGCAAGAGGACAACACTCCAACCAACTGAACTACTGGCCAGGGCACAGAAAGAATTTTAAAAATTTCTCTTTTATGATTTCCAGAAGGTTTGATATGATTTGGTTAAAATTAGTATTCAGGGGATTAACATGTTAAAAAGCTTAGAGTTAAAAATAAACCACTCATTGGATTTATAAACTATTAAAAAATAAAATATGATTGTATGTAATTTTTTTGTTTACTAGGCGTTACTAATTATTGCCAAGTTTCAACAAATCAGCATGAAGTTTATTAGAAGCTGGCCTTCAGATTGGGTCCTGATGCAGACTTTTAGTACTCCTGTCTGCTTGCCATCACATGTTCAGAGATCTATCCTGGGAGCATCACCCTTAAAGAGTGCGTCATGTCATTTATTAAGGTGAAAAAATGAGGCTGGTCTCTGAATTCATTGCCACAAGAGAAGAGAGAAGAGAGAGCAATCTGAGGAGAAAGAAATGTGCTTAGAGATATTTGGACTATGCTGGAATGTTATTCCTGTATAGAAAAAACAAAGCCAGTTTCAAACATGCAAGGAGTGAGAGGGCCAGGAAAGAACAAACCCCTCCACCCTCCCTCCAACCTCTCCCTTTAGCAGGACCTAATGGGAAGCTACTGGCAACGCAGAAACGTGTTTTGCAGCATTTCTACCCCATGTCACAAAGCAAAGTATGAAAGGTTATATGGCCAACAGAACAGCAGTCCCCTACAGGTGTGTACGTCCTAATCACTGGAACCTGTCACCTCCAATAGTAAAAGGGACTTTGCAATGGATTGGGTTAAGAATCCTGATATGGGGATGACCCTGGGTTCCCTGGAGGACCCAATATCATCACAAGGGGCCTCATAAGAGAGAAACAGGAGGGTCAAAGTCAGAGATGGGAGAGGCTGCACTGCTGGCTGTGACGATGGAGGAAGGGGCCATGGGCCAGGGATGCAGCACCTCTAGAGGCTGGAAAAGGCTGAAAAAGGCTGAAAATGATTCTCCCCTGGATCCTCCAAAATAAATGTAGCCCTACCCAAACCTTGATTTTAGGCTCTAACCTCCAAAATTGTTATATGAATAAATTGGTTGTTTTAAGTCACTAAAAGTGTAGTAATTTGTTAACAGTGATAACAGGAAATTCATACAGTGGGTCTGAAGCAAAGAAACAAGTGCTTAATGAGTGGCACAAATAACTCCTATTCCCAGTCTCATCTTTTCATGTGACTGTGAACTGTGAACGTCCCTTATGCTCTTTCAGAATGACTGCTCTGACCACAACACACCTTGGAATGATCTCTTTTTCAGAGAACAACACTTTTGTGTTTTGGTGTCTGAAATATAGCACGTACTGTACTTTTTTCTTTTTTTAATATAGCACTTTTTGAATAGGTGATATTCTGAAATGTTATGCAAAACCATAAGTATCCTTTTGCAAAAACATTAACAGAGTTGATTTTTGCATTCCTCACAAAGGCATATGTTAATGATAATCACAACACAGTGAGAAGGGAGGGGGACACTTAAACTATTATAAAACTTTTTTAAAAAGATTTTATTTATTGTTAGAGAGGGGCAGGGAGAGAGAAAGAGATGGAGAGAAACATCAATGTGTGATTGCCTCTCACGCGCCCCCTACTGGGAACCTGGCCTGCAACCCAGGCGTGTGCCCTAACTATGAATCGAACTGGTGACCCTTGGGCTTGCAGGCCAGTGCTCAATCCACTGAGCTACACCAGCCAGGGCAAAAACTTTTCAGTCATACAAAATATGCAGGGAATAACACTTTGAATACTCATGTATCTATTGCTAAGCTGGATGAAATCCTATCAATTTACTGTACTCTGTCAGATTTCTTGAAGGAAAAAAAAATGATAGAGTTGAAATGCCCTGTGTATCATCTCCAGGATCCTATCTCTCCCTCTCCATCTGCTCCCAGGGGAAACCATATTCACAAACGTGATGTTTATTACTGCAACCCTGTACGTATGGATCCAGAAACTATATATAACATTACTTTCCCTATATTCAAATTTTATAAATATGCTATTATCCTATACATACTCCATAATTTGACTTTCTTATCCTTCAAAAACTGCTTAATGTTAATAAATCACAATATGTAAGTTTAATGTAGTGTTATTTAATGTATTTTAATAAAATAAAATGCCAAAAGACATTAAAGCAGACAATACACCCTCCAAATTGTCAGAAAATAAATATATTACTCCAATACAGATAACACAGTATAAAATAAAGAGAAAAGGAAACTTGACATAAGAATAAGAAAAATGACATAAAATATGAATTAAATGAATTCATATTTTAGAATTCAGAATTAAAGCCAACAATATTTATTACAGCAAGAACTGGCATAAATGTACCTATTAAAAAAGAAAATTATCCAAAAACAAAATCCATCTATATACTAAAAAGAGAGATACAGGGAATTCGAAAAGTTGAAATTCAAAAGAGATAAAAAATGTTATAAAAAATAAACAGGTTAATTTTGTTTAAAAGGCAGAGGTGCTGCTATTACTTAAAAAAAAAATCACTTCAAAACAAAAAAGGGTATAATTCACAATGAAGACCTGTCATGAATTATTTACTACAAATAAAATATAAAACAAAAACAAATTTCAAAACAACAAAAATGACAGAAAATACTGAGGGAAATTAAGCACAGTAGCAATAGAAAACTGTAACTTAATTCTCTTGAACTAATTATCTTTGAATCAACAATCCAAAGACAATTAAGGACAATCAATGTTTCTCAACTGTAACTGAAAGAGAAGGAATATCAGGGGAAGAACATGGTGTGCATGTTAAAAATGCATATTACTGGGCTCCAACTCTCGCTTATTAAATCTGAACCACCTGACATGAAATTTAAGAGCCATTGTTTAATAAGATTGATTTAATAGACATGGCAGATTCCTAATCACAAAAGCAGAGAATACAGCTGCTTCTCAGGACCTACAAAATAATTCTAAAATTTAATCACATAGTAAACCTTAATAAATTTCAAAGGTTCAAAGCAGTAGGCATATTCTCAGACTATAGCATAATAAAAGCAGAAATTTAATAATACTAATAATATAATAAAAGGATGAAGGACATCTATGAAAATCCTAGTTAACATCACACTCTATGTTGAAAATCTGAATGCTTTTCCCTAAGATCAGAAACAAAACAAGGAAATCTGTTTTCACCATTCCCACTCAACATAGTCCTGAAGGAGCAAGCCAGTGCAATAAAACAAGAAAAAGGATTTATTTTTAAAAAGAGGGGAAAGGACATTTAAACACCCAGAAGTTTAAAAAATATATCCTCTCTCAAAATACTTTTGGGTCAGAGAAGTCAAAACTCTAAATTTTTTTAATGATCATAGAACCACATATGAGGAATTTCACCAGAGACCTTAAGTTTAGCTAAACTTAATTCCTTGTTTTGATTGCTCCAATGATTCACAACTCAACTTAAATTCAGACTCTCAGAAAGGCCCTATATGAGGTTGTTCCGTCTCTTATTATCCATTCCAGCAGCATAATGTTTTTATGCTCACAAGACTCTAACAAAATCTGTAATTATTTAATTGCAGCAGTTGCTTTCTTGTTTAACATCCATCCCTGTCCCTCACTCCATCATCAATCTGGTTACAGAACACGCAGGGCTCACTTCAAAATGAAAATTCAGAGGAGACTATTTCAAAGTTATTAGTAATACTGAGATGAATACAGCAGAGTATTAAACCAATCACAGAAACTTTCTGAGAACAGAGTCTTGGGTAGCCACAGAGGTCACATGTCCATGAAGCCATCCTACTTCCTCACCACTGGAATATATGGCTGTCTTACACACAGCCACCTGGCACCACTAAGAATTCAGGTTCTCTATAAATACTACTGGCAGGAGGGAGAGATCACAACTGAAAAAACTGCGCTCATGACAACTCTAGTCAACTATGCCTAAGAATAGGATGAAAGCCATAGATGCTTTCCCCAGAAAGCACATCTATGCCCCAACACATACTTTGCAGCCAGCTCAAGGTTGTTTATGTAGTCCATCAACCTAGTATCATCTACACAGACCCCAGATAAGGGACATCACTTCAGGAAAAAGCAACCATATTTGTGTGATCAGGTTCCACTTAAAGTAAAGGAGACCTGACAGGCAACTTTCCTTTTTAGCTCCAGGGAAAGATGGAAATTTAGATGAAAGTTAGATATCTTCTAAGGGAGAGTTTAAAAAATACAGCTCCCCCCTATCCCTCCTTGCTAATGTGGCATTAGCTTTGTATAGGTTGCTCAGATTCAAAGCCAGATTCCACTAACTTTTATCTGTGTGACTTTAGGTTAAGTTACTTTATTTCTATTTCCCTTCTGTATCATGGGGATTTAAAGAGCTACTATCTCGTGGGTTGTTGAGAAGGTTAAATGAAGAAACACATACAAGTGCTGAAGTGGTACAAGGAATACAGTAAGCACCAATAAATGTGAACAATGGCAATGACAATAATGTGTATCAGCTTTCTTGGTCTCTACTCTGGTAAGTACACCACACAGATGAGACTTTTTCCAGGCCATCAAAGGTCATGCCACCTCTCCCTGTCCCAAGTAATTCTAAACCATATCCCCATCATCGTGGTATCCACAATCCTCCCTAACTGATCAATGAAACTGAATATCCCTTGGTGTTGTTTGATTTTTAATTATTGTCAAAATAATTCCAGCAATAGCAAATGAAATAGCAAAAGGCAAAAAATTACACATAATCACAAAACCCTGAACAGTAAACTGTTCATTTCTGCACACCTCTGTTAAGATTTTGCCCACATATGTACATATTTCAACTTCATAAGATAGAACTACATATACAATTTTGCACCCTATTTTTCACATTGCACCCAAAGCACTTTCTGTCTTAACATACACTCTGCATTACCACAACTGTGTGCAGGACAAGTCAGGATCTCACTAAGTGACCAACAGTGTTGGCATAATAAAGTAAAATATGGAAAGATTATTGAAACAAAAAAATTGACAAAAGGTATTCTGAAACAAAAGTTGAAACAGAATACCTTTTGATTCAACAACACAATGTGATCATTCTTAGCAAAATCCCATTCTGTGTTAGTATTCCCATTTATTGATCCTTTCCAAGAGGGTGGAACTCATTGGACATAGCTCAGTGGCAATTTTCCCCCTTAAAAGGTCCCTCCGAGATCTAGATCTCAGGGCTTTCATTCAAGAATGTGGCATAAGCCTACTTCTTTTCAAGTAGGACATCTGAAGGGCAATGTGTAACCATACTTATTTAGTAGAGTGTTAAAAAAAAAAAAAGAGTATTTTACAGGGCAGCAAGCAAGCTCTAAAATGCAGTAAAGTGGCCACTCTAATAGAAAGTTTTCCCACAGTCAAAGATTTTATAGGTTTTTTAACTAGTGTGAGTTTTCTAGTGTGAGTTTTCTAGTGTGTGCTAAGGGAAGAACACTGGCTGAATGCCTTTCTACATTCGTTACAGCTATATGGTTTCTCTTTAGTGTGAGTTCTCTTGTGCCTAACCAAGGAGGACCTCTAGCTAAAAGCTCTTCCACACTGATTACATTCACAGGGGTTCTCACCAGTGTGAGTTTGCTCATTCTGGTTAAGTAATGAATGATCACTGAAGGCCTTCCCACATTCGTTACATTTGTAGGGCTTCTTGCCATTATGGGTTCACTTGTGCAAGATCAGGTAAGATCTCTTGCAGAAGGATTTTCCACAGTCTTTGCACTTATAGGGTTTCCCCCCTGTGTGAATCCTCTGATGTTGGGAAAGGGATGAAATCCTGTTGAAGGCTTTCTCACAGTCATGGCATGCATGGGCTTCTCTCCAGTATGAGTTCTCAAGTGTCAAGTGAGGGCTGAACTATGTGTAAAGGCCCTCCCACATTTCTGACATTCAGATGGTCTTTCTCCTGTATGAATTATCTGATGTCCACTCAGGGAATGCCCCTGGTTAAATACTTTCCCACAGTGGAAACGTACATAGGGTTTCTTCGCCCTATTAACTTTGTTGTGTATTGTAAGAGCTACATCATGATTAAATGATTTCCCACTTTCTGTATATGTAGACATTTGAGTCCTTTTGTGTTGAGTAAAGGGATGATTTTGGCTGACATCTTTCCCACATTCATTACTTTTACATGGTCTCTGGTCTGTATATCCCATCTGATGATGGTTTAAGAATGGATCAGCTGCCAAACAATATGTAGGTCACAGTAGTGGAAATGCTTTTCTACAGAACCTCGCTGTGATAAAACAAGGTCTGTGCTCAGATTACAGTTTTCCCCGAATTCATGCCAGGCAAGTAGCCTTCTCTCAAGCCAATGTCTTTAACTGGCTTTACGCCACTTGCCTCAAAAACCTCTGGGGGTCTTCATGGTTCTCCTCAAATTGACCACATCCCCAGTCTCCTATGGAGAGCTTTATAATATGCACACCACCAGGTGGTTCTTTCCCCAAAACTATCTTCTTGTAAATTGACTCTTTGATTTTCAGTCCAATCTCCTTATCTGAAAAAAATTGAGGGGGCAAAAAAAAAAAAAAAGAGAGTGAAACTTCTAACTTAAGAATGGTGGGTCAGAAGTACTTCCAACATGTACAAGGCACATGTGGATTCATGTTCAAATATCAGCTTTCAACACAGGGGAAGGACAGGAAAACAAGAGATGGATCAGTAAGCTGGTGTGCTGAGGACAGGATGCAGTGTAGCAAGCCTGGCAATGGTGAAAAATGGAGAAAAATGTAAATGTAGATAGAATTGCTCTACAAAAAAAAGGGGGGGAAATAAAAATGACATACAGAATTATCAAGAAAAGAGAGAAGAGATGTACCTAGAAACACAGGTAGAAGGGCTTCATGAAAGAAATAGGATGGTCTTTTCTCTGCACCCAAGAGGGGTAGAAGGTAGTATGTGGAAGGAAAAGGTTGCCAGAGGACAAACTGAAGGTATCTGAGAAAGTGCCACCAAGGACCTCAGCCTCCTCCTTATACAATTAGGGCCTCTGTGGAGACATCTCTGACCTACAGTCCCCAACATGCTACAACATGGATGTACCTTGAAGACATTATGCTCAGTGAAATAAGCAGAAGGGCAGATACTGTGTGATTCCACTCATAGGAGGTCCCTTGAAGAGTCAAATCCATAGAGACAGGAAGTGGGATGGGGAGGAGTTATCAGGGACTGGGGGAAGGGGAATTAGTATTTAATGCGTACGGGGTTTATGTTTGAGGTGATGAAAAGGTGGAAATAGATAGTGATGATGGTTATATATAACACAACATTGTGGATCAAATCAAGATGGCAGAGGAGTGGGTGGAAATCACATTGACCTCTTCCCAGGACCAACCTGGAATTACAACTAAATTGTGGAGAAATCACCTGGAACAAACAACTGAACAATAGTGACAGAGAAGCCTTGTAACCTCGGGGACAGAAGAATCGGCTTTAGCACAATCTAACTGGTAAGGAGTGTGATAGAGACTCGAGAAGGCAGGTGGGGCACCCATGGGCAGCAGCACCAGAAGGATATTGAAACAGCCAGTTGGATCCCCCTGAGAAGAGCAGGGTCTAAACCATAAGTGGAGATCTCTAACCTACAGCACCAGAGCCCAAAAAGTACACAGAAAACAGCCAGCTGCAAAAAGCAGCAGGGTTGCTCTCTGCTGGAGACAGGCGGCTGGAGACACAAAGAACCGTTTAGAGGGCCAACACATAAATTTTTATTTGCAGCCACTTACACTGGGCTCCAGCAAAGGCAGGGGCAGAGTGGGCTAGAGACACCTGAGGAGAGACTGGGAAAGGAGGCTTTGGGGAGAGAACTGAGAGAGTAACCAGTGGGATCTCGGTGCTGATTCATCCCCCATGCAGAAGCAGCCATCTTGCTCAGGCAGAGACTACTCCCACTGAGCATCACCAGTGTCAGGGGACCCAATAACCCTGCCTGCAGGAGTGACTCTGCCCCACCCTGAGCTGTCTAAGGCAGCCTGCTGAATGCAGAGTGACTATATTAACAGCTGAAGGAGACAGTCATAAACAGTAGATTACTGGGATTCTCAAACAGACTGCCTAAGGTCAGACATGGACGACATCTGACATCATCAGAGACAGATCTAGAAAGTAAAAACAGTGGTCTCCTACCATAGAAGTTCATATCACAAAGTCAGGAAATCAAGACAGATCAATTTAAGAAGCAGAAGCAAAAAAGAAGAGTCTCACAAATAATGGGAAGACAAAGAAACACATCCCCCCAGTCAAAGGGAAAGGAGGAATCCCCAAAAAGAGAACTAAATGAAATAGAGGCAAGTAAACTATCATATATTGAGTTCCAAACAACAGTTCTAAGGAAGCTCAATGAGCTCAGTGAGCTCAGAGAGAATTACAAAAAATTCCAGGGAAACTACAAGGAACTTACTGCAAACTATATCAGCATGAAAAAGGACACAGAACCTATCGATAAGAGACAAGAGGAAATGAAGAATACAGTTTCTGAATTGAAGAACACAGTAGCAGGAATCAAAGCAGGCCAGATGAAGCCGAGGACCAAATCAGCGACCTGGAGGACAAGGTAGAAAAAAGCTCCCAGAAAGAGCAAGAAAATGAACAAAGACTCAAAAAGAATGAAGAGTCATTTAGGGAAATGCAGGACAACCTGAAATGTATTAATATCCATATAATAGGGATACCAGAAGGAGAAGAGGATGAGGAAGGGATAGAGAACCTGTTTGAAAAAGTAATGCTAGAAAACTTCCCTAATTGGAGGAGAGAAAAAGTCACACAAGTCCAGGAAGCACAGAGGGTCCCACTCAAGAGGAACCCAATGAGACCCACTCCAAGATACATCATCATTAAAATGGCAAATATCAAAGACAAACAGAGAATCCTAAAGGCAGCAAGGGAGAAAGAGGTAGTAACATAAGGGAGCCTCAATATGGCTAGCCGCAGACTTCTCAACAGAAACATTGCAAGCCAGAAGGGAATTGCAAGAAATATTTCAAGTAATGAAAAGCAAAGGCCTGTAACCAAGACTGCTCTACCCAGCAAGGCTCTCAATTAAAATGGGAGGAGAAATAAGGAGTTTCCCAGACAAAAGAAGGCTAAAAGAATACACCTCCACCAAACCAGCACTGCAAAATGTGCTAAAGTGACTGCTTTAAGATTAAGAAAAAGAGCCTATGAATACCCAGGTGCTTTCACAGTTGCCAATACTTGATATTACCAATATTTTTTAATACATATTAATCTGATTGTGACAATGATGTGTTATTTTAATTGTTCCTTTATTATTTGTTGAAACTAAACCTGTTTTTGTATATTTCTTGCCTATTTCTATTATTTTTAAAAAGCTTTAAATGACTTTTTGGTATTCTTTATCCATTTTTTGATTAAATGTTTGTAGAATTTTTTCCCTAAAAAAAAACCCAAACAAACCATAACCCTTTTTCAGATGCGTTGCAAATAATTTCCTATTCTATTACTTGTTCTTTAACTTTTTTATATGTATATTACTGTACAGTCTTAAATGTTTAATATAGTCATATTGTCAATATTTTACTTTATAGCTTCTGTGTTTGAATATTTTACTTCAGGATAAGAAAAATATTATTTTGTATTGTCTCCTAAAATTCCTTAGATTCTACATATTGATTTTTAACTCACCTGAATATTTCTTGTATAATGTGAAATAGGGTTCTATATTTGTTTTATTTCAAGTAATAGTGGTCCATGCACCTTATTTGTTGAATAAGCCTTATTTTATCCATTGATTTGAAATATCAACTTAATCATAATTACGTTGTTAGACGTTTGTCTCTAGAATGCTCATTATATTTCATTGATCTAATTGATTATCTCTGTGCTGGTGTCATGTTGGTTTAATTGCTGAGACTTTATAATGGTTTTAAATTTTTTAACATTTTATAATTAACTTTGACATTTAAAAAAATAAATAAAATCAATCTGCATTTAAGAAAGAAAGAAAGTAAGAAAGAGAGAGAGAGAGATGGATCTCCTACCTTTTGCGACAACATGGATAGAACTGGAGAATATTAAGCTAAGTTAAATAAGCCAGTTGATGAAAGACAAATACCATATGATCTCACCTATAAGTGGACTCTATTCAACAAAATAAACTAACGAACAAAATAAACCATGAACATGGAAACATAGAGCAGACTGAAAGTGACCAGAGGGGAGGGGTGAAGAGTACAATGGTGGAAAGAAGGGAAGGGACTAGACAAAGATCATGTATGAATGACCCATGGACCTGGACAACAGAGTGGGAATTGACTGTGGGAGCCGGGGGTGGGGTGAGATGGGTGGAGGGGGGTAAAGGGGGAATAATTGAGACAACTGTAAAAGAATAAACATGATTTGTAAATTTAAAAAATATAAATAAAATTAATGTTAAAAAAAATAATACAACATTGTGAATGTAATTATTGCCAGTGAATTATACTCTTAAAAATGATTAAGAAGGCAAATTTTATGTTACATATATTTTACCACAAAAATTTTTTTTAAACTTATGGCTCTTCACCTGGGCAGAAAAAGTACAAGCACCTTGACCCTGTATTCAAGAGGAATCAGGAATATTACCAACGCCTAAGCTCAGATATGCATTTCAACAGCAGCCCTGGGTATAATATACAGCACATCCTTATAACATTAATGAGATGCCATAGGAACTTAACTTTTGATTACATCAATTGGCCTATGTAAAATTGGTTTTGTCATACGTCATCCTACCACAGTTCGAAGAACCTATGGATGACCTTAAATGAGGACTTACCGTACTGAAGAAATGAGGTTACTGTGCTGGAGAAACCAGCAGACTGTGAACGCCATGTGGGCAGAACTGTGACTGTCTTGTTCAGCAATAAATCCCCACTTCCTAACATAGTTCTTCACACATGGTAGATGCTGAGTAAGTGTGACCTACTGAGCATGGGAATGAATAACGCTGTTCTCACCCACTGAGGCCAGGTTCCTGCAGGTCTCCAGCATCACATCTCTGTAGAGCTTCCTCTGAGCACCACCCAGCATCTCCCACTCCTCCTGGGAGAAGTCCATGGCCACGTCCTGGAAGGTCACTGACTCCTAAAAGATCATATCAGTTCTGCTCAAAAAGCAGCACCCCCACCCAGGTTCACAGGAGGGTGGCTGAGAATAGTGGCATCAAGAAGTCAGATGGAGCAGAGTGCAAAGTCCAGGAGTCAGACTCCATCTACTAGCATCTTGTGGGTCCTTGTCTTTGCCTTACAATCACAGGGACGTACAGACCCCGGGCCTGCCGTTAACACAGCAAGAATGGCCAGCACGCAGGTCAGATGGAAATATTTTAATCATTTCTTTTTTTTAATTTTTAAAAAAATATTTTATTCATTGCCCTGGCTGGTGTGGCTCAGTGGACTGAGCACTGGCCTGTGGACCGAGAGGGCACTGGTTGGATTCCCAGTCAGGGCACATGACAAGTTTGCAGGCCAGATCCCCAGTTGGGGGCATGAGAGAGGCAACCAATTGCTGTTTCTCTCACACATCAGGATTCTCTTCCTCTCTCCCTCCTTTCCTTTCTCTCTGAAAATAAATAAATAAATAAATAAATATTTTATTTATCCATATTTAGAGAGAGGGGAAGGAGAAAGAGAGGGAGAGAAATATCAATGTGTGGTTGCCTCTTGTGCGCCCCCTACTGGGGAACCTGGCCAGCAATCCAGGCGTGTGCCCTGACTGGGAATCTACCAGCCACCCTTCGGTTTGCGGGCCAGCACTCATTCCACTGAGCCACACCAGCCAGGGTTTAACCATTTCTTATGGAACTGGTGATTCTATTCTCTAAGTGTGACATTTCCCCTTGAGAATCCTCCCCTGCTTATTCTAAAAATCTGTAGATCCATGATTCTGTCACTCCCTGCTGGTGAGGCATCTGTTATCAATAAGGTCAGAAAAGCTAGAATCCACATCTAGCAATCTTGTGTTACCAAAGGGACCCTCATTCCACAACTGAGGTTCGTAGAGACTGGTTCTCTCTGCTACCATGACTTGGAATTGCACATTACAAAGCACAAAGGGAGCAGGAGGGGTTTGCTACCCGACTAACTCACTGAAATAGGATAAGAGTACTGTTTGGGAAAAGGAGAGGTGAAGGGGTGGGGAATGACCAATTATTTCGTGCCTGGCTGGCTATTGTGGCATCAGAGGTATGAACTGGCAGCTGGGCGCTGTTTCCAAAAGTAAAAATTACCCAAATAATTTGAAAATGAGAGATTTGCCTCCAGGAGAGTGGGCGTGTTAGGTCCCCTGGTTGTTTTTGGCCATTCTGGCTGAAGTGGGAGGATTTTTTTTAAGTATAGTTCTGGTAATGCCTTTGGTTTTTTTGTTTGTTTGTTTGTTTTTCTCTCCTGCCAGTGGGAGGAGAAAGGGCTCAAGCATTCATTACCAAGGTGAGCCTTGAAGTAGTGCCAAAATATTCAACATTTCTGTTGCTCATTCTCCCACAGGAGAGAAAGACATAAATTAGTTCCCAGGGTTGCAGCACATTTAATAAAGCAGGAAAAAAAAGCAGCCTGTTCTCAGGCCAGCTGCAGCTGCAGCCTCCCCCGCTGGCCTATTTCCAGCTGGTTTCTTCCCAGGAACTTTGGTGTCAACCCTAAACTCACTGCAAAGGTTTGAATAAACTTTCAAGTAAATAAAAAGGAAAAAAATTATAATGGTTTTGTAGTTTGTGGCTGTATGACATATAATAAAATTACTCTGAAATATTACAATTTTGCATTTATTTAATAAAATGTTTATATTATTTTATTATATTACAACATAGATTATAATGATATAAATATATATTATTTCCTAACAGTGAGGTCATACCATTTTGGGGAAAGCTTGAAAAACAAATGTTAGTGGGACACAACTTCTTTGCTCTTCACTGCCCAATGAGCAGGTTAAAATGTAAACTCTTTAAATGTTAAAACAAAATGAGTCTGTACCACTCATGATTTTTACTGATTCATGCCTATGGGAGTCTTAGACAACAACATGAAAAAGCAGACAGTCTTGATGGAGAAACACGTTTGGAGTTTTAAAGACCCAGATCTGATCTGCAAATGGGCTCCTGTGAATTCAGGTGTGGACACGGAGCAGCAGATGACGTCCTGTGACTGTCTCAGTGGGTCCACATGGACCCTGAGACAGACAAGAAGGACCTGCAGTCTCAGGCTCTGTAGGGAATCCTGAGTTCACAGAGCCCCGTTGCCTGCACTGGCTCCAAGGTAGAACCTGACTGTCCCGTGGACCGCTTCGGCCTCAGGGACCAGGCTGACCTGACTGCAGGTACAGGCTCAGTGACCAGGACTTGGGCTCAGGGGCGGTGCAGATCTAGGACAGCTCTCCAAGGAGCCATAACTAGGACAACGTCATGGATGCTGGTTGGACCATCTGGGTCACTACAAACAGCCACAGGGAAGGGCTTGTTCTCTGAGGGGACCACCAAAAACCCAGCTTTTGATCAGCTCTGTATTTATTTTTTTAATTAAAAAAATTGTATTGAATTTATTGGGGTGACATTGGGTAATAAAATCATATAGGTTTCAGGTGTACAGCTCTATAATACATCATCTGTATATTGTGTTATATATTCACCACCCTATGGCAAGACTCCCACACCATTTATCCCCCCTTTACCCTCTTCTACCTCCTCCTACCCCCTTTTCCCCCAGCAATCACCATATTGTTGTCTGCGTCTATGAGTTTGGGGGTTTTTTGGTTTAATTCCTTCACATTTTTCACCCAGCTCCTGAAATCGTCTTCCCTCTGACAGCCCTGTATTTCTGATGAGTAGAACCAACTGCATTCCTGAACTTGCGGCTGTCGCCCAAAGCTGCGGGCTTGGGGACAAAACCCACCCACTCCTGACAGATCCCATGTCTCAACTGTCCGAGAGCTGCTATTCTGACAGACCCTTCTGACAGACACACCTTAGTAAGGCAGTTTCACTATTAAATGGACCTGTCCCCAGCCTTCAAAAGGCTTATTCAGCCTTAAAAAGAGAGGACACTCTGATACCTGCTATGATGTGGATGAACCTTGAGGACATTATGCTCAGTGAAATAAGCCAGATCCAAAAGGACAAACACTGTGTGAGTTCACTTACGGGAGGTTCCGAGAGGAGCCAGATCCACAGAGACAGGAAGTAGATGGTGGGACCCAGGGGATGGGGGTGGGGAGGGGAAGCCAGCGTTTAATGGAGACAGAATTTCAGTTTGGGGAGGTGAGAAAGTTCTAGAGATGAATGATGGTAATGACTGCACAACAATATAGATGTGCTTAATGCCGCTGCATTGTGCACTTGACAATGCTTAAAATGGTGCACTTTATGTTATATGTATTGTATCACAATTTTAAAAAATGTTTAAGAGGATGGTACTTGCCTGGGAGGGTCTTCCCCATTCCATGGGAGCGGTGCCAGGTCTTCAGGTCTGAGATGCTCCCAGCCCTAGGAATGAGACACAGGCATCTTGTAAGGACAGGGGTGCTGGATATAATGCACATTGTTCCTTGTGTTTACGAGAAGCACAAGAACCCGGACACAGACATCTATGGGGAATCCCTCCTTTCCCACATAGCCAGGGGGCTCCCTTCTCTAACAAGGGCCTTGTTTCTGGTGTATATATGTGTTCCCCCAGACACACTGGGTGCCTTTTAGGGCAGGAGGAAGTTCCCCTAAACCTGGGGTCAGGGGAGCAGCCACCCAGCAGCCATCCTCTCCTCTTGGGAAAATGCGGGTTTCTGGGCAGGCAGAGCTACAGGAGGAGAAAAACAGGGGGAAGGCCAGACCCAGGCCTGTCCCCCAACCTCAGAACCTGCGCCGACTCTCCGTGCAATCAACTCAGCATATAACTTTGGACTCCCCAAACCTTAGCAACTAATAGCCCATTGTTGACCGAAAGCCTTACCAATTAATTCAATTGACACATATTTTGTATGTTATGTGTATTCTCGCAATAAAGTAAGCTTCAGAAAATAAAATATTAAGAAAATTATAATAAAAATACATGTACAGTACCATTACGCACTTATTTTAAAACACCCATGCATAAGTAGACAGACACAGTTCAAGTCCGTATTGTTCCAGAATCACCTGGACAGTCACATTCTGAGGTTCTGGGTGGATGTGAACTTGGGAGGACGCCATTCAACCACGTATGACCTTCTGGAAGGTTCTCTTCTGGCCTGCTCAGGTGCCCAGACCTGCTGCATGTCTCAGATTCCTCTCTCTCTTCCTGGCTCTCCCCTCATCTCCTCTGGACTATCTTCTGCCAAACTGCTCTGGCCCTGCAGCAGGAAGCTTCCAGATGGGCCTGTCCCACGTCACTTATGAGAAACAGGAACACGGCCCCAAGAGCCCATGGGAAATCCGTAGCTC
Source organism: Pteronotus mesoamericanus (assembly GCF_021234165.1). Taxonomy (NCBI): domain Eukaryota; kingdom Metazoa; phylum Chordata; class Mammalia; order Chiroptera; family Mormoopidae; genus Pteronotus; species Pteronotus mesoamericanus. The sequence continues at coordinate 139,058 of NW_026555047.1, forward strand.
CCCATATACCCTTCTCTTTCAGGCATCTCTGCTCAGTGACAGGGCTCCCTCCTTGAGCAGACTTCAGTCAGGCCCAATTTTAGGAAGAATTCTGCTAAGGTGGTTAATCAAGAATCCTCCATCCTCGATATGTGATCACTCCTGATACCTAATAGGGCTCCTCGCCCCCGCCACCCACCCAGGCACTGTCGGACCACCCCGCCAGCAGCAGGAACCTTGTTAGCTGACACAGCCAGAGTCTCCCTAACACTTCCTCTTAGCAATTTCCCCTCCCCTGACCCACCTGCTCCTTGGCTGTAAGTCCCCACTTGTCGCACTGCACTTGGGAGTTGGGTCCAGATCTACACTAAGCTTTCTTCTCTCCATTGCAGGAGCTCCTGACTTAAATCTGTTTCTACCACTCCAACGACTGCCCGGCTCTGGCAAAACCCCGGGACAGTCCTGCTTTGTCCTTACTCACCACGCGGGAGTTAACTTCCTGCTCTCCGCGATGTCCTCGCTGGGAAGTCCCTTGTGAATGGCAAACTCTCGCATAGACTCCTGAGTAATAAATACGGGCTGTATAATAAACACCTTCCATGGGCGTAATCTGTACTCACAGATGCAACCTTCAAAAATTACCCCTCAGAAACAAAAATTGCGATAGGAGCGCCGCACCAGGAATTCCTGCAGGCAAGACCCAGAGATGTAAGCTTCGTGACTGGTGAGACTCCAAGGAGAAGCAGGACATCTGCAGAGCTCAAAGCCACACCTCCAAAATATTTATTAATTACTGTCATGATTTGAACATATGTCTGAAGCTGTTCAATTCACCTTCCTCCAGGAGGTGGTCTTAACCTTCCTCCCCTTCAGGGTGGACTGACTCAGTCACTGGCTTCTAGGGAGCAGTGCAGATAAAGGGAAACAGAGTAACTTTATAGTGGAAATTCCTGACTGCCCCACCTTTTCCAGGAAATCAAGGTTAAGTTCACGAGAGTGATGTTGTGAGGGACTCAGGTATCCTGATATGACATGAGGAGGGGGACACTTCACCTCTGGGGTGTCTTCCCCAAGAACCCAGAACTTCAGGGTAATCATAAGAAAACATCAAACCCACCTTGAGGAGCATTTTACAAAATCCCTGACCGCTGCTCTTCAAATGTGTCAAGGTCAAGAATGACAAGGAAAGACAAAGACACCATCCAGGCTGGAGGAACCCAAGGTAACATGACGACTAAATGTCACATCAGATCGTGGCTGGGGTCGTGGACCAGAAAAAGTACATGAGTGGAAAATCTGGTGAGATCTGAATGACGTTTGCAGTCTAGCTAATAGTACAGAGAACCCAAGTTAATGTCTTAGTTGGTTTATTTTAATTTTGTCATGGTAAGAACATGTGCAATGAGATCTATCTCATAACAAATTATAAGTGGGCCATATATTACTGGTGACTATAGATACAATGTTGTCCAGCACATCTCTAGGGCTTATTCACTGACACTTTGTGCCTGTTGACTGACAATTCCCCAGCCCCTGGTAACCAACATTCTGGTTAATGTCTCTTATTGATAGTTTTGATAAATGGCCAACAGACATATGAAAACATGCTCAGTGTCGCTAGTGATCAGGGAAATATAAATCAAAACCAAAATGAGATCTCACCTCATATTTGTCAGAATGGCTACCATCAATAAACCAACAAACAACAAATTTTGGCAAGGATATCGAGAAAAGTTCACCCTCATGTGCTATTGGTGGAGTTGCAAATTGGTGCAGCCACCATGGAAAACAGTATGGAGGTTCCTCAAAAGTTAAAAATAGAAACTACCATATGACCTAGCAATCTCACTTCTGGGTATTTATCCAAAGAAACCCCAAACACTAATTCAGAAAGATATAAGCATCCCTCTGTTCACTGCAGCATGAACATGGCTGCGACGTGGAGGCAACCTATCTAGCCCATCAATAAAATGACTGGATGAAGAAGATGCGGTTCATATATACGATGGAACATTACTCAGCCGTAAAAAAGAATGAAACCTTGCCATTTGTGACAACATGGATGGACCTAGGGGGTATTATGCTAAGAGAAATAAGCCAGAGAAAGATAAATGCCATGTGACTTCACTTGTATGTGGAATCTAAACAAAGTAAATGAATGTATAAAAACAAAACAGAAACAGACCCATTGATATAGGCAAGCTGTTTGCCAAAGGGGAGGAGGGGTGAAAGGATGGGAATAAAAAAAGATATTAACATTTGGGGAAGCATCCCAACGGGGTGCTGTCACCCCTGAGATGAGGTAAATAGGTTCTTGGAGGGGAGGAAAAAGGAAAAATAACTTGTCCTTTTACGTATAAAGCACAGCTGTACATAGAGTATATAAGCAGATATACAGTACGCCTGTTGTTACGGGATAAATTGTATCCCCCCAATTTCACATGTTGGAGCCCTGACCTGCAAGATCTCAGAATGTGGCTGTATTTGGAGAGGGGGCCTTTAAAAAGATAATTTAGGACACAAACACACATAGAGGGACAACCATGTGAGGACACAGAGAGAAAGTGGCCATCTACAAGGCAGGGAGAGAGGACTCAGAGGAAACCACCCTACCGACACCTTGATCTCCAGCTTCTGGCCTTCAGAACGTGAGAATAAATAATCTGCTGCTTCAGGCTGCCCAGTCTGCAGTGCTGTGTTCCAGCTGCCCCAGGAAACCCATGCAAACACCAAAGGCAAGAAAAGACGCAGTTCCTTGCCCTCCCCTTAGCCTGCTGTCAAGGGGCTTCATGGAGGGGATTCTTTAAAGCTGGAGTGGGAAGGGGATTTACAACCCTATCTCCCATACTGCATGGGGTTCCCTCTTTGCTTTTGGACTTTTTTTTTTTTATTAGAAAGAGGCAGGGAGGGAGGAAGAGCAGGAGAGAAACAATGTGCAAGAAGAACATCAACCCGTTGTCTCTCGAATGCACCCCAACCAGATACTGGACTTGCAATCCAGGTGTGTGCCCTGACTGATAATCAAACTGGAGACCCTTCACTATGCAGAATGATACCCGGCCAACTAATCCACGCTGGTCGGGGCTGCTCTTGGGACTTTCAATTGCAGCTTATGGCAACGGGTCCAGTACCTCCAGCCCCTTCCTAGCATTTCCAGACCAACTTCCTCTCACCCTTGCATGGTTCGCGGCACCCTCCTCCCTCGTGGTTGACGTCAGCGATCCTCTTAACGCCCCTCATTCACCCAGGCCTGCGACACCTGGCTCATGATCTGCCCTTTCAATATTTAAACCACCGAAACTCGCCTGTTCGCCACAAGAAAGGCCCAATGAGGACATTCTTGCAGGGAAAGGGAGAAGTTGGTGAGCTTGGTGTCAGCTCGATCTGGAGGAACGGTCAATTGCTTCCTCATTCCTTAGCAGGTGTGTGTGAACATTAATGGAGTCGACCCTAGGTATCACTAGAATCACAATGCTGAGGTGTAAGGAAGGGTCTCCCTTCTGCAATGTGGACATTTGGGGCCAAGTAACTCTTTGGGGGACTGTCCTGGGCAGTTTGGGAAGTCGAGCAGCATCCCTGACTCCCATCCACTCCATACCAGGAGCACCCCCAGTCGTAACAACCACAGATGTCCCCAAACATGGACCAGTGTCCCCTGGGGGTCAGGATCACACCTACTTGCAAATACCTGGCCTTGCCCAAGGAGGAGCCTGAGTGAGTCTGCCTTCAGAAGTCCGGGCATCCTGGTCGCTCTCTGCCTTTAAGAGTAAATGGGGGACCTGGCCCTGCAGCTCACTTGTCCGGAGCAGCAACCCATACACTACGGTTTCGAGTTCAATCCTAGGTCAGGGCACATAGAAGAATCTACCAATGAATGCATAGATAGATAAGTGGAACAGATACATGTCTCTCTCACATTCTCTAAAAATCAATAATTTTTTTAGAGAGTACATGGGTTTCCTCCACTTCTCTTTAATGTTCAGCCACTGGGAGGTTCACTCACTTCATAACAGGCCTGTCACCCTGGGTCTTTTTCTCAGGGTAAAGGCCAGACTTTGCCATTCTGAGTGCTGGGCGGCTTTGGACAACCTGCCTGGCCTTTCTGACTTTCTTCTCTGTCGCCTCCAGAGTGACAGGTGGCTCAAACCCCAAGGAGGGCCATCCCTCCCTCCGCCTCCCCGGTCCATCCAATCCTGGGCGGAGCCAGGTTCTGGGTCCGAATCGTCGCTGGCCCCTTTTGGCTGCCCGACCAAGATGCGGATGTCCCTACCCTGAGGCCCCAGGTGTGGGCGCCGGTGGTACTTAGAGAGCAGGAATCGGGCGCCACCCGGTCCCGCCGCAGCGAAGGTGCTCCACGCAGCCCGTTCTCCGTACCTCTCACTACTCCGCCCCTCCGCGGTTTGGCTCCCCGCCCACTTAACTCAAGCCACTTAAACCCCTCGTTAGGCGCGCGCAGGCACTGCGCCTGCGCACCACAAAGCCGCACACTACAGCTCTCAGACGCTCCGGGGCAAGGCTCTGGGAGTCACAGCGCCCTCTCCCGGCGAGCGGTACCTGCTCCTGAGGCTACGCATCTATTGTCCTTAAGCTTATCCACCTCCTGGACTTAAAATACGGGAGCACAAGGAATGTATTTGGCATGATGTCTGAGACATAAAGATTTGCCATTAAAATAATAATTAGTATTATTTATCTTAAATTATAAAAATATGTAACCCATTATACACTTGGTAAATTGTTTTAATATTTATTTATTAGTAACAGTATATTTATTTATGTTTATATTCTATTAAAATAATAAAATGAACATAAGTGGTATATTACCATAATATACATTAATAATATATTCTTAATATAATATAATAATTACATATAATATATCACCATCTAATACGATAAAATAAATTATTTATTGATAAACTATAGAAACACATAATAAATTATATATTAATATCATTGAGCTGAACCACGATGTGTTCTCTCTCCCTGAATTTCTCACTTTTTATCTACAGGGGTTAGCAAAAACTATGGGCAAAAGTAGGTTTACAGTTGTATGTACAGTGCTGTATATGCAGAAGCCCAAGCCCGCTGCTGCATGTTTCCCATTAGAGAAGAAATGGGGTCCCCCTGGAAATGTAGAGAAGCTGGCAATGCTTCCTCCGTTGCAATGAATGATCTCCTGGCACTTGAGATGGTGTTTAATATGAGATATAATTATAAACATGATGGTGACTTTATCCTGAGTTTAACAGGTGTTCAGGCAAAATGGGTTAGGACACATTCTCAGTTACCTCTCACTTGTTGCAAGCCTAAATTGGGAATCTTGTCCTCAAGGGGCTCTGGTTTAATAGCATAAATATCAGGCAAAAGGCTACGAAGGATGGATGAATTTGTGTACCAGGTTGCACAAGCCAACTCAATAATAAGCATGATGTGTGTTGTGGACCAAATGTTTGTGCTCCCTAATTAATAAATCGAACTCCTAATCTCTAATGTCATGGTGTTAAAAGGTGGGGTTTGGGGGTGGTGATTAGGTCATGAGGGTGGGACCCCTGTGATGGAATTAGTGCCCTTATAAGAAGAACCCCAGGGAGCTCCCTTTCCTCTTCCACCATATAAGGAGGATGCAGTGAGAAGTCCGCTGTCTGCAACCTGGAAGAAGGTCCTCACGAGAACCTGACCATGCTGGCACCCTGATATCAGACTTCCAGCTTCCAGAACTGTGAGAAACAAACAGTGATGCAGCCCTAGCAGGAGTAGTTAAGTTGGTTGGAGTGTCATCCCACAAACGGAAAGTTCCCACTTCGATTCACGGTCAGGGCACATGCCTAGGTTACAGGTTCTCTCTCTGGTCAGGGCATGATCAAAGTTTGTTCGCCGCTTCTCTCTCACACCAATATTTCTCTCCCTCTCTCCCTCCCTTTCCCTCTCTATAAAAATCAATGAGCAAGTGCTTGGGTGAGGATTACAAAAAAATGTGTGTTGTTTAAGCCATCCAGCCTACAGTAATGTGTTTTAACAACCCAAAGAGACTATGACAATATGTTAAACAACTTTCCAGCACAACTTTTTCAGTCTGACTTTTCCAGTCTCAATCCATGATGTAGAAGATGCACGGTGTTGCCCAGGTTCCTCCTTCAGGACTAAAGGGTCTGTTTCTCCTGCTGGAAAGGCTGGCTGATAGTCCTCAGCTCTCAGCCTGCCAATCAAAAATAATAGCAGTGTCGATAAGCACCCCTATGTTTATTGCAGCCTTATTTACAGTCACCAAGATATGGAAGCAGCCCAAGTGTCCATCAATAGATGAATGGATAAAACAACTAGGGGGCATTTATACAATGGAATACTATCAGCTATAAAAAAAGAAGAAAATTTTGCCCTTTGTGACAGCGTGGGTGGACCTGAAGAACATTATGCTAAGTGAAATAATCCAGTCAGAGAAAGACAAATACCATATGATTTCACTCATATGTAGAATCTAATGAACAAACTGAACTAACAAGCAAAATAGAGACAGACTCATAGGTGGAGGACAAATGACAGCTAAGGGGGAGGGGGTGTCAGGGGGTAGAGGGATTGAGCTAAAAAATTGGTGCCGCTGCCTTACAAAATTCGTGCCACATCTACCAGAGATCCTATTCTATTTATACAACAGAAGACTCCACAACAATAACAGGACACATCTCTGCCACAGACAATGCTGGGCTCTCATTTTTCTTTTTTTTTCTTTTCTTTTCTTTTCTTTTCTTTCTCTTTCCTCTATCTATGTACACACACACACACACACACACACACACACACGTACAGAGGTCAACCCCATGGAGCAGGACTTACTTCAGCCAGGCTCAGCTTCAGCCGGGCTCTGGTGCTCACTGAGTGCTCCCCTTAAGTGTGTTGCTTGTGGAAGTGGCTCTGGGGTCAGCTTCCACCTGTGTCCTGTCTGAGGCCACCCAGTTTGAGCTACAAAGTGATCTGCAGATGGCTGCTACTTGTGCTGAGCTTGGAGGTACCCAGGAGAAGCCAAGCTGTGAACCAAGGCCGGCTGCTGCTAGTGCTGGGCCTGGGGCCACTTAGTGAGAGAGAGGTACAGGACACGAGAGGCCAAATGCTGCTTATTTGAGAGATTTTAACAAAATCGGAAGCAGGAGCCAAGGCCATTCTTAAGGAAAAGCCACTGGAAACAGATTGGGTGGCCCCAAAAGTTGAGTGGGGTGGTGTCTCAGGGAATCACCAGGGTGGGGCCGATGGTATTATCCAGCTTGGTGAAGACTCAGATAGGCACCTGCCCGCTGGCACTGTGGGGGTAGGGCTCAAAACAGGAAGAAAAGACTCTGCCAGCCATTTTTTTTTCTGGGAGAAAGCTGCCGCTCCAGCTCTCGCCCTGATGCCAGACAATTCAGTTCCTCCCCATTTGTCCCTGGTGCCTTTTGAGCTGCTGCCCCAGGGCCAGGGCTCAGAGACAGTGAGTCTGAGTAAGTTTGTGCATGGGCCCTTAAGAGGAATTGCCTGGGACTCCGGAAGCCCTTTACCTCACTCAGCTGCAGTCCCTGCTGGTTTTACAACCAGAAGTTATGGGGACTTCTCTTCCGAGCACTGGAACCCAACCCTGGGCAGGGGGTCCTGGTGTGAGCGTAGGACCTCTCACTCCTTGGGGAGACCTCCAAAGCCAAGACATCCCTCCCAATTTTTATCCACCACACCTGGGTGTGGGACCCACCCATTCCACCTCTCTGCCCCTCCTACCAGTCTTAATGTGGCTTTTTTAGATCCTTGGTTGTAGGACTTCCGTTCAGCTAGATTTCAGACCGATCTGAATGATGGTTGTTCTATAGTTTCACTATAGTTTTGCTGTGGTTGTGGGAGGATTTGAGTACTTACCTACACTTTCAATCTTGACCAGAAGCCCCCTCCAAAGTGGATATAATTGGCATTTCTTCCTGGAAAATTGATGTTGAATACAATTTCCTAGGTTTATTAGCAATTTGGATTGACTCTTTGGTGAAGTGTCTTTCACCCATTAAACAAAAAAATTGGTTTTATTTTACTTATTGGCAAGTCTTTTTTTGTCTTACTGTCAAAGCAATGAGTCCTTTGCTCACCAATATTTCAAATATCTTCTCCCACTCTAGGGCTTGCCGTTTTTCTCTAAATATTTTGATGAAAGTAAATTTTAAAAAATATTTTATTCATTTATTTTTAGAGAGAGGGGAGAGAGAGAGAGGAGAGAAACATCAATGTGTGAGGGAAACATCAAATGACTGCCTCTCGCATGCCCCCAACCGGGGACCTGGCCCACAACCCAGGCACATGCCCTGACCAGGAGTCAAACCAGAGACCTTTCAGTTCGCCGCAGGCCCATGCTCAATCCACTGAGCCACACCAGCCAAGATGATGGAAGTAAATTCTTAATTTTTACAAAGCCTGGACTGGCAATCTTCTTCGTGTAATGTCTTTTGTTTCTTACTCCTCGATGAAAGAAAGTATCTTTCTTTCTTTCTTGGCAAGAATTGCCAAGGTCTTAAAGACATTCTGCTATATTTGCTTGTAACAGCTTTACTGTTTTGCCTTTCACATTTAGATGTATGACCCATTAAAATTAATTTATGTGTATGGCACGAGGCAAGGTTCAAGATTCAGGGTTTTTCATATACAGGTCTATTTGCTGACGAGGTAATGCTGTGCCAATTTACAGTGACATCTTTGGTGCAAATCTTTTATGTGTGTTTCTGTTTCTGAACATGTGTTTCTTCTGCCCAACCTTTGTACAGAAACCATGCTTACTTAATTACTGCAACTTTCCAAAAGTCTTGCCATCTAACAGTGTATGTCTTCCAAATGTACTGTTCTTCAAGAGAGTCTTGGCTAATTCTAACTTCTTTGCATGTTAATGTTAATTTTAGAATCATGTGGCACACACTGCTTCATCCTCACCCTCCCTGCAGGGTTGTCGCAGGTGGGCCAGCTCAGTATCAGGGCCAACATGCACTCCTTCCAAGTATTTCTAAAAAAAAAAAAAAAAAGGCTGCTGGGATGTTCATTAGGGTTGCACTGAAGATACAGATTCATTTGGGGAGGAGCGAACACCTTATGTGCCTTCCAGCTCCATGGACATGTTACATCCCTCCACTCACTCAGCTCCTCTTTGGTTTCCCGCAACAGTCTGAGTTTCAGTGTAGAGCGGCTGTGTATCTTTTGTCCAATGCTTTCCTAGGTGTTTGATGCTTTTGATGCTGATATAAATGGTATCTTTTAAACATGTAAATATTTCCTCTTCCAGGTACTTGCTGCTAGTATATGGATACAGGCAAAAGTGTTGGACATTTCACCAAAAATACATGAATGGAAAATAAATACATGAAAAAAGCTCAAGATCACTTGTCATTAGTGAAAAGCAAAGTAAACCCACAACAAACGCCATTTCACACCTAGTTGAGTAGCTAAAACTTGCTTGTAGGTACTTACCCGAGAAAAGACAGAAGTGTATGGCCACACACAGGTCCACCACAGTTTTATTCATAATAGCCCCAAACTGGAACCGACCCCAAAGCAAACCAGATGAATGAATAAACAAACATATACTCTTACAGTGGAATACAGCTCACAGAGAAAAAGAAATCCACATGGATGCATCTCAAAGTAATGATCCTCAGTATAAGAAACCAGACCAAACCAATAAAAAAGAGGCCATCCTGTGTGATTTCATTTCTGTAGAAATAAAAAATTGAAGTAAGTCTATAGTGACTCAGGGAAGCAGGTGCTTGGGGGGAAGGCACTGCAGATGGGCACAGGGGAGAAGGGAGTGCCGAGAACACTGCTGTGATTGTGCTGAAGATTTTGTGAGTATGCACAAAAAACCTTATCACATTGTGTCCTTTAAGTATGACATTTCTTTTATGGAAAGTTTACCTCAATTCAGCTATTTACAGACATATACGTGGCCCTGGCCAGGATGGGTAGCATCCTTCGAACACACCAGGGTTGAGGGTTTGATCCGTGGTCAGGGCACATGCAAGAATCAACCAATGAACGCATAAATAAGTGGAACAAGACATCGATGTTTCTCTCTTTCTTCCTCTCTAAAAATCAATAAATGAAAATTAAAATACACACACACACACACACACACACACACACACACACACACACCTCCTTCCAGACCTGATCATTGTTCTGAGACCATCTGGCAGAGATCAGGAGCCCCAGTCCCCAGCCCACCTCCGACCCTGATTGCCAGAGTCCTGGGCAAGTCCTGCTCCTCAGCTTCCCTCCTACCATCTGCCTTGACTGAGGGGAGGTGAGGGCCAACCACTAAGTCCCTCCCAGACCAGAACCAACACGAGTCTCCCAAGTACTTTCTTTTGAAAGATTTTATTTATTTTTAGAGGGGAAGGGAGGGAGCAAGATAGGGAGAGATACATCAATGTGTGGTTGCCTCTCATGCACTCCCCCCTGGGGACCTGGCCTGCAACCCAGGCATGTGCTCTGACTGGGGATCGAACTGGCAACTTTTTCGTTCACAGACCAGTGCTGAATCCACTGAGCCACACCAGCCAGGACACCTCCCAAGTACTTCTGCACTGCCCCCCTAGCCCTGATGACTTCACTGTCACCAATGAGAGACAGTCACCCCAAAGGGCAGTCAGCCCTCACAAGTCCAGCTTCAGCTACCGCCTGAGGGCAGGGACAAAGCCAAGGACAGAACTCTGGGCTGCCACTTAGAGTATCTTAAGCACAAAAGGGAAGTCATTTGGCTCCTGTGACATTCAGGGGCCTAGATAGGTAGGGGCACAGATGGTGTCCCGGGAGGCCCCCTCTTGTTTCCTCTGGGCTGGCTGTCCTCACTCTTCGAGCGGCTGTGTTTACCCAACAGCTTATACTTACCCAGTTTCAAATCCAGTGAAAAAAGAATTTCTTTTCCCCAACAGTTTCAACAAAAGTCACAGGCCCGACAGCACCAGCCCCAACTGCACTATTTGTCCTCCCATGAACTAAGTGGACTCTGTGGCCACCTCCACACCAGGGAGGTTCCCTTGCTCTAGGCAAGTGATCTCCACATGCACAGAGCAGACCCTGGCCTCACAGGCTGCAGAGGGCTAGACAGAGTGCCCGTAGGGCGACAGGGATGTGTGGACGTGAGTACAGCACTTGCCTGGGATTGCTGCACAGCTGAGGTCCGCTCCGGGCCCCAAGAAGCCATGTGGGCTCCTACCTGGCCCCTGCCCGTACTGGGAGCCCACCCCAGGGCCCCGCTCACCTAAAAATCTACTCTGAGATCAGGTCCGTGCTGCTCGGGCCAGGCTGGATCCATTCCCCACACCACCTGACATCTGGGTTGAACTCAAATTTTATGTGACAACATCACTTGTGCCAGGGACGGACAGCTGTCCTCACCGGGGAGGCCGTACATGGCCATCTCTTGTCAGGTTGCTGGCTTTGGCGGGCTCTGCTGGGTGAGGACACTTGGGAGGAGTGGATGTTGGCCCCGATACTGAGCTGGCCCGCCTGCGACAACCCTGCAGGGAGGGTGAGGATGAAGCAGTGTGCGCCAGACCCCGAGCGTTGGCACACCTGTTATAGAAGTCCCACAGTGTCCCACGGGCCCCGCTGCCCCCTTCAGAGGCGAGAGGAGTGAAGTTGCTGGAGGCCACCAGCGTCCTGACTGTCACAGGGCTGGAGAGACCCTTGGCGAAGGATCGAAGCTGAGGGTGCGCATGAAGGGCAGAGTGCAGGCAGGGCCGGTATGACGGGGGCCGGGAGGGGAGGCAGCAGCCTTGGCACCTGACTCCCGGGAGCAGCAGTTTTCGATGTCTTTCCTCGTAGGGCGCACACCAAGTAGTGACTGAAATTCTGCAGCGCACCAAAAAATGTATTTTTGCCAATCTGACAAAAACTAGGTATAATTTTGACTCATTCATACCAGATGACTATTATTGTGTTGACTGTTGTCACTTTTTTATTGACATTTTGTCATCCTTATTGTCATTTTGGCAATCTAAGGGAAAAGAGGTTGGTGCCCCTGGCTACACAGGCATTGCATGCTGTAAAAATTCTTGCGGCAGGCCGGTTGAAAATCGCTGCCCTGGAAGATGGAGGAGATTCACCCGGGTTGCAAAGGTGTCCCCCCTGCACGCCTTTGGGCTTAGGTTTCATCAAAATCCAACCAGCAAGTATGTACAAAAAAGTTACAAATATCTCAAAACACAAAAGCTCAGTCCTTTTATTTTAAAAATGTTTCCTTTTTCCTTCATAGGGAGCAGCAGGGGATGGGAGGGGAATGGATTGGCGGGATACTAACTCCGGGCTGTCCCCCAAGCCGTCAGAACCCTGAAGGGCCCCCCCCTCAGCCCCAGGGCAATGGGTGACAGCTGCACTTCCTGCTTTGGGCATGGGCCATGTCCTTGCAATCTGCGCCATCAGTAGCCGCAGGGGCCAGCCATTTACAGGCCCCGGAGTGGCTGGGAGAAACATGGGCACTCTAGGCGAGATCTCAGCTGCGCTGGCTGCTGGGGGAAACCAGGCACCAGTAGGGGCCCTGTGCCCATGATCTCCGCTGCCCTCTGGGGAATCAGAGACTGAGTCTCCATGGGGTAAGGGGTCCTGACCCAGACTCTGTGCCCCTACCTCAGAGTCCTGCGCATGCAGAGGAAGGAGATGGAGGCCAGAGGAGGGGGGTCTGGGGCTGTGTGAACCCCTGGGGACTTACGGGGGAGGCGGGCCTTCAGTCAGGCACTTGGGCTGGACCAGGGGCCCAGGGCAAAGAGGTGGAGTGGGGGGAGGCAGGCCCTACAAGAAAATTTATCATCTCTCAAAACCAGCAGCTCACTTGGGGACCCCCACGTCTGTAGTTCCCCCACCGCTGCGGCCAGCGGCCGCTGTGCTCAGGCGGGCAGCCTCAGCCCCGCATCAGCCAGTGGCTGCACAGGGACAAGGGATTTTTCCCAGAATTGTGCTAGGTGAGAGGTTGGCGGCAGACACCTCTTGGTGAGCGACCCCAGTCCCCAGCTCCATGCTCCCTACCTCCGCCCATTGCAGTTACTCCAACAGCTCAGCAGTATCCCAGTGACCCACACGGGTCACAATCTAGAATGCACCAGAATGTTCCAGGGCAGAGAGGGCAGCTTTCAACTACCCCTGTCCCCAGCCTGAGTGCTGATCGCCAAGTCAGGGCTTAATGGGAGCACCAGAACTTGATCACAATGTGACAACCAATGTAGCACTATTCTGTGGTAGAAGGGACAGGTATCAGAGAACAGGCCAGCGTCTTTTTTCTTTTTTAATGGCTGAATTTCAAAGAACCAGCCCCTTACGTAGGACAAATTCCCAGGAAGGAGCTGTATTAGTGCAACAAAGAGAAAGCCTTGACCAGACGCAAGCACTTTCCAGATATCTTGAGGACGAGCTCTCTTCAGCCCAGGCTGGCCACCAAGTCGGGGTCATGGACACTGGCTATGAGAAATGACCAGTGAGCATGGCCTCTCTCCTAACCCTGCTCCACCCTCCCTGGGATGCTGAGGAGACCACCACCTCCCATCCCGTTCCCAGACCAGGAGCTAAGGCACCAGGGCAGCGGGAGCTGGAGCCCCCATCCAGGGCTGGCAGGACCCCTGGGTGCATCAGCAGGCCAGCAACTCACTGCCCTCCACCTGCAGGCCTTTGCTCAGGAGGAAGGCATCCTGCTTGGGGTCACGACCCAGGAAGAGCTTCAGCATGACACTGGCATCCTGGGAGCCACCTGGTCTCAGGATGCGGTTTCTGTAGTCCAGGCCAACCTGCAGTGGGGCAGAAGGGCAGGGCTCAAAGGGGGTCCTTGAACACCCTTCACCGGCTCCCAGGGCGCCTGTGGGTGCTTGTGTCAGCATCGCAAGGAAGTGTGTGCTGACACCTCCGATGGGGATCTCAGAACACGTGTGCGAGCGTAGGTGTGTGTGCGAGTACATGTGTGTGCAAGGCTACATATGCACTTGAGTGTGTGGGCAGGAACGCTGTCCTTCAGGACCAGGGTAGTTGAGCCTCTGCTTTGACTAAGCAAAGGGCTGGAACACTGGCCGAGCCCCCAGCCCCACAGGGCCTGAAGTGGAGCCCTGAAGGGCTAAGGGAGGGCCCACCTCTGCCCCAGCGCCCTGCCCTGCCAGGGCTGGCTGCACAGGCACACAGGCACACAGGCCCAAGGCCAAGGCCAAGTGTCCTTGGTCCTAGGCAGTGGAATCATCATTCGAAGTCCTCTCCTCACCTTGCCATTGAGGACGCCCTCCTGCTTGAAGCGCGTGTGGAACATGTCCATGGAGTACACCTCGCTCCACAGGTAGCCGTAGTACTGCGCGTCGTAGCCTCCCGCCAGGTGGCCGAAAGTTGCAGGCATGTTGGTTCCTGGGAGACAAATGAGGCTGTGGGGAGGATGCCCTGGTCCCTGGTCTGCGCTCACGAGAGGGGGCTTCAAAGAGGCCACGTCAGAGAACCCTCCCCATCCGGAAGGAGGGAAACTGGTTCAACACTTCCAGAGAGCAGAGGCCAGGTGATCGGCCAAAGGAACTCAACTGACCTTTGCCTGTGAGCCGCTGAAGCGCGGAGGGCTCACCTGCAGCATTTTCACACTGCTAGCTGCCACAGCACTGGGGCTCAACGCCGGGAGACCCTGGGACAAGTCAAGGCTCGCCCACAGAACGAAGAGCATGTGTGGATGCAACACACTTTTTGAAGAGTTTTTAAAATGCTCATGAAACAGTAAACCAATGCAGTAATACCTACATTAAATCTCAGTATATGTTTATTATCGTATATGTTTATTGATCGAGTGTTTATGCCAACATGTGCATACATGTGAAGTAGGCGCATGCACTTGGATGACACACATTAAAATGTCATCTCCAGGGTACAAGACCACTCATCTTTTCTACATCTCCCAGGCTGTTCACAAAGCAACATGCAGGAGGGCGCCCTGAGGAAGCGCATAAAGGCGCTGTGGGGATGGAAGCAATGCATAGCCAGTGAGGAAGGATGGAGCCGCCCACACCAACTGCCCGTGAGGCTCCACAGCTAGAACCAAGGACCGAGGAAGGCAAAGCAGAAGTGAGGCCATTGGCTGCCTGCTTCTCTCAGGGCAGCCGAACCTACAAACTGGCCCAACTCCCTTCGCATGGTGCTAGGTCCTTGGTGACTCAGAGAACAACAGAGATGCCTCACCTCTGAGGTGGTCCGGGCCCATGAGCAGTTACCTGGCGTGGCTGGGACGCCGAGGACCTCCTGGCAGAGGCGGGCGTACTCCTCGGCCGGGTCTGCAGCCTTCTGCGTGTGCAGGGCCTGGTCTACCTTGGCCAGGACAATCTGGCGCAGGTTGAAGAGACCTAGTTGAGAGGAAGGAGACGAGAGGCTGGCACTGCACTCCCCAGCACCCTCCAGCTGGGGCTCTCCAGAAATCCCAAGGGCACACCTGGGCCTCGCAGGCTGCAGCAAGGGCACCAAAGACTCCCCTATTTTCCCTGGCCTCAGGGTCCGGAGGACAGAGGCTGGCAGGGTCCCAGAGCTGGCTGAGGCCTCGCTGAGCGGGGGCGCAGCAGGGTGCACCTGTGTTTGCCTGCCGGGACTTGATGAGCTTCTCGAGCAGCTCCTGGGGGATGGCGCTGCCCGTCCTGTAGTGCTGAGACATCCTGAGCAGCGGCTCCTTCTCCCACACCCAGTTCTCCAGCATCTGCGAAGGCGCCTCCACAAAGTCGCGCTCCACGTGTGTCCCACTGAACATGGCGAACTCCGCCTGTGGGGACGGGGCAGAGCACCCAAGAATGCGGACCCTGCTCTGCCAGCTCCTGTCCGCCCAGCCTTATCTGGGTGCACAGGTACACAGTACCCTAAGCACACCTGGGAGGGCAGTTACCATCCTGGGCATAGGCCCTTCCTCCCCGCAGACTGTGACACTTGGCTGAGGATAGGGACAATTGAGTTTCCCTGGGCAGCAGCTGGCCAACCTGTCTCAACCCAGGACACACAGAGAGGCAGAGAGTACGCATGTCCCTGCTGGTCCCCCAGGTTCCCTGTCCCTCCCATGAAGCCAATGCTCTCAAAAAGCCTGTAGCCCAAAAGGCCAAGGCCTGGAAACAGTGAAACCTGATAACGGACGCTGGATACATTCTATTTTGTCCACTTTTGTGGATCTGAAACTTTTCCTGAAAAATAGCACTTTATCCAGTGCAGCCAGGACCTAGGTCTGGCAGCTAATCAAGCCGCTGAGTGACTTAAGGCAAGTCCTATCCTGGCCCAAAGTGACACAGGGAACCCGGAAGAGGAGGATACATGGTCGGTCCTTCCTAATCACAGATTCCGTACCTGAGAACTGTAACTAAAATCTGTAGCCCCCACATCAACCACTGCAGCGTTTGCACGGTCTTTCAACGCTCTGCTTTCTGGTTTCAGCTCTGACTGTAACAGGTCCTTTTTATTTTATTGAGTGCCCTGTTTTTTGCACATTTCTGGTTTTATGGTGATTTCAATGGTCAAAATGGCCACCAACTGTGGTACTGAGGTGCCGGCTAGTGACCTCCAGTGAAAGAAGATTGTGACGTGCCTTAGGGAGAAAACCCATGTATTATAGAAGCTCATTTAGGTATGAATTACAGCACTGCTGGATGTGTAGCAACCATGTACATTACATAAGGTATCTTTAAACAGAAACACACATAACACAAGGCATTGATCAGTTAATAAAAATATTGTGGCCAGGTTTGCAGGAACCTAGCCCTGCATTTCCCTAGGAGCAAGTGGTTTAGGATCTGCTAACTTGGTGTTTGTGGCAACTTCAAAACACAGAACTGCTTTCAATAATGAGACTCAACTGTGTGTATCAGAAAAGACCCAACAAAAATGATATGGAACTGTGACAGTCACTGGTAGAAGGCTGTTCCAGGTATGGGAAATAATCCATCAGCTTGCTGCGCAGAGCGGGGACATGAACTGCCCAGGTGGTCAGAGGCGGTGGGGGCGCAGAGCCTGGTTGCGGACCAGACACTGGCTTTGCCCTGAGTTGCTGTTGGCAGTGAATAGGTGACCCTCACCTGACACCACAGACATTTACTTCACAATCGGTGACAGGTTAAAACAAAGAGCTAAGACTCAAAAAAAATTAGTGAAAAATTAGTGCCTTAGGTTAGAAAACAATGTCTTTTGGACACAAAACCCCTGCAAACTATGAAGGAAGAGTTAATAGACTAAACGTCATCAAAGTCAAAAACTTCTCATCAAAACATATTTCTAAGTGGTCCATCCACACACTGGAATATTACTCAGCCATGAAAAGGAAGGAGGCAGTGACAAAGGCTACAACATGGAAAACCTTGTATACATGATGCTCAGTGAGGGGAGCCAGACAAAAAAAAGCCACACAGTATATAATTCCATTTATGTGAAATGTCCAGGACAGGCAAATCCAGAGACAGAGAGTAGATTAATACTCGTCAGGACTACGGATGGGGTGGACAGAGTGGGGAGTGACAGCTAAGAGGCAGAAGTGATCTTTTGGGGGTGATGGAATGTTCCAGAACTGGACAGTGATGATTGCTGCCCAGATTGGTGAACTGACTAAAAACCACTAAGCACCCAGTTACCACATGCTCCCATTTCGCCCACATGCTCCCATTTAGCACACTTTTGCTATCAAGAAAAATGGCTATGTGTGAGAGGCCAGAGAAGAAATGCCCATGTGTAGCTGGGGTCCTGTGGCTTGGACACTAGGCTGGGGACTCAGAATACCCAAGTGAGTCCTGTCGCTGCCACTGAGAGCTTATTTGGGGAGTAAGCTCAACTTCCTAAGCTTCTGTATCTCCATCCAGAGAGGACAGCACCCCTCGAGCTCTTCCCCAGGCTCGGTGAGTGCCTGCTGGCCCCCGCGGCCTGAGCTCTGGCTGTCACTGCCGGCTTTCCCAGATGGTGCAATGTTTCTTAATGTGAGTGCTCAGGTGATGAGGCGGCATGAGCAACATCCTAGGCATGTTACACATATGTATCTTCACTAATCTAACAGCTCTGCGAGCTATTAAGGGCTAAATTGTGTCCCCCCAAATTCATATATTGAAGTCCTGACCCTCAGGACCACAGAATGTGACTATACATTTGGTGATGGAATCTTCAAGAGGTGATTAATTGAGGTCACTAAGGGGGCCTCGAATTCAATATGACTTGTGTCTTATGGCATCTACACACCAAGGAGAGAGGTCTCAGAAAAACCAACCCATCTGACACCTTGACCTCAGATCTCTAGCTTCTAGCACTGGGGAAGCATAAATTTCTGTTGTTTAAGCCACCCTTATTGGACTTTGTGACGGAAACTTATACAAGAGGGTGTTACCATATCCACGGTAATGTCATATGAAGACTCCAACATGGAGAAACCTGCCTCCAGACCCACTAACCAACAGGTATGAGTGGGGTACCCCTGCCCTCCCCCGCAGCCAGCCCCTCAACCCTGCGCCCACCTGAGAGCACAGCTGGTGCATCACGTGCCCAAACTCGTGGAAGTAGGTCTCCACTTCATCGTGCTGCAGCAGGGAGGGGGCGTCCGGGGTGGGCTTGGTGAAGTTGGCCACCATGGCCGCAATGGCAATCTGGCGGCTCCCGTCCGGCCGCAGGCAGCCTGGCTGCAAGCCAAAGCAGGCTGCATGCCCATACTTGCCTTCCCTGGGGGGAAGGGGGCAGTGTCAGGTATGGCTGGGGGTCTGCTCCACTTGTCAACTGGCCCAGAGGGGTAGCAACCCCAGACTAGTCCCCAATTCTACCAACTCCTCAATCAACCCATCTGCCAGCTGAGGCGACTAGACGCCCCAAAGAGCTCTTAGCAGAGGGGCGAGCACCCAAGTCCCCAGATGGTATGAGCACCCCTGGTCCCCCGCTCCAGCTCAGACGCACCTCGGGTAGAGGTCCAGGTAGAACTTCCCAACGACTGTCCCTGAGGACGTGTCCCTCACTGAGTACAGCTTCACATCTTCATGCCACACAGCGGCGTGCTCCTCCAGGTCAAAGGTCAGTCCTAGCAGCTCCTCATAGATGCCCAGCAGCCCCCTGGTGACCACCTGCATGGGGAAGTACTCCTTGAGCAGGTTCTGGTCCACGCTGTAGCACGTCTCCTCCACCTGGTTCATGTAGTAGCGCATGTCCCAGGCGTTGATCCGCCCATCGAAGTCCAGGCCCCTCTTCTCACATTCGGCCTTCTTCAGCTCCAGGATCACTGCCCGCTCCTTCTCTCCGAGGGGCTTCAGCTTCTGGGCCAGTTCGTCTGGGGGGACAGAGGGGAAGGCAAGGCTACCTCCCTGCAGCGACACCCCAAAGCCACCCATGCTCACCCCCACTGTGGTGAACCCCGATACATTGGTCTTGGCTTTCTCCGCTGTCCGGGTCCTGGTGCCCCCACTGGAAAGGGCGGCCCTGAGACAAAAGCCTGACCGAGGTAGTGCCCTACCACCTCACAGCAGCTCCAGAAGGGGTCCTCGGTCTTATTTTCACAAGGAAATGATAGTCACATGTGAGTCGTTTGTCTGGAGCCTCACTCTCAGGATGGCAGGACTGGGCCAGTTGCAGGCCTTGCCCCAGACCCAGCGCTCAGCGGCGGGGCTGGGATCCCTCAGGTCACATACAGGGCCAGGGGAGGCATTGGGATGCCCACCTCAGGGGGGGACAGAATGGGGTTCTCAGAAGCACCACCACGTCACAGTCAAGAACAGCACGTGGGAGGTAGAGGAAGGCCAGTTACCTAGGAAAGTAGCCACTTCCTGGCTGGTCTTGGCCATGTTCATCTCCAGGACGTAGTCGGCGTGCGTGCTGAAGCCCAGCAGGCTGGATTTCTGGGCCCGCAGGGTCACCAGCTCCCTGAGGATGGCACAGTTCTCCTGGAACCAACAAGTGAGCAGGCCTGTGGATGCCACTTCCCCCACGTGGCGCTCCCGGGCCAGCTTCCGGCTCCCCCAGTGGGTCTCAGCAGCTGTAAGGCTGCCCAAGCCCCTGGTTGGCACTGCTCTGGAACATCTGCTTTCCATCCCTCCTGACCTTGGCCTAGATCTCTACATACTTGCTTCTGTCCTAGCATATAAGCTATAAGCCCTCAGGTCCTTTCTGCAAACACAAAGGGTGTGAGTCATGAAGGGTTCTGAAGCTGGGTAAAAAGCAATGTGGGGGCTGGGACTCTCAGGATGGCCTCCGGAGGGCACTGTGCACCGGGGTGCCCCTACCAAGCAGGGCCTGGCCCAGGGTCAAGGCTGCACTGAGTCTCTACCGGCACTTCTGAGCAGCTGAGCCAATCAACCGAACTCGTGGGGCCAACACAAAATGAAATCTGTCTGTTTCATTTGCAAGGAGAGACAGAGGGCTGTTCAGAACATCCTGCTGGCATGATCGGTCCACAGGAAAACAAATTACAACTGGAAAGCTGAGTGGACAGCTTCCAGTCACATGAGGGGACACAAGGCTGGTGGCCAGCAGTGCCAGTCAGCATGCCATGTCCCATGGGACCTGGAGCTCTTCCTGTCCCCCCGTTCTGCCTCTCGGGTCAAGTCTGGGGGCCAGGACAGGAATAAAGACAAGGGGGCGCCAACCCCTATCCAGTCGTGAGCAGCCAAAAAGCCTGCAGCTGGAGCTCTCAACACTCTATACTGCCACCCTGCAGAAAGCAGCACACGGCATTGGAACCATAGCTCCTTGGCTCTGGGACGAGGCAGCCCCATTTCTACAGGCATCAGTAGTCCCCACTGTGTGTGCTGCCTCTGCCAGGGCTACATCTCAGATTCTGCAGTGCAAACCCCAAGTTATCTTCATATCAAAGTGGTCTGTCTTCTGCCCCAAAATGCGGAGAACACAGGACTTCACCATGTGCGTTTCCTGTTATCCTGTGACCTCTAGCCAGTGGCTCCTCTCCACCAGCCATGTGCGCACCAGTGGTGTCGCAAGAAGGGTGATGGAGGCTCCTCCCATCGCCCCTATCTGTTTGAGGGTAAACAGGAGTTGCCCAGAGGCCACAATGGGGTGTAGACACAAACCCAAGTGCCATGTGGGAATGGACATCTGAGGGCCGAGGCCACGCCCAGGGCCATGGCCAGAGGCCCAGGCCCCACACAAGCTGCTGAAGAGCAGAGGGCAAACCCAAGCTCAAGCCTGGGCAACGAAAGAACAATCCAAAGCTAAGGTGGGGCCATGGGAGACAGCTGAAGAGAGGAGGGTATCGGGATTTATGCAGGAGCAGATGCATGACAGAAGCAAGATGAGCTCGGGACAGAGGCTCTGACCCTTGCTGTGTGTGGCCCCGGGGACAGAACCGACCCAATGAGGCAATGAAGCCACCAAGCTCACTGAGGGCATTCCCGGTCACTGGACCTAGGTCAATAGACACTGGGTGACCCTTGTAGGCAAGCCACTGAGGCACCTCACCCCAGCACTGAGCAGACAGGACAGGCCCGGCACTTCCAAGTTCCTGATGAAGCTGTTTCGCAGACAGGCGCCCCAGGCGAGTCCCTGAAGCCAGACCCTGGCACCGCCTTCTCACCTCCTTGCATCGACAATTGAAGGCCTCCTCCACCTTCCTTCTGGTCTCAGGTACATGGCATTTCTTCAGAAGAGGAAAATAGTGAGGGTACTTGAGGGTGACTTTGAATTTCTCATCCTCAGTCTTTTCCAGCGAGTTCAGGAAGTCCTCAGGAAGCCCTCCTACGAATCAAATTAGGGGGGCTTTTAAAGACCAGTGTACGTACAAGGTGGGAGGGGTGGGCTAGGAGTGGGAGCCAACAGGAAACGACAGGCCCGGCCTCCCCTTCACACTGCGTTTCTGGCTTCTGCCCTAAGCTAAGCCCAAAGGGAAGATGTCAAGGACTTGCCCGCCTAGGAAATCTGCTACCATTTGCATCAGGACTCTCTGGGGAAAGAAAAGCTACAGTCGGCTGGGCCCTTGGACAGGGGGGGCTTCCGAGGGCTATGTTCTCCTCCTGTGTCCTTTCTCAATAAATGGCACCGCAATGAACAGAACCCAGCCAGCAGCCCTGACCACGCCCCCACTGGGCAGCACCCCCGACCCCAGCGGCCCGCACTGCTGCAACAGCCTCCCCGCTGGTCCCCTGCGCCTGACCCGTCTTTCCATGACAGAGATCTAGGTACACTGCCCTCAGACTGAGCACGTTCAGGGCTTCCACCTCGTGGGGAAAAGATGGAATGAGCCTAGAAGATCCTGTGTCAAAAGAAAGCTGCTCAAAGCCTAACACAGACATGCCAAGCTTGAATCTGTCCCTTGAGGTCAAATTGGGACTGTAAATGATAACGGCAGTAGACTCTAATCCATTGAATAAAATAGGATCTATAGTCCACACTGATATGGATAAATTAATAAATAAATGGGGGGCCCGGCCAGTGTGGCTCCCTTGGTTGGGCATTGCCCTGCAAAGTGAAAGGCCACCGGTTCCATTACAGATCAGGGCACATGCCTGGGCTGCAGGTTTGGTCCCCAGCTGGGGCACATATGACAGGCAACCAGCCAGTGTTTCTCACATCGATGTTTCTCTCCCTCTCTCAAAAAATAAATAAATAAAATCTTCAATAAAATAAAATAAATGGGGGGGAAGAGAAAGCTCTGACTTATGAGAAAATCGACTAACATAGGTACAAAACCACCCACGGGTGCTACAGCTGGTGGGTGGAAATGCGGTGAGCAGCCATGTCAAAGCCTCACTTGAGAAATTATTGATCATGAAGGGAAAACTGGTGTTACAATGGGGACACCTGGCAGACAATCACCTAATTAAAATTTGGGGGGAGAAAAGGATATGCAGAGAGAGACACATCATCTGTATTTTTGTAAAATAACACCAAGTGTCTTTTGCAACCAGGAAAAAAAATAAACAAGTGCCACAATCTTGCTCCGCTAGACCTGCAGACAGGGCCAGACCCTGCCAGGCAGGGCAGACATGTCCCAGCCACTGCTGCCGCCCCCACTCCAGCAAGACAGAGTGTCTGAGGCCAGGCAGGGTGCACAATCATCTGTTCCATGTGCTGGGAATTCAAGCTGCCCACACAGGAGGCCAGTCTGACAAGCGAGGCCCTCGGGCTGGACAGAAAGCAAAGCAGTCCCATGGACAGCATGGGCGAGCAGATTCCTGAATTCCAGAGACCTGGGGCTCCCTTTGGTCAGGAAACATGGCGGCTATCCTTAGATGCGAGGAGCCACATAGTGGGACTTGCTGCCCGGGACACAGTGGGAACTGAATGAGAATGAAGGGCAGCAGAATGTAGCTATGACCAGTCTGTAAGCACTTGTTCTAGAAGATGCACATTCACGGGTCTCTGTGTAGTGCAGCCACCTTCGACAAGGGTCTTGCGTCCTCCCACCTCCAAGTCAAAAGCTACTGGACTCACGGAGCCATACCTTACATAACATGACTCCACACTGCACAACATGCAGCTGGTTAGGATACAGAGCCTGGCCGGAGCCACTCTCAGGCTGCAGCACAGCCACTGGCCCGGAAACTTCAAAACTGACAGTGTCGGGAAAGATGGGGGAAAATTTGCAAAAGGCCAAGGAACTGTTCAATAGGAAAGGAGCCTGATGAGACACAAAAAACTAAGTGGACCCCAGTTGGGAGAGAGAACACCGCGGGGAGAGCTGACGTGGGAAACCTGCCTGCACTCTCAAGGACACGCTGCTTGATGTTCTGTTTCCTGAGTGGGAGAGCTACACCTCTGATGCAGGAGAATGTCCTGTTCCTGCTTAAGTGTCACAAGCCAACTAGTAACTCTCACGGGTCCGGAAATAACACATGGGTATCGGCAGAGAAGGTGGGGAAGCAGAACCCTAGCAGGGGATGAGCCTGGGTGAGGTACACAAGGCTTTCCAAGGCATCATTCTCCCAACTTTCCCATAGGTTTGAAACTTCACAAAACAAAATATTCAGGGAAAGAGAAGTAGGGAAAAGTAAAAACTAAAAAGGATGCCTAAGCCCTAACCCTTCAAAATTCCTGTGTACAGCCAGGCTTAGGAACTGCTGATTCAGTCTATCCTCTTTCCTTTCTAAGACTTTTAGAAATAAAAACGACAGCCCTGGCTAGTGTAGCTTAGTGGACTGAGTGCCAGCCTGCGAACCAGGAGGTTCCCGGTTCCATTCCCGGTTGGTTACATGCCTGGGTTGCAGGCCAGGTCCCCAGTTGGGGGCATGTGAGAGGCAGCTGATCAATGTATCTCTTGCACATTGATGTTTCTCTCCCTCTCTTTCTCCTTCCCTTTCCCTCTCTCTAAATATAAAGAAAATCTTTAAAAAAAATAAAATCAATAAAGAGGCATAGAGCATGATCTCAGAGGTGATATCCCAGCTGACTCAGCGGCAAGGCTGAGGCTGCTAACCTGCTGCTCCTACATCCTCACCCAGGCCCCTGCCACTGTCTCAGGACAGCACCCATCAAGGTCAGAATCAACAGGCAGAACACGGCCCTCTCTAAGGAAGCATCTAGAACCTTAAATTCCAAAACACCGAGCGCTCCAAATGAAAAAACCCAGATGAATGCCTTGACCTCTGAGGGAGGAGGCAGTGGACCTGGAGCGCCTCCCCAAGACCGGCTGTCGACGTTGCTACCTTCCCCACCCAGCCCACCACGCACCCAGCTCCTCTCGTGTGAAGGGCAGGAAGGTCGTGTCCTCGTTCAGGTTCTTATTGAAGTCAATGCACAGGAGACTCAGCTTCTTTTTGATGCCTTTGATTTTCTGAAGGAGAGAATAGCCTTGAGAGAAGGGGAGCACCGCTGTTGAGACCCACCACAGAAGAGGCAGATGAGGTAGGAAAAGCAAGAGGTTTTTGGCACAAACGCCTGTCTGCTGTGCTGAGCAACCTCGTGATGTGGGGACTCAAGGGTGTCCTCATCTGTCCAGGTCCCTGGCCAAGAGCCTTCGGGACCCTCCTACTGAGGAAGTGCCCCAAGAGTCTACAGCCTAAGCATTTGGACATCCCACCAGAGTTCAAAGTTCAGGCTCCATCTGGTTTTTAGAAAGTTAAAAATTGACCCGTCCGGGTGAGGGAGTGACATGGGGGGCACAGAGAAGTGCCTAGGCCCAGGGTGTCAGGTGGGATCGCCGGGGCTGCCTGGCACAGGGAAGGAAGAGGGAACAGGGTGAAGGCAGACACCCCACTTACCAACCACGGGACTGGGAGCAGGTGTCGCCCTCCCAGCTGGAAGACAGGGGATACCTGTCTTCTGTGATATTTTGACACAATAAGAAATGTGTATTTTTGACTAGACCCTGTTCCTAAAATGCTTGGAATTTGCTAAGTGAAAAAGCTCTAGGGGGACAAAAGTGACAGGAGCCCCTTGCAACCACACTTGAGTTTATGTTAATGAGCCCACTTTCGGAAAGCCCCAGAACCAGAGGATTTGTTGAACTTTTCGTCCCACCCTATTCCCCACCTTCTGCAAAGGGAGACGGGCTGAAGGTTGGAGGTTGAAATCAGTCCACTGCCCTGGCTGGTGTGGCTCAGTGGATTGAGTGCTGGCCTGTGGACTGAAAGGTTGCTGGTTCGATTCCCAGTCAGGGCACATGCCTAGGTTGTGGGCCAGGTCCCCAGTTGGGGGCATGTGAAAGGCAACTGATCGATGTATCTCTCGCACACGCATGTTTCTCTCCCTCTGTTTCTCCCTCCCTTCCCTCTCCCTAAAAATAAAAATAAGCAAAATCTTTAAAAAAGAAGAAAAAAGCTCCTTCATGTGGGATCCCCACATATCTGTTCATGCATCTGAATTCAGAAGAGAAGCTGTGATGCAGCACTTTACTACGGGCGGAGAACTGAGTTTTTCCTTAATACCATCACACCGAAGTCATGGGGACAACTGAATGCAGGAAGGTGCCTGGGGAGGCCTGCACTCTCTCCTTCACTGAGGGAGCCCCATGACCCTGGGGAAGCCCCGCATGACCTCAGAGAACGAAGAGCAGAGCAGGTGCAAAGAGAGAGCTGCTCCAGACAAAACTCCCACCAGAGTTCAGGCAGCAGAAAGATGGCATCAGGTCAGAGGCTGGGCCCTCCCCAAGGCCCGGCACTCACTTCTTGAGTTTCCTCCGGCAGGTGGAGCCCGTTCCTTCGGCCTAGTTTGATCAGCCGCTCCAGGTACCGTGCTGCCTCTGGCCTCAGCGAGTCCTTCTGAACTTTTTCCTAGAAGAAGAAAATCAAAGTTCTGTTTACAATGAAAAATTGTGACAGTGCCAAAGGCTGGGAGGCAGCGGAGAGACCGGCTCACTCAGACGCTGCTGGGGGAAGGCAAAATAGTGCAGCCACTCCAGAAAGTAGTTTGGTGGTTTCTTGAGAAGACAAATGTACAATGACCCTGTGACTCAGCAACTGCCCTCCTCGGCATCTATCCCAGAGAACAAAGCCTTAAGTCCACACAGAACCTGCATCCAGATGCTCACTACTGGCACAGCAGACTGCCCAGAGGGTGTGCAGCAAGTGAGCACTTGCGCAGGAGTAAGGTGAGCGGGCAATACCCTGCTTGTGAGGGTGACTTTGGTTCCACAAAACGTTACATTGGGGAAAATCAGACAGTGTAGATGAGACTTTTTTGAATCATTTCTCAAAACCGCATGTGAACCTACAATTGTCTTGGTAAGAATTTCAATGTTAAAAAACAATACAGCTTGTGCTTCCCCAGCGTACGCCTCCACGTGCACCAAAGCACACGGGAGCATTTTCCTGATCCTGAGGCCGACATGTTGGCACATTTGAAGGGGGTGGGTAAGCAGCACGAGGAGCGTCTGCGTTCACCTGCGAGCCCTCCGTCCTCAGCAGCAAAGGTTTCCCCTGCCGCTGAGAAGAGCCCCAAATGGAGATGGAACCCACTCTCGTGCTGTCATCTGGCATGTCACTCGACCCTGCTCACCTCAGGAGGGAGACAGGATATTATCTCTGAGTAACACCCAACGAGGTCAGGAAAGTGCGATGACATGGTGAACGCGGGAGAATCGTAAGGAGTCCTAGGCTTTTCATACTGGGTTTTTTGTTCCTCTCCATTTGACTTTTCATTTTTTTCTTTTTTTAATCCTCACCAGAAGGCTTTTTTTTTTTTTTTTAAGAGAGCAAGGGAGAGAAGCATCAATATAAGAGAGAAATATCGATCGTTTGCCTTTTCGTATGCAACCCAACTGGGGAGCAAACCTGCAGCCTGGGTATGCGCCATGACTGGGAATGGAACCTACAATCTTTCTATCTATGGGACAACATTCCAACCAGCTGAGTCACCCGGCCAAGGCTATTTCTGTCCTTTTTAAAATAATTTTTTTAAAACTGTGGTAAAATAAACATAAAATTTATCACCTTAACCACTTTCAAGTGCACAGCTCAGTGGCATTAAGTCCATTGACACTGCTGTACAGCTGTCCCCACCGTCCACCCCCAGAGCTGTTTTCAGCTTTCTGCCTTTTAAAGTCTGGGCAGAGAAATGGTCCAGTTGGAAAAGGTGTCAGCCCACTGGTCCCCCTGGAGACACAGCCCTGCCCCCAGCTTTTTACCTCCCATGTGCCCAGTTCCATGTCCTCGCAACGTCCTCACCTGCAGCCAGACGATCCTCTGGTACACATCCTGCCTCATGCTCATCTCCACGTCAAACTCAGACAGCTTCTTGTCGGCCTCTGTGCTGGCCGTCCGAATGTCCTTACATGGAGAAACGTGCTGGGGGAAGTCAAGGATATTCCGCTGAACTAAAACAGGGAGACAAGGGGGCAGCTGTGAAAATGGGCCCCAGGTGGAAACTGGCAAGCGCGGACCGCAGGCCCCAACCACAGAACTCATCCCTGTTTGTCCATGCGCTCAGTTCGCATTCTCTACACCAGGTCCTGGGCTGGGCACCAGGACAGAGAAATGAGTGCTGTCACCCATGTCCTCAGGGACCTCACAATCCAAATAGAAACATATTTAACTCACAATACTCCAAGGCAAGGAACTGTAACAGAGAAGTATGACAAGACCAGGAGAGGCTAAAGGGACTCCACGCTAGAGAAAGAGCCAGGGCTGCTGATGACTCAATTTAAATTCACGAATGATTTTGTAATTTACATACCACATTCATAGTTTGTTAAATAGAGGAAGAGTGGGTGGCTATAAGGGCATAAGTTTTAACACAGACTCATGTGACCCAGCAATTCCATACCTGAGTGTCCACCCACAAGGAATGAAAACAGGTCCACACAGAAACCTATGCACACCCATTCACAGCAGCAGGATGCGTCTGAACCACATAGTGGAAATAACCCAAATGCCCACTGATAGAGGAGTGGATATACAAACGTGGTTCATCCACACAGGGGACTATTACTGAGTCTCGAAAAGCAGTGAAGCACTGATATGCACTACAATGCGGATGGACCTTGAACACATGGCGCTCAGTGAGAGAAGCCAGACACGAAAGGCCCCAGAGGGTGTGATTCCATTCACGTGAAATGACCAGGACAGGCACATCCAGAGGCAGAGAGTGGATTTGTGGGTGCTGGGAGAGGGGGAAGGAGCTTCTTTTGGGGGTGTCAAAAATATTCTAAAATTCAATTATGGTGAAAGTTGGAAAACACTGCAAATACACTAAAAACCACTGGAATGTATGCTGTAAATGGGTGAATTACACAGTATGTAAATTATATCTCAAAAAGCAGTTAAAAAAAGCACACACTTTGCATGGAGAAGCCTGAATTCAAATCACAGCTTGGCCATTTCCATTGTTCTGGGCCTTTGAAATGTGCCAGGTCTGGGTGCATCTCACTGCACCATGGAGACCTCTGAAGGCAGCACAAGGACTCACCTGCTCAGTTGACTTGTGTTAAACAGTGGGGTTCTGGGTGGGCCAGATGCTGGCTGCCCAAGAGAGAACAGTGAAAAGGACAGAACCAGCCTCTAGGTTTGGGGTTCGCCGACTGACATGCGCTGAGTGTGACATCAACAGTGCAGAGTAAGGGATTAATCTAGGCAGCTAGCGCAGGACAAGAGGCCAGGGAAGGGGCTCCTGTGATCACAGAGCAGTGTGACATCCAGCAAAGTGGAAGGTGAGAACTCCAGGCTGAGCGCACAGGGAGTGAGCAAGTGCAAGGCCACATGGCCGGGTGGACAGCCTTAGAGGGTGAGAAGGGCCGACAGTGCAGGGCACTAAAGGCCGCATCTGGGACTCTGGCCGTCACCCCGAGAGCAGTGAAGAGGCCCTGAAGGGCCGGCCCAGAGGAGCGCCGCAAGTCAGTTTTAGTTTTCCTTAAAATTACCATAGTTACTGAGTGAGGGTGGGGGTAGAATGACGCTAGACAAGTGGGAATTAGCATCCTCAGCCTTCGAGCGCCTCCTGTGAGAAAAAAGGGGGAAACTGAGGCCCATCTGCCCAAAGTGAGGAAGGGGAGGGGAAGCAGGGCACAGAGCCTGACCTGCAGGCCCTCACCTCATGGCCCAGCCTTCAACACCAGCAGAGCTCACATGGTGAGGCCTCAGGAACAAGTGAGAATCCTGCAGCAGGGATTCTCGATGGTTCCCAAGAAAATGACTTTTGCTAGAGATGTGGGGTCAGGGAGTTTCTGGGCTCAGGATGCTCCACTCTGAGACTTCCCTTGCTCTCTTGTCATCACATCATCATCCTGTACAAGAGGGGGCTCTGGGAGGTGGGTGTTGCTATCTATTTAATAGAGTATCTCACTCCTCCCAAAGACAGACCCCAAGGAGGAGAAACGGAGCCAGGCTGGAGATGGCATCGGGTTACCCAAAGCACATGGGGAGGCCTCAGGGAGCAGAAAAGCAAGGGGGCCAAGTTCAGTTCTCAGAGAGAAAACAAATATCCCCTGGGACTAGAAAAGGGGTGAGAAGGGCTCCAGTTTCAAGGCAGGCACCTGAGCTGGCTCTCAGGAGGTGGGTAAGGACCTATCGTGCCAGGTGGCCAAGTGGAACAGGGTACACAAGGGAACAGGCCACACCTGCTGGATGCTTTTACCCTCATCAGCGTCTTCACCCACCACGACCCCAGGCGATAAGTGGCGCCACCTCATGGTAAGGGTTCAGGAACTCCATGCCCAGATCCTGACCTGGACTTACCTGTGTAGAACACCTCCACGTCAGCCAGTGCCTTAAGTGTATTCTCATAGGACACTTCCTCAAACTTCTGGGAGCCCACCTGGTCATACACGCGCTTGGTCTGCTCCATGAGCTCCGCCGTGAGCTCCCCTATTTGTTGGGCGCTCAGGTCCCATCTCAGGTAGTTCACCACGGAGCAGGGGGCTGCTGTGTCCAGGGCGTCTCCTGCACAGGCTACACAGAGGACAAAACCCCACACCAAGCATCTGCTTCACATCCAGAA
Organism: Pteronotus mesoamericanus; assembly: GCF_021234165.1. NCBI lineage: Eukaryota > Metazoa > Chordata > Mammalia > Chiroptera > Mormoopidae > Pteronotus > Pteronotus mesoamericanus. Next base: position 169,340 of record NW_026555047.1, read on the forward strand.
TTAGGGTCAGAGTAAATGGTGGGGGGAGGGGTACAGAGGAATAGGAGAGGACCGCTGTGTGTCCCTCTGCAGATGCGCAAGGTTCAAGGGCTTGGTGGGGATGCACAGGGTGATCAGTCCTCTGGAGAAGGTGATTCTGCTCCCCAGGGGACAAAAGATGACATCCGCGGAGATTTGTGGTTATCAGAACTGAGGAGTAACGCTACTGCATCTAGTGGGTGGGGACCAGGGATGCTGCTCAGTACCCCACAGTGCCCAGGATGGCCCCTCACAGAGAGTGAGTCGGCCCCAAATGTCAATAGTGGGGAGGTGGACATTTGGTGGACACATGCATTTCACTCAAAGAATAATTTGATTACAGGATGTAACTCCCAGTGACATTTATAATGTAATACCTTTCTAAAACAGGGAAAATTCTGATTATCTAAACATCCCTAGCCCTGCGATCTTTCGGATAAGAGACTGGTCTGTACTAATAGCAGTCACTTGACAACTTCCACATGAGGTTCAGAGAATAAGATGTTTTGTACTCTTCCCCTCTCTGAATTCTCAGACAGTTCTGTACTCTGCCTCCCATTTGCCTGTTTTATGGATGGGAATGCTGAGAACTGGAGGATTCAAGTCTCCCGCCACAATGATCCCACAGCCAAGAAATGGTGAAGATAGGGTTCACGGCCGCAGTCTGATTCTACTGCCACACTGTGAACTGCTGTACTGTACTCATAGCACCTTTGTTAATCTGCTCATCTTGTTTTCAGGTCTTCCTGTCCCCTTCCCAGGGCTCCACCCTATACTCAAGATTCAAGTTCAAACCTTTCATCAGCATCTACACCTGCCTGTTTTTATACAGCCCTTGAGCTAAAAGTGACTTCAGGTGGGAGGTGGTATGTGGCAGCCAAGCCTAAACCATGTGTGCCCTTACAGAGCAGGTGCCGACCTCTGATCTACATTGTCCAGACTCTCCTGGATCCAGTACAGCAGGTTTGGTTAGCTGGTTTTGCCAACTGCTCTGTGCCCAGCCACACTGGCCTTCCTGCAGGTTGACATCTCTGCCCTGAGCTCCTCCATACCAGACTTCCTTTCCACATTCCTCTCTCAGAGAGGCCCCGCCATGGCATTCCTATAGCACCTGTAGGTCTGGAATGGCTACACCTGTTTCCAATTACTTGTTGAGTTAGAGAACAGAGTGGGTGTGGAATGTATTGCTCCAGGAAACACCTAGATGTGCCTCATTTTCCCCTTCTGGCCTGCCAGGAGTTGAGCAGGGCCAAAGTAGTCCTGGACTCCCCTTCTTGTGAACACTAGGAATCTTTGCAGGGTGCTGCTGGCTCAGACTTGTGCTTGGCATCTTTGCAGTAGGGTTTTTGAATAGCACTATCAACATTGGGGGCTGGGTCGTTCTGGGAAGGGGGCGTCCTAGGCACTCTTAGGGTTCTAAGTAGCATCCCTGGCCCCCCACCCACTCTATTCCAGGAGGATCCTCAGTCATGACAGCTACAGATGTCCACAGACATCACCCAGGGTCCCCTAGGGTGGCACAATCATCCCAGATGAAGACCACGGATTTACACTAAGGGGTGGGGGGCGGCGGGAGCATTTAAATCAGCCCAAGTCAGATTCTCTGGCCAAAAGATTGCTGCAAACTTAGGGGAAATCTGCTTGCAGAGTATTTTGGATTTCGGAATTGTCAAAAAGGGACTGTAGGTCTGTATTAAAATTGGTGGTAAAGAAGGGCTCCAAGAGCTCAGGAAAGGTGGGAGATCCACTTGAGCTGGAAGAGTTAAAAAAAAAAAAAATCTCCTGGAGAAGCTAGGATTTGAAAAATCTGAGCAGATACATTTATTCCATAAATATTTACTGATTATCACCTATGTGCCAGAACCCCAACCTAACAATCAATCCTGCTGTGAACAAGGCAGACATTCTCTGCCTTCCTGAGTCCATAACCCTAGTTGTAATTATTATCATTAATACAATTATCATCACTATCGCAATGGGCTAGAGAAAGAACTGCAAAGGACAGGTGGCCAAGGAAAAATACCAGGAGGCATGACACAACCTGGGCGATTTTCTAAAATACACACTTAACAGGTCACATCGTTTCCCTAATGAAAACCCATCCATAACGCCCATTTGCATTTAAACGGTGTGATCTAGCCAAAATGACTTCTTATTCTCCAAACGCGTTACCCGTGTTCCTGCCTCCCGGCTTTAGCCCTCACGATTATTGCCTACTGGGACGCTCCTCCCCGAGGTCTTAGCAGGACGGAGGTTTCTCCCCATCTGAAATGCCACCTCCTCCCAGAAGCCCTCCAGGAATACCCTAATAAAAGCGCCACCAGCCCCAGCAATGACCGCTCTCTAAAGCCCTCTCTTCTTCTTCACTTTCTGAACGTCTGTCTCCGGCTCTTGAACTCCGTCTAGAACTCGGGGTCTCTCCCAGAATCCACCCCAGGACCCTACTCGCCCTTAGTAGAAGCGACATGTGTTGGTTGAATGAGTGAAGCACTAGAAGAATTGGTTCGTTCATTCATTCTGCCACCGAGCGGACGAGGTCCTGCGCTCGCCAATCCTTCTCCAGGGACCCGGTCACTCGAGGGTCACTGCGCCCCGATCTTAGGCCCAAGTCTCTACCCCCGAAGGCACGAGGGTACAGGGGGCGTACGGGTCCCACTAGCGGGACCGCACCGAGGGATGACCAGTACCTGCAGGGGTCTTCATGGCGGGAGGGTGTGCACCTGCGATCTCTCTCTCTCTCTCTACCTAGTCCGCGTGGGGCTGCCTCAGCTGCCGCGGACAGCCGCCTCCGTCCGTTCAGCGTACGCTGCCGTAGCGACTAAGGTGCCCGCCGCCCGCGCGCCCACTGAACGCTGGGAGGGTGCTTGCGCCGGAGAGTAGGGCGCACGCGCGCCCCAGCTCCACCCATAACAGGAGCAGCCCTGGCTAGTCATGACACTCACAGTCTGCGCACGCGCTCCGCAGCCGTCCCTGCCCGTCATTGGCTCTCAGCTGCAAAAAGCGAGAGGCAGTGCCCCGAGGAGAGGGATACGTGAAGACAGGCATCGCGCTGCGCGCTGGCACCTCTAACCCATTACACATTTGTGGTTCTCTGCTCAGTACTTCGCCTGGGCTTCTAGTCTCCGTAGTAATTGGTAACTGCGTCCTGTCTACCTAACAACAACAAAAAAAGCAATTAAGTATTATTGAAAAAGCCTCAATGAACGACGGATCCAGAACTTCAAATTACAATAGGTATTTTGGAATAGTGCAGTAACAAGAGAGAGACAGAGACAGAGAGAGTTGTCGGTTAAAATAAAGTCTTGAACTAAGGCACCCAGAAATAAAAACTTACTAGAATTAAACTAAAAAAACAAACAAACAAAAAAACCCCTCTTATTTCTGCAAGAGAAAATACGCCAAGGCGTTAAACGTGCATGCGTTTTAAGTAAGATAAAATGAATCGAGAGAACACTTCTGGCAACTTTAACACTAGCGGTGGGCAATTCTGAGTCATCCTAGGGAATTTCTCGTCACTCCCTCTCTATTAAGCGCACTGAGCTTAATTCTATTTTAGTCTTCATTTTCACTCTTCTGTGTACCTGGAGTGCTTTCCCTTACCTTCCAAAACTGCATTTAAAAATAGAGACCCTCCCTAACCATCCCAGCGAACCTACCTCCCCAATCACGATCACAACACCCCATTTTTTCCTCATAGCGCTTGCCATTCAGTGAAATTCATTAATTTATGTACTAGTTCACTTTTATTATCCGCCTACTCCAATATAAAGTAATGAGTACACTTTGCCGAGCTTTATAGTTATCTTGCAATAAATATTTGTTGACTACTAGGTACCCGCTGTGACCAATTTATGTATTCCTTCACGCCTTGTGTATTGAATGAGTGAAAGCATGCATTTGTGGGTGAGCGGGTAGGTGAATAAACGAACAAAGCTAGTGAATTATACTTGCTGGTATTCACAGAATGCCAATAACGCAAACGCAGCTGCTCCACGTGGCCGGTTCGACCCCACGTGACAGTCCCCGCCTACCCGCAGGAGTCCGTCGCTGTCCCACCATGCACCGCTCCACTTTCGCTCTAGATCTAGAGGACAAGTTATCCCTAATTTCCGGCCTTCATTCGGTCTCAAAGGTCAGTTGCCCTAACGACCAACTCGTTCCCGCCTCTAAATTGCGTCACTTCCCCCGCTCCGGCAGGGACAATTGACGTGCCTGCGCAAAATGAGAGCCAACACGGGCCCGTTCCTTTCGCGCAGGCGTCCCGACTGGGGGGCGGGGCCTCGCGGCGCCACGGTGCGCAGGCGCAGCCGTCGGTGGGTCGGGGTTCGGCCACCTGAGAGGTGAGTTGGGGGCTTGGCGCAGAGCGAGACTGGCTTCGGGTCCGCGGCTCGGGGCCTCCGGGGCTCCGGGACCCGTAAGGGAGGTCGGTCTAGGGCTGGAGTGGCCTCACGATTCTCCGGGTGCTGTGAGTGGGCGGTGCGGAGGGGAAACTGAGGCCAGGCGTCGACTGGCCGTCGTCTGACTGGCCATCGCCGCCCCTTGACCCCAGGGCTGAGAAATGCTGGTTCGCACGTCCGTGGGTAGAAAACGAAAAGTTAAAACACCCCGCACGTAGTGATCGTTCTCTGGGTGTCCGCTGCTGTCTGGAGCACGGTCCTTTGAAATCAGGGGACCCCTGTTCGCGGGGTTCAGGTAGGGGCTCCTGTGTCAGCGCCGCTGTTCTCCAGGTGGGTGACCTTGGCCAGCCTCTTCACTTATCAGAGCCTCAGTTTTCCCCTCTGTAAAATGTGCATTGTTCCAGTTCCTGCCTTGGGGACGGTGGCTGGGGAGAGTTAAAGCCACAGGGCCCAGCTCAAAGGGGCCAGCAGTTAGACTTACTTCACACTTAGGGTCTTCTACGTATTGTGCTAGAGGCGGGAGAAATCCGGACTTGACGACCAGGTGCACCACCTCTCGCTGGCTGTGTAAGCTTGGACAAGTTGCTTTCTCTCTCTGAACAGCACTTTTCCTCAGCAGGGACTGTAGAAGTATATGCTTCCTAGAGTCTATGTGAGAACATTCTTTAATCAGGTTCCTGGTGCTTGTTAAGTGCTCGCTAGAGAATAACTAGTTTAGTCATCAAGTGTCAGAACATGGTGTACACCCTGCATCCCTGAGTGATGCTCCTGTTTCTTTTGTTTTTATCCCTGCTTGTTTGTTTAGTCTGTTTTTCCTCTCCCTAGGCCAGTGATTTTGTCAGCCCCTCCACCTCCCCTTGTGGCACTGGGTGACGGGGACATTGGCCATCACAGCTGGGGTGCTCCTGGCATCAAGTGGTTGAGGGTCCAGGGATGCTGCTCAGTCCCCCTCGCTGCCCGTGATGGTTCCCCAGAGAATGATCTGCCCCAAATGTTAGCAGTTAAAACCTGCTCTAGACAAGTGATTCTTCAGCAGCAGGGCCTCTGCGCTGGTGGGGGAGGTGAACCCCAAGAAATCATATGCAGGGTTTTGTGTGCACACCCATTTTTGTAGAGTGTAGACTGTCAAGTCAGACTGCCTGGGTTCAAAACTGATTTGTGTCTTAGCTGTTTGATCTTGAGCAGAGCCGTTGTCTTTCTAAGCTTCAATTTATCCTTCTGTAGAATGGGGATTAGGTAAAAACAAGACAGGGTCTCAGCAAACTGATCAGGGAGCCAAATCCAGTTGAGCCCTGTTTTTGTAAGTGAAGTTTTGTGGAAATACAGCCACGCCCAGTGGCATACACTTTATCTGTAGCTGCTTTTGCATTGAGTCGTTGCCACAGAGACCCTGTGGCCTGTGAAGCTGAAGGAATTTACTCCAACCTTTTTCGGAAAATGTTTGCTGACAACTGAAGTAAGCCATTGCATGTACAGCACTTAGCTCAGTGGCTGCAAAGTCCTTGGCATTCCAAGGACTTCACCTGAGGTTTATAATTACCTTTTCCTAGAAGGGTGAGCGACTGTAAATGGAGTTAAGCTCTGCCCCAGGTCAAGAGCTGTAGTCTTACTTGATCCTACTTATTTTGGCCTAAGACCCAACTCCAGCCGAGGTAGGAAATGCTCAGTGAGGGTTGAAGGAATAAAATAGATTGTGGGTAGGTAGGCAAGACCAAAGACCTACTAATGAGAAAACTGAGACCCAAAGAATAGGGCCTCCCCAAGGAATCTGGTCATGTGGCTCTGAATTTGACAGTGACCTCACATTTTCCTGAGTCCATGTGGATCAAATGCCACCAAGTGCTAGTGTTCAAAGGAAGATGATCTGGTCTGTCTGATGGCTCACCTTCTGCTGGCTGAAGACATGCCAGGAAAGAGCCTGGTAGAGGGTACTAGACCAGAGGTGGGAATAGTACTTGGTCTTTGCTGGAAAACGAGGGTGTCCAGCTCTGCTTGAGGAGGTGACTGTGCTGCTTGGTGTTGAAAGGAGATTAAGAGTTTTCCCAGTGGGTCAGAGGAAAAGTGAGTAATGGGTTTGAGTGGCGCACAGAAGGTTTGGAGCACAGCAGGTGACACATCGATGCTGAGGGGCTGTGCGTGCACACTAGTTACATTTCGGGGAGCTTTCAAGGGTTCGTAATTGTGCAGGACAACCTGGTGGCATTTTAGAAGAAAACAGGGCTGTGTTTTGGGGAGTGAACCCCAGTTCTAGCTTTGGGGCCTTCTTTCTTGGATACCAGAGGTGCCCTAGGGAGTAGCACCCACAAGTGGTGGACTGTCCTTCAAAAAGTGGGTGCTGCTTCCTGGGGTGCATGTCACTCATTTTAGTAAGGTGTGCCATATTTTTCCATTTGAGTAATCAGTCCTAGGCAGAGAAATAAAAGAAATGGAAGCTTGGCGCGGGGGGGGGGGGGGAGGATTTAATGATAAAATGAAAAAGTAGACTAAGAGCTGGAAGGGATTCTAAAGGTGCCAAAGAGGAGCTGCCTCTGGGACCTCCCTCCACAACCTGGGGCGGCGCCTGCCCACCCTCACCAGGCTCATTCCTGTACCCTGCACCCTGATGGTGCTTTCTGAGAGCTCATACAGGCCTTACTGTTAGGAGAGAGTAGGCCTTTGAGAATGTTGTGCAGCAGCCAAAGACCTACAAGTTGTGATTGTTCCAGAGACACAGAGTGCCTAGTAGCCATCGAGTAGAAGTGCCGTCTCTGTGTCAGGCTGGGCCCTGCTCTCTGAGGAGCAGAAAGTTTGTTCATGTTGAAGCCACGTGTTAAAGTTAGATGTTCCTTGTCCTCCCCGCTTGGTGAGGTGAGAAGAGAGGCAGCAGTTTTTAGGGACTACCTGTGTCAAACACTGTGCCCGGTCCTCTGACGTTGACCCACAGTCCCTCTTCTGCACTTCCAAGACCCAAATAGATACTCAGCACACAGAATATTTCTGAAAATTTGTAGCAAAATCATTTGGCCAGAAAAATCTGATTAATGCTGACCTAGAGCCTTTATTTTTCCCACTTAGTGTCTACCAGTGATTTTCAGCTGGCGGTGGTTTGGCCATATCTGGGGGCATCTGTGATTGTCACCACTTGGGAGTTGCTCCTGGAATCCAGTGAGTGAGGGGTCAGGGGTGCCGCAGAGAATGACCCAGCCCCCATGTCTGTATGCTGAGAGGGAGAAACCCCCTCTTAATTATTTGGAAAAATAGTGAATTTAATCCCTGTTCACACCATATACCGGTATAAATCCCCGATAGTCAGACAGTATAAACCAGGGAGACCCAAGCATCTGTGAGTCACCTCTCTCCTCCCACTCACTGTTTTTATTTAAATGTGTGTAGCCCCCTAGGACCTCAGTAGTCACATGGTCGTGGAACACAGTCTCCTGGGGTCAGTGGAATCCCTTGACCTGGGGGATCTCACCTGGGATGATCCTGCCCCCACCTCCAGCTCCGAGGGGACATTAGACAGATGCCAGGGATGCTATTAAACATCCTATATTGCACAGGAAAGTTCCTCACACAGAAAATGATCCATACGTCAATAGTGCCTGAGGGGAGAAACCCTGCATTAGGTCACTGAATTCCCACGACTACCTGTGAAGATACCTCTCCCACCCCATTTTGTAGAAGAGGAAAGTGAGAGCATCATCTGGGACTCTTCCAGATGTGACACAGGGACAGGGAACATGACATGCAGTTGGCCTTGAGGAGAAATGGCTGGACCTAAGGCATTATGACTCCAGATCTTCTCCTCCAGGAAAATGGGATGTCCCTGGCCCATCATCCATACACTGGCCCAGGGCAGGCTCCAGGGGGGCCTGACTTGGGGACACGGTATGTCACCCTGCACTGTGGGGGGAGAGGGGTGCTGACATTTGGGATATTGCATCAATAGATCAGGAGAAGCCTAGAGGCAAATAGAGAGAGTTGCCTTATATTAGTTCAGTGGGGACAGGAGAGCTGAGAGTAACATGAGCAAAGGCCCTGAGGTACAAAGGGCCAGGAGCACTGGAAGAGCTGAGAGCGTGCCAGAAATGAGTGTGACTTCTTTCCGTTTCCTAAACGCTCAGTGATCCCCTTGGTAGTCACTTCCTCTGGCCTCAGCTCAGTTCAGAAGGGCAGGAAACAGTTATGGTAAAGATCAAGTTTCTTTTTTATTCTTAAGCAAACACCCATCACCACCAGGACCTGTTAGTTTCCCAGGCAGGGAAGCAGATCCCCCCCTAAACACACATACCCCACCAAAACGCACTGTGAATCTCACAGGACCCAGTGCTGGCTCCTGAGGATCAGCAGGGAAACCGTGCTCAGAAGTGGTGCCCAGGACACTTAGGCAGAATCCAGTTGCTCAGCCGTGTGATTTTTGCCTTGCCTCCCGTCTGAACTTGTGGCTTGCCCTATAAGACCCAGGTATGCTGCCATCCAGTTTGCCAGAACTGTGGTTGGGGCGAGGAGGGGTGCCAGCAAACATAAAGGCCCAAGTGGCAAATGCTGTCAGCTTTGGGAGCCACGAGACAAAATCAAAAATGTTCCATAGGCTCTTACATACATAAGAATGCAAAAGCTATTCTCAGCTAAGCAGGCAGCTGCCCCATGTGATTTAAAACCTGACCCGTGCTTTAAAACACACCATGCAAAGGATCCGGGTCCTGGGATCTCAGAGGTTCATATATTAAGGGGGGGACCTTTGAAAAAAAATTTTAAGCTGTAGTAAAATAGACATAAAATTTACCATTTTAACTATTTTTAAGTAACAGCTCAGTGGCTGTAAGTACATTCACCTTGTTGTGCAACCATCACCACCATCCGTCTCCAGAACTTTCTCATTTTCCCACGCTGGAACTCTTAACTCCCCCTTCCCCAGTTGTCACCCACCATCTACTTTGTGTCTCTGAATTTGACTCCTCTAAGGACTTCCTACGAGTGGAATCACACAGTATTTGTCCTTCTGTGACTGGCTTATTTCACTGAGCATAATGTCCTCAAGGTTCATCCATGCTGTAGCAGGTGTCAGAGCTTCCTTTTTAAGGCTATATAATATTCCATGGCGTGGATGGACCACATTGTGTTTTTCCACTTACGTGTCAGTGGGCATCGGAGTTCTGACTACCTTTTGGCTACTGTTATCTGTCAAAAATAGGTGCAAAACAGGAACATTTTTGACATTCTCAGCAGCGTGTCGGTCTCTTGGGTTTGGAGGCTGGCAGGCGTCCAGTTAGCTCTCAGACTACCCCAGCTGGGGAGGATGAGTCACCTTTTGGGGCTTCGCTGTCTTCAAGACAAGCAGGTTGTGGTTGATCTCCATGCACCCCTGTGTATCACCCCCAAGATCCTCTGGATCTGGAACTGGCCATTTGTCCCCTGGGCTCTGGCGCATTCTAATCCTAGACCTGGTTCCAGGGATGCTCTAGGGCTAAAGGCACTTGCTTGGTCAAGGCTCATTGTGTCCAGAAATAGGAGGGAAACTTATCACCATCCCCCTAGAGCTTTCCAGGAATGACTGTAACTTTCTATTCAACTCTACAAAACACAGCTATTTTAGGTTTTTCCTCTTTTTAGAAATTGAGATATAATTCACATACCATAAAAACCAGTAGAATTTAGTATATTCACAGAGTTGTGCGACCATCACCCCGAGTTCCAGAGCATTCCATCACCCCTGAAAAGAGCTGGGTCCCAGTTAGCAGTCACTCCCCGATCCCTGACAACCACAGACTCACTTCCTTTTTCCGGATTTGCCTCTTGTGGACATTTCACTTGAATGGAATCACACATGGCGTGGCCTTTTGTGTCTGGCTTCTCTCCATTTTTTTAATAAGCACTTATTGATGGATGTGTTTTTCCATGAACCAGAAGCAGCTCTGAGCATGGCCAGCATCACACACCTTGACTGCACTAGCACCGCAACCTTGAGGCGTGCCGTCAGCCAGCTTGTAAAGCCTGGGGGTTAATGACTTGTTCTTCTGACCCCTGGCCAGTGAGTGACAAGTTAATGATGATGCAATCAGGAGGCCTGCTCCTTGATTTCTAAGAGGCACAGACTATTCATCCCACTGGAGATGTTTCAAGGGGACCAAGACACTTCGCAGTGTGGCCCCCAGCCATGCTGAGTGGATATGAGAGGCCTTGGGCAGCATGTAGGTCCCTATCGCGCTCCTGTGTCCTCTCTATGGGAGCAAGATGCACCTCAGTGTCAGACGGGAGTGAGATGTGCTGTGTGAGCTACCAGGTGCATCACAGACATTTGGGCAGCAGACTCCTTGCACGTTTCTAATTCTCACCTCAGCACCAGGGACATGAGGGCCTAATCGCTCTCTGTGGGGGGCCATCCTGGGCACTGTTGGGGGTTGAGCAGCATCCCTGGCTGACCCACTCAATGCCAGGCGCACCCCCAGTCATGACAATCGCAGGTGTCATTGGACACAACCCAGGGTCCCCTGGGGCAGGGTCACGCCTGGCCTGGCAGTACAGAACATTGCAGAGGAACACAGGAGGCCCTCAGGCAGCCTGGAAAGGGATCCATGCCCTGCAGTGCCTTTTAGTCTGCCCAGGCCACCCTGTGATGCTTGGGTCACCCTGGCGTCCCTTAGGGACATCAGGCTTGGAAACTTGGGGTTCATAGACCAACAGGGCTCCAGCCCATGCAAGGCAGCCCTCAGAGTCCCTGAGGAGCCCCAGGGTGACCCCCCTTCAGCCGGTGAAAGGGCAAGGGCCTTGTTGACCTCCTGTGAGTACGAGGGGGAGGAACTTCCAGGGGTGCTCTGCCCACCCACAAGCCCAAGAGCAGGGGCTTCGAGCATGGTTGCCTGAATGTCTTATCTGTGAAATGGGATCGTTAACTTTTTACGTCACAGATAAAAGTGGCCAGTGTGCTTAGGTGGGGGACACATGTTCTGCAGATTCCTGCCTGGAGCAGGACCTGGGAGTGGGTGGGAGAGCGCCTGTCTCAGTCGCCCAATCCTCATGCTTTTGCCTAGGGTCTGCAGGTCTGAAACCCCCTGGGCATCATTTCTTCCTGTCTCAAGATGGATAACAAGAAGCGCCTGGCCTATGCCATCATCCGCTTCCTGCACGACCAGCTGCGGCATGGGGGGCTCTCATCTGATGCCCAGGAGAGCTTGGAAGGTATGCACGGACCTTCTTTGGCCTTGGGAATAGAGTCCCCTATCTCCAGCTTCATGCCCACACCTCCTCCTCCCATTCCTGCTGTTCCTCCCCACCTCCCTCCCTTCATTGGTGCCTAGGACCACCACAGGGTGGGTATGATAGGCCAGCACACTTGCCCAGCCATGGACACCGGTCCTGTCCTTGTTTCACAGGCAAGGCTGCCGCTGAGCCCTGGGCAAACACAGGACGGAGCTCTCTGGCCTCCTCGCCCAGGACCCTTCCCCCACCACAGGGTCCCACCCACCGCCCATTGCCTTAGGCCAGGCCTTCTGTAGGAGGGAAAGGAGGCGTGTATTCTGGAGCAGAGAGTAGGCAGGACAGCCCCCAGATAGGTGGCCACAGGTCTCTGAATAGTTCCTGTCTGTCCCATGTGCAGCTGTGCAGTCCCAGGAAGGAGCCTAGTCATGAAGACTAGGGTCGGGGGTGGTCTGGTCTCAAGCTTCGTGTTCCAGCCTAGCTCCTGGCAGGTCCAGCAGAGTGTCCTTGGCACCTGGCTTCCCACATGGCACTCGAGGCTTAGCTCTACAGGTTCCCAGCCAGCTGGCCCCAGCATTGTGACCCCACAGGGAGCCCCGATATCACCCAGCTGAGCCCCATTGGGCAAGGACAGCATCTTCCTCCCCACTTCCTTGCTGTCAGGACTCAAAGCATGGCCATCCATCCTGAGTTTTCTAAGGCTCTCAACTGCAGGAAGAATCCAGACCAGGGCTCGAGGGGCACACACCACACAATGCGCCTCATGGACTCTGCCAACCCACTTAAAGAAACCTAAGCCTGAGCCCGGTCCCCTGAGTCCCTGTGGCAAACTTGGGTACATTCAGAGGATAATACCTTCGTGTCTCTTGCAGTTGCAATCCAGTGCCTGGAGACCGCTTTTGGGGTGACGGTGGAAGACAGCGACCTCGCACTTCCTCAGACCCTTCCAGAAATATTTGAAGCGGCTGCAGGCAAGGTGAGCCTCAGGGCTGCCCCCATCACCACCCAGAACAGTGAGAACAGCGCAGAGAGCCCGTGGCTCCAAAGCGTGTTCTCCCAAGGGAAGGAGTGGGGCGCTTGCATCGCAGGCACTGCGTCTGGGTTCCTCTCCCTCAGAGCTCAGCGGCCCCTGATGGGGAGGGAGGCTCAAGGGGCTAGGTTTGGGAAAGGTGGAGGGCAGTGGGATTGCCATCTTTTCTTTGGGGCCAGGAGATGCCACAGAACCTGAGGAGCCCTGAGCGAACCCCACCTTCAGAGGAAGACCTGGCCGAGGCAGAGCGCCTCAAAACTGAAGGTGAGAAAAGGGCTCTCCATCCCTACTGAGCACCTCACCCACCTGACCTCCAGGTGTTACGGGAGGGTGAGGCCAAGGGAGGGGTGCTGTTGGGCAGTGGACAGCAAACCAGCCTTTGGAGATGGGAGCCCAGGTAGGGGTGGCGTTTAAGAACACTGATGTGATGATGAGGAGAAATCAGAGCCTCACATACGATGGGTGGGAATGTAAATGGTGCACCTGCTGTGGAAAATGATCTGACAGCTTCCCAGATGGTTCACAGAGTGATCACATGACCCCCCAGTTCCACTCCTGGGTACATCCTCAGGAGACATCCAAACACACGTCCACAGAGATGCTTGTAAACAAATGCTCACAGAAGCACTGTTCTTAGTAGCCAAAAAGTGTAAACTACTCAGATGTCCATCTGCTGGTGAACGGTTACACACAAGGTGGCCTATCCCTGCACTGGAATATATTACTCCCCACGAAAAGGAGTGAAACACTGACATTCACTACAGCGTGGAAGGACCTTGAACACATAGTGCTCAGTGAGAGAAGCCAGACACAAGAGGCCCCAGAGTGTGTGATTCCGTTTATGTGACATGTCCAGGACAGGCACATCCACAGACACAGGAAGTAGGTTCATGGTTATCGGGCTGGGAGGGGGCAATGGACGACTGATGAGGACAGGTTTGCTTTCTGGGGCGATGGAATATTCTGGAATTAGATGGAGGTTATTGTTGTACAACTCTGAATATACTAAAAAAACCACTCAGCTGTATACTTGTAAAGGGTGAGTTTTGTTGTATGAATTACATCTTACTGAAACTGAGCTATTTCTGAAAGAAGATGCAAAAATAACAGTATTTGAGACTTACGCCCCCAAGCACCACAACCAAAGCAGTGACAGCTGCTATCACTGAGTGCTGGCTCAGGCCAGCCCCTGTAAGACACTCAACGCAAACCGTGCCCTCCTGCCGGTGCCTGACTGTTGCATCCTGACCCCAAAATTTCAGACCTTTAGTTCAGACTGAGGATAGCTAAGAATGTTGCTTTGGATCCCTCAGGTCTCTTATGAACAGCCAGCTTAACGTTTTATTTTTCTTTTCTTTCTTTTTAGGAAACGAGCAGATGAAAGTCGAGAACTTTGAGGCCGCCGTGCACTTATACGGGAAAGCCATTGAGCTCAACCCTGCAAATGCCGTCTATTTCTGTAACAGGTACCAGCGGGCTGGCTCGGAGGCCACGCTGGCCAATCTCGCACCCTGGTAAAAGGGATGGACCGGTATACTGTCGGTTACCGATTGTGCCACCACAGTCCCGAATAGCACAGTGTCAGGCAGTCAGTGAACTGTCAGAGTTGATGGTAATGTTAAAATTAGGTGGCACCATTCTCTACTCAGATGTGGAGCTAAGAAAATAACCCCAAATTTGGATAATGTGTCATGTACATGTTCGTGACAGCATTTACAATAGTGAGGAAGTGTGTCTGGCCTGTATTTTTTTCTAAAAAATTAAATTTATTGTGCTAATAACATATAAATTTCAGATCTACAACTCTGTAACATGACATCAGTATACTCTGTGTGTGCTCACCACCCAGAGCCTAGTCGTCTTTCTGTCACTATGTATTTGACCCTGGCCTGTGCTTTTAAAGGAAAAGCCAAATGAGCTATTACATAGCCTCACTGTGTGGAGTATTGTGCTAATGAGAGGGACTGGGTGGCGAGCAGGAGGCAGTGTCGCACAGTTGGCATAGAAGACGTGGAAACACACAGCGTGTAGAAGACACCGGAAGTGTGTATGCCGAAGGTTGTCCACATCGCCTCTGGGGTAGAGGTGCTCTTGTTTTGATTTCTTTCTTTAAAAAACTTTTTTGAGGGGGAAATAATTCTAGATATACAGGAAAGTTGAAGAGAGGATACAGAGACTACTTGGCAACATAAAACAGGCATGCGCCGCCCGCCCGCCCCCCCCACCCCTGAGCAAGAAGAGCATACACAGCAGGACACTGGCTGTGGGTTCAGAACCAAGTCCTGTCACTTCTGGTCTGCTCTGCAGTGTTGGGTCATAACCCTCTGCTTCCCTTCACCTCAGTTTCCCCTGGTAAATGGGTAGCACCCTCACATGGCCCCCCAACACAGGTGCCCAGCAGACATGCCCCCTTCAGAGCCTGCATTCATTTAGCAGTGTTACATACCCCTTCATGACCCCATATCCTCCCTGCCTTACAGACGGGGAAACCAAGTCCCGCCCCTAAATGCCTCATCCTAGGTGGCCAGTGAGGGGTACAACTTTGACCGCCCCGCTTTGTTTCCCAGAGCCGCAGCCTACAGCAAACTGGGGAATTACGCAGGGGCCGTGCAGGACTGCGAACGGGCCATCTGCATAGACCCGTCCTACAGCAAAGCGTATGGGAGGATGGGGTGAGTACCTGGGTGGGAGGCTCCAACCGACTTCTCTGTCTGGGCCTGGCCTGCCCCGCCCCTCCCCCTGTATCCACCACATTCCTCCTCTTCTGATTGTTTGGAAGGCTTTCCATGCCAACAACCAGCTCTCCCAGTGCCAGCTGCAGGTCCAGCCATTCAGTTCAGTCCTGACACCACGACCTGGTGTTAGTCAGATTCCACAGGTTCAGGGCTCAGCCCCACTAGACCATCCCCACTTCAGATACCAGTCATGAGTCCAGGTCATCACCTGTGTTTCTGACCAACCAGCTTTCATAGGGGTTTCCCATGATCCCCTTCCCTGGATGCGTAATTCTCTAGAATGTCTCACAGAATTCAGGAAAGCACTTTACCTACATTTACCAGTTTATCAGAAAGGTTATAGATGGAGCAGTCAAATGAAGAGGCACACGGGTCAAAATCCAGCCTTCATCCCTGTGGAGTTGGGGGTGCACCACCCTCCTGGTACATGGATGTGGTCACCCTCTTTAGGTGTGATCAAAGGGGGCTCCTTACGAATAAGAAAGGACACACCTATGACTTGGGAAATTTCAGGGATTTTAGGAGTTCTCTGCCAGAAGCAGGGACAAGGACCAAATAAACATATCTTTATCTGACCACCCTGCTCCTCCATCCTGTGGGCCTTCAGAGCCCTTGACGTTGGGCACCAGCACTAAGACACAAGCACCCGTGCATTTGAGTGTTGTCATACATCCAACCTCTTAGCCCCCCCTCTTGTGTCTGCTCCCCTGGAGCCCAGGTTGGACAAGGAATGACGACAGTGACTTGTAGACAGTTTGCAGTTTGGGGGCTGAGGGAGGGGCCGGAAGCTCCCGGGTCCTCTCCCTCTCATTCCCAGCATCTCCCCCTAGCCTGGCGCTCTCCAGTTTGAACAAGCACACAGAGGCCGTGGCCTACTACAAGAAGGCCCTGGAGCTGGACCCCGACAACGAAACATACAAGTCCAACCTCAAGATAGCGGAATTAAAGCTGAAAGAGACACCCAGTCCAGTAAGTCCCCCTGGGAACGAGGGATATGACTCTGGCAGGGAGGCAGAGCACGGGCAGGCCAGGCAGACACTCTCAGCGCACTATCTGAGGGCTGGGCTTGACCCGTGTGCAAAAAAGGTCTGTGCTGTTAGGGGGCCGGGCATGTGCTTACTCAGGTATGAGGCATACATACAGAAATGCTTGTCGGGGAAGAAGACGGATTTATTTTCCCAGATCCCTAGAAACAGGAGAGAACATGCTGTAGGGCCATCCAGAGAATTACCAGGGTTAGTCATTAGGCAACAGGAGGGAGGATATGTGGACAGGAGCCTTTATGATGATTTCATGGGGAGGAAGGGGTGATGCAGGGGAAGCAAGCTTAGGATGGGCTCGTTTGAGTAATCCCCAGAGGCTCTGGGGTGACTAGGGCCGGGGACTAGTGGCCCGAGTGTGAGCCCTGTAGGGGCGGGGTGGGAGTAGAGGCGGACTTGGCTCACTTGCATTGGAAAGGTGCACTCCCGGGTGAGTTACTGCCTCTGCAAATTTGTCACCTCTGGAAGGGCCCGTTGTCCCTCCAGGGTCTACCAGACCCCAGATGTCAGAGCATCAGTAAATGAAATATGTGGTTAACGAAGTGCTTTTCCCAAGTGATGGCCACCTGGGCTCACGCCTTTTATGCAGTACCCCTAGCCATCTGGCTTAGCTACTCAGGCTGAGAATGCATCTGTTTGAGCTGAACACTTCTTAGAACTCCACATGGACCCCACACAGGGTCTTACCTCTCAGTTCCTAAGGCCAATATCATAGTCCTGTGTCCTGATAACACTAACCAGCCCTTTCCTCATCCCTACAGACGGGAGGGGTCGGCAGCTTTGACATCGCAGGCCTGCTGAACAACCCCAGCTTCATGAGCATGGTAACTGCCCTTATCTCCCCCCAGCAGCGTCCTCGCCACCACGGGGTCTGCCACATCGCTGCCTGCCATAGACCAGGGCCACTGGCACTGTGGACACTGGGGCCCAGGTCATTCTCTGGGGTGGGGGCCTGCCTGGGGTGTTGAGCAGCATCCCTGGCTCCACCCACTCTGTGCCAGGAGCACCCCCGGTCATGACAACCACAGATGTTTTAGTTACTGTCATGTGTCTCCTGGGGGTGGGTTTGGCACCAAGTTAGACCCTCAGTACTGGGCACCAAGGACAAACTGAATCCTACCTCTACTGGCTGCATGACCTGGGAAAACTACCTCTCTCTCCTCTGCCGCAGCATGGTGTTCTTACAGGGGGACAGTAATAGTGTTATGGCCACACCTGCAGGTTCAGATGGGACACTGGAGCGCTAGATGTCTCGAAATGTTAGTGCCACCAAAGATTTGAGTCTGAAGGCACTTCTGTCCTTTGAGCGCAGACTCCCAGGTGTCTGGACTTGTAGGGGCTGGTCCCTGTACTCACGCATCCATTTCTGGGTAACTTACTCGGCCTGACGCCACGCTGTTGGCTCATGGGGCCTCAGGCTGAGGGTCTTAAACTGTCAGGAAGAGAAAAATCCGGAACGCACTGTGAGTGAGAGAAACATCCTCACTACATCAAGGAGCGTCTCACCTTCTAAATTGACAGAGGTTGCCCTTTTCATCGTAGGCCACCCAGCAGCAAAAACCGGGGTCTCTGTCCATGGACAGAGATGAGCGGGTACCAGTTCTCCAAAGGGCACCCTGGTGCAAGGACTCGGCCTAGCAGCAGTTGCTCCTTTTGACCCCATCTACACAGTCGTCGCTGGTTGTGTACTTACACTGGGCCAGCCACGCCTGTGTGTTTACTTGTTCCTGCGGCTTTTGGCGGAGCTGATTGGTTGGGGCAGACACTGTCCTGGAAAGCCAGCAGTAGTTAAGCTCCAGCCCGTTACCAAAAGTTAGGCAGCCTGTGAGCGGTGGAGCTGGCAGGCAGCTCGCAGTTCTTACCCTGCACCCCCTGACCCAGCTTCTAAGGAGATGTCCTCAGCAGAGGAGTGAAGGCACGAGAGGGCCCAGGGCAGTGTTGTTTGCTGCTGGGGCAAAGCTGGGGACTGCCTGGCTCTCCTCATGTGCTCAGTGACCCAGAAAAGATCTAAAATACATCCACCTGGTGAAGCCTAAGGTGCCAGCAAAAAAAATGATAGCTGCCCTGGATTCTCCTCAAATAAGGGTCCCAAACAGGATCAAAGTGGTGAAACATGAGTCTCAGCGCATGGAGGAGGAAGCAAGGTGCAGGGAGGAGGTGGGGGGAGCAAACACCCGGGGTGACGCGCTTGCAGCAGAGCCCAGGGTGCTTGAGAGGGAGCGTCCTCAGAACGCGTTGGAAGCTGCTCTCTGACTATCGGTTCTTTTCTTCAGGCATCAAACCTGATGAACAATCCCCAGGTTCAGCAGCTGTAAGTGATGGCCCCTCTCCCCTGGGTCTTGTGCTTAGATCTCTTTTTATTGTGGTAAAACACGTAAGATTTACTCTTTTAACCATTTAATTTACAACTCAGTGGTATTAAGTACATTCACAGTGCCATGCAGCTGACACCACCATCTAGTTCCAGAACATTCCATCATCCCCAAAAGAAACCCCATCCTCATTGTAATCACTCCCCCTCCCCCAGTTTCTGGCAACAAGTAACCCACTTCCTATCTCTGTGAATTTGTCTGTTCTGGACATGTCACTTATATAGAATCACACACTGTGTCACCTTTTGTATCCTATTTCTCTGTCCCTTGGGAGCCAGAATTGCCCCATTAAGAATCAGTGTCTTCAGGGCAAAAGGCTGATCCTGGGAAAGCTGATGGAATTCACAGGGGCTGCAATCAGGGAGAAGGGTGGGCCCATGGGACCTGCCAGATAGTGGCAGAGAACGTCTCCTACCAGTAGAGGCCAAGGGCTGAGTGGAGGCACGGTGGGACTGGGAGGGCTGGGCCATCTTGTATGAATCATAGGCTCTCTTTTTGCAGCATGTCTGGGATGATTTCCGGCAACCACAACCCCCTGGGGACTCCCGGCACCAGCCCCTCGCAGAACGACCTGGCCAGTCTCATCCAGGCGTGAGTAGGCCTGCTCGGTGGGGGCGCAGTGGGCCAGCAGGGGCACGCCACACGGGGAAATGGAAGTGTCTGCACTGTGTCCTCCAGTGAGTGGCCACGCTTCCTTTCCTGGGGACACACATGGGGGACTCATGACGAATGCCCAAGGGACATTTGTGTGTGATCAGCAGGGGAGCCACTGGGTATGTCCCCACTCAGCTGAGCCTGGCACCTCTCTTACAGGGGCCAGCAGTTTGCCCAGCAGATGCAGCAGCAGAACCCAGAGCTGATTGAGCAACTTCGAAGTCAGATCCGAAGTCGGACGCCCAGTGCCAGCAACGATGACCAGCAGGAATGACCACCTACGTGAGTCCCCTTGGGCCACGGGGGTGGGGGTGGTGCAGACCCCCATCCAGGTGTTTCCACCGAATTTTGCTCCTCCCCCTCCCAATTCCCATGGAGAGACACAGGCCAAAACACCACTGTTCTTGGAAGGGCTGGTGCCAGAGTGTCTACGGGTGGTGTGCATGCAGAAAGTGATGACAGAGTGCTTTTCTTTGCATGCACGTAACGTGTCCAGGTGGCCCTAGTGGTGCGAGACGAGGTCGCCTGGGCAGGGAAAGGACAGGCCAGTGCCTGGCTGCTTCTTCATGCCCAGGAATTCTGACTGGGTACTGTGATTTGGGTTTTTTGTTTGTTTTGTTTTTACTGTGAGCATATATTACATCTAGAGTTGCTTTAAAAACATACTCACAGGGTCCCTGGTGGCCTTTGCTGGCTTGGTTCGCCATCCCCCAGGCCCCTGACCTCCACCCTGTCTGTCTCCAGTGATTCTCCTCCCTGGGAATGGGTGGCAGGTGGCTTTCCTACATGTTCCCATCCTGCTGGGGTATCACTCTTTATTTTGTCATTGACCTCCTCACATTTTTCTTTAACCCATGATTTTTTATGAAAAATGTAAAAAAAAAAAAAAAAAGGAAAAAACAACTTTAATCTTTCCATGAAAAACAATTCATGTTGATATTTGGGCCACTTTTTTTTTTTGGCTTTAATTTTAAGCGGGGGCGGGGGGGGGACATAGCTCAGGTCAATTTTGTATTCGTTATTCATTGGGACCCCATCCCCAAAGTACCTTCAACATTTTTATGTCTGGGCCCCAGAACCACCTGTGATGCCGGTCATGCTGTTTCTGCGCTTACGTGGCAGCCGCAAGCCACTCAAGGGTGGACTGAGTTGAGATTTCATCAGCCACAGTAGTGCCCTCTTGAATGTGGGCACCCACCTCACCACTTGCATGTCTTGTCCTTCCAGCCGTTCCAGCACATTGGGTTCTTCCTAGCTGACCGGAGCCTCCATGTGTTCTGCGTTTTCTTCTATTGGATTGCCCAAGAGGGAAAAAGAAAAAGAAATTGGACCTGCATGAGATAGATTTTTATGCTTTTATTTTTTTTCCCTTCACCCTCCCCCTTCCTTTTTGTACTCCCTCATGGCTCCCAGACCCTTCTCAAAACAGAGCCAGCAAGCTGTGAACACAGACCAGCACCAATCTCCAAAAACCCAGTCACTAAAGTATTTCCTAGAATATTCCAGAGTGGGGATTGTCCTCGGGCCGCTCTCCGAGAAGCCACCGGTTTTATTTCCAGCCACATCTGAAGCCCACTCCTGGGTCCCGCTCCCTTGGTCTGTCTTCACGAGAAGCCTCTTTCTGAGTCAACTTGGGCTGCTCAGACGAGCTCACTGCCAGCCGTGGTCTGGGCACCAGTGTCCACCAGGCTTTCGGACCACAGGTTTTTGCATGAGGAACTCTAGTTGCAGATTCCTAAAGACACTTTCATTGCTTGTCGGGAGTGGGACCGTCTTGGGGTGCCTAGGGCCAGTTTCTGGGACAATCGAGCATTTTTGATAGATGCGCTTTTCACCCCCTTCGTTCCTTCTTCCCCCGTGCTGACACCCGACAGACCCCAAGGGGCACAATCGTGACCTTCCTGCCTGGCCCCCTGAGCAGTCCTAGCCTGCCTGTGTGTCTGGGCCCATGGGCTCCCAGAGGGCTCTGCCTCCTGTTCCGGGGCCCCTGGTGCCACCCTGCTCAGCCTGCAATTGCCAAGCAGGCAAGAGCTGCCTCCAAGGAGGGCAAACACACAAGCCAGGGCTGGGTAGCCTGCCCAAGATGCAAGGTCACCATGGATGTCCCTGCATCCTCTGCTTGGGCAGGGGGTTGGGAGATCTGGTGAGCCCCCCTGTGCTGGCAGCAGTGTTGGAGGCTCCCTGGTGGTCTACAAGGTCGACCCGGTGCCGTGTGTTATAGGAAACTAGTAGGAAGAAGGGCCACTGCCAGCCACCTGCAGTCACCACATGTCTGGCAAGGTGGCCCTGACTCTTGAGTACTAGCCATGGTAATGAGAGTAATGTGTGGGGAATAAATAGACATCGCGACCTCTGCCTGTCTCTGCATTAACCTCTTGGCGCCACCCCTGCCCTCCCTCCCCCAAGTTTCCAGAACCCCTCAGCCTGGAGTTTCCAAATTTCCCAGCACACGCTGAATTACTTCACTGCCTTATACCACATGACTGTAAGCTCTTGTGCCAGAGGTCACAGGTGGTTCCAGAAATAGCAAACCTCTGGTCTGCCTTGTGTTCCCTCACCTTTGACCCCAGCCACATACACCCTCATCCTCAATGTACAGAATGACCCCAGGGATCAAGATAGACTCCTAGGTTTGCAGTAAGGTTATTGTGCGTTCCTCTCCTAGTATGTTGTCATGGCATGTAAACTCGCCATTTGATAACCTAAATACCCTGCCTTCTATAACTTAACAGGGGAGAGATGTCCTAGACAGGAAGGAGCCCAGAAAATTTAAGGTTCTGTCCCCAACTGCTAAACCTTTGTGGATCTATAACAGGGAGCACTCCATAGTCATTACGTAATCCTTGAATGGACGCCCAGTTCCTATTTACAACATTCCATGGTGAGCACCATCATAGCTATTTCATGGGCGGGGTGGGGGGGGGTGGGGGGGGGACGGGAACAAACTTAACCCTTGAGCTCACCTAGCCCTTGAATGGAAACCCTGGTATAGGGCCTGACTGAGGACCCCCACCTCTGTGTGAAGGCTGCCTGCTCCATCCACAGAGGAAGAAGCGAGCTTATTAGGCACAGCAGTGTCTGTCACAAATCGGGGGAAAAAGTTACAAAACAGGGGCTGGGAGTCAGCCGCCCCAGGAAGCACTCAGTCTGGTATGGACAGTAGATGGAGAGAGGGAAGGAGTGAGGTCTGTGCCTGTCTTACTGAGTCTTCACCAGGCGTGATTCTGTCAAGGATCAATCTTCGAGACAGAGTGTTGGCATCCAGCGGGTGGGGCCAAGAATGCTGCTTAACCCCCACAGTGCCCAGGACAGTCTCCCACAGAGAAGGATTTGGCCTGAATGTCCACAGTCCTGAGGGGGAGATCCTGCACTAGGACAATATCAACATGTGGCCTCACCCACCCCAAGCTCAGCAATATCAGAAGATAGGAACTTGGCCTGACCCATGTGGCTAAGTTGGCTGAGCATTGTCCCACAAGGTGAGAGGTTGCCAGTTTGATTCCTGATCAGAGCACATGCCTGGGTTGCAGTTTAGGTCTCCAGTCAGGGCACGTGTGAAAGCAACCAATCGATGTTTTTCTCTTGCATCTACCATTCCCTCCCTCCCTTTCCCTCTCTCTAAAAATACATAAAATCTTTAAAGTTGGTATCTTCATAGAAATGCAAATTCTTGTCCTCCCACCCCCAGACCGACTGGATCAGAAACTGGGGGTGGGTCTCAGTCATTTGTATTTAAACAAACCCTCCAGGTGATTCCGATGCCCCGCAGTGTTCCAGAACCACTCGATAAGTCTATGCGTTCTGAATGCATTTAGCCAGCCCCCTGGGGGTTCTGCATTTTAAACAGGCAGTCCAGGTGATTCTGACCTGCATGTTTGGAGAACCCCACTTTGAGAAACTGGTGGGAACTTGAAAATGAGCCATACATTCCAGAAGCGTCTGCATAAGCCTTAGTTCTTCCCAGACAACCTTTGCTGTCCCACGCCCGTGTCCATCACTATGAAGCCCTGCACACGTACTTCCAGATTTACCCCAAACTCAGCCTACCTGATCAGGAAAGACCCAGAAACTTTCTGGTTTGGAACCACTGGCTGAGTGGGGAAGGAAAAAATAATTAACTGTCAACATCTCATCCCATAAGCCAGTGACTTCCGTGGGATTTGAGAAGTGTGTCATGATAATTACTGCCCCATCCCACACGAGTCAGAAATAGGGTATTTCTGAATATTCTTGTCAGAGGGTGCACTGAGGAGGGGGAAAGGCAATTAAATATGGATTTAACAGAAGTCGTGACTTGGAAAATGCCTCCAGGAGTAGGTTGAGCCCAAGATGTAAGGCAGGGGCTGCTACCATAGATGGAGTTACGAAGGTTCTGTCTCATCTCTACAGATTTAGGATGTCATTCCTGTGGGCTAGTCCATAAACCCCACCCAGATTAAGTCCCCGGAAGCAAGGAGAGGAAAAAAACAGTGTGTCTCACAGAAGCAGGGTTCTCAACTGGGAGCAGTTTTGCTCCCCAGGGGACACTAAGCCATGTCTGGGAACATCTGTGGTTGTCACAACTAGGGTGCTCCTGATTTCAAGTGGGTGGGGGCCAGGGATGCTGCACAGCACCCCAGAGTGCCCAGGATGGCCCCACAGAGATGACCCAGCCCCAGTGTCAGCGGTGCCAAGGCTGAGAATCTCACCCTCTGGTATTACCAGCACACAGGCCCTAGATAAATGTGTCAAACAAATATCCCAAACCATTTTCCCACCAGCAAAAATAATTTGTTCACTGGCTCTAGAGTGCTCTTGCATCTTTGCAGCAAATATTTCGCCCCAGCGTGAGTAACGTGAAAACCCCGAACTGACTTGGCTTCCCTACTCCACTCCTCTCTTGCAAACTGCGGATTTCAAAGTTGGAGTATAGGTGGAGCTCTCTGGACGTGGCCCTCCTGCATAGGAAGCTGAGGCCACCAGGTGGCGCGCCAGCACCACAACCTCTATCCCTGCCGCCTCCGTCCCTGGCGGGGCACACAGCATCAGGACCATGAAGTAAGATGCCACGTCTGATCATGAAACTACCTAAGTTTGGGCCTAGAAACGGATCAGTTCTAGAGAGTAACATTGTGCTTTTAGGGCTGATTTTCCTCTCAGAAATATAAGTTTTCCCCACCATGGATGTCTGCTAGGCTCTGTGCTGTGATGGGGCCACCATCCTGAGTTGCTTGATGCAATACAGGGTCAAATATGAACCCTCTGATTGGTGAGGGTGGAGGGTACAAACCACAGATTGTGCTCAGCTCATAGTTCTTCCCAGGTCTTTGTAAACTCTGGTAAACTAGGAGTCCATTCTGTATTTTCTATTACTGTGCTTCTTAAGCTTATCAAATTGTAACACGCATACTCAAAAGTACACAGATTATAAGACACAGCTCAATGAATTTCCACAACGCCATGTCATTGGCACCCAGACCAAGAACAGAACCTGACCAGACCCCTGTCATGTCCCCTCCAGTAATTGCCACCCCAAAGGGTAATGCTACCCCAATATTCAATGTCATGGGTTAGTTTTACCTGTTTTTGAAATGTGTACAAATGGAATCTGTGAAAGGTAATCCATAAAGATTGTATAAGAAAATGTAAAGTATGATTTGGGGTAAGCAAAGTTTTCTTAAAGAGAGCACAGAAGCACTGTGATGGTTCATTTTATATGTCTACTTGGTTAGGTTACATTACCTGGTTATTTTGTCAAACATCAGTGTAGATGTTACCAGAAAGGTGCTGTTAGATGAAATTAACGTATAAGGTGGTCGACTTTGAGTAGGGCAGATTATCGTCTCCAGATGGATAGGCTGCAACTAATCAGTTGAACGCTTTAAGAAAAAACCTGAGGTCCCCCCAAAGAAGAGAGAATTCTGTATCAAGACTCAAGCTGCAACACCAACTCTTTTAAGGGCCTCTGGCCTGCTGGCCTGTCCTGCAGACCTCAGGCTTGCTAGCCCCCATGACCACATGAACCAATTCCTTAAAATCAATCAGTCAATTAGTCTGTCTATCTATCTATCTGTCTATCTATCTCCTCTATTAGTTTCTGCCCCGCTCTGGAGACCCTGACAAGCTCTACCATAATTTTTTTTTAAATCAACAAATTAAACTGCATTGAAAGTGAGGGAAAGGGTGAGCCATTGAGTGGATGAAAGCATTTGCAATGTGTAATTGACAAAAACATAAATTACTCCTATAAATCAATGAGAAAAAGAAATAACTCAATTTTCAATTTTTTTAAGATTTTACTTATTTTCAGAGAGTGGGGAGGAGATGGAGAAAGAGGGGGAGAAAAATATCTATCTTTTACCTCTTGCACACCCCCAACTTAGGGACCAGGCATGTGCCCCAACTGGACATCAAACCGGTGCCCTTTTAGTTTGCAGGATGACACCCAGCCCACTGAGCCTCACCAGTCACAACTAACCCAATTTTTCCAATGGGAAAAACACTGGGGCATTTTAAAAAGCAGGACATGCAGTTGGCCAATGAGCATAAGAAAAGGGGCTCGATTTCACGATACATCAGGGGAACACTAATTAAAACCATAATGTGAGGCTACAGCAGAATGGCTAAAATGAAAAGCAAGTGCTGCTCATTACAAACATGTGTCAGTGTCCCCAGGACCACTCTCAGGTGCAGGAATTCGCCAGGAGGACCCCAGCCCTCAGCAGATGGTTGTCCCGTGACTCTTGGTTTGCAACGAGACAGGGCAGAGCAAAATGAGCCCAGGGAAAAGGCATGCAGGGCAAGGCCAGAGGCCAGGTGCAAACATCCAAAGTCGCCTCCCAGTGGCATCACCAGGACACAATTGCCTCAAAATGAGATGTGACAGTGCAAGGGAGGTGTGGTCCCCAAGGGGTTCCTAGAGACCCAGTACCAAGGTTCTCACCAGGCTCCAGTCATGCTGGCCCTCCGTTCAGCATATACAAGACCCCAGGTTCTGGGAGTGCAGGTGCTCAGCATGAACCTCGTGTTTGCGCAGACAGTTTAGGGACAGGGAACCCCCGCCAAGGTCCAGGTCCACATGCCAGTGAGCGCCAGCCTTGCCAGCCAGACTTTCCAAGGACAAAGGTCTCAGGCCTGCTGTGGGTTTGTTTGTTTGTTTGTGGTGCCTGTGTGCACCTAAGGGGAGAAGCTAGCTTGTGGATTAAGTTCTAATGCCAAGCGTTGGCATACCCTAGGACTCCTGGAGGTCCAATTCCACCTATAGACATACACCCAACAGCAGCATGTAAGAACAGACACTCAAAGACAGGCAGAGGAATATTCAGAGCAGCGCTGTTAGCAACAGCCAACACTGGAAACTACCTAAGTGAGCAACCACAGCAGCATGGTGACTGCTTGGGAGTTGAAGTGGAAAGAGGCAGAAGGGAATTTTGGGGGATTGAGGTTATTGCACTATCTTGACTGTGAGGATGATTTCACAGATATATACATATGTCAGTACTTATCAAATTGTATACTTTAAATCTGTGTAGTTATTGTATGTCAACGATACCTCAATAAAGCTTTTAAAATGGTTTTATTTCATATTTCCATGATTATCTGTATGGATCAAGCATCTTTCCATGTCTTCACTCCCATGAATTGTCTGTTCATCTCCCTTCCCACTTTTATTTTCTTTTTTTAAAGATTTTTATTTCATTATTTTTAGAGAAAGTAGAAGAGAGGGAGGGGAGAGGTAGAAAGAGGGAGAGAGAAACATCAATGTGTGGTCGTCTCTCACACACCCCCAACTGGAGGAGACCTAGCTTGAAACCCAGGCATGTGCCCTGACTGGGAATTGAACCTGTGACTCCTTGGTTCACAGGCTGGCACTCAGTCCACTGAGCCACACCAGCCAGGGCCATTTTTATTTTAAAATGTCTGTTCATTACCAAGTGCTCTGTACCATCTACTATCAGCATTTCCTCCTGGTCAGTCACTTGTGTCTTAAGCCAATTCATTGTGTTTTTCACTATGAAAGATTTTGAAATATTCAACAGAGTCAAATTTGCTGGTATTTTTTTCTTTCATACCTGCCCATACAAAAATTTTGGAGCCTACGACTCTTTCAAAAATGTGTCTTAAATAAAACCCCAGACCTTATGTGGCTCCTCTTCTGAGCAGCTTTGTTCCCTAACCAATCATGAATAAATATTGCATACCCTGAATTCTTGTATAGGAAGGAGTCATCCTGTGGGAATTTACCTGGCGTGCTATTAATACAAGTGATCTTTTTTGTTGTCATGAATGATGAAGACCAGGAAAAAAAAAAACAAACACCAAGGCAGCCCTGGTTGGGTAGCTCAGTTAGTTAGAGCACCATCCCCTTATGCCAAGGTTGCTGGTTCGATCTCTGGTCAGGGCACATACAAGAAATAACCAATGATGCATAAATAAGTGGAGCAACGAATCAATCTCTCTCTCCCCCTTTCTCTCTCTAAAGTCGATTTTTAAAATTTTTGAAAAGTCAAGGCACTCTGTGTCTAATGATAAAAATAGCTACCACCTATCATGTGCTTATCATAAAGCATACAGAAAGTGGCATTTCAATATTAAAAACTCACAGACGTCTCATACTTTACCTCTGCAAAATCAAACTCAGTCTTTTGACACCTCCAGTCTCTGCTCCTCCTCCAGTCTTTCCTATTTTAGTGAATGCCAGCAGCCATCTCTGACACCTCCCCCCCACAACCCACCCAGGGAAATCAGTGCCAAGTCCTATCGATTCACCCTCCAAGATATTTCTCAAATTCATCCACCACCCTCTATCACCCCTGCAAATGCCTTCATCTAAACTAGCTTCCAGGCCCTGGCAGCGTAGCTCAGTTGGCTGGAGAGTTATCACAATACACTAAGGTTGTAGGTTTGATCCCCGGTCAGAGCACATACAAAAAACAACCAATGAATGCATAAATACATGGAACAACAAATCAATGTTTCCTTTTTCTTTCTCTCTAAAATAAATTTTAAAAAACTTAAAAAAATAAAAAATAAACTAGCTTCAATTCCTGCCCAAGTGCTTCCACTCTGGCTCCCTTTGAATTCAGTCTTTAAAAAAAATTTTTTTTATTTTTAGAGAGAGGGAAAGGGAGGGAAAATGAGAGGGAGAGCAACATCGATGTGTGAGAGGTACATCGATAGGTTGCCTCTCCCATGCCCCCAACTGGGGACCTGACCTGCAAGCCAGGCATGAGCCCTGACTGGGAATCAAACCTGTGACCTTTTGGTTCGTAGACCAGTGCTCAATCCACTGAGCCACACCAGCCAGGGCAAGTCTTTTTTTTTTTTTTAAGCAAAAGTTTTTATTTCACCTCAGAGATAAAAATTCTCATCATTTTAGTAGCTATGCCTCCAGCATGTGGGTGTATAACAAATGGTTTTAACAAAATTGTGCTCATGCTGTACAAAGTGAATTGTTTTTTTATTTTTTATTGTATTTTTCCCATTACCATTTATCCTCTTTATGCCCTCTTCCACCTTCACCCGTCTCCCCTCCCCACCAAATTCAGTCTTTCTTTACAAAGGAGTCAGAATAACCTTAAAATATAAATTGGATCACAACCCTCACCTGTTTAAAACCCTTTAATGGATCACATTGCATTTATGATAAGATCCAAATTCCTTGGTATGGTCTATAGGACAGTCCCTAATCTCTCATTGCTCCATGATTCATTAACATTCAGCCAGCCAGTACTGCAAGCTCTTCTACTTTTGCATCAAATATCCTCTCTGCATCCTCTACTTCTTATCACTCTACTTGGTTAATTCCCACACAGAACCATCTTTCTCTTTTTTTCTTCGTGGCACTTAGTACAACCTATACTATTTCCATATGTGTATTATATGTGGATATGTAAAATATATGTATATTATTTATCTTTTGCTTCATAACAAATTACCCCAACACTGAGTGGCTCACGTCAACAACATTTATTATTTTACAGTTTCTGTGGTTTAGGAATCCAGGTCTCCTTAGCTGAGTGCTCAACTTCAAGATCTCTCAAAGGCTGCAGTCAAAGTGTCCGCTGGGCATCAGCTCTCCGAAGGCCTAATGAGGGCAGGATCCCCTTCCAAGATCACTCATGGGGTTGCTGGCAGGATTCATCTCCTTACAGTGTTTTATAAAAAAGGTCTCAGTCCTTTGCTGACTGTTAGTGGAAGGTCACTCTTAGTTCCTTGCCACGTGGGCCTCTCCAACAAGCCAGCTTGCTTCATCAAAGCATGCAAGCTGAAAAGACAATAGAGTCATGCTAGCAAAACAGAAATCATGATATCCCATAATTTTGCCATATTCTGTTAGAACTAAGTCACCAGGTGCAGCCCACACTCGAGGAGAGGGAATCACACCAGGGCATGAATACAAAGATGTGGGGTCATTTGGAATCATCTTAGAAGTTTGCCTACTGCAATATGTTATTATCAATATTTCATCAATACTCACCTTTCCCACTAGACTGAACTGTGATGGCATGGGTTTTGTTTTTTTACTCCATTTTTATAATTTTTTGTAATAGAAACAGGACTTCAATAAAATAATATTGAATCCTTTACTATCATCAACTGATGGTTGTTGGTGCCAATTCAATGCCAATAAGAACCTCCAGTTAGGGGCGTGGTGAAGAAGGAAACTATTCTGTGCAAATAATTTTTTTTAACTGTGGTGAAATGGTAATATTAAATTGACCACGTTAACCATTTTAAGCCTACAGCTCAGCGACATCAAGTACATTTACAATGTCATGAAACCACTCCCACCATCTCATCTTCCCATCCAGAAGCCCCGCCCCCATTACACACTAACTCTGCTTGCCCTCTCCCAACCCCTGTTATCCACTATCTACTTTCTGTCTCTATGTATCTGACTCCTCTGTGGGTGAAATCATGCAATATTTGACCTTCTTTGTCTGGCTTATTTCACTGAGCATAATGCTCTCAAGTGTCATCCACGTCGTGGCATTCTCCACATTATCCTTAGCATCTCTCCCCCTGACTGGCTCATGGTAGGCTGACAATAAGATTTTAGTTAACAAATGAATACAGTCCTCTCTCTCCTTCATAATTCTGGTTGCTTTTATAAAGAAGTAAAGAAAGCTATCCCACCAATGTTCCCTCTCCCCATCTAAAAGAATATCGACAGTCAATTTGCAGTTTTCATCTCACGACCTATCAGCAGCATTGACACAATAACCAAATGATTCCGTTAAAATCATTTAGCTCTGTTACATCTCTGATCAAAACTCTGCAATGGCTCCCAGTTTCCCTCAAAGTCCTTTCAATGCCCTCTCTTCATCTCCATATACCTTCCTCACCTCTCTGGAATTCTTGTACACTCCCGCCGGCTGGGCTCCATACTCTCCAGTTCCGTCTGTGTGTAATGCTTTGCCTCCATATACCCACTTGATTAACTTCTCCATGTTCAATTTTTTTCCTCAAATATCTCTTTCTCAATAAAGACTATTAGGACATCTTGTTTTATTTTAAAAAACATTTTGTTTATTTATTTTCAGAGAGCGGGGAGGGAGAAAAAGAGGGAGAGAAACATCAATGCGCAAAAGACACATTAGTCAGTTGTCCCCCTCACACACTCCCAACTGGGGATCCAGCCCGCAAACTAAGCACATACCTTGACCTGGAATCGAACCGGTAACCTTTCATTCCCCAGGGTGGCGCTCAGTCCACTGAGCCACACCAGCCAGGGCTAGGGCATCTTATTTTAAATAGAAACCCACCACCCTTACTGGGATCTATTATTCCAGAGTGCTGTCACTTTCTGACATAATTCCATTATTTATTATCTTTATCCATTATCTTCTGTGCCTTCTCCTTGGACTAAGTTCCAAAAGGGAAGAGATCTGTGTTTTGCTCACAGACGCTCTCCTAGAAAAGGTCCTGGCAGAGTAGGGACAAATGTTGAACTGATAAATCTGCTTCTTAAGCCAACGAGAAGGGCATCAGCAGCGAGGACGCTCAGAGAGGGACAGTCTCACGCAGGAAATCGTTCCCAGTCGATGGCCAAGCCTCAATCCGAGAGGTATTCAGCACCAGGTGGCCCTGGACAGCTCTGGAAGCCAAACCCTGTCGGAACTGTTGTACCACGGTTGGAGTTTCCCGCCGGAACCACTCGGTGGCTGTACTTACGCTTTAGCGAGAGAAAACTACTTTTCCGTGCCGGTAGGAGAGGTGGGATCGCAGGATGAGTGGCAGCCACTTAAGCCAATAGAGAGGCCCTTTAGGCCCGCGGTGCTTGGGAGAACCAATAGGTAGGGACGTGGGCGGGACGTGGCTGCGGCGCGCCGACGGGGGCCGCCGCCGGGAGCGACGCTGTGAAGTCTAGACAGCCCGGCCGTTGAGCAGCAGAAGGCGCTGGTGGGTGAGCGAGGGCCCCGGCGGAGGTACTCTTGGTCTGGGGATGGGCCGGGGCTGGGGCGGGACCGGGGCCCTGCGGACACTACCTCCCGTTAGTCTAGGCCCAGACGAAGCGTCCGCCCTTGGTTTCACTATTATCGGCGCGATGTGTGTGATTTGCTTCCGATTCTCCCAGCTGAGCTCGAGTTGTCCCCTCTCGGGCGGGGCCAGGTGAGCCTCGCTTTCTGCAGGGCGTCTTGTGCCGCGCAGGGCTCACAGAAGGCGCTCTATAAGTGCTAAATGAATGAATGAGCCCGTCCCGTCTCCGTCTAGCCCTATCAGTCCTGAGTTTGATAGCGTTAAGGCCACCTTACCCCCACGCCACAGACTGGGGCATAAGGACACCCAGCAGGTATTTATTGGGCGCCTACTGTGTACCTGCAGGCCAGAGCGAGTGAGGACACGCAGGGACTTTATGCAGTTCTCCTTAGCACGAATAAGGCCAGAAAAATGGCAGAGATGGTGGGGGAGGCTTACAACTGGTGGCATTTGAGCTGAGGCCTGAAGAACTCACTGAAGTGGGGATTCAGGTAGTGGGTACTGGGAAATTGGGAGAAAACGTGAGAACAGGGTAGTAGCCAAGATCCCTCATACTAACAGTGACATTTTCAGGTCCAGGGTGAAAACTGCTCCACTTTGGCTCATTGAGTTATGTAAAGACGTCCACATGCTTCAGCACATCCATTTGTTCAGCCAGCGGTTACTGACTCTCTGTTATATGCCAGGCCTCTGGGTAGGTACAAGGGATACAGTTTGGGGCAGAGGTCAGCCAGGGGAGGCCCTTCTGAGGGTTCCTGGAGGCAATGACCTGAAAGACAAGATGTCATTGAACGCTGGGGAAAGAAGTGTCCCAGGCCAAGACAACAACCTATGCAAAAGCCCTAAGGCAGGAACAGGCTTGGCACATTTAGGGACCACAAAGGCCAGAGTCAGGTGAGGTGCAGCAGGAGGTAGCTGTTGGCCCAGAGCCTTTGCCTCAGGGTAAAGCATTTGGATTTTATGTGAGAGCAGTGGGGAGCCAGTGGAATACCACCACCTGATAGAACATTCTGCAACAATGGAAACATTGTCTGTGCTCTCCAGTACAGTGCCTACTAGACTCACATGGCTTCCAAGCACTTGAAATACAGGTAGTTCAACTCAGGGGCTGATTTTACATTTTCTTTCATTTTAATTAATGTAAACAGACACATTTGGCTAGTGACTGCTATCGTGGACATCGCAGCCATGAAGAATTTTCTGCAGGAGGCAGGAATATGTGCCAGGCCAAGAATGGGGTGAAGTACAGTGGGGGGTGGGGGAGTGGGGGCAGGGGAGTAATGGGCTTGATCACTAGAGTTGGTCAGATAATTCAACAGCTGATGTGATTGTCTCTGGTGTTTACAGTGGCTGGACTGAGACATGAGCCCCCGGTAGTACATCGTGGGACGGGAGTGTGCATCCACACATGGTTTGGCCCTGTGGTGACCACAGCAGCCCAGGCCGTCACCATGGTGAAGCTGTTGGTGGTCAAAATTCTTTGCATGGTGGGCGTGTTCTTCTTCATGTTGCTGGGTTCCCTGCTCCCTGTGAAGATCATTGAGACAGATTTTGAGAAGGCCCACCGCTCAAAAAAGATCCTTTCACTCTGCAACACCTTTGGAGGTGGGGTTTTTCTGGCCACCTGCTTCAATGCTTTACTGCCTGCCGTGAGGGAAAAGGTAAGGGCTCCATGGGTGATCTCAGCAGCCCTTGGCACCTTACAGCCAAAGGTCTCTGACACTTTTTCAATTCCAAGCCTAAACTTGGTGGGTGCCTTGACACCACAGAGGTGATGGGAAGTAGAAAATTTGCTGTGTGACCATGAGTTGGTTGCTTCTCCTCTCTGGGCCTAGATAAACAAGGGGTTTAAACTATATCTGGGGTTCTCAACCAGTGAGCTCATTAGTTGTTTCCTGACCAGACCACCTACCCTTGGTAGCGCACACTTCATCCTGATGCTGGGAGTTGTGGCCTTTCTTCAACTCCTGTATCAATCAGCTACTCAGCTACTGCTGCGTAACAAGTGACAATAAACTTAGCATCTTGAGACAACACACATTTATTATCTCACAGTGTCTGTGGGTCAGGGGTTGGATCCTCTGTTCCAGATTCTCAAGAGGCAGCAATTAAGGTATCTACCGTACTGTGGTATCATGTCAAGATTCAATTGGGGATGGGTCAGCTAAGCACATGTAGTTGTAAGGCGGGTTCAGTCCCCTCTTCGCTATCAGAGTCAGGGCCTAGTTTCTTCCTGGCTGTTGGCTGGGAGCTGCCCTCAGTCCCTTGCCCCATGGGCCTCCCCGACATGGCTGCTTGCTTTATCCTCAAGCTGCAACCTGTGCCAGATTTCTCACATTCGTATCTGTGAGAGAATGCTTTTGCATTGCACTATACTGCTAAGCTCATGTTCCTTTGTTATACAGGACAGGATATTCATTCACAGCATCGATAAGGTTAAATCAGAGTCTTGTCTGATGGCTTCTGCACCCCAATGCCATTTTCAAACCCCCCATTTACCAGGTTCCCACGGTGTCACCCCTTGTCACCCTCCTACCTCAGGCCTAGCCTGCTTTAATGGCCTTGTTCTTCCTTGTGCTCCTTCAGTGCACATGGCCTTCTCAGGGTCCTCCAAAGCCACTCCCATGCTGCACCCCTGCCCACAGTCTTCACACGCGTCAGAAGCTCGAGTCCCTCCCAGCCTTCACCCAGCCTCAGCCAGCAGCACCCATGGAGACCAGTGCCACAAGCCATGGCCTTTGTGTGTCGGCCTTGTCTTTTCCAATCCATAATTATCCCTCTGGGAGTAGTTTGTGTTTGTCATAAGCTTGCATTTCCCCCACTGGGGCACACGCAGGCCTCCATGAGACATTTAACAAATGAATGAAAGGGCTTTATAGAAGTACAGCTTTCTGCTGCAGCAAGGGTGATTCTGCCCCCAGGGGATAATAGGCCATGTCTGGGGACATCTGTGGTTGTCATCATGACTAGAGGTGTTCCTGACATCAAGTGAGTAGGTGTCAAGGATGTTGCTTAACACCCCACAGTGCCCAGGATGGCCCCCCACAGAGAATGAAGCTACTCTAATGTCAGCACCTTCCCCAACAAGTCATGACAACCAAAATGTCTCCAGACATTGCACCTGTCCCCTGAGGGCAGGATCGCCCCAGTTGTGAACTCGGTGTGTGTGCACGTATAGGTGCGCATGCATTCACAGGTTGTAACGAAGGTTGCTATGGGAAAGAAATGATTGGGGCACTTAGTGTAGGATGAGTACTTGAAAATTATATGTAAACCAAAATCTAAAGCATGAGCATCTATCAGCTGTGAGTAAAACTGAAGGAGGAACATTTTAGACAGAGGCAGAGTCCCAAAGCTGGAAAGACTCAGTGTGTGCAAACATCCTTATGAGTCCAGGGAAAATTAACCCAGCCTCTGAGGAGCCTACTGCACACCTTTCTGGACAGTGTCCAAAGCCTCACTGACCAGTGTGGCAGCTGCTTGCCATGCCTGGCTAGTCAAGTTTCAGTGAATTAAAATGACGTACAATTCAACCAACATGCCCATTCTCAGCCACACCAGCCATGTTTCAAGTCCTCATATGTGGCTAGTGGCTCCCATACCAGAGAGAAAATGTGTCTATTATCTAGAACATTCTTTTGAATGGCACCAAACTCAAGGGATATGATGGGTAGCTGACTGTGCTGGCAGGCATTTACCCAGGAGGACAGAGCCCCACCTGGGTTATATGGAAGCAAACCCTTGTAGGCATCGGGTCTGGAAAGGCTGGTTGATATCACAGTGGTAGAGGCTGGAAGTCCTAGATCAGGGTGTCGGCAAGACTGAGTCCTGAGGCTGTGAGGGAGAATCTGTTCCACACTTTCTACCAGCTTCTGGTGGCGTCAAGCAATGCTTGGCTTATAGGCGTGTCACCCAATCTCTGGCTCTGTCGTCACACGGTCATCTGCCTGTGTGTCTGTCTGTGTCTCCTCTGTCTCATAAGGACACCTGTCATTTGATTAAAGGCCCAGGATGATCTCATCTCAAGAGCCTTATCTTATGCGTGAGTTTCAGGAGGGGGCCAAAACAAAATACCACAAACTGGGTGACCTACACAACATTTATTCCCTGCCAGTGCTAGAGGCTGGAAGTCCAAAGTCAAGGTGCTGACAGAGCTGGGTCCTTCTCAGACCTTCCTTTTTCTGCCTTTCCACCAGTCCTGTTGGAGTAGGGCCCGCCGTGACGGCCTCTTTTTAACTGAATCAACATTTTAAGGACCCTCTCTTCTAATTAGTTTTGAGGTACTGGGGCCTCAGGGACTTGAATATATGAATTTTTATTTTAGGAGGACAAAATTCAGCCCTTAATAGTTTACTTTCTTTTAAAGATTTTATTTATTTATTTTTAGAGAGAGGGGAAGGGAGAGAGAAAGAGAGGGAGAGAAACATCAATGTGTGGTTGCCTCTCATGCGCACCCAGCTGGGGACCTGGGCCACAACCCAAGCATGTGCTCTGACCAGGACTGGTGACCCTCTGGTTTGCAGGCCGGCACTCAGTCCATTGAGCCACACCAGCCAGGGTGGCCCTTAATACTATATCAACACAGATCCTTCTTCCCAATAAAGCCATGTTTTGAGGTTCCAGGTGGACATGTCTTTGGAGGTCACAATCCAGTCCACTTTGGTGAGGACTATGACTCCCTTTTATTATACCGTTTTTGTTTAATTTGTGAAGGATGAACCTACCATCCCCTCCCTTTTTTCCTAACTTATATGAATTGGGCATTTCTGTGCTTTGCTCATTGAACAGTGAGGTCAGACGAACCCTGTTTGTGTTGGGTCCCTGCCTCTTAAACCCCTGTTGACTCTCTCCTCCCTCCCTCTCCCATGTCCTCCACTGCAGCTCCAGAAAGTTCTGAGTCTCGGGCACATCAACACTGACTACCCACTGGCGGAGACCATTGTGATGCTAGGCTTCTTCATGACCATCTTTCTGGAGCAGCTTATCCTGACCTTCCGCAAGGAGAAGCCTTCCTTCATCGACATGGAGACCTTCAATGCCGGCTCAGATGCTGGCAGTGACTCAGAGTATGAGAGCCCCTTCATGGGGGCTGCACGGGGCCACGCACTCTACATGGAGCCTCACACCCACAGCCACGGGCTGAGTGTCCAGGAGCTGTCACGCTCCAGTCCCCTGCGCCTCCTCAGCCTGGTCTTTGCTCTGTCGGCCCACTCCATCTTTGAAGGCCTGGCCTTGGGCCTACAGGAGGAGGGGGAGAAGGTGGTGAGCTTGTTCGTGGGTGTGGCCATCCATGAGACACTGGTGGCTGTGGCCCTGGGCATCAACATGGCCCGGAGCTCCATGCCCCTGAGGGAAGCGGCCAAGCTGGCTGTCACCGTGAGCGCCATGATCCCTCTGGGCATCAGTGTTGGCCTGGGCATCGAGAGTGTGCAGGGCGTTTCCAGCAGCGTGGCTTCAGTGCTGTTGCAGGGCCTGGTGGGTGGCACCTTTCTCTTTGTCACCTTCTTTGAGATCCTGGGGAAGGAACTGGAGGAGAAGAATGACCGCCTGCTCAAAGTCCTCTTCCTGGTGCTAGGCTACACCGTGCTGGCCGGCATGGTCTTTCTCAAGTGGTGAACTTCCCGTTGCCATTGTTACTCATCGTAGTCACCCCGCCCTGTGGGAGCCCCAGGCTGGACATAGGCCGTTTCCCCCAGCGGGGAGCTCAGGCCCTCAGCTACTGCCTGTGCACAGAGGGACCACCCAGAACCAAACTGGACCCTAGATTCTACACCCCAAGCCTCAGGGTGACACTACTATTTGTAAAATACTTCACTTAAAGGTATTTACCAAAACTGTGTGACCATGTCAACCTGGGCATGGGGATCTGGCAACTCATATGGGAGTCAGGGCTGGGCATCCACATGGGGTCAGGGCAAGAGCCTCCCCTTCCCCACACAAATGAAGACCAGGAGAGGAGGGAGGCTCTGAGGCCTCTGTCTTCTGCCCCCAACTGGCTCTGTCGCTAACAGAGGAGGCCACCAGCATGGAGAGTCCATTCTGCAGTTAGATGGGACATCTCTGTGATCCCTGCCACCTGAAGCCTTGCCTACATGGGGATGGGCAGGGTCCTGGGTGCGCAGGACCACCCTCTCTGCCTTCTGGTGCTGACCCACCTGTGGGGAGGTTGCCCTCCTGGGGGTTGGTGCTGGGCCGGCGTGAGCATGTGGGTTTCCTGAGGGAACAGACCCATGTGCCGAGAGATGTGCAAGAGGGGCCAGGAGGCAGCTTTGCCATTGGTTCATAGCCCCGTGTATGGCCAGGGTCTCTGGGGCAAGAGAGACCCTTCAGGTTGTCAGGTAGGGGCCACAAGACTCAATTCGCCCCACTAGACACATGAAGGAAGCCAGTCCCAGGTAGTGCAGGAGGGCAGAGACTAACAGAGTGGCTGGTATAAACTGGGCGCCGGGGCAACCTCTCATTAGCTTCCATTGTTGTCCCGGTAACCTGGAGTGTGCCTGGGGAGTAGGAGTGGGCTGAGCATTTCTTGGGGGATTTGCTTGGCCTCATTTGGAGGTATGGCTGGAGGGTGCTTGGGCCCAGTGATCTGGGCTGCGTACTGCCTGGCTTCAGCTTCTCCCAGCTTTGTCCTTGGCTGCTAAGGGCCCATTCCTGCCTCCTGACTTGGCTGGGAGGCCCAGGGCCCAGGTGTGCGCCTTTCTGAAATCTTGAATTTCCTTCCTGTGCCCAACCAGTGCCAGGAGGAACGGCAATGGGGCCATTTAAGCTCCCTGACAAGGACAGGTCCCTCCCCATGGCCCTGGGCTCATGGGGCCTCTGGTTGTCACTCTGGCCACGTTGGGAGCTCCAGGAGCAGCTAGTTGATTCTCCAAGAGTGGGCACCCCAGGGGCTGATCTGCTGTTGCCTGCTTACCCCCCTGGGCATCGAGGTACAAGAGGACACCTCCTCTCCCATGGCCCCGGCCCCCTCTGTTGCGAGAGTCTGGGGGAGCAGGGATGTATGTTTGAAATTCCCCACTTTTACTCTGTTGGCTCTCACTGGTGCTGTCAGAAGTATTGGCCATTTCTAGGAACTTCTAAAATTTTCACTGGGGACCCATTTGCTGACCCTGCATGGCCTGGCCCTGACCCCAAGCCAGGAAAATGACCCCAACCCCATGGGTGTGGGAAGGTCATCCTCTTTGCAGTGTCCTAAACCCACTCCTGTGGCCTCCACCTGCCCCCACTTCACCCAGGAACTAGAAGGTTCCAGGTGGGCAGGTCACCATGAAGCGACCAGACTTGAGCCTGCCTTTAGGTGGGGGGACGGAACTGTGCAGGGGACCAGATAGAGGCACCAGGGCCTCCCATACAGGAAGGCTCAGGGGCCCCCATTCCCCTGAATACAGCAGGGACCCCACATAGGGGCAGAGCAGTCTGCTCCAGGGATCCCCAGCTGCATACCCCTTACCCCCACCACCGAAGGCTCACACAGCTGCCTCCACACCAGCCAATTGCTCCCTGAGGTGATCCTGGTGATACCACAGCCCCTCCAGTCCCCATGTCCCCGTCTTCTGTCCCCAAAGAGAGCCTTCGAGGTCATGTTGTTCTCCCCTCACTCTGAGCTGGCTTCTAGACTAGCAGGTCCAGGAAGGGCATGGCCCTTCCAGTGAGGAAGGAAAGACCCAAGTGTCCCCTTCGTCTGCCCTTCTGTTGGGGCATCACTACCCTGGGTCCTGTCATTCTCAGCTCCTCAGTGTGCCTGTGCCTGTCCTGCCTTTGTTTACTGGGTTGCAGCTGCTCCCAGCTGCCCCTCTCCCTAAGGTCCCATCAGCCCCAGGAAATCTGCTTCTAGGCCCCATGGTGACACTGAGCCTCTGAGAGGTTTGGGCTGGTGGGGTTGCAGGAAAGTACAAGGGCTGTCCCACCAGCCCCCAAAGGGGCACCGGCTGTCCCTCCTGCCTACAACGGTCAAAGGTGCAGGGTCAGCCCTGGGATCTGCTTCCAGGAGCCACCGTGGGTTGGCCAGCCACGGGAGTGATGTGTCTGTCTTGGCTGATTTGGGTCAGCTTTCCCCACTTTGGCCAGGAAACTGAACATCTCCACGGTGGTGTAAGAAGAGTGGTTGGCCCACCTGGCGGAGGCAAAAGAAGCAACACTCAATGAGGTCCATCTGCCAATGGCCAAATCCAGGGTCTTCTAAGGCCAGCTCAGTGGCTCCACCCCCCACCAGCTTCGACAAGGGAGCACTGCCATATGATCAGAGGAGCTTTGCTTGAATAAGACTGTAGGTCAATTACCACCTGAGGCCCTGAATCAGCACTCACCACAAAACAGGACATCGGCCACAAAAGGTTTCTCCATCTCTATAAACTTGGTATCAAAGAGATGCCACATGGCCTGTGGACACAGATAGTCCTCCCTCTTGGGGGTTTTAGTGAACTCATTCTCAATCCAGGTGATTCTGCCTCCAGGGGACACTCGATAATGTCTGGGGACATTGGTTGTCACAACATGAGGTGCTCCTGGCATTGAGCAGGGGGGCCAGGCATGCTGCTCAGCACCTGACACACCCCCAAGAGTGAACCAGCGGGGCTCAGTGCCCTCTGCTGTCTGCCCCAAACAGGGGGTCACAGCACAGGCGGCAGCTGGATTGAGTCGACCTGGTTCCTCTGCTTGATCTGGAGACAAAAGGGAAGAAAATTAGAAGGCGGCATCCAGACCTCATGGATTGAATCAACCATAATAACAGTGTGTTGGGGCTTCTGTTGTTTGCTGTTTGCGTTTCTTGTGGAGAAGTTGTTATCGTGGGGTGGGGAAGGGAGAGCACCAATTTATGGGCCTGTTTGCATCTTCAGAGCCCAAAAAGCAGGCAATGAACTAGATGATGCCTCCCAGCACACACCAGACATGCCCTGGCCACCACTGTGGATCCTCAGCCCCCCTAAGAGGGGTGTGCCCTCTATCTGTTCCAGCCCATGCCCTCCCTGAGCTGCCTGCCAACTTGAGAACAGAGCCAGTGACCAACCCATCTGATCTTCCCAGAGCTGCCTGCAGGCAGGGAGGGGTTTGGGCTCCTGAGAGCGGAGGGGGGCTGCTGCAGGGTATGTGAGTGGTTCTGTGAAGACCCTAGAACCCTTCTCTGGGCTGTCAGGGTACTGAGGCCAAATTGGGCGTGAGCAGGGATACCCACTCTGTCCCTATCACCCTCAGGTTTCCACAGCTCCCTGAGCAAAAACAGCCTACGTGGGAGGCCTTGGTGTTCTGGCCTTGGGCTAAAGTGATCACTGCATACCCAGACTGGCAGGAGAGAATGGGGCTGGGAAGGTGAGTAGTTCAGAGCCCCTGATTTTGGGGGGTGCATGGGGGCACACCTTAGGAGCTGTTTTTTGAGGAGAGTACATAGCCACCGTGGATGAAAGGCCCTCTCCCTTGAGGGGCTGGCTGACAGGTCCAGCAACTCTGGCCCAACAAGCTGGACCCAGAGCAGGGTCTCCCCCGTGGGCACTGGGGTGCCAAGTCATTCTCTGTGGGGGGCTATTTGAACACAGATGTTGAGCAGCATCCCTGGCCACAAACCTTGTGCCAGGAGCACAAGGTATCACCCCTCATGTGGCAATCACAGATGTCCCCAGACCACCCATTGTCTCCTGGGGACAGGATCGCCCTGGAATCTGTGGAAATGATCCACAGAAGGCAGCTCACATTCTAGGGAGGGAGACATATCATATCAATATCAGGGAGCAAAAAGAGCCCCAAGGACAAAAAGCAAAGTAGGAGGAGGTGGGGACAATTTTAGCAGGGACAGCTTTAGCAGCTTGGTCAGGGAGGAAATCTGTGAGGGCTGAGTG
This sequence comes from Pteronotus mesoamericanus, assembly GCF_021234165.1. NCBI lineage: Eukaryota > Metazoa > Chordata > Mammalia > Chiroptera > Mormoopidae > Pteronotus > Pteronotus mesoamericanus. Next base: position 211,054 of record NW_026555047.1, read on the forward strand.
TGAGTCACAAGATGGGGGAAAACCTTTTCCACCAGAGGAAGCAGCCCGTGCAAAGACCCTGAGGTCTTTCTGCAGGTCACAGTTCTTTTTTCTGATTGACTAAAGCAGCCCTGGCTCTCAGTAAAAAGACCCAAGAGTTGAAGGTATTCGTCCTGCCCCTGGTGAAGCCTTCAGTAACCCCACTCCTTGAAGACGATGATCACAGCACAGCTCATATACAGAGCAGTAAGTCACTCAGGACTCTTCCAGGGGCCAGGCGGGTGGCTTCAGTCAGGACCTGGCATCTTCCACCCTGGGGCGGGGGCCAGCTCCTGCAGATGCTGACCAGGGGAATTTAGACTCATGGATGCCAGCCCATTCATTTTTCCATGCAAATCGGGTTTTGGCAAATGATCTTATTTTTAAAGTGTTGACACCAAACTTAACAAATGAAACACCTTGGTGGACCAAGCTGCATCAGTGAGAGGCCATTATGGGGCTCAGCCTCTGCTTTGCCTGCATAATTTCATTAATCCGGGGAGCACAGAGAGCAGAGAATTTGACCCAGCTGCCTACCTTTCACCAGGCAGCTGTGCTGGGATGGGAGCAGGGCAGGGGGATAAATGAGGCAGTGTGGCCCCAGCCTGGAACATTGGGACAAGGAGAAGTCCCATGGGATGCAAGGCCAGGTGAGCTGGGACTGTGCAGGTGAGTGGCTGTCCTTTGCAACTGAGAGGACTTCTGCAGGACAGGGACAGCTGAAGGCCAGGTGCAGGACCCTGGGCCAGAAGGCTGGGTTGTAGCTTCAAAGCCCAGCGGAGTGCCAGTCACAGCCCAGCCTTTTCCCAGCTGAGCCACCTCTGGTGGACCGATTCCCTTCTCTGCACCTCGGTTTCCAGAGGGGTCACAGCTGATGGCTCCCCCACACACATCTCTACACTCATGAAAGCCAGAGCTATCCAGGCTGGCCATGGGGAAGGAGATACCACTGCCCTAGGTTGGGGTGCTGGGGTGGAGAGCTGGGCCCCTGTGCCCCAGGGAGAATGAGGAGAGGACTCTGGGGCCTGTCTTCCCCTGGCTCCAGAGGCTGAGAGCCTGGCCTGAGACCTATAAATAGCAACTGCAGAATGGCACTGCTGTTGTGCCCACGATCCTCTGTATGAGTCAGCCTGTCCCGGCCTGGGCTGGCGTCTGGAGGAGCCAGAAATCGGCTAGAGGCCTGGCCCGGCACCAGTGGGTCATGCAGGAGACAAAGGCAGGCAGGCAGGCAGAGTAGTAGGAAGTTGGGCTGTTGTCTCAGCCTCTGTGTACCCAGCAGCCCCATGTAGGTGGCCGTCATCCCAATTGCTCCCAGCAGCCCTGAGAGGGCAGACAACAGTGATCCTCATTCACAATGGGGAAACTAAGGCTCAGGCAGTGACTGTCTGCCCACCACACTGCCTCCACGTCTGGTTGACAGCACCCCAAGATGAAGGGTGGGGGCCACCCTCTAAGGCACCTCACAGGGCCGAGGACAGGGCAGGAGGGAGATGTGCAAGGGGAGGTTGGGAAATCATGAGCTCACTAGTTGTGAAGGGACTTGAACAACAGGCTGAGAAGCTGGACCTTGACCCTCAGACAAAAAGGGATACGAGCGGCCTCAGAGCAGGGGAGGCCCATGTTCAAGGCTGGGGGTTGAATGCCAGAATGGAAGAGGGCAGACATGGAGGGCTGGGAGGCGAGGCTAGGAAGGAGGCAGTGAGACTGTCCTGGCAGGAGAGGCCTGGAGATGCAGTGGAGGGGCTGAGTCAGGGAGAAAAGAGGCCCTTCAAGCCCAGAAAAGTCAGCCTCAGCCAGAGCCACAGAAATAGTGGGTCAGCAAAAGTCAAGGAACCAAGAGCCAGAAGGGCCCTGGGACTCCAGCTGCCCATCTGCTCACATACCTCACGTGGAGGACCGCACCACCTCCCAAAGAGCCTCTTTCACCTTCCAACTGCTCTGACCCCAGAAAGCCCCTCCTTGCGGGACCCTAGTGTCAGCTTCCCCATCAAGGGGTGCCTCCCTTTCACAGGCTTGGGCTCTGAAGCTGTCTCACACCCACCGCTGGCCGGTTGTTGCACCCCAAAGTCCAGTCTCCTCTGAGATGAGCCTCTGCTCTCTGGTCTTCAGGAGGGAGTGGGAGATGGGCATCCTGTGAACTTAAACGTGGACACAGACATGTCAAACGCACAGGCACTTTCCAAAGGTGAACATTTATTCTCAGAGTTATCTATTTGAAGAAGACCTATATTTTCATACCAGAAAACCAAAAACTCATTCCTGTCTAACCTCCCTTGTTCACCCCCACCTTCAAATGGAACCCCCCAGACTCACCAAGAGCCCACCTGCCAAACCCCGCCCACCCATGGGCTGCCCTTAGGGGCACCAATCCAGATGGAGGCCCTCTTCACTTCCTTTCTGTCTCTCCAGCTCACAAACCCCTGGGACAGGGGAGTGGTCTCCACGTACATCCTCACTGCCCCAAGCCCTCTGGGACTCTCTCTGCCTCCCTTACGCATCTATTTATTGGTTTTCTTTTTAATTTTTATTGAATGTATTGGGATGACATTGGTTAATAAAATTATATCGCATTTATTGGTTGATTATTCCACTAACGTACCTCCTCTGGAGCGGGTTCCTGAGCTGGACCACGATCCGAGCCCCTCCCGCCCCCCCGCCAAGATGTCCTATTCTGCTACCCCAGCCCCCTTATCTGCAGTTCTGCGAAAGGCCTCGTCCCTTTGTCCCTGGGGTGACTTCGATTCTTCCTCCTTCTTGCCCATCACCTGGTTTTCGGGGTAACCCTGAGCAGGCCAGCTGCCGCTTGGGGCTCTGGAAAAAGCAGACCCTACTCCATTTGCGCCCCTTCGTCCTAGCTACCTCTCCGGGGACCGGCCCCCGTGCGCGGGCGGGAGTCCGGGCGGGGCTGTACGCTCGCGGGGCTGGGCGGGGGCCCTGGGCTGGGGTCCAGGGCTAGGGACGCAGGGTGAGGGTCCAATGCTAGGGGGGCGGGGTGGGGATCTGGGTGGGGCTGCGCGCGCGGGCGGCGGGGCTCGGGGCGGCGGTGACCTTGGCCGGGGGCGCGGGTCCCCGGGGAGGGGCGGAGCGCGGCGCCCAGCGGGCGGGCGGGGACGGCGCGGGCACGGCGGCGGCTCGGGCGGGCGGCGGCGGCGGCGGCGGCGGCGGGAGCGCGGGGGGCGGCGGCGCCGGAGCGGACACGGAGCCGGCCAGCAGCAGCCGCGGCGGCGCCGCACGGACGAGCGCCCAGGTAGGCGACTGGGGCGGGGGCCGGGGCGCGGGCCTGCTGCATCCCACTAGCCCGGCCCGCGGGGCCCTTCCCTGCGCGCCTCTCCTTTGTCCGAGCCCCACCCTCCTGGCCAGAGTGAGGGGCCAGGCCCTCCTCCGCCGGACCCTGCTCCGGAGCCCCTCCCGAGTCCCTGTCCCGGCTGCCCTCCGGTCCCACCTTGGACAGCTCCCGCTCTTCGTCCTCCCCTCCCCCACGCTCCCCTCAGGGCGCTCTTGCGGCCAGGCCAGCCCTTTTCCAGCCCCTCTAAGCCCCGCTGTCTGGGTTGGTCGTCCTGCTCAGCCAGGACCCCTCCACGGGGAGCCGCTGGGGCCCTGGGCCTTTCTCACCCACCGCTACCGGCTCAGCCCTCCCGCCCTCTCCACCAAGCCCTCCGTCATTCAGGAGACCCACGCTGGTGGGGCCCCCTCCCCTACTACTTAGATCCTCCGTTGGCCAAGGAGAGCACCTGGGCTTGCTCCCCTGAGTGTGTGTCTCCTCTCTCAGCCCCCTAGACCAGGCCCGCTCTCATCAAGCCCCTCCTTAGTTCTGGTCAAACATGGCCTCCCCCCACCCAATTTGGGCAAGCATCCCCCCCCAGGCCCTCCCCTGGGTCCAGCCTGCTTTCTTGCACCTGAGGTCACTGCAACTTCCCCAGTTGGGCTCTGGGGACCTAGGGCTCGGCTGGTGCCCTACAGGGGAGTCTCAGGGTGGGCCGCTTTGCACAGGGGGAGGACCCCTGCCTGTGAAGCCAACCAAGGCTGGTTCAAATCCTGCCCTGCTCTGCCACCTCCCTGCTCTGTGACCTTTAGCCAGTGCCCCGCCTTCAGTGATCAAGATCCTTTCCCCAGACCCCTCCCCTTCAGGAGGTGAGGGTGGTTTTCAAAAAGCATGAGCTGGGTGCCTGGCATGGGCTGGGGCAACTGAATGGGGCTCCTAGTTAGGGATCCCAGGTCCCTCTTGGAAGACACCCTTGACTGGCCTGGAGCTCTGCCAGGGGGTCCGTACCCAGAACAAAGCGAGAGCTTGGCCTGGGACAGCAGAACTGATGGTCACTGGCCACCTTGGGTCCCCACGCCAGTTGTGGCTGTGCCTGACTGCACACCGTGTGCCTGTTCCTCAGGGCACCTGCCCAGAAAGAGCAGTGACTGCAGAGCTGGTTGGCACATGTCGCCAGCCGCCCACCCAGCGTCCTCGCATGCGGACAACTGACATGCATGTCACCATGTCACCAACATGCCTAGTGGTCAATCAGGAGTTACTGCTAGTAGAGCTCCTGGAAGTTTGGCTGGCACTTAATTTGTGGAGTATATGCTGGCTGTTACTTTTATTGTATATATTTTTCTGATAAACCTGATACCTTTCGTCATTCAGAACATGCCTTCCCAGGCCAAGTGCTGTACACTCTGAGCCCCCGTGATCAATAATCCTGATTGTCCATCCTTATAGAGGCACCCTTGTGCCAAGCCCTTCCTAAGGACTTTCTCCAGCTTATCACACTCAACTTCCGGGAGTGGGTACTACAACTGCTTGAGTTTCACAGAGAAAACTGAGGCTCAAGGACACCAGTCAGGCTCACACTGTTGGGTCTTAAACACACACACACACACACACACACACACACACACACACTCACGCACTTAAGTGAAGTGACTTAGCTGAGTAGTGATCCTATTGTGTCTCTTCTCTCTCTGTGGTCCAACACCCATGCTTAGAGACAGCTGGAAAGGAGGAAGGGATGGGGTCTTTCCTGCTCTCTATAAATAAGGACCCCTGGCTCCCACCCCGAGCCCTTGGCTCCTTCTCCACCTCTGTCATTGCAGGAATTGCTATGCTGTGTGAACTCCCGAGGCCGCTGGACCTCTCTGAGCTCAGGAAAGGGAGAGATGATAAGAGGACCCCCTCCTGGGGAGCTCTGTGCCTGTGTACACAGATGTATTGGACCTGAGCAGGAGGCCAGGGAGGGCAGACCATGGTCTGGGTGCAGGGTTTAGAGAGTAGGTATTTTTCTCTTTGGCCTCCGTTTTAACTTTCTCATCTCCAATCTGGGCTGTGCATCCCTGCCTCTCAGGGCTGCTATGGGAAATCGGTGTCATGATTTGCACATGGAGGTTCTGGAGCCTCCAGCATTAGGATCAAGCTTATGGGATGAGGGCACAAGAGTGGCTCCAAAATGTGGTGCCCAAGGCCACTAATTAATCATTCTCAGGGCTGAAGCCCTGCCAGCTGCATTTTAAAGATGCCCCATTACGGGTCTCCCACAAGGTTAAGGAGCCTCTGGGCTAAGGGGAACCTGTAATTTTTGGAGAGAGGCATCATGTCACTTACTTTGCAGAGGAGGAAACTGAGGCTGAGCATCTTGTCCAGGTCATAGAGCCAGGCCTGCTGGAGCCCACAGCCAAGCTGGGGAGAGAGGGAAAAGCCCGTGCAGCCTGGGGGGGTGGGGCGGTGGCTTGGGGAGCGTGCATGTGGAGGAAAGAGTCACCTTCACGTCTCTTCCAGCTTGGAGTCCTCTGGGAAGGAGCTTAGGCCCCAGATTTTGTGGGAACGAAAACCAGCAAAGGGGTCTGGCTCTGAGCCTGCATGCAGGGCAGAATTGCACAGTCAGCCAAATCCACCAGAAGGCCTTCCCAGGACACAGGAGAAATGCCACCTCCTGTGAGAAGCCACCCCTCCTGGGCTGTTACCTCTTGGCCGGGTGGCCTTTTGAATCTGACACTCCTCTCTGTACAGGGTCGGCCTGGGGTCCTAGCAGCTGGCACAAGCCCTCCCAGCTCTGCCCCCCACCCCTGGTGTGGAAGATGCCTGAGCAGAGTAATGACTACCGGGTGGTGGTGTTTGGTGCCGGTGGTGTGGGCAAGAGCTCGCTGGTGCTGCGCTTCGTGAAGGGCACATTTCGAGACACCTACATTCCCACTATTGAGGACACCTACCGGCAGGTGATCAGCTGTGACAAGAGCGTGTGCACACTGCAGATCACTGACACCACAGGCAGCCACCAGTTTCCAGCCATGCAGCGGCTATCCATCTCCAAGGGCCATGCCTTCATCTTGGTCTTCTCAGTCACCAGCAAGCAGTCGCTGGAGGAGCTGGGTCCCATCTACCAGCTCATTGTGCAGATCAAGGGCAGTGTGGAGGACATTCCAGTCATGCTGGTGGGCAACAAATGTGATGAGACGCAGCGGGAGGTGGACACCCGCGAGGCCCAGGCTGTGGCCCAGGAGTGGAAGTGCGCCTTCATGGAGACATCGGCCAAGATGAACTACAATGTCAAGGAGCTCTTCCAGGAGCTGCTCACGCTGGAGACACGCCGGAACATGAGCCTCAACATCGATGGCAAGCGCTCCAGCAAACAGAAGAGGACAGACCGCATCAAGGGCAAATGCATCCTCATGTGAGCCTGGGACGCCCGCCTGCAGCCAGCCTCTGTCCTGGCCCCTGTTCTGGCCCCATGCCTCTCCCACACCACCCTGCAGCCACTGCCTTCTCCTCCTCTCCCCTTCTCCCCCCCACCCCCCGCCACTTCTCTCTCTACCCCTCTTTCATCACCTCCACGTCTCTGCCGTCATTCAACATCCCGATGGGGACACCGAGGCCCTGGTGAGCCCTGCAGGTCTGGGGCTCCAAGCCAGCTCTCTCGCAGCCCTCTGCCTTCCGCCCCATCTCTCTCCCCGACCCGCCTGTCTGTACTCCCAAAGCCAAGTGCTAGAAGTGACCCCCTCGATCTGCACATGGGAAAATGGGAAAGCTGCCTGTCCCTGTGGGATCGAGGACAGTGGGTTTTCCAATCTCTCTCGGGCTCCCTTTCGCCCAGGACCTCCATGTCTTTTCCTTTCCCTTGCCTGCCCCCAGCCAGACCTTTGCTGCCCCCACCCATTAGATCACTGTGACTTTGCCAGGAAGGGAGAAGTTGAAATGCACTTGGACCTCAGATTTTGTTTTCTCCTATTTGGTGTTTAACATACACCCCCTCCCACTCCACACCTCCATTCCTCATGACCTCTGGCCTGTGCTCTCTACCCTGGGTCCCAGACCACCCCTCTCACCTCTGTCCCCACAGTTTGAGGGGAGTGGCTTGCAGGATGGGCCTCAGGCCACCAGGCAATAACCACAGGGCCTGCAGCTGCGCCTCCCCGCCCGGAGCCCCACCCTTCTCACAGCCTGGGCCTGGGTGCAGGCAGGGTAGGCCCAGGACTGGCCGGCGGCCACAGAACAACTTGGGGACTGCCTGGTGTGAAGGGGGGGCCTTTCTGGACACGGCCCACAGACAGGGATTGGCACAGCGTGTCACCAGTGAGCCCCAAGCGGGGGCCTGGGGTTCTGGGTGGAATGCCTGGGGCCCCATCCAGTGGCAGGTGACTTGTCTCACCATGAGCAGGATCTGAGAGGGCTTAAGGTAGAACCCTGCCAAGCCTACCTTCTGCCACCACCTGCACCCCAGAGAAGGGAACCCCAGGAAGGCGTGTATCCTGGAGTCGGGGTGACTGCAACCATGAGATTCTGAGTGTTTTGGTGTATGTGTCTAGATAACTCGATAGTCATGAGACCCTGTGGGGCTGTGTCTGACAATGAAGGTGACCTGTAGGCCTGGGGCGGGGGGAGTGACCATTGGATGGTGTATTTGTGCAAATTGCTGTGTAGGGGCCAATGTGTCTACACATGTGTCCGTGTATGTGCCCGTGTTTGTGTCTGACACTGGGGTGGTATGCACGTGTGACAGTCTGTGTATATAATAACATAGGGGTGGGTAGTGTAGTTGTTTACAGGTCGGGGTATTTGTGATGTAACAGCATGCATGTGACCGTAAGTGCCTGTGTTTTCGGGAGGGCGTGATATGATTTATCAGAAAGCAACTATGAACCTGTTCATTCTCACCATGTGAGGAATAGTAACCCTGTCTTACTCCATAGCAAGGTGTATATAGTCAGCTACAGCTACGTAACAAATGACGGCAAGCTCAGCAACTTGACACTACACGCATTTATCACCTCCCAGTTTCTGTGGTTCAGGAGACCAGGCAGGGCTTATCTGGATCCTCTGCTCAGGGTCGTACCAGGCTGGAATCAGCGTGCTTCCAGGCTTCGGTCTCATTCGAAAGCCTGCCTGGGGAAGGACCCGCTGCCCAGCTCAAGTGCTTGTTGGCGCCACTCAGTTCAGTTCTCTGTAGCTGCGGGACCGAGGGCCTCAGTTGCTCGCTGACCGTCTGCAGGAACTGCCCTCAGGTCCCTGCTCAGGAGCCTCTCCCTGGCCTCTTGCAGCACTGGGTGTCATTGGATGCCAGGAAATTGCATGTGGATGTGCTTGTGTGTGCTTGTGCATGCTGAGACTGAACTGCACATGTGTGTGTGAGAGAGAGAAGCCGTGAGGCTGTCTAATCATGTGACCACATGGGACTGTATGTGGATAAGAAGTACCATTTGTGTCCAACTTAGTAACAGTGTGTTTATTTTTTTTTCTTTGTTAATGTGATCGCTCACTCCGCAGATGTTTATGGGGCGCACTATGAGAGAGAGGGAATGTGTGTGAGTGCGTGTGACCGCCAGGCACATGGACAGGCCCATGGAAGGGATGGTAGCATTCTGTCTAAGCACAGCTGAGTCCTCTTATCCTGTGGCAGGTCCAGGGTCCACCAGCAGCTGGTGATGCCCCTCCCCCACCCTTGGAGTGGTTCCTGGGCCTTGAAGGTGCCTGAGTGGGTGAGGCTGGGCAGGGGTCTGCAGCCCTTTCTCAGGGACACACCCTGATAGCACAATCTCCCTGGGGCCCCGCCCCTCCAGGCTTCTTCCACCTCAGGCCCTACCCTGACCCTGGGGACAGAGGGGTCTGCAGCAGGAGGGGACAGAGCCTGCCCTGGCTGTTGGCTTTTCCTGCCTGGGTATCCCTGGGTCTGGGGACCGTGCCAGGCGCCAGGCCATGCTTGCCGTGATCCCACCCCTGCCCCCTCTCCCTCCGCATGTGGGTGCCCCCACCCCCTGTTGTGGGGTCTGTTTAGCATTTGCTCTAGAAATAGTCTTCCTGCAATAAAGAAGTGGATCCTCCATTCCCCACTGGTGCTCCTTCTTTGGGGGTATGGGGGTCAGCTTCCATCTGCAAAGGATGAGGGCATGAAGGGTGGGAAGGTGAGGGATGGAGGTGAGGGATGGAAGAGGTGCGGGATGGGTCAATAATGGAGGTGAGGAAGAGAGGAATGAAGTGGGTGGTGAGAGTCAGGTGGGTATGGGGAGGGGAGGGATGAGGATGGGACAGGTGGGAGGGCAGTGAGGAAAGAAGGAGGAGCAGGAGCAGTCTGTGATAGATGCTTCTGCCAGCCACGTCTCTGTGTGGCTCTGGCCCAGGCTTCTCCCCAAGGCCTCAGTTTCTCATTCACTCTGCACAGTTTCTCATTCACCTGGGGCACCTTCCCTGGACTTTCTGTGAATGGGTGATTTCTCTGTAGGGCTCACAGAGGGGGTGAGTAGGGGTGCTCACAAAAGCTCAGGGTGGGGAAGAAGGAGCAGAGAAGGACCGCCCTCCTCTCCTTTCCACTTGTCTCACGTGACTTCTCGTCTGCCATTCCAGCCTCCTTCCCACTCATTCACACCAGGCCAGGCAAGCATCTCAGAGCAAAGGGATAAGGTCTGGTTCAGGAACAGATTGGGAGGAAGAACTGAAACACCATTCATTCATTCATTCATTCATTCATTCTTCCAGTATGTAATAGGCACCAACTGTGTGCTTGGACCGTCCCTGGATGTTGGACACATAGCAATGACAGATTCAAACCCCCGGTCCCTATCCTCTCAGAGCTTATAACCTGCTAGGAAAGAGGACATCATCCCCCTGCCAAAGAATTGAATTGGATCATTTCAGATACATGCTGTGAAGAAGGAAAATCTGGAACACAAAAGTGACATGGGGGCAGGAGTGTGGGTGGTTAGGGAGGCCAAGCTGACACAGAAGGTGACATTGAGCTGACACAGGAAGGCAAAGTAGAGGCCAGCCCCAAGAGGATGATCTGGGGTAGAGCACGAGGCTGGGAGAAGGACCTGTGCAAAGGCCCTGAGGCAGGAATCAATGAAAGCCAGGGTGGCAGAAGAGGAGTGAGGGAAACGCAGAAGCCAAGATCAGAGAGGTGAGCAGGGTGGAACAGCCCAGTGGGCTGTGGGAAGAGTATGGGTTTTTATGAAAAGGCCAATGAGATGACAAGGGAACATCATGGTCCCCACAAGAGACCTCACAAGCCGTGCTGATGCTACACTTATTTTAGCCAGTTCAGGAGATCAGGCAGGCACTATGAGCTCTATAGTACATGGACAGGAACCCACAGGGCTTTAGTTCCTGTCTGCTAAATGGCTTAGGGCTGAATTTACAAGCTTATAAGCAGGGGCAGGACTAGATGAGGGGAGAGATGTACTCACCAGGGGTGTAAAGCTTAAAGGAGGGGGTGCCAAAAATCTCAGCCGTCAAGAAACAGCAAAAGAAGCCATGAGAAACAATGAATCAATCTTTTTTTTTTTTTTTAAATCCTCACCTGGTATGTTTCTATTGGGGGGGGGGGAGAGAGAGAGAGAGAGAGAGAGACACGGGTTGGGGGCAGAGCATCATCGATGTGAGAGAGAAACAGCGGTTGGCTGCTCCTGGTATGTGCCCTGACTGGAAATCAAACCACAACCTATGTATGTGCCCTGACCAGGAATTGAACCCACATTTTGGTGCACAGGACGATGCTCCAACCAACTGAGCCACCCAGCCAGGGCTGCACCGGTCTTTTACATAAGGACAGGATTTAACAGGGCCTGGGCTAGGGAAAAGCAAGGGACGTAGTTTGCACAAGTGCAGAAGTACATTTTGTCTTTCTTGAAAATTTTGGTGTTTTGTTCATTCTAGATTATCTCAGCATTTATTTTGACATTTTAAAATATATCATTAACATAGTATTTCTCCTGACCGCGAGTGCTCCCCCCCCACTTTTTAGGTTTTGGATTTGAGTAAAATGCATTATTTCTCTCACCCTAGTCCCGACTCTGCCTGCGCAGGTTTTTCATCCAGGTGCTGCATCCAGCTGCTGCAGGAATCACCAGACCTTCTGATTTTTCTAGAGATCCTGGAATCTGGATTTCTTTTTATGAAGCATTTTTAAATGTTGGCAATGAATTTTTTATAGAGATTTTATTTACTTTATTTTTAGAGAGAGGGGAAGGGAACGAGACAGAGAGAAACAAACGGTTGCCTCTCACACACCCCTAAGTAGGGCCCTGGCCCCGCAACCCAGGCAAGTGCCCTGACTGGGATTGGAACTAGCAGGCCGACGCTCAGTCTACTGAGCCGCAGTAGCCAGGGCAAATTTTGGCAATGAATTTAGAATTTTGAAAGGATGTGTGGGCCACATCTCGCCTGTCCCAGGATAAGTTTGAGACCCTTGTTCGTACAGTAATTCCTCTGAGGGAACGTAAGCTAGGGAGTGAGATGCCTGTCTCGGGTGCTTAGTTCTCTCTGAGCTGCAGGGGAGGAGCAGGGATATTCCTGCAGGGATCAGAGGACCCTTGGGGTGTCCAGCTGCGAGGCCAGCCGCTCAGATCACAAAGCGTCAGTGTTGCACCACGTTCAAGTCCAGACTATAGTAGCTGCATTCTCCTGTATAAAAACTCTACCCTCCATGAGCTCTGGGTGCTTTTGGAGACATACTAAGTGTTTTCCAACAGCACCACGGGAGCATCTTAAAAATGCACATCCCTGGGATCTAGCTCTTGTAGGCTTCTGGATCGTTCCATATGGATGGGGGCCCAGGAGTTAGGAAACTGCGAAACCCTGGAAATTATGAGCTAGACTTTGGAGAATGACCTTGGGTTTAACCTCTTTGAGACTCAATTTCCACCTCCCTAAAATGGGAATTTTATAATTTCTTCTCTAGCCTTAGGCAGAGGGTTCAAGGAAAGGGAGCATTTATTACTAGTGTCCTGCAGGTCACGCGACCGATCAAGAGGGGACAGTTTTCCTGTCCTTCAAGCAAGCCCCGGCATCTAAGATTTGGGATTCGAACTCTCGAAAAACCCCGCGCCTCCTCGGCGTCACCAAAAGGCCTCTGAAAATCAGCGTATTGCCCGGCCGCAGAGCCCAACACAATGTTCTATTTGCATATTAACATAGCCCCGCCCCCCGTGCGGTCCCCGCTCGCCGGTGGCCAGCAACAGTGCCACTCAGCTCTCCACCTCCAGGCCCCGCTCGCGCCCTGAGCCCCGCCCCCTCTCCCGGGCGCAGCCTACCCCGCTGCTCGCCCTGCGCCTCGCCTCGGGCCCGGCTCCCGCTACCGGGGCCCGCGATTGGCTGCGCCGTCCTCCAGTGCTCACCCACCGCGCGCCGGCCCCGCCCCCAGAGACGAGGGAGCGCTCCCGCGCCAGGCGGCGGGTTCGGCTGCGCAGCGGGGCTGAGTCGGCCGCGGCCGCCGGAGCATAGGTAAGGGCGCGTGCGGTCGCGGCTCGGGCCGGGGTCCGACGCCCCCAACTCCGGCGCTGGAGGTCGGGGCGCGGTTGGGGCAGAGGGTAGGCCCGTGAAGCGCGGGAGGTGAGCGCTGAGAGGGCTTCCATTTGTCTGGGAACCTGGGGGGGTCGAGGTCAGCTGGGGAGGTGACTGAAGTTGAGGTCGAGGTTAGCTGGGGAGGAGGTAGGGTTCGAGTTGAAGGTGAAGGTTATTTGAGGAGGGGGCCGGTGGTGGAGTTGAAGATGGGGATTAGCTGGGAATGGAATTGGGGGTTCTGAGTTAGCTGGGGAGGGGCAGAGGGTTCGAGTTGAGGGTGGATGTTATTTGGGGAGGGGTGGGAAGTGGATTTGAAGGTGGAGGTTAGCCGGGGAAGGGGTTGAGGAATGGAGTTGGGGGTCGAGTTGTTCCGGAAGGGTGACTGAGAAATGTGGGGTTAGGGCGAGCCGAAAAGAGGCTGGAGGGCAGTTAAGGAGGGCTGAGAGATGGAGGTGGGTCAGGCTCCTTTCAGAAGGGGTCCGAGGGATGTCCGGAGACGTGGAGTTAGAAGTGCTTGAGGAGATGAGAAAGAAGGTGGGGGACCGAGCGATGGTGGGACAGAGGGATGGCAGGTGTTTTGTTGGAAGTTAACTAATCAGGAGGAAATGGGAGGGTCTTCATTGGAAGTCAGTTATAAGGATTGTGGAAAGGACTCGTCTCCACTTCTGGGGCGGGGGGTGGGAAGAGCTAATTATTTGGTGTAGAAGGGAGAGTGGGGTGGAAGCCCCTTGGTACCACTGAGCTGGAGAAGGAGTTCGACATACTTTGCAAGGTCTGTATCTGGGATGTTGGGTGCATAGAGAGCATCTTGGGAAACAGAAAATGCTGGTGTTGGAGACTGAATTTTTCAGGAATTTTTGAGCTCAGGAGCAAGGAAGCAAAGTGGGAGTTTTGGGTATGATAATATTGAGGGATGTGGGCAGCAGTTTGGCACTTTATTTTTCCTGGGGAACGGGGTTGCTAGGGGCTGGAAGGTGGGTGGGAGAAGACAGGCATGAGGAGCAGCAGGGAAGAAGCTCCCACTGTTGCTAAGTGTCAGTGAAGCAAAAGCCAAGTTTACAAACTTGTTCCTCAGGTGCTGAGGTCTCCCCCAGTGTTAACAGTGTAGTGCAGAAATTAACACTGTATCAGACTCCTGCTTGGCCAAGTGGCCTCTGGGAGTTTTAGTTGACTCCTCCATAAGGTGGGAATAACAGTAGCAGGCATCTCATAGGATGGCTGAGAAAGTCAAAGTCAAATGAGAGAGTGCATGTACCTAGCACACTACTGGCGCATGGTGAGACTACGTGCAGCATTGATAATAATGTTCTAAATTAAGGTTTTTTGTGGGGGAGGGAAGAAAGGTGGGTGGGTAGAATAACTGGGTTGTTAGGGAGGGGAGAGAAGGAGTTAGAGCTTGACTTGAGTCTTTTAACCTTGGGGATGCACATAAGAATCACTCCTGCCAAAAAAAAAAAAGTTCCTATTATTATAAGTCAGGAAAAACAAACAGAAAAAGAAGAATCTGTTTGGATCTGATGCCAGGAAATTATGAAGGTTTGTTAAGGAACAAGCGTGTCTACTTAACAGAAGGTGGTGCACGGCTTTCTGATTTAGGTGTACCCCACAGGAGCCATTGGGAGGGAACCATTGGGCCACGATTATTTATCTCTTCTGATAGACTTGGGTCCCTCTATGGACTCAGCTGATTTTGGGGCTGGCCTGGGCACTGTGGAGTGCTGAGAAGCATCCCTGGCCCCTACCCACTCGATGCCAGGATCACCCCTATTTGTGACAACTACAATTGTCCCCAGGTGGCACCCAGTGTCCCTGGGGGGCAGCATTGCCCCACTTGAGACCCACCCCTATTATAAATAAAACTAAGGTGTTTTCTTTCTTCTTTCTTGATTTTACTTATTTATTTTTAGAAAGAGGGGAAGGGAGGGAGAAAGAGAGGAGAGAAGCATCAATGTGTGGTTGCCTCTCACATGTCCCCCTACCAGGACCTAGCCCAAAACCCAAACATGTGCCCTGACTGGGAATTGAACTGGTGGTCCTTCGGTTTGCAGGCCGGTGCTCAATTCACTGAGCCACACCAGCCAGGGCCTAAGTTATTTTCTTTAAAGACCACATCTCACCTTTGATTCTTAGAAAGTTAAGCCCGGATTTGGGGGTTGTTTTTAAATCATCGAGTGCTTTCATTTTAAGAGGAGAAAAAATCACATTGATTTTAGAGAATTTTAGGAACACTGATCTCTTTCTAGGTAGGTCTTTTGGGTAGCTTTTGACCACTTAGACTGGTTTTGAATATGGGATTAAATGATCTTTGCTGGCATTGAAAGATGCCAAAGTGTGCAATTTGCTTCGTTCGTTTTGATTTAAAGCATGAAGCTTGAGCTCTTCAGGTCTTCTGTAGGGAAGATCCTGTGACTGACACCATGGTTTTCTGCTCTTGTTTAGTAAATCTTGGGTCCTGTTGTTTGATGATAAGATAACTGAATGGGAAGTACTCTGACATGCAGAGGATTCAGCTCCTTGTTTGCTGAATGGAGGCATTTATATTTTGGTCCACTGAGTAGTAGTGTTAAAACACGTCTTCCATTCAAGTTGTTATCACAGGTCTCTTCATTTGCACCTGGTAACAAATAATCGTCTTTAAAATTGTATTTAGTAGGTCATTTGTATTCCTTAAAGTAATTTCTTATAAATGTCTTAATTGATAACAACAGCCTTTGAAACTTTGTCTCCCATTCAGCCTCTCTGCTTGGGTCCTTTAAGGGCTGGGTCTGGGTCCGCTGGGTCCTTTAAGGGCTGTATCCTGCAATCCTGTCTTCCTGCCAATTTGGGGAGCTTCCCCCTAGTTCCACTGTTCCTTTTGACAGTTTTGGACCTTGATTTTCCTCTCTTCTATCTTGTGCTGCCTTTTGGGGTGGTCCCCCTCTCTTCAGGGTCTAGAGGAAAGAGTTCGTTACATGTGTTACCCAGGAGATCTTAGAAACCAGATAAGGGGAGCGGAAAAGGTGGGGCGATCTGTCCCAGGAGGTCACTTCATCCTTCTTCTCCTTGACCACTCTGCAGGGGATTGATTAGCTGAGTTCTCTAAATGTACTTTGTCTTGCCAGTGGGTGGGCAGGGGGCTTTGGGCAGCTCTGAGACTCTTCCAGAAGTGGCTACTAGTTCTTGAGGACCTTGCAAAGGGGAAAGTCTTATTGTTTTTAATTTTTTAAATTAAGGTATAATTTCCATATCATAAAACCCAGCTGTTTAAGTACACAGTTCAATTTTTTTGGTAATTTTATCAAGTTGTGCAACCATCATCCCCCTAAACCTGTTTTGAAACATTCTGTCACCCCAATAAAATCCTCTTTCCCTATAAGCAGTCACCTCTCCACCCCCTCCCCTGCCTCTGGCAACCACTAATCCACTTTCTGTCTCTGGATTTGCCTGATCTGAACATTTCACATAAATGGAATCACACACTGTGTGGCCTTTTGTGTCTGGCTTCTCTCACTGAGCATCATGTGTTCAAGGTTCATCCACATTGTAGTGAGTGTCAGTGCTTCACTCCTGTTCCTGGCTGAGTAACATTCCAGTGTGTTGATGGACACATTGTATTTATCCATTCATCCATTGGTGGACATCGGGGTTGTCCTTCTTCCAGTTTTGGGAGTGAAGGATCATGCTGCTATATTTTTTTAACAATTGTTTTTATTTTATTTTTTTAATTTTTAGACAGAGGGGAAGGAAGGGAGAAAGAGAGAAAGAGAAACATTAATGCGTGATTGCCTCTCACGTGCCCCGCTACTGGAGAACTGGCCTGCAACCCAGGTGTGTGCCCTGACTGGGAATCGAACTGGCAGCCCGTCAGTTTGCAGGCTGGCACTCAATCCACTGAGCCACACCAGCCCAGGCTGCTTTTCTTTTCTTTTTTAATCCTTACCTGAGATTGAATATACATAATTGATCTTAGAGAGAGTGGAAGGGAGGGAGAAAGAAACATTGATGTGAAAGAAAAACATCAGTTTATTGCCTCCTGTACATGCCCCAAGTGGGGATCAAATCCACAACCTAGGTATGTACTCTGACCAGAAATCGAACTCACAACCTTTTGGTGCGCAGATGACGCATCAACCAACCGAGTCATGTGGCCAGGGCAAATCATGTTGCTATTTAAATGGCTTTTCTCTGGGGAGTCGACAACCCACTAAACTGAAGGTTGGGAGGTTGCCTGGTGTCAGCCCTCTAGCTTTTACCTCTGTCTCTTCCATCTGTGTTTCTTTCCCCCGAGTTAAGTGCTTCACTGTCTCTTACTCAGAACATCCCAGCTGCTGGATCAGCCTCCGATCTTTCTCCTTCTGCTGGGTCGACCCCACATGACCAGGATCCGCTCTCTAAAGCACAGATTGGTTTGTCATTTCCCTGCCACCTTCACCAACTCATCACCCACTTGGCAAAATCAAAATCCCTTACGCAGCCTTTGTGGCACTGTGGGAGTGGGCCCCGCCTTACCTTTCCTGAGCAACCTTCACTTTGACTCCAGGAACTATCTTCTCCCACTCCCCCTGCAGCCCACCCTGGCACATGCCCAGGGTTTCTGGATGGCTGAGTTGCAGTCTCCTTTGTCCAAAGCCTTCCTTCCTTCCTTCCTCTCCCCAACAAAGGCTGGTTGTATGCCTATTTTAAGCATCAGAACGTGTGCCAGGCACTGGGAGCACCATGTGAATAAGACGCTTGTGTGTAGCCATGGGGAGGTGTGGAGACGGGGGACCAGGACTGCTCTGCGCCTGACCTGGCTTTCTGAGTTGGGGTCCCTGGGAAGATGGAGATGGGAGCCCAGGCCTGTATATTCCATGAGCTCCATAGGCGTGGTGACAATAAATTTTTCAGGGGGCAGAGAGGTGGGGCTAATACCATGCATAGGATAGACGATTAGGGGAAAAGACCAGAGAGAAGCTTTGAACTGACAGGTTAGCCACGGGACAGGTGGAGGGCACAGCCCCCGGGTGTGAGCACCGAGGTGGGGCTGGGTCGCTCCATGTCATCTCTTGCAGGGCCTCCCCCTGGGTACTGCAGACATTGGGCTTGGTCAGTCTCTGTGGGAGGTAATCCAGGGAGCTGGGGGTGTTGAGCAGCATCTCTGGCCCCACCCACTTGATGCCAGGATGCAGTGCTGAGCAAGAGACACTGATTTGCAGAAATTGCTACCATTTTTGGAATTCCTGAAAGTTAATCATTTGGAGGTGATAAAATAGAGATAATTATTCTTTGGTGTCTGTCGGTTCAGTGTGCTGCCGTCGCTGTCGGCATGCGTGCGCGGGTTTCCCTCTGTTTCCGTGCTGACATGAGGAGGGGCCTGCGCAAGTTCTGCTCTTTGACAGTTATCACTGGTCAAATGTTTTGTCCTTTGTTGTCAAGGCCATGACCCTTTCCCCTGTCTCCTTCAGAAACTGCCTAATTTGATGGACAAAAAAAGTCAGGAGGAACCAAAGATAGGAGGTGAATCCAGCCAAGTTAAGTGTAAATATCCCTGTAGACATCATGCTGGAGCAGGCCGTCTGTGGCTGGGAGGTCAGTGACTAAATCCCCGATACCACCTGCCTTCTCTTTGCCTAACTGAGTGACTTTCTGGGTCCCCTGTAAGAAAACACCAGGCTGGGTGGCCTGGAGCACAGAAATCTATTCTCTCCCAGTTCTGGAACCCAGAAGTCTGAAATCAAGGAGTCACAGGGCTGTGCTCCCTCTGGAGGCTCCAGGGCAGAGTTCTGCCTGCCTCTTCCAGCTTCTGGTGGTTTCTAGCACTCCTGGGCTTGTAGCTGCATCCCTCCAGTCTCCGCCTCTGTCGTCACATGGCCTATCCCTGTGTGTCTGTCAGAGAGAACCAGAGCCAGATAGTTGTCAATGTGGTGGAAACAGATTCATTCAGGAGCTCCTGCAATGGGGAAGAGAAAACTTAGTGTAGATCTGGGCTCACCTTCGAGTACAGCATGGGCCAGCAGGGACTTACAGCCAAGAGGCCGGTGTGGTCAGTAGATCGAGAATCTCCAATGAGAATCATCGGGGGGATTCTGGCTACACCAGCTCATAGGACCCCTGTGCAGGTGGAGTGATCTGACATCATCTGGGGGTGGTAAGGACCCTGATTAGATATGAGAGTGATCAGATATGAAGGATGGAGGATTGAATGATCTACCACCTTAGCAGAATTCTTCCTAAAATTGGACAATGCAGAGACAAAAACGGAAACCCAAAAACTGAGGCCAGGTTGAAAAGGTCAGGGTAGCCTGAGCAGCCAGCGGTCAAGTTCAGAGGGCTTGTCATGTCTCTCTGTCCAAATCTTCCTCTTCTGTAAGCGCCCCAGGTGTTAGATTAGGGCCACCCCACTCCAGTATTACCTCATCCTAACATGGTTACATCTGCAAAGACCCCTCATTTTCAAACAAGATCCCATTCCCAGGTACCGCGGTTAGGATGCAGACATATCTTTTTTGGGGGACACAGTGCACTGCCCAGAAAGCAGACACCCATTGAGTGAAGTTCGGCTTTTTCAGGGCCACGTGGTCCTAGTTGCCAAATGCACTTCTTCCTCTTCCTCTGCCACTCGTTTCGCCACTCCAGAAAAATAAAAATTTGCACCGTCTCACAGGAAGTGGAGAACTCTGTGTCAGAGAGGGCCCCTGGCGTACAGGCCGGGGGCGGAAGCAGGAGTTTATAAGTTCATGGGGAGGGGAGGAGAAGGGGCCACAGGTGACCTTGCTCCCTGAGAAACTTATGACTGCTTGTAAGACAGGGTCTGGAACACCTGCCTTGTCCACCTGGCAGGCCGTGTGGCTCAAACAAAGCTCCCGGGGAAGGACACAGTAGGAGTTCTGAAGTGCACTATAATTGTTACGTGTTCTTGTTTTTAATGAGATGGGGTTTGACTAAACCAGGTCTCTCCCACCCCCTACCCCATGGCGCTGCGGACACTGGGGCTGGGTCATCTCTTTGCGGGGGTCGTCCTGGGCACTGTGAGATGTTGAGCAGCATCCCTGACCCCCGCACTCCCTTGATGCCAGGAGCACCGCAGTGGTGACAACCACAGATGTCCCTAGACATCACTAAGTGTCCCCTGGAGAACAGTACCACCCCAAATTGTGAACCATTGGGCTACAGTATTTTTTTGAACTATTTCTAATAAGAATTTATGATTGCATTAAAATAAAAAGACATGTTTAGTTTTTTAAAAATAGACTTTATTTTTTTAAAGATTTTATTCATTTCTTAGAGAGGGGGGAAAGGAGGGAGAGAGAGAGAAACATCAGCTGGTTGCCTCTCACACACTCCCAACTGGGGACCTGGCTCACAACCCAGACATGTGCCCCGACCAGGAATCAAACCGGCGACCTTTCAGTTTGCAGGCCAACATTCAATGCACTGAGCCACACCAGCCAGAGCCAAAATAGACTTTATTTTTAGAGCAGTTTTAGGTTTACAGCAAAAGTGAGCAGTGGTACAGAGACTTCCTATTTATCCCCTGCCCTTGCAGTTACACAGCCTCCCCCATTATCAGCGTCCCTGACCACAGTAGACTTCTGTCACAATTGGTGAGCCTGCATTGGTACATCGTTACGCAGTGTTACTCAGCGTCCGTAGTTGATGGTCAGGGTTCACTAACATTCTATAAGTTCACTCACGTTCTATAGGTTTGGACAAATGTGTAACACATATGCACCATTACACTGTCATACAGAATAGTTTCATCTCCCTAAACAGTCTCTGTGCTCTCCCTGTTCTTCCCTTCCTTCCCATTTTTTTTTTTTTTTTTTTTTTATGGCCAAGCGATGGGAACAGCAGAGTCTCCTCGAGTGCCTGTTGGGAAGATGTAGCTCTGCGTGCTCTGCGTTATTATTTTTCCCCTTTCTCCTCTCTGAAAAACAGTGCTTTCTGATAGAAACAGGACCCAAGCATCACACTTAATTTTAAATGTTCAACTAGCCACATTCCAGAAAGCAAAACAGGTGGAACCAATTTTGATACATTTGATATACCCAGTCTATTAAAAATATTATCATGGCAACATCAGTATAAAGAAGGCATAAATTACCTACTTCACTTTCTTTTGTACAAAGTCTTCAGAATCTGGTGTGCCTTTTGTACTCACTGATTTTTACATCTCAGAATGAGACACAGTCCACATGCTCAATGCCACATGTGGTTGGTGGCTGCCATGCTGGACATCACAGGGTTAGGTAGCAAAAGGGGAAATTTAATGAGAAAATAAGACTTCTGGGGGCATATGGACATAGCTTAGTGTTTGGACATGTGGGTCGTTTAGAGCTACAGAAGTATCTGCTGGTTAAAATGTGAATTGAGGATCAGAGCAGCTTAGAAAGTAAGTTCTAGAAAGGTCCCTGAGATTGTCCCATCCAAGAGGGCGGCATGGCCCACGCTGCAAGTTCAACTCATCATTTGTTTTTATATGGTCCCTGGACTGGGGTGATTTTTACATTTTTAAATGTTTTTAAGAAATCAAAAGAAGAATCATGAGTTGTGACACATGAAAATAGAGTTCACATTTCAGTGTCCAGAAATAAAGTTTTATTGGCACAAAGCCAGGCACATTCATAAACATTGTTGCCTGTGGGGGCTTTCATGCTGCCACACATAAGACCGTGTGGTTTGAGAAGCTGAAGATACTAATTCACTAGCTCCTTTGAGAAAAAGTCTGTTGATCCCTCTGGTTCAGCATATGTGATTTACAGCTGCGGAAACTGAAGCCCAGTGGTTTCGGCAGGTCATGGCAGTGCTGGGACTTGAACCGGGGGTGTCATAGCTTTCATTGTTTTGTTTAAGCACAAGCATTGGGAAAGCAGTCACACTCCAGGAGACGTTGCCTCTGCTGCTCTTGTGAGAGCTTGTATTCCCACAGCCACCTGGCAGAGCAGGGGTTAAGGATTTGGGAACAGATATATAGAATGATTATATTTCCCACAGCATTGTGCCATACTTAGTAAGAGTGATGATTTGTTTATTTTTTTTTTTAGTGTCACGAGACGTAACAGTCCGTCTTAGAAATAAGAGCTCTGAGATTTGATGAACTGTGGCATCTCAGTTCAAAAATAGACCATATTTTAAAATGTCAGTTATGCTTATAACGTTACTTAAAGACATACAAACGTAAAACTATGTATAAATGTCTCATGCTCATAGCTTTTATACCAAAAAACTGGGGGGGGAAGCATATAATGTAAATAAAAACAAACCAGTAACCCAGTAAAGCAGTGCTATCTAAATGCACATTTAGACAGACAGTCTTGACATCAGGTGATGGGTGATGTTTCGAAGGTGTTCTAGGTCACGGATCGTCAGGTGGACCATTCGTCCCTGAGTGCAGTTTGAAAACTTGCTGGTTACAGTGAAGACACACGTTTCCTACTACGGCCTGGAGCCCAGGATAGTCTCTGTTCAATGCCTGCTGAGCTTCAGAACACCTTTTTCTTTACTGAGATCTGACAGGTCATTAGTTCTTCCCGTGGCAGGGGCAAGAAAGGGAAGATTCCCCCCCCCCCCAATTTGTTAGGTAATGGAATGCAGGGCTGCTTTTGACTCGAACTCTCCCTGAGGGACAGCAGGAGGTGATGACTGGGGCTGGGGATGGGGGGGGCTTTGTGATGGGGGGGGCGTTTATTGTTGGAAAAAATAGTTTGGCTGCTCTTTTCCCCTCTCATCTTATCTTTCCCTGCCTCCTCTATCTGTCTGTCTCTCTTCATATCTCTCACTCTTCCCCCTCCATCCCTTTCTTTTCTCTTTCTCTCCATCTTTCTATCCTCACATCTATCTCTTTCTTCATCTCTTTCCACCTCCCTCCTGCACCCCCAGCCCCACTGTCCTGCCTTCCGCCCTCTCTCTTTTTCTCCGTCATTGAAGGTTTTCCAGGAGTCTCTTAGGGGTTGTATAAAGAAAACCAAAGCATGTCTGTGGTGTCCACAACCTCAGAACTGTATGTGTAGGTTAAGGGCCCAGAAGTACGGGGATCAGGGTTCTTGAATCTCAGGTTCCAGTCTTGGGACTGCCTCTCCTTTCCACATTGGCAAAGTCCCTGCAGAATCCCCTGTCCTCCCCTTCCCTCTCTCTAGCTGTGTAATAGGCGTAGGATAAGGTTACATCCGTACCCATTAGGAGCATCTCTAAGAAAGCAAGTGGACTGAGTTCGAGACCTTTTTTTTTTAAATTAATTAGATTTTTACTCTGGACTAATTTGAGATGTAGAGAGAAGTTGCAGGGGCAGTTCAGACTTCCCGTGCACGCTCCCCAGCTTCCCCCGTGTTAGCGTCCTGTAGTCCTTCCCGGAGCACTTCGCCATGCCAAGGAACTAACATGGGTGCAGTACTATCAGCTGAAGTCAGCACTTTACTCAGATTTTACTAGCCTGTTCCTAATGCCTCTTTGCCACCCCAGGACCCCATCCAGGATCCCCTGTGACATTAGTCGTCATGTCTCCTTATCCCCTCCGGTCTGTGACCCTCTCTGACATTCTTATCTTTCATGCCTGGACAGTGGTAAGGACAGGTCAGGAGTTTTGCAGAACATCCCTCAGTCTGGGTTTGTGTGGTGTTTTCTCATGATCAGACCCCAGCCATTGATTTGGGGGAACACACACAGGTGAGGTGTTCTTCTCGCCTTTCGGAGGGTCCTGACACCCAGATGATGTCACCCTCAGGATGACCTTGACCTCCTGGCCCAGGTAGTGTTTGGGGAGATAGAAACTCATCATTTTATATATGTGGCTGCAGACACTGCAGGGTGTCGGGCAGAAACGTCTTCCATCTAATTTGAGACACATGGGTCCCAGCTGTCCCAAATCTGATTGACTTGGGGGGGGGTGAGGTGGGGGGCTTGGATGGGTCCTGCCTCTGGTGACTGAAGTGAGCTGGTCCTGAGTGTTTTAGCACAGCTTTGTATAGGTACCATGTTTTAATAAGAGGGTAGCTTTGTATCCAGGATACGGCTGCGACTCACGTGACCCAAGGCTCGGAAACCACACGCTGGCAGTGATGCTCCTGCCCTCCCTCCTGGTCTGCGCATCCCCCACACTGACAGCCCTGGGTCTTCATTAGCCTTTGGATAAAGCAGAGGGTTTCTGAAAATCAGGCTGTATTTCAGGCAAGTGTTTGTCGTGTCCTTTAAAAGTGAAACTGGGCAGCCATGGGTCATCTCCCTGGAAGGAGGGCAGGAGTTCCTCCGAGCCGATTTGGGACAGTGAATGAGACCCTTTGTTGCACGAGGCTTGTTTCTCGGTGGCCTCTTTTTACTCAGCAAACAGTAGGACGTTGCCAGGTGCTGCGTGTATGGGACTATACTGCCATGTTGCCCACTCCCCAGGGGAGGGGACCTGTTGGTCCTGGTAGTCACATACCACACATCGTCCCATTTACTTCTCACCTGCGACCCATCTCTTTGCTCAGGGCAGCGTGAACGTCCATACTTACCTCCCTGCATCCCTTTCTGTTTTATTTTGTATTTCATTGTGGAAATTCCACGGAACATCAAATTCACCAATGTAACTATTTAAAAAAATTTTTTTTAAATTTTTATTTATTTATTTCTTAGAGAGAGGGGGAAAGGAGGGAGAAAGAGGGAGAGAAACATCAATGTGTGAGAGTAACATCAATCAGTTGCCTCTCACACGTCGCCAACTGGGGACCAGCCCACAATTCCAGTCCAGGCACGTGACCTGGCTGGACTTGAACCAGTGATCTTTTGGTTCACAGGCTGGTGCTCAATCCACTGAGCCAGCCAGGGCCCATTTAATACATTAAGAACCCTCCTTGCCGTTTCCCCTTCCCACCAGGAGCTCATAAGGGCTTTACGTTCTCCTCAGCCTCACCAGCACTTGGGATTGTCCATCTCTGAGTCCCGTGCCCTGGAGGTTTCTCACTGTAGCTTTGATGTACACGTCCCATGGGTAGTTTCTAAGCCGGGTTGCCTAGTAGAAGGACAGAAATGTTGAAGGTCAGCCTGTCGGGAGGGAGATGATACACTTTTAGGAGACCCTCACCAGAGAGATTTGCAAAGGAATTTCTGTCACTTCTGATTAGCTGAATGTTGGTGGCAGGGAGAGGGAAGAGGGAGCACCAGGAGCAAGGACGGACCCTCCAGCGTCCCCTTTCAAAAATGGACATGGCAATGCCAACCGAAGTGAGTTGCCTGGAGAATCGAATGTTACAAGTCAGCGACAGACAGCTTTTTGGAGCCTCAGTACACGGAAGCTGAGCTCAGAATGAAATTTCTACTCACATTCTTCATACGCCTCTCAGTGAGTTTTGTTCTAGGAGGTCCTATCTATGTTTTCCCGTATCATTTATTTTTAAACATATGGACTGTTTGTGTGGGTTGCTTCTATGCCTGGTAGGGTTTTTTTTTTTTTTTAACAGCTTGATGGAGATATCACTCACCCATTTAAAGTGTACCATTCATTGGTTTCTAGTATATCCACAGATGTGTGCA
This sequence comes from Pteronotus mesoamericanus, assembly GCF_021234165.1. Lineage (NCBI taxonomy): Eukaryota > Metazoa > Chordata > Mammalia > Chiroptera > Mormoopidae > Pteronotus > Pteronotus mesoamericanus. The sequence continues at coordinate 236,291 of NW_026555047.1, forward strand.
ACCATTGCCACAGGCAATTTTTGGATGTTTTTGTCACCCTAAAAAGATACCCTGTTCCCATCAGCAATCACTTCCCACTCCCCTCCTCACCTTGGAACAACCACTAACTCACTTCCTGTCTCTGTGGATTTGCCTATTCTGAACATTTCACATAAATTGGATCACACACTGTGTGTCCTTTGTATCTAACTTCTGTCACTGAGCATCATGTTTTCAACGTCCCTCCACATTCATGTTTTATTGCAGAATAATACTCCATTCTATGAATGTGTATCCCTTGTCTTTTTCAATCATCCATTGATGGACACGGTTGTTTCCGCCTTTTGGCTGTTTTGAGTCCTGCTGCTGTGGACCTGCGTGTACAGGTTTCTGTGTGGATGTTTCCGGTTCTCCTGGACGGGCACTGTGGGCCCATCATCTATTTTTAAACCTATAGACTGTTTGTGCTTCTGTGCCTGCTGGGATTTTTGTCCATTTTCTGCTTTCACAGCTCAGCCCTGGGGGCCGTGGAAGGAATTGAGTTCCTCTGGCCCAGCCCATTCATCAGCTCCCCGCCTCCATATTACTTCTGCCTCAGAGCCTCCGAGCAGCAGGGTCCCTGCATAGCCGCCTTCCGGCAGCTTTCTCTGGGCACAGTTGACATTTCTCCCTCCTGCCCTGAGGCCTCATGCGTGCCCCACTCCCCCAGAATGGCCTCTGCTCTTTGCTCTGACAAATTCCACTTGCCTTCGGCCCAGTCTTGTCTCCATCTCCCCCTGCCCTCTGCCCACCCTTGTTGTCCTTGTTGCCGGTGTTTCTCAATAGCTGAAGCCCCAAACCTGCCGGACCCTCACCATCTCCGCTCTACAGCTGCTGGAGGATCTTGCCCAGTTTCCTTATGCCAGAGCTTCCAGTTTTGGTTGGTGGATTTTTTTTTTTTTTGTAAGAGATGCTTCTGACTTAAGGGCAGTGAGAAGACTGCACAGAGTGTGTATAGTAACTAGCAGGGATCAGTGTGCAGAAAAATTGGCTTTTTTTTTTTTTTTAATTCAGATGAAAGCGTGGGGGAGTAAGAACGGCAGAAAGGAGCAAGCTGTGGTAGAGTGATGGCCCCAGAGATGTCCCCATCCTGGCTGGTCCTGTGACCTGTGGACATGTTACCTCACATGGCAGAGGAATATGCAGGAGGGATTAAGCCAAGACCCTGAGATGGAACAACTCTGTGTTCCCTGGGGGCCCAGTGTCCTCACAGGGTCCCCACAAGAGGGAGGCAGTGTCAGAGTCAGAGACGGGAGAGGCTGCGCTACTGGCTGTGATGACACGGAGGAAGGGGCCACGGGCCAGGGGTGCGGGGCTTCTAGAAGCTGGAAAAGGCAGGAAATGATTGTTCCCTGGAGCCTCGGGAAGGACGAGCCCTGTCCACACCCGGATTAACTTGAGTGAAGCTGGTGTCATCCTGACCCCAGAACTGTCAGAGAATAAATGTATCATTTGAAGGCACAAAGCTTGTGGCGCCTTGTTACAGCAGCTGTAGGAAACATGGTGAATTTAGGAAAGTCCATCACAGATGAAGTCCTGTGTCCTCTCAGCTTCTCATCTCATCTCTCGTCAATAACATGGGATCACAGTGCCTCCCACTTATGAGCTGCGCGGGACCATAAAGAGCAGATGCAGTTTCCCACCACACGCTGTTCACCACGTGCTCCGATGGAGCCCGCAATGCAGGATGCCTGCCTGCTGCCTCCCCTGACGACCTTCCCATCAGCTGCCTTTTTTAGAGGGGTTCTTATTCAGCCCAAGGGAGAATCATCTGGAATGCACTAGAATGTACGTTCCGGGGCTAATGCCATGCCTTGTCTCCCCCAGGGCTGTGGGTGCATGTTTCTCCCTCTCACCCTCCGGCCCCAGGGCAGGGTTTCTGGGACTTGCTGTCAGTTTTGTCTAGGTTAAACATTATGTAGGGTGACTCTTGCCCGGGGCTGCATTGTCCCCAAAGCAACCCCCTGGAGTGCCCCTCTGAGGGGGTGTCTTGAGAAACAGGTTCGGAACAAGCCGTAGAGCAAGGAGGGACTCCAGCCCCTGGCCACTGCCACTTCACAGCTGTTCCGTGAGACAAGGCTACTTACTGATGGCACTGCCTCCACTTCTGTCTTGGTGATGGAACCGGCCATGCTGGAATGGAATTTTCTGGCCGTGGAACTGAGTATGAGGCTGGCTTGGTGCACATGTCCCCTGGTGTTAACAACTAGCTGTGTCATTATGTAAAGGCGCTCAACATCGTAAGTCTTTGGGTAAATGCAAATCAGAACTTACAGTGAGACACCACCTCACCCCTCCAGGATGGCAAGAATCAGAAAGACAGACAATAGCACGTGTTGTTGAGGATGTGGAGAAATCAACCCTCGCACACGCTGGTGGGAATGGGAGATGGGGCAGCTGCTGTGGAAAAGTCTGGCAGTTCCTCAAAAGGTTAAACATAGAGTTTCCATATGACCCAGCAATTCTACTCCTGCCCAAAAGAAATAAAAATATATACCCATACAGAAACCTGGATATAACTGCCCACAGCAGCATGATTCACAAAGGCTAAAAGGTGGAAACAACACGTATGTCTATCAACAGATGATAGATAAACAAGATGTGGCATATCTATACAATGGAGTATTATTTAGCCATGAAAAGGAGTGAAGCAGTAACACCCGCTGCAGTGTGGACCCTGAAACCGTGATGCTTGCGAGAACAGCCAGGCACAAAAGGTCACACAGTGTGTGATTCCATTTGTGTGAAACGTCTGGAACAGGCAAATCCACAGACATAGGAAATAGAGGTCCGGGGCTGGGGAGGGGGATGGAGAGTGACCACTAAGGGGGACGGGGTTTGTTTTTAGGGTGATAGAATGTTCTAGGGTTCGATAATGGCAGTAATTATAGAACATTGTGAATGTATTGAATACCATTGTATACTTTCAAATAGTCAATTTTATAGTATGTGTATTTTACCCCCCAAATCCCAAAACATCTGTTGGTCTAAGCAGTCACATTTCAGGGCATGGGACCACTGACCGTCCTTAGTGGGCCATGGGGGGCGGCCCTGTTGTTTTCCTGTGAGCCCCTCCCCGCCCCCACCTTAGGTCAGGCCTGGTGTTTGTGTCGTAATCTCTGACGCCTGTCTTTTAAGGCTCACCCTTGTGAGTCTGGCACCAGGGCGTGAAGTCCTCGGCATCCGCGGCCACTGAGTGGCCACACCTTTGACTTAGTTCTTGCCAGCCTGGGGTCTTCACCGGCCATGCGTGTAGTAACTCAGGTGCAGATGGAAGGTGCTCCTGGCCCTTGGGAGAAAGCAGTGAGTAAGGTGAAGCTGTGGGATTGTTGAAAAATCTGTACTCCTTTGAGGAAGAGGGACCTGGGGAGTAAGATGTGTGAGAGGTGGAAGGTTGGGAATTACGGAGCCTTCTGGAATGTAGACGGCATTGTGGCCTAGTATGGCTTCAGGGTGGGTACTCCTGCTTAGGCACTGGGTGGCTTTATCTCTGTGTGAATTTGGGCAAAACACTGAACCTCTCTGCTCCTGTTTCCTTGTGGACAAAATCAGACAGCACCATCTCAAGGGCTGGGGTGTGCACGAGGCGGTGACCTGGCGGGCGGCGGGCAGGTTATCACTGTAATTGCTGCAGTAGTCACTGTTTAATATTAATACTATTACGGTATATATAGTGACGTCAGTATTGTTGTTCCCCCACTGCCGCTGCACTTCCACCCCCCTCATGTGTCTTGTTTCAATTGAGCTAGTGTCCGCTGCAGCCAGCGCCCCGCCTCGCAGGGCCAGAGGAGCCGGGCCCCAGGCGGCCGTTTTCCAGAGGCTGCTGACTGTGCCACTGACACCTGTAAAGGCATGACCCTGACAGCCAGGTGCAGGTGGCCGAAGAATCAGTAAGTTTATGACGTTGTGGTGATGGATTTGCCCTTTGAGCCAAAGGGACATTCGCACATATATCCGTGGAAGGATGGAAGCACAAACGGCCACACTGGGCTCGACAAGGGGTGGTGTCCGGCACCCACTCTGTTGGGAGCAGGCCGGCAGGGCTGGGACAGTCGTCTGCATGATAGGGCTGTTCCCCGTCCCCTGCACTAGGGATGAGCCTGCGACGTCGATGCAGAGGCTTTGTAGAGCTCAGGGCTGACCCCTCATCAGGAGTGCAGCGCCCTGGCCTGGCTGTGGGGCCCTCTCTGTACCCTATATCTCAGAAAAATTAAAAAAGGACCACACTATTTACTGAGTGCCCGCGGTGTGCTAGATGCCCTCATGGCCACCAGAGTTGCTGATCTAGCCTTTAAGCCAGGACTCCTCCGCCCCAGAGAGTGATCCAGTCCTGAGTGTCCAATGCCAGGGGGCAGAGACCTTGTCTTTAACATCTGAGGTGGGTGTCGTTGTCCTTGTTTCAAAGCAGTTGGGAGGCTGAGCAGTTATAGAATCTGCCCCGGGTCATGCAGTGCGTACAGGGTGACTCCAGGTTTCAAATCGAAAACCAGCCCGCTCTGAAGCTCTTTCCTGCGTCCTGTGGGGCCTCCCGCCATGAGTCCCCACCTGTAAAATGGGGAAATAACAAAACTTCACTCAGCATTACGGCAGCAATGGAATGAGGTCATTGCTCGTGCTGTGTGTTCGATCATCCGTTCCGCTGGTTTTCGTCAGTGTTGTTATCTCCAAGAGGGCGTCCCCATCGTCCACGTTTCTGACCTTCCATGCCGCACTCTGTCCTGCAGACTCATTTCCTATGAGCCAGGGTCTCCCCCTCAGCATGTGGACACTAGGGCTGGTCATTCAGTGTGGGGCCATCCTGGGCACTGTGGGGTGCTGAGCAGCAACATCTGTGGCCCCACCCACTGCATGCCAGGCGCACCCCCAGTCTTGAGAATGACAGATGTCCCCAGACATTGCCCAGTGTCCTCTGGGGGCAGGATTCACCACCCCCACCCCAGTTAATGAAAGGGGATCAAAGCCAAAGAAAACAGAAAACTCTTGGAGTTTCCAGTTACGCTCTGACATTCCGTTCACGAGTGAAACTCAAGCACTACACTGAACTCAGGCTGCAGGAACGTTTTGTCTCCAGATGACGTTCCCAAAGCTTCTTCCCTAGAAAAATTCTTGGTAGCACATATGAAAATGTAATTAGCAGCCATTTTTCCCCTGTGGTGATGACACAGATTTGGATCTGTAATAAAGACGAATGAGTCCCTTTAGACCTGAGGGCCAGACTGGGCAGGGCTCTCCCCAGGAGAGTGACCTGCTGAGAATCAGGGCCAGGTCATGCTCCACGGGGGGCTGTCCTGGGCACTGTTGATGCTGAGCTGCATCCTTGGCTCCCACCCCCTCAGCATCAGGAGCGTCTGAAGTCAGGACAACCACAGATGTTCTCAGACATCACCCAGTGTCCTCTGGGGGCAAAACTGTCCCTCTTCCCCTCATTGAGAATCCTGTGCAAGGAGTGTTTTTCTTGTGGTTTTCTTTGTACCCTGTAGGACCCTGGGGACATGTTTTCCCAGCAGTTCTTTGCATGTTGAAACCCATACATGCATCACATTAGGTCACGGCTGTCCTTGGGAAAGGGGCCATGCAGGCTGATAGTTCTCGTCTCTAACCAGCCTGGTTTGGCAAATAACATTCCCAGTTTCTTTACCTCTGAGTGACCTGGCTGGCATTTTCTGGCCTTTGCAGTCACAGGTTTTCAATGGATAATGCTGAACTTGGCTGTGGCACTCTCCCTTCCACATGGTCCCTAAGCCTCGATTCCCACAGAAGCCAGACTTCTGTTTTCTATGATGGTTTGGGGGTTTAATCAGACCCCTCTGGCAGAGAGCCCATTGTGCGTCTGTCTCCAGAAATGTGATTTGTTTTGGTTCCCTTATGAACATGTCCAACTGTTAGGGGTGTTGCCATGGCTGGTGGTGTGTTTGAGGAATATAAAGCAGTTTGCAATCCCGTAGCATTTTCCATGTGTTAAAGCATTACCAGTCCCAAGTGAGTAAAAATCTGATTTGTTATGTATTCTAGTCTCAGCCTGAAGGAGAAGCATAGAACAGTTTTGATTTAAGAAAGGTAGAACGATAAATACACACACACGCACACATATGTATGTACATATAATGTGTATATAATGTGTGTATATATATAATGTATATGTGTAATATGTGTGTACGTGTGTGTGTGCGCGCGCGCGCGCGTGCGTAATGTCTAGCATTGGTTTTTGAATCAGCTTTTCCTTTGGGGGAGACACAACAGCACAGCTTTCAGACCCAGCAATGTAGAAAAACTGCCAGGTGTAGTATTTACCCTTGAGTGTGAAAATCTGAATTATAGATGTCCACAAAAAATAGCTCTGTTTTCTTCACCACCCTCATACCTCACAGTGGTGCAGGTGTTCTCTTTTGTTTTAGTCACCTCTGGAGACCCAGTACTTCTAACAGTGTTGCCATTGTGATGGCCTTCAAGCTGGGCTGCTCCGCTTTTGTATATTTCAAATGCATTTCAGATTTTTATCTTTTGAGGGTAGCTTTGAATTTGGGAAACAGCTTGTATTAGTCCCCTAATTACTGTGTAACAAATCACCATTAAAGTAGTGGCTTGAAACACAATTTACTGTCTCTCACAGCTTCCAAGGGTCAGGAATCTGGAAGCAGCATAGCAGGGTTTTCTGCTCAGGGTGTCTCAGGCTGCAGTCTGATCTTTGCCTAAGCTGCAGTCTTATCCCAGCTGGGGAAGGATCTGCTTCGAAGCTCACTTGGCTTGGATTAGCATCTCATTGCCTATTGACTGGAGGCCACCGTTCAGATTTTTGGCTGTTGGCGGATGGGCCTCCCCAGCATGGAAACTGGCGTTATCACAGCAGCAAAGGGGAGAGCCTGCTAACAAGATGGGAGTTACAGTCTCACATAAGATAATCATGGAAGCGACATCCCATCACTCTGCAATATTCCAGTGGTTAGAAGCAAGTCTCAGGTCCGCCTACACTCAGACAGAGGCAGTGACACAAGGCACGAGGACCAGGTGTCACGGGTCACTGGGAGACCATCTTAGTGTGCCATCCACCCAGCCAAAGGTCATTCAGAGGTGAATAACGTGGGTGGTTCAATGGGAACAGTGTTGATTTTGGTTGAATGGGAGATACTATTTTTACCAAGTCACAAGGCTGTATTTCTCAAGTATAAGTTCTATACTCTCTGAAGGAGGTCTCTGAGGATGCATTCAGAAATGTCTTGAGGTAGCATACTGCTCTGAAAGTTGCCCAAAGTGGTTGTTTGAAGGGAAGGATGCCTATTCAATTCTGTCATGGTGGTTAATCATGCAAATTGGATTACCTTGCCTTGGATCACCTCATGTATCAGTGGAGGATTAGAGACCAGCCTTCCTGTGTTTGGAGGGGGACGTGGCATGGGATGAGAGGGAGTAGTACTAGATTTGGGGTCCTTTTGGTGTGGGTTGTGTCTGGGCTGTGCCACTCGACAGCTGTGTGACTTTGATAACTCACTAAACCTCTCTGAACCTCCATTTTCTCATCAGCAAAATGGAGATGTTAAACCTTAGCTTACTGCTTTGTGTTAAGGACTAGGATAATTTATAGAAAGTGTAATAAATGCAGGGTGGGATCCTGGAATGGAAAAGGGTCATTAGTGAAAGAACTGAGTAAACTGTTCAGTTCACTTAATAGTAACATAGCAACATTGATACTTTGATTGTGACAAATGTATCCTGGTTCTTTGAGTTGTTAACATTAGGGAAAGCCAGATGAGGGATATACAGGGGATGTCTGTACTATCTTTGCAACCCTTCTCCAGATTTGAAATTATTGCAAAGTAAGCAGTTTATTAAAAAGAACCACACACACACACAACACAAAAACAACTGCCCAGAACCATTACTGCAAATGAATTCTGGATCCCAGGGTCCCAGGGTCCCGGGGCCCCAGGCTGCCAGGCTGCTGTGACCCTGGGGGAAGGGGAAACTGCAGTGTTTCCATAGTAAGGTGTGTAAAAAAGACAAAAGTTTTTTAAAAGTTGGGGGTGGGGGGGGGACATCCAAGCATTTTAATGCCACTGTACCAGGTAAACTGATGCGGCTCAAAAGTTTTCCTTGACACCAACTGTCAATGCCGCAATTTTATATTGTTTTATAAGGATTTAATAAAATTTATAAAAAACTAAGAAAAGCCCTCACAGGTAGATTTTATCTTTCACTTTAAAAATAGGTGATAAATAATAAAAGATAGTGGCAGTGTTGATGAGGGTGTGAACAGGATAGTATAAAATGGAATACTCTTTCTCAATAATAGTTTAATAAGGTGTTTTCAAGAACCTTAAAACTATTTCATGCTCTCCAATCTAATACTGGCACCTCTAAAAAGAAATACTAAGATGAACATAAAGAAACTCTCAGCAGAATGACTTCTAAAGCAAAAAATGGGAACAGTCTAAATGGCCAATAGTAAGGAAATGGATTAAGCAATTGTGATATATATGTGTAGATATGTCAGCTGCCATTAAAAGCCATGTTTTCAAAGAACACTAATGATATGAGAAAGTGCAATGATAGGATGTAAAGTAATTGCAGAGGACAAAAAAAATGCCTAGTTGCTCATTGCTAAAAACTTCAAGTTTACTTTTCTAGAAAAGCTGTGTTCAACACCCACTAAGTTATACGTGTATGAAGGTGTTCTGTATGGTGCTCGCTTTTTGGTGTCCTTTGTGTGGTAGCAGACCAGGTTTGCTGACAGCATTTGATTGCACTGTTGCCTGCTGGGATGCAGATTCCTGGAGCTGAGCTCCGCATGGACTTGATCTTCACAGAGCAGACATTAAAGTTTAGACGATGGACATAGATTGGAACCTGTCCTCCTGATTCCCATGGAGGGAGCCAGTAGCTGCCACATTGTGTGATTTCATAGCTTGAGTGCTGTACCCAGCTCCTCACTGTGTGGTTGACTTTCTGTTTTACATATTGGTCGACATTGATGGTTGCCTTTGTTTTTGTGTCCTAGTCATGAGACAGTCTCATGTTTCCCATTTTTCTACCTCTCTTCTCTAGGGAAGCAATCTTTAACATGTCACCTTTTTAATGGCCATTTCTTTAAGTTGTATTTTTCGTACATTTTGGGTTTTTCAACCTAGGTACTATTGACATTTGGCACTAGGTTATTCCTTAACATCATCAGATCTTCAGTTAGTGGAACTAAGTTTTGAATTAGCAAAGCACTATGCTTATGGTAGCTAAAATATCAAATTATATGTAAGGGCATACAACAAAGAATAAACTCCCCACTCCTCAGTCTAACTCACCATTGTGACTATTAACAATTTTGGTGTTTTCTTCCAGGATTTTTTTTTTTTTTTGCATATGCTAATAGATATTTTTAAGAAAAAAGTTTGAACTCAAATGGCTTGCAGTAGTCAATGTATTGGTTGCCGTTCTTGGTACTTAGAGGTATCTTGGCTCTTTCAGCGTCAGTATGTATAGGTCTGGGTGTGTAAGACATTACTTGTTCGCTGTTGTCCACGATCTCTCCCAGTCAGTCCTGCTGACACTGGAGTGGGGACATTCTCTATGCGGGGGGCGTCCCAGGTGCTGTGGGGTGTTGAGCAGCATCCCTGGTCCCACCCACTAGATGCCAGGGGCGACTCCAGTCGTGACAACCACAGACGCCCCAGAGACTGCCCACAGTCCCCATGTGGGAACCACTGGGTTACACTGGATCTCTCCCTTCAGGAGCTTCAGAGTTCAGCCTGAGTTTGAATTCTTCCTCTTCCTTTTACTAGATTTGGTAATGTTTTATATTTAGTTTTGCTTTTTTAGAAGAAGAGTTTTTGTCCTTATTTGAAACAGGGAATAGTTTCTCACCTTGCAGCCATATTAACATGAGGGCGACATTGCCTCAAGGTCCTCCGTTGCCCCAGTTCAGAGTCAGGGAGCTGCGCCCTTGGGAAGGAATGGTGCCCACAGGTGTGGTTTCATGGCCCTCCATGCTGGGGCTGCTGGGGGCCGGGGACCTCTGTGCTGCCCGTACCATGAAGGGCTGGGCTCCATGGCCCCAAAAGTGCTCCCCACCTCCTAACCATTTGTGCCATCACTCAGCTCCCTGAGTCTGGTGCTGCATAGACTAAATCCCGTCCAGATGCCTGGGAGCTTGACCAACCCAGATGTTTTTTAATTCCTAAAAAACATACCGTGACTGTATATTTATATTTATTTGATGGTTACTTTTGAGAACAAGCCCATTGAATTTGAAAGACAAATTGAGGCTTTTTCTAAGGAAACTGTGAACATTCTGCAGTGTGTAACAGCAATATGGTTTATAGATAGCAAAGTTTTCTTTTAAAATAAACTTATCTTGGCCTTGGCTGGCACGGCTCAGTTGGTTGGAGCGTTGTCCTGTGACTGAAGTGTTGCCAGTTTGATTCCTGGTCAGGGCACATGCCTGGGTTGCAGGTTCCATCCCTGGTTGGGGTGCGTATGATCCCCAGTCCGGGAACATATGGAGGCAATTGATGTTTCTTTCTCACATGAATGTTTCTCTTCCTTCCTCTCTCTCTAAAAGCAATGAAAAAATGTCCTTGGATAAGGATAAAAATAAACAAACAAACTAACTAACTTTTCTTGGAGTAGCCTTTGAGTTACAGGAAAGTTGCAGAGATAGTACAGAGCTCCCATATGCCCCACGCCCAGTTTCCCCCATTATTAACATTAGTATGGCACATGTGCCACATTAATGAGCCAGTCAATGCATCATGATTAACTAAAGTCCACACTTTATTCAGATTTCACCAGCTTATCCCTAATGTCCCCCTTTTATTGCCAACATTTAGAAATCATGAGACTGTACACCAAAAACTCTGAGGATAATTCTAATTGCTGATGACATCAGGCCACTTGCTGAGTGGTGACAGAGCTGGCCCGGGAGCAATGTCCCTTTCCAATGAGCCAGGTGTAGTCTCTCCAGGGCACCACACTGTTGTCAGCCGCCTGCCCTGGGGCCCACCTCAAACTCATAACCCCAGAACAGGCACCAGAGCTCAGCAGCCCCCTCCTTGGCCCTCAGGAGGAAATGTCCCCAGGCAGAGCTCGTTCCCAGCTGTAAATCAGAAAAGCATGTTGGAATGCAGGTGAGCGTAAGTCACCTGGGAGCACTTTGTGGTTAGTGTGAAGGACATGGCTGGCCATGCGAGGCTCAAAGCCGCCGCCGTCCAGGGATGCTGGGTGGGGGGCCAGAAGGCTGCTCAATCCCCCACAGCACCCAGGACAGCCCCCACAGGGAATGACCTGGTACCAATGTCAGCAGTGCTCTAGAGAGAAAGCATGAACTAAGGTTACCTTCAGATTAAAGAATATTCTGTCATATTTTAAAAGAAACAGAATAAGAAATCATCAGAATTATATGCAACCACAAAAGACTCTGAGAAGAAAGGATAAAGCTGGAGGTATCACACTATCTGACTTCAAATTATACTATGGACCTACAATAATCAAATCAGCATGGTATTTGTAGAAAGACAGATACAAAGATCAATGGAAGAGAATTGAGAGGCCAGAAATAAAACCACATGTGTAGGGCAAATAATTTTTGACAAAGGAGCCAAAAACACACAATGGAGAAAAGAAAGCCTCTTCAATAAATATTGCTGGAAAAATTGGAAAGTCACATGCAAGAAGAATTACAGTTTGTCCCCATGTACAAAAATTAATTCAAAATGGATCAAAGACCTAAATAGAAGACCTGAAACAGTAAATTATATAGAGGAAAACATAGTTACTAAACTTACAGACCTTTGTCTTAGAGAACATTTTATGAATTTGATCCCAAAGACAAGAGAAGTAAAGGCAAAAATAAATGAATGGGTCTATGTCAAACTAAAAAATGTCTGCAAAGCAAAAGAAACCGCCAACAAAACAAAAAGGCAACCAACCGAATGGGAAATGATATTTGCAAACAAAAGCTTAGACAAGAGATTAATATCCAAAATATATAAAGAACTCATACAACTCAACACCAAACAAACAATCCAGTTAACAAATGGGCAGAGACCCTGTCTGAGTGGCCCAGTTGGTTGGAGCATCATCTGTACATAAAAGGTTGCAGGTTTGCTCCCTGATCAGGGCACATATGTGAGGCAACCAATCAGTGTCTCTCTCTCTCTCATCAAATTAAAAAAATTTTTTTTTTTTTTTAAAAAGTGGGCCAAGAACCTAAATAGATAACTCTCCCAAGACATACAAATGGCCAGCAGATAATGAAAAGATGCTTGACCTCACTAGCTATTTGGGAAATGCAAATCAAAACTATAATGAGATACCATCTCACACCTGTTAGAATGGATATGATCAACAAGACAGGTAATACCAAGTGTTGGAGATGGTAGAGAAAAAGGAACCCTCATTCACTGCTGGTGGGAAATTAAGGATAGAGTTCGCATATGATCCAGCAATCCCTTTCCTGGGTATCTGCCTGAAAAACTGGAAAACATTTATTGGCAAAGATATGTGAACATAGTTTTATTGCAGCATTGTTCACAGTGGCCAAGATATAGAAACAACCAAAGTGTCCTTCGATAGAGGACTCCATGAGGAAGTGTGTACATATATACAATGGAATACTTAGTCATAAGAAAAGATGAAATACTGGTATTTGCAACAATATGGGTGGACCCTGAGAATACTATACTAAGCAAAATCAGTCAGAAAAAGCTAAGAACCATGTGATTTCACTCATATGTGGAATATAAAACTCATAGAAACAGACAACATTGTGGTATTTATCAGAGGGAAGGGGATAAGGGTTGTGAAGGGTAAAGGGAGCCAAATATATGGTGACAGAAGGTGATTCGACTTTGGGCGGTGAGTATACAATGCAATTACACAGATCGTGTGTCACAGAAATGTACACTTGAGCCCTGGCTGGGTAGCTCAGTTGGTTGAGTGTTGATCTGATATGCGAAGGTTGTGGGTTCAATCCCTGGTCCGGGCACATTACAAGAATCAACCAATGAATGCATAAGTGAAACAACAAACTGATGTCTCTCTTTCTCAAATCAATTAAAAAAAAAAAAAAGAAATGTACACTTGAAAGCTGTATGATCTTACTAACCAATGTCAAGCCAATAAATTTAATTAAAAAAAAAGAATATTCTGTGGCTCTCACACCAGGACCCGAAGCTGTGCCAAGGTCGCTGGGGCTTTGGGAAGATGAGCTGGTGCAGCAGTGCCTGTCAGGCTCAGCACATTTTACCCTCTGGAGGCTGAAGGGCTGACCTTGCAGAGTCAGGTGAATGTGGTTCCCGGAGCAACAGAGCTCCAAGCAGAAGCCCCCGCTCCTTCCCACGGGAGAGCGGGTCGTGATGACAGCACTGCCCACACAGCCCCGGAGCTTCAGAGGCGGATGGGCTGTTGCGCTGTCAGCTCATCTGACAGGCAGGGGTGGGCCCCGTGGGTGGGGAAGGGCAGGCCTCCCAGCCTGGCTGAGCAGGGGAGCCCAGGGAGGGGGCCTCTGACCAGAACCAGGCGGAACAGGCTGAATTTGTTTTGCCCGCAGGGAGGCTGCTTCTGTTGGCTTCATTTCTTCAACAAAATAATCACTGAGCGTACAGACTGAGTCTGAAGAGAAAACTCTCTAGAGCCTGAGGTGGTGATGCTGGATCTCTATGAGGAGCCAACAAATTTCTGGCAATGGCCAGAGAGTAAATATTTTCAGCTTCACAGGCCAGACGGTCTTTGTCACAGCTACTCAGCTCTGCCCTTGTAAGCGCAAAAGTGCCATAGACAGTATTTAAGTGAATGGGAATGACTGTGTTTCAATAAAACTTTATTTACAAACACAAGCGGTTTGCTCAGGGTTGGCCTTTCATCTCTAATGCATCAGCCTGGCCCTTCTCCTTCCCAATGCAGAGACCCCTCATTCAAAGCGGTACATACTTGACATGACTAGCTCCTTCTCTGAGACCTCCTCCCAGCTTGAAGACCTCAGGCTGGCTTTATTGCCTTCCTGGACCTCAGTTTCCCCATTCATCTGTAGAATGAGGATAATTACACTTATGGAGTCCTGTGTAAACTGTTGGATATTGTAGGACAGTGGTTCTCATCCGGGATCCTACTCCCAAGGGGCACTGGAGACATCTGTGGTTGTCATGACTGGGGGTGCCCCAGGCATCGAGTGGATGGGGACCAGGGATGAACATGCCATGGTTCTCAGGATGTCCCCCCGCAGAGAACAGTCTGGCCCTGAATGTCTGTAGGACGAGGGGAGAGGCCCTGCTGTCTAGTAAGTTATCTTTCAAAGACGAGGAGTTGTTAGTTGTCTGTCTTTGGACCACTGCTTCACTCTTATTTTCCAGAACTTTTCATCCATACAACCCCTGCCCTCCTTGATGCCTGGCTGTTGGCTGTGCACTTGGCAGGCATTGGTTGAGCGCCACCTGGGCACCATGGCCTGAGTGGATGCACCCTGTTGTCCAGATCTGCCTGAGTGTTCCAGAAGCTTCCTCCAGCTGCAAGGCTCTTGGCCACCATGGCTGGCACAGGAACATTCAGCCACCTGTCTTTCTCCCCCTCCTTGTTCCTTTCATAAGAGCAAACTTTCCCACTCATTAGCATATCCTGTTATTAGCATCTTTTCTAGGTTTTATATAATCCTTTCATTATTAGATGCTGTCACAGGGACTTCATGTTCCCTCAATCACATTTTAAAGCATTCTCTAGCATAAGTAGCTAATTGCCTATTGGTGCTCCCTCCTTTCCTTCTTCTTCTTCATTTTTTTTAAAATAAACTTTCTGAAATTTTTTAGAGTCACAGAAAAGTTGCGAAAACAGTATGGAGAGTTCCCATACACCCTGCACCCAGTCCCTACTGTTGTTAACGTCAAATATCACCCTGCTGCATTGGTCACAACAATAAACCTGTATTAGTGCTTTCTTATTAACTAATGCCCATGCTTTTTTCAGATTTCCGTAGTTTCCCCCAATGCCCTTTTTGTGCCCCAGGACTTCGCCCAGGACCGTGTGTGATATTCACTGTGTCTCCTTAGGCCGCTCTGGGCCGTGACGGCTCTCGGGTTTCCATACGCAGAAACCAGCTCTGTCTCCAGGAATGGCTTATAAGGGGACCTGGCAATAAGGGGACCAGTGGCAATTTTGCAGGTGATAAACTGTCTTATCTAGAATGATACGAAGATTTTTCTCACCAAATTTAGGTATTTTGTTATTTATTTGTTTTCCTTTATTCCCATTCCCTCACAATCCTCCCCTTTAGCAACCATCAGCTAGTTTTCTGAGTCTGTTCCTGTTTTGTTTGTTCATTTATTTTTGTTTGTTACTTTCCACATGTAAGTGAAACCATATAGTATCTGTCTGACTTATTTCACTTAGCATAATGCCCTCTAGGTGCATCCATGTTGTCACAAGTGGTAAAATTTTATTCTTTTTTATGGTGGGGTAATATTCCATTGTGTGTATGTATCACATGTTTACCCAGTCACCTACCTATGGACACCTAGGTTGCTTTCAAGCATATCTTGGCTATTATAAATAAGGCTGCAATGAGCTAGCATTATTTATGTATCTCCTTGAAGTAGTGTGGCCCACATATCTTCTTGAAGTAATGTCTTTTCTTTGGATAAATACCCAGAAGTGCACTTGGTGGATTGTGGGCAGTTCTATTTTTAGTTTTTTGAGGAACTTTCGTGCCATTTTCCACAGTGGCTGCACCAGTTTGCAATCTCAGTGCACAGGTTTCCCTTTTCTCTCCATTCTCACCCACACTTGTTTGTTGATTTACTGATTTAGATATTTTGGGTGCCCTTTGCAGTCAGAGTTTTCTAGCTGGTTGGTAGAAGTGTGGTGTTCACTAACAAGGTGATGGGTTTTTCAAGGTGGTAGGAAAGCAACAGCTCTCTTAATTTAAAAGCAGCAGCACCTCTGGGGTTGTATTTTCTGTCTTCCGTTGTCAGACGGCCTAAGATCAGTTTGCCAGGTGATCAAGACAGGCGACGTTGAGCTTTTCCTATGAGCCGATGTCTAATTTCAGGATGAGAGAGTGGAATGTGTGTCTGACTGAACTGGTAACTGGATATGATCATTTGTGGCTAAAATACTGTCATTTTTTCATGGACCACAAACTATAGCCCGGGGGCTGAATCCAGGCTACCTGATTTGGTAAATAAAGTTTTGTTGGCACATGGTCATACCCATTTGTCTATGACAGCCCAGTTGGGACAGCAATTGTGTAATTTGCAAAGCCAAAAATATGTACTGGCTGATCCTTCACTGAAGCACATTTACTGGGCCCTGATCTTGTCATTAAAGCAGGTGATAAAAGTTCTAATGTAATAAAAAAGTTCTAATACATAAGTTAATATATGATATATGCATATACAACAAAGTTTTAATAATAAAGTAATGGTGTACTGTTAACAATATGTCGGGCACTGATTTAAGCATTTTATAGATATTTATTTAATCCAAAAAGGCCACCCAGAAGGTGCTGCTGTGCCCTCCATGCTACAGATTTGGAAGCTGAGGCATAGAGGAGGGAGGATGTCATGAAGATGGGACAGATAGTGTGCCACCGTGCTGCCTCTCAGAGGCAAGAATATATGTCCCCATCCACCCCCCTTCTGTGGGACTCAGTGTAGCTGCCTTAATTGTGAGTAGAAAGAGAAATCTGTTCGTACTCATTTTCTTTTTTTATTGTCTGAACTTGGTCCTCTTCCCAAATCAGTTGCCTGTCCCTCCACATGTTACAATCCCAGGTGGTGGACACTGCCTGGCATGGGGTAATCCTGTCCCTGCGGGACCGGGGTGATACGCAGGGATATCCGTGGCTGTCACGTTGGGGGTGTTCCTGGCACTGAGTGGGTCGGTGGGGGATAGGAATGCCGCTCACCACCCTGCACCGCCCAGGACAGGCCCCCATCAGACTGACCCAGCGCCCACATCAGCAGTGCCGAGCGGGAGAGACTCTGCGTTAATGAGTTTGAAAAAACTTGAGGCCTATCCCTGCTCACAGAAGACACCAGAACAAATCCCCAGTGGTCAGACCACGTAGAGCAGGGGAACCCTCTGCCCCGGCAGCACCCCACCCTCGTGTTACATAGAGGAAGGTTGGGCCCCTAAGCCACCAAGAGCATAGTCCTGCTCAGCTCCCAGAGACCTTTAACCCCTGGGGTCAAGCCCACTGTGCCCATTTGCCGTTGCTCACGAGAGTGATGGCACCTGATTTGGGTCAGTACTGACCAAGTCCACAATCAACTGAGTAGCTTTGGAGTAGCGTGTCATTGCCCTGGCCCTCAGGTGCTGTCCCTAGTCCCCCAGCCTCTCCCCCTTCATTTGTAGTCATAACTTGTCAGGGCGACATATTTAGATGGTTACCGTGGTGACGAGCGAAGGCTGAGGTAATAGCTGCAGTGAGTGCATAAAAGCCACTGCTGTTTCTATATCCAGCCTCCAGCGAGGTGGAGGCGCTCCTGCCACGTGCAGGTGGGCTGTCGGTGTGGGAAGGGAAGGGGTTCGGGCATCCCATTTCACCCACTCAGTTCCCAGAGGCAGGATCTGCAACCTGGGCTGGGGGGAGCTGCCTGTTGCTGGGTCCCTGGCGGTTCCTGTCACGAGGGGCCTGTTTATAGCAGGGGTTCTCCTCCAGGGCAGCCTTGCCCCCCGAGGACGCTGGAGTGTGCCTGGGGACATCTGATTGTCAGGACTAGGGGTGCTCCTGCCCCCAAGTGAGTGGGGTTCAGGGATGCTGCTCAGTACTCCCCAGTGCCCAGGAAGGCCCCCCACAGAATGGTCAGCCCCTGTGTCTGCAATGCCAAGGGGAGGAACATTGCTTTAGGGGAAGCAGATAGAGGCAGTGGCCTTGTTAAGTTTCAGAAACCTAGTGCTGGCATTGAAGTCTTGATAATTTGTGAAATCTCAAAGGCTTCCCTTTCTCACGCTAGTTGTTCTACCACTCTCCTCTCATTGTGTTTACCAGTCCCTTCGGGCTCTTGTGTCACCGCAGGTTGTCAGGGCAATAGCGGTTGGGAAAACAGAAGTGAAAATGCCAGTACTGTTCCGTGCTTGCCATTAGAAAAATGCGTTAGATGACTAAATGTCCACGTGGGAATGTCAGGTGAATCGACCCAGAGGCAGGTGTGTCCCTTGTCCCTTGCTGTGTAATAAATGACTCCCAAACTTAAACAGCAAACATATATTACCCCACAGTTTCTATGGGTTGGGAATTTGAAAGCAGCTTGACTAGGTGGCTCAAGCCCAGAGACTCTCAGGAGGTCGCAGAGCACATGTCAGCCAGGCTGCCTCGGCTGAAGGCTCCACGGGGGCTGGAGGAGCCCCTTGCCAGATGGCTCCCTCATATGCTTGAGCATCCTCACAACGTGGCAGCTGGTTTTCCCCAGAGAGAGTGATCCCAGAGAGAGTGAGGAGGAAGACACTGTCTTTCATGACTTGGTCTCGGAAGTGACACATTATCGCTTCTGGCACATGTGATTGTATCACAGTTGTATCATCCCAGCTGTGGGAGGAGGCCACGCAAGAGCATGAGTATCAGGAGATGGTCACTGGAGACTGGCTACCACAGCAGGTGAACTTATTTCAGTAGTCAAATGGAAGAGTTTACTTGCCCAGTGCTCCTCACAAAGCAAAGCAAAGCACACCACCTGCCATCGTGAAGAAATGCTGTGTGAGTTATGGATTCAGTGATTTCACCAAGAAATGGCAGCTGTTGGCAGAAAAATTGAAGGCAGTACAGAGAGTACCCGTACTTCCCCACTCTCCCTACACACAGACACACACACCCCACACACACCCCCCCCACACACCCCCCATTATTATCTTGTATTGTGTCACAACTGATGTGCATATATATGTGTGTGCCTTTGTGTTGTTTCTCTTTTTACTACAAGTGCAATTATGCTGTAATTTTGCACACCATCATTAAACAATTACTGCGGCACTGCAGCATGTTTGGGACCTCCCCAACAGGGGATTTCCAGCCCATGAGAGCCACCAACGTTGTTTTTGCAATGTTACTCTCTGCTCAGAACACTAGGATTTCTCTTTCTGTGGCACTCGAAGCCCTCTGGAATCTAACTCTAGTTCATGGATCTTGAAACTCTGTAAAAGGCCAGAGTGTAAATATTTGGCTTTGCAGCCTGAATGCCCTCTGTCCTTAACTACTCTTCTATTGTAGTGGGAAAAAAATATGTAAATCAAGAGAGATAGCTGTGTGCCAATAACACTTTTTATTTACAAAAGCAAGCAGTGGGCAGGATTTGGTCCATGGCTGGAGCTTGCCAACCCCTGCTCACCTTCTTACCTTTAACATTTGTTACCTGCTGTCCCAGTAGGAATTTAGTGGGAAATAAGTAGGAATTTATGCCTGGGGCCTGTCTGGTCTGGCTTCTAGTCCTGGCTGTGCTTGCACATGACCTTGAGCAATCTACTTCCTTTCTTTGTGACTCAGTTTCTTCATTTATAAGAAGTGAATGATAATAGTTGTTATAACTAAAATGAGCAGATAAGTGTAGAAAATGTTTAGCACAGAGACTGGCACCTTTATGTTCAGTAAGTATTGGGATATTTTTATTCTACTGTATGAATGACTTACATCAATAGTCTCCTGTTATGTTATTAGTTAGCTACTGCCACGTAACAAATCACCCCAAATGTAGTGGTTTAAAACAACACACATTTAATATCTCACAGTGTCTGCGGGTCACAAATCCAGGTGTTGGTTTAGCTGGGTCCTCTGCTCAGGGTCTCTCACTGGTTGCAGTCAAGGTGTCAGCAGGGCTGGTGTCTCATCAGAAAGCTCAACAGGGGAAGCTGCCAATTCTGAGCATCGCGACTATCGGCTGGATTCGGACTCAGTTCCTTTGGGCCTTAGTTCTCCTCTGGCTGCTGGATGGAGGCCACGTGGATTTTGCTGACGTGGCTGCCTTGTCACAGTGTGCAGGCTGAGGCAGCAGTTGATCTGTTAGCAAGGCGCAAGTCCCAGTCTTCTGCAATGTAATATCAGAAGGGACACCCCGCCACCTTTGCCAGAGTCACTGCCCCACCGACACAGGGAAAGGGATTAGAGAAGGATGTGACCGCCAGCACACGAGGTCACAGGGCCAGGCAGGCCACAAACAAAGTTTATCTAAATATCCCTTTTGCCTTGGGCTACAGGAGCACTTCTCACGGAGCACTGTCTCTGTGTGCTGCAAAATTTGCATTCATGGTCAGATTTCAATCTTTTCCTCAAGTCCCAAGTAGACATTCTTTGCTTTTTCTCAGCTGAGAAAATGGAACCACGGGACATCAAGCACCGGACATTAGGGACCACTGCCAGCACCGAGCACGCGTCTGTCTGCTCCCACCGCCCCGCCAGTGCCACGTGGCGCCATCACCTTTCCCCAGTGACTCCTGCCATGTAATTAGTGTGGAAAGAAACCTGCGTTTCTGAGCCCCCCTGTAGGAAATTCTCATAGCCCCAGTGTGCTGCGGGTCTGTTACGTGCTGGGGCCCGTGGAGGCCACAACCATTGTGATATCTATGACTTCCTTGTCCCTCTGCCCCAAGAAGGAAACTCACCAAAAAGAGCACGCCATTTAAATTATTTACATCTGATAGGAATGACAGAGGACAGTGTGTCCCTTCTCTGCTGCTCCCTGAGAGTGTAACCAGTCCTGGGTCTCAGGTGCGCCTTGAAACTTGCCCAGGGGCCCGTTTCTTCAGGGCTGACAGGTTTAAGCCACGTGCCACCCCACCTGCACAGCCCAGAGGCCCCTGTGCCCCCTAGTCCTTCGTGAGGGCCCCTTCGCCCCAGCCCATGAGATGCATAACAGGGTCCTGTCTGGAAAGGGATTTACCCTTCAGGACGAGATAGCAGCTCTGGGAGCTGTGGTGCAGCGTTCCCTTTCCTCCCTGCAGGGGATACTGGGCCACAGCTGGAGAACATCTGCAGTTGGCAACATTTCCATACAAGATGTGTTGGTTGTCCAAACCCTTGGGAAAGTTCTGGAAGCTCTGATCTAGAGAAGTGGGTTGCGACGTGCTGGCTTCCTGCCCAGATGCGACATCCTGCGTCAGTCAGGGCGGGTTCCTCCGCTGCTTACTGGCTGTGGGTGCTAAAGGGGCCAGAGCGGCCCAGCTCCTCCGGGCCTGGCTTGCTTTATCAGGGATCCATCGTCATCCCCCACGCCGATGTCATGGCTGTGTTTTTGGCAGTTTTGAAAATCCAGGTTTGGGAGCTCAAGGTCCGGTCACCTGTGTCCCTGCCTGCCACCCACTGCCTGGACCCATTAGCTGACAGTCTGACAAATCTATTGAACCCTTTTCAAATTACAAAGAAAGCAAACCACCAGGGAACTAATGAAGGAAGACCCTCAAGTGCTCTTGGTTTGAGATCATGGTTTTGTCTTCCTTTTTCAAGGTGGTGGGTGACACAGCTGAAGTCTGCAGCTGAGGACCAGCCCGCATCACAGGTCTGGCTCCAAGCCAAGCCTGTGCTGACCGTGCCCTGGGCCTGACCCACAGGAATGCACTGGGGCTCCCAAGTGTCAGTCCCGTTTCAGGGCAGAAACGGGCCCAACGTCACCCGCTCTACAGGTTGTCCCCTTAGCACCCGACTGAATGGCCACAGTCACAAGAATTACTGAACCCCTCCTGTGGGCGGGCTCAGTGGAAGCTATTGGAGCTGCCATGCAAGCAAAACACACGAGATTCCTGCCGTTTGGGATCTGTCCGGGAGACGCTGAACCGTAGGATGCTGATGGGCTCAGGGTCTCTTCAGGGGGCAGTAACAGTGCCCTGGGATCGTACAGTGCGATGGTTGCACGCCCGGTGAATATCCTAAAAGCCGCTCAGTCAGACACTTTAAAAGGGTGAATTTTATAGCATATGAATTATATCTCAATTTTAAGAAAAGCCATGTGGACGGTGAGGCTCACAGGTTGCAGTAAGTGGTGTCCACAACAGGAGTAAATGTGAGTCCTCTCTAAGGGCGTCCCTGATCACCACCCTGGTAAATGAGGCTTGTTTCCTTCAGTGATTTATTTCTCCCTCACAGCACCTGGGATTTTCTACCCAGAGTGTTTGTTATTTGTGTGAGGTTTATCTATCCTGCCTCTTGGGCACTTCCTGAGGGCAGGGTGTCTGCGGGATCTGTGGGTCGCTGTGCACTCTGCTGTTGCCATCTTGAAATTTGCACCTATTTTTGAACCAGGAGTCCCACTGTTTCATTTTTTCTCTGGCTCTGCCAAGTCTTTAGTAGGTCCTGTGGAGAGGTCTCACCTCCTCACCTCACTGCTGCTCCTGCTCAGGGGCTTGGAGTTCACTCTGCTGGGAAGCAGAGGTCCAGCATTTTGTTTGGGAGCAAGACTGTGAAGGTCATGGGGACAGCCTGGTGCCAGCTGGTAGAGCTCTCAGTGTGCCATCTCATGGCCCCAGGGATGGAGCTGTAGGGATGTGTTTTGTCCAGGCTGCTCCCTACCCTGCCCCAAGCTGGTCTGGGCCAAGGGCAGCAGGGATAGAGGTTACCTCACTGCTCAAGTCTAAGCGCTCAACGACAGCAGCCAGCAGCTGGTGTTAAAGGGCTGGAGGTGGGGAGATTTGCAGTTGGTAGATGTGAGGGCAGGGAGTGAGAAACCCTTTTTAAATGATTCATGAGACATCTGTGTTCATGGAAGCACAATTCACAACAGCAAAAACGTGGAAACAGCCCAAATATCCATCAATAGATGATGGATAAACAATGTGTCCACCCACACAATGGAATATTACTTTGCCATGAAAAGGAGTGAGGCAGCTACAGTGTGGATAGACCTTGAATTCACAATGCTCAGTGAGAGGAGCCAGACACAAAAGGCCACACAACGTGTGATTCCATTTATGTGAAATGTCCAGAACAGGGAAATCCTCAGAGATAGGAAGTGGGTTAGTAGTTGCCAGGGGCTGGGGAGTGGCTGCTGATGGGGAGAGGGTATCCTTTAAGGGTGATGAAAATGTCTTAAAATTTAATTTGGTGACAGTTGCACAACTTTGTGAATATACTAAAAACCACTGAGTCATACACTTCAGATGGGTGGGTTGTGTGGCATGAAAATGATGTCTCAATAAGGCTGTCTAAAAAATGGCATCTAGTTTATTAGTCACTCTTTCCTGGTTTTGATAATGTCCCTTAATTGTGTAAGGGGCTGCCATCTGGGGAATTGGGTGAAGGGTGCCTGGGGCCCCTTTTTGCTAGTTTTGCAGTTTCTTGTGAGTCTTTAATTGATTCAAAAATAAGAAGTTGAAGGATTATATATGCACAAATGATTCCTGCAAGGTTGAGACAAGTCTTGGCCTCCAGGTCAATGGGCATGTTGCTCCAGCCCTTTCCTCTCTCATCCCTTCTGGTCTTCTGGTCACTGCTGCTTCATCAGGCGGTTCCCAAGTGACCCTTTTGCCTTGGTGTCCTAAAAGTTCCTCTTCTAAGTGGTGGCCTGGAAGACCAGATCCTGAAGGGTTAGATAGATTCTAGCAGCTCCAGGATCTCAAAGGGTTTAAGGCATTCCTGGGGCAGCGGCGCCACCTGCAGGTAACAGTGGGGATTTCAGTTCACCCTGGCCTTTTACTGACTGACGACTACAAATTAGCCTGAACTCAGGGAAAGGAACCAGCACTTAAAATTTTTCGTTGTTATTTTGTTAAATACACTTTTTGCTTTAGAATAGTTTTAGATTTTCAGAAAAGTTTCAGAGATAGTACAGTGAGTTCCTGTCTGCCCATCACCCAGTTTTCCAACGGTCACGTCTTCCATAGTCATGGTACATTTGCGACAATCAAGAGACAGTCAGCTCCACTCTTTATTCAGATTCCCTGGCTTCCTCTTCTTCTGCCCCAGTGCCTCATCCAGGGCCGCACAGTGCATTTAGTTCTCACAGCGCCTTTAGGCAAACCTGGGTGACCTGGGGCAGGCGGTTGACGCAGCCTCCCCTTCTTCCTCCCGGGGGTCAGGAAGTTCAAATGACGCAGGTGAACATCTTTTATAAACCCTAAAAGGTCATGTAAACATCCAATCCTCTCATTTAATTTAGTTTTGAAACGTGGAAATTTGTCAGAGATAATGTCATAAGTCTCTAATTGCCTTCTTAGACCAGCCCCCTGCACCTCGAAGCACCCCGTTTGTGCCGTCCCCAGTGTCCGTCAGAGCAGCCAAGAGGCAGAACTCCCAACGTCATTTTTACTGTTGTTTAATCGTGAGCTCGTGACTCTTCCATGCTGATGCCCGCAGGAACACCCGGATTTCTGGCCACATGATGCTCAAGCCAGTCTTACGTTTTTCTTCCAGGGATCAGACGTCGGGTTCCTGGAACCTCGGTGCTGAAGATACCAGGCCTTGCGCACAGGTCAGTGTTGGGATTTTTTTCCCTCCACATGCACAGTTTGCGCAGGTGTTGGGTTGGCCTTTGCAAGCCAGGATGAGAGTTAAGATGTTGGTTTTGCTGTTGGGGCGTGTGTCCTTGCTGTGCATGCCACAATCTTGTCTGAGGGTTTGTCCTTTCCGCCAAGAGGTCACGGGAGCAACAGGGAACGTCCTCTGCTCTTGGACTCCAGTCGCCCAGTGCGCCCCAGGACAGGGTCAGGGGAGAGAGTGTGCGACTGTGCTGGCCTGCTCTCAGCTAAACCATTGGCAGGAACAGAGACCTGTCACCCACCCTGGCAGGTGGGGAAACACTGCGGTGGCTTCAGGAAAGGTCTTGTTTAGCAAGTTAAGGACAGAGCTAAGGCTCAGGTTCTGTTCTGTTAGCTCCTGTCTGTTTATCTCTGGTCTCATTCCCCAAAGGATTTTGGGTAGCTTTTATAACGTGGGAAGAGAAAACAATGTGAAAATGGTTAGAGAATGCTGTGTGCTCTGTGCCCCCTCCTGCCTGTTGTAGTTGCTGTAATTCTATGGTGTGCTTCCTGCCCAGCAGGGAGCCCCCACTCCTTGCTCCTTTTTTCATAAATGTCTTTGCTACACTCATGGAGTTTTCACATGTATGTGATCTTTAGAATAAACTTCCGGGTTCTAACAGTTCTGATGGGATTTTCATTAGGGTTGTGTCTATGGATAAATGTGAGGGGGTTTGATGTCTTCATAATGTTGGCTATTCCTATTCAGTGTGTATATCTGTGTAAAAGAAAAAAAATGTTAGGAAAGAACACAGACCCCAAAGGCAATACATTATATGATTCCATTTAGGGGAAATTTCTAGAAGAAGCAAACCTGTTGTGGTTGCCAGGGTCTGCGGTGGGAAGGCAGTCAGTGTGAATGAGCACCAGGAATCTGATGGCGTAGAGGGAGGGGTCCAACACTGTGTGGCGGGGACAGTCACACAGTGCAGTGAACTCACTAGAAAATCTTTTGAGTTGTGCACTTCAAACTAGCAGATTTTACAGAAAGTAAAATGTAGTCCAGTAAAATTAAAAAGTATATATATTTTCGCTAAGCTAGAGACAAGAGGCTGTCCCTGAGGCCAGAGACCAAAAAGCTGAAGTTGGAGCCCTGGTGTCCACTGACTGGTTCGTGCTCAGCCTAGGTCCAGAGCAGGTTTAAAAAGCAACTCCTGTGTCATGCAGTCGTCAGCTGGAGGGGAGTCTGGTGAGCTGCAGGCCCTGGGGAGAGGTTGTGGCCGGTGTGTGGTCTGCGCAGCGCGTGGATGGGCAAGCCCCACTCATCTGTTCTGTTCAGTGTCAGCATCCCACTGACTTCCTGTAAAAAGAAAGTGGAAGTGCAGGTGAGCGCAGAGAGGGCGGTGCCACCCCCACCCCCACCAGCGATGAGCATTGCTGACATGTGAGTGTCCTCTTTGAATCTTCGTTAATTACATTCACATAATGATTTTATATAAGTATATTTTTTTCTTTAATGAGCTCATTTCACTTGATGGGCATTGTTCCTCATCAGTAAAGCTAGATTTCCATCTTTCCTGATGTTGGCTTAACATTCCACCTTATAGACATTATAATTTATATTTTTATAATAATGTTATAATTGATTTGACTAGTGTCTGCTTGATGGGCTTCTGTGGGTGTTTATTTTCTTTTCCTTTTGTGTTTTCTTTTCACTGTGCTCTGGGATGAATGTCCTTGTGCATACTTTGTACAACCTCGGTTGGTTATTTAGGATAAGTTCCTGTAAGTAGGTTTGCAGGGTGTGTGTGAGTCTGTGTATGTGTCTGTCTGTGTGTGTTTAAATCAGGATGTTTTCATTTACATTTTTGACTTTTCAGCCACAAAGACCCCCAGAAATGCACTATTTTTCATTCCCAGGGCCCCTTTTCCTAGTATCCTAACTTCAGTTGTTGCGTCTTTACCAATCTGACCAGCCGGAACACTTGCGTGGCTGCTGTGTCTGAGTCTCCTGCGTTATCTGTGAATGCAGCGTTTGCTCTCAGGAGCTTCCGGTGAGTGGCCTGGCTGTGTTTGTGTTGGGCGTTTCTCTCTCTCGTGGATTTGCGTGAGCTCTTTGCACATATCTGCTGGACACTGTCTGGTGTCTGTCACATTCATACCTGTTTTCCTGAGTGTGTCTTCCCACTTGGCTGGCGGTGGGTCTGCTGTAGGGACACAAGTGTTCTTCTTTGTGTTTGAGAGGCATTCTTCAATTTCAAGGTTCTAAAAACAATTCACCTGCATTGGGTTCTGGTTGCATATTTTGCACTTAAATCCTCGAGCTGTGCTAGTGGGCCTCACTGGGGTGATCCGGCCTCCAGGGACGTGGCAATGTCAGGGGACATCTGTGGTTGTCACAATTGGGGGTGCTCCTGGTATTGAGTGGGTGGGGGCCGGGGTGCTGCTCCACACCCCACAGTGCCCTGGAGAGTCCCCACCGAGAATGACCAGTGGCAGCGCTGAAGGGGGAACGCTGCCTAGTCTGGCTGTCAGGTCTGAAGGGACTCATTCATCTTTATTACAGACCCAAATCTGTGTCATCGCCACAGAGGGGAAAAGGCTGCTAATTACATTTTCATATGTGCTCCCAGGAATTTTTCTAGGGAAGAAGATTTAGGGTCATCATCTGGAGACAAAACGTTCCAGCAGCAGAGTCTGAGCTCAGTTTGGTGCTAGGGTTTCACTCTAATGTGTCAACCAGAGGTCAGAATAGCTGGAAATTCCAAACGCATTTTCTTTGGCTTTGATCCCTTTACATACAACTGGAGGTGGATTCTCACCCAGGGGACACTAGGCCACATCTGGGGATATCTTTGTTTGTCACGACTGGGGTGCTCCCGGCATCTGGTGGGAGCTGGGGATGCTGCTCAGCCCCGCAGAGTGTACACGGCAGCCCCACGGAGAGTGACCGCCCGATGGCAGTCCACGGGGAACCCTGTTAGAGGGAGACAGAATTATTCAAAGAGCTGGCCTAGCACAGGCGGGTCTTGCAGGGGTTACAAAGGGAGCTCCTTGAAGTGGGCAATGCCAGGCATTATTATTTAAAAAATTTAATAGTCACTTCTTGAGCACATCGTGTTTGTTAAGAGCTGTTAGCCGTCCACAGGTGTCCTCACATTCAGTTCCCCACAGCACCAGGGTCAGAGGGTCCAGATGAAGGGTCTTCGTCGGGTCAGGTAGAGGACCAGATTAAGGGTCCAAGACGTGCAAGACCCCGACCAGGGTCTCCTGCTACTGAACGGCCACCTCTCTGGAGAGCTGGTGTGTCATTGAGTGAGGGTCACTGCTACCCATCCTGAAGGCAGAACCAGTGCTCTGATCTACTCCTCTGAATTTCTGCAGATGGCAGTGGGTGGTGAGGTTTGCTCTGGGGTGTCTTGAGGCTGGGTAACATTTGCCAGAGGACTGCGGTTCCCTCTGGCAGCCACTAGGGGGCAGAGAAGGCCCATGGGCTCAGACTGCCTCGAGCCAGGTTGGGGTAGACATTCGGGTGGATGTAGGTGGGTACCGAGACATCGTCAGTGAACCTCTTGCCCCTCTTGGATCCCTGTAACCACCCATCCCTGTTCTCTGAGACATTCTGATTCAGCACCGAGAGTCCCATAGTCACTCTGTCCCCAAGGCCCCCTGCCTCACAGACACACAGCCTCCCATCTGTTGGGTGTAGGAGAGAGGCAGAAAACATGGGTTCAGCGCCCATGGGGCTTGGAGCGTCTGCAGCCCCCACACCCACCCTGTACCTGGGCATGGCCCAGTGGTTGGGGCAGAGGCTGCACCAGGGGAGCGAAAGAGGCAGGGTCAGGGGTGGCAGCCTGGCTGCTGCTTTCCCACCCCCTAGGAATGAAGCTCAGGCCACATGGGGCCTCTGCAGACCAGTCCCATGCAGCCCCTCCTTTCAGACTCACTTAAATGCCACCAATTCTCAGAAGCCCTCTCGGGCCTCCTGAGTGTGGAATCTGCTTGGTGTCCCCCAGCAGCACCCTTGGGTGCGCGTCACACCTTTGACTACAGTTACCTGGGTAGTTACTGGTTGGCCTGGCTGGGTGCATGGTGACCCTCCTCGAGATTTTTATTCATTCCCTCAGCGAGGATTTCCAAACGTCTGCCGGGGCCAGGTTCTGGGGAAACGGCAGTGACCAGGACAACCAAAGCCCCGGCTCTCCCAGAGCTGACGTTCTAGCAAGAACTGTGGACCCACTGCTGGGGATCCTTAGACATGGCCCAGTATCCCCTGGGGGCAGGATCACACAGTGAGACCCCTGTCTTACTGGCCCCTCTCCGACTCTGTCTTTGGATGTGGTTAAATTTCCACTGGGTGGAACTTGCCGTTGTCTTGGAAGTTCGGGGGAGGGGAGGGGAGGCAGAGGGCACAGCCAGCCGATTCCTGCCTCATGGAACAGCGAGCGAGAGCCCCTGCAGCGTGGCAGCTGTGTGGTGCCAGGGCTTCCTCAAGGACCCCCCGCGTACTGAGTGCACAGGCCATTCGGCTTGGGAGGTCACATCGTGTTTGAGCTGAGCAGTGTCCAGAGCTGCGATTTCCAAAATGGTAGCCATGCACCACAGCGGCTACTGAGCACCTGAAATGGGGTTAAAGAGGAAATGCATACATTGGTTTAAATCACTGGTTCCTAGTTAAGAGCGACCCTGCCCCCAGGGGGATGCTAGGTGATGTCTGGAAACATCTGTGGTTGTCAGTATGGGGGTGGGGGGGTGCTTCTGGCACTGAGTGAGTGGGGCCAGGCATGCTGCTCTGTGCCCTGCAGGACCCAGGATGGGCCCCTACAGAGCTGACCCAGCCGCAGCGTCAGCAGTGCCGAGGGGGCGCCCTGGACGCAGGCAAGCACTCCTGCAGCTATCTTGCTCACCACGTAGAGCGCAAAATGACTTCTTGCCTTCCCAACAGCAGAGCTCCTGTTCTCTGGGAGTTTCTGAACATTTCTCCTGAAAGCATTGCCAGAGCTTTTATCTTAGGAGAGTAGCCCTTTTATGGGGAGCAAACTCCAGCTCAGCCTTGCAAATCAGAGTGCTCCCCTTTCCGCTGGTTGGTGACCGCTTTCGCTCTCTCCTGGGTGTGCCGAAACGCACATTATTATCAGTTCTTTCCTTGGACACATTGTTCTTCTAAAAGGACTGCCAAGATATAGTCAAAACCTATAATGTTGTGCTCCTGGAAGGTTATGGGCTGCTGCCGCCACCTTCCCCGCAGAAAACGTGGACAGTGTATATGTAATCCCGGGACTCCTGGTGCAGCCCACAGGGCCCCAAACCCTCTCCCTGCAGCCTTTGGCCTCTGATTCCAGAAACCAAGCCGTAGGATGCTTTCCCAGCGGCCCTGCCCAGACATGAGCTTGACCCCCTATAGCAGGGTCTCACCCAGGAGACACTGGGCCGTGTCTGAGATATCTGCGATTATCACAATTCGGGGGGTGACCTGGCATCGAGTAGGTAGGGCCAGGGCTGTGGTACAGCACCCCCACAGTGTCCAGAATGGCCTCACCCCAGGGAACAACCTGGCCCCAATGTCAGAAGTGCCAACGGGGGAACCCTGCTCCATGAGATTCTTGCCTCCTAGGGTGACTCAAGACCACTCGCTTTATTCCCTGCTTTCTGTTATTACTGTGGTTCTCACCCAGGCCACGGTTAGTAGGACCCACTCTTTTGGACCCTGCAGGCTAAGCTCTCTCAGCTAGTCCTCTCACAGGCTGGTTAGTGCTACCTGCTTTTACTGCTTTGAAAATTGAGGCTCAGAGAAGTTCATGTCCAAGATCACTGAAAAGGAGAGTCTGCTGGTGGGGTAACTAGAACTGGAAGAGCCCACTGGCAACAAAGGCACGTAGACCCGCAGCTTCTGCAGGCATGTGCTCTCGTTGCCAGGCAACTACTTGAACAGTCAGCCTTGGGGCAGGGGATGATATATGAATGCAGTCATCAGAGAGTCATTGGACTCAAAAGACATAGGGATGACAGTCACATATGACAAGCAGGTGGTACAGGCGGGGGAGCCATGATGAGGCCAGAGAGGGGCTCATTTAGGGTGAGCAGAAGGGGTCCCCACATCCTCCCAAGACCATTCCCAGCCTCGCAACAAGCCACCCTGATTCGATCTGAGCGGGTGGGCACCAAGGATGTTGGCCTTGGCTTATTTCCCTTCCCTCCCACTTTGTGCTTTTAGTCAGCAAACACCTGTGTGCCTGGAGAGGGCCCAGGTGGGCCGTGCTCAGGGGCAGGGGGCCGGAGCGGGGGGACTTGAAGGACTGAAGGCTCCTGAGCCACCATCAGCCCAGTGGAGGCCTGAATAGGTGCACCAAATGCACGGCCCACAGGGAACTGGTATGTGAGGGGCTTGTCTCATTGCCATAGACTGAATCACCAGTTGTCCCCAACTGCCACTGGTGTCTCTAAATTCAGATGTTAAAACCTAACCCCCAGTGTGATGGTCATTGGAGGTGGGGCCTTTGGGAGGTAGGATAGTGTGATTAATAATAAATATATATTTTGGTCTTCATCCACGGTTCCTGGCTTACAGCCCCCAAAATGCTTGGAGTTTCCTGAGCATTAGGAGCATCCCTTAAACATGAAAGTGACTGTAAAACCCCAGGTGCTCTGCTCTGCCATCACACACAAAGCATCTTCACTAGCTATTGCCACATAACAAGGCATCACAAACATAGCAGCTTAAACCATACCTGTCCACTAGCTCCCGGTTCTGCAGGTCAGAAGCGTGGACACGGCATGGCCGGCCTCTGCTCAGCGTCCCAGTGGGCTTGGCCAGGGCTGAGTTCTCATCTGAGGCTCGACTGGGAAAGGACCCACTTCCAGGTCCTGCTGGCTGCCAGCTAGGGATGGCATGACTCTCTGCCCCTAGAGGTGGCTCTCAGGTCCTGTCCTAGCTGCATGGTCACCTTCTTAGACCCTCATAGACCCCCCTCGCACTTCCAGTCTCCCACTTCAGGAGGCACTCACCTAATTAGGCAGGGCCTACCCAGGCAAATTCCCCTTTTGATTCACTCAAGATCAACTGATTTGGGACTATAATTACATCCTCCAAACCCCCTCTTCTGTACAAAATAACCTAACCAGCGATGTCTTATCATGTTCACAGGTCCTGTCTACACTCGAGGGTTCATCTACAGGGATTTGAGGGCTCTTAAGAGCCTGCTGGCCATGCAGAGGAAGAGGGGCATAGTCATGGTCAGGGAGACTCAGCCAAGCGCTGAGCCCCCACTAAGGTGGAGCAGGGAGCATCTCTGCCCTCCTCTCTGGGCGGGGGAGGCCAGGGTTGGGGGACAAAGGAGGTGTTTGGAGAATGCCCAACACGGTTTGGCCCATTTACACCTAAATATACCTATGGCCGCACCTAATGTATTTTTTAAAACCTTTATTTTGAAATAATTACAAAGGAAATTACAAAAATTGTTCAGGGGGTCCGGAGCACCATTCTTAGCTTCCTCCTGTGGTAGCATCTAATGTAACTGTAGCATGAGACCAGGAAATTTGGACAGGGACCATGTATGTGCAGAGGTCCCAACTGTTTATCACATGTACAGATTGGGCTTTTCCCAAGCTCCGAGTGTGCAGGACTACCACACGTAAAATGGAGTGAGTGCTTCTTACTTGTGTGTATGAATATACTTAACACTAATGAGCTGTACGTATAAAATAGGTTAACATCATTTTACGTTATGTGTATTTTTTTTTTACCACAATAAAAAAGGAGAGGGGGAGGGGCAGGCACCAGAAGCAGTAGCAGACCTTCTCTAACTGGTCTTGAGAGACACATGTGAACTGCCTGCAGAGGAGACCATGTGGCCTCTAGGGGCTGAGAGCGATCCCCACCCCACAGCCAACAAGAAAATGGGGACCCCAGTCCTACAGCTGCAGGCAAATGAATTCTGCCAACCACTTGAATGAACTTAGAAGGTACCCTAAGTTCCAGATGAGAAATCAGCCTGGCCAGTCCTTTGATTTCAAGCTTTGAGCCCCAGAGTAGTGGACCCAGTTAAGTTGCGCTCCAATTCCTAACACAGAACTGTGAGAGGACAAATAGGTGTTGTTTTAAACTGCTAAGTGTGTGACAACTTGTTACACAGGAGAAGCTGACTGATACACCTACTGTGTTGCCTTCATACACACTCATTCTAAAACCCACCACAACCCTGCAAATTAGAGCTAGTTATCTCTATTTTCCAGATGGAAAAACATCAGAGAGAGGCTGAGTAACTTTCCCAGGGCCACAAGGTAACTGTTTTGTGATATTCAAATTAGATGACTGTCACCAGGCCCAGACCAGGAATCTGGCTCCTTAAGGCCAGGGATCTCATCCAACCTCTTGCTGGATGTTTGGTGAGTGAGTGAGAGAAGGAACGAATCCTCACGTGACCTTTGGAACAGAGAGATGAGCCTGTGACTGGAACCAGTTTCACGCTGGGGACAGTGAAGGGAACCTGAAGGATGTAATCGTCATACACCAAAAGGAGTAATGATCACATGGGACTTCCCTGGCTGAGTCACGGAGGAGCTGAGATCTGAGTTCATGAGCCTCCTGGAATTCGACACCCTGTTCTCTGGCGCCCTGACTAACATCCCGGCTGACTCAGAGCCCTGCCGGATGAGAGGCTGCTCCCGGAGCCAGGCACCCTCTCATCCGGGAGACTGGCAAAGCCAGGGCAGCGGGAGGCACAGCCAGCCAGGACTGGGTGGGGGTTTGTGGCACTCAGGCTGCAGGTGTGAGGAAGGGCACACAGGGTAGGCAGGAAGAGAGGGGACAACGGGGACTCCAGGCTGGGGCCTCGCCTGCTGGTGCTCCGGGCAAACCATTTCCAGGTCTCCTGTTTCCAGCTGGGGCCAGGTCACTCGCTCTGTGGGGCCTTCCTGGGCACTGTGGGGTGTTGGGCAGCATCCCTGGCCACCATCCTCTCAAGGCCAGGAGCACCCACAGTGTGACAATCACAGATGTCCCCAGACATCATCTAGTGCCCCCTTGCTCGAGTGAACTGATGGTGACAATACTGCCTGAGTTAAAGCAGGTGCTCGCCTGGCAGCTCTGTCCAGGGCCTCAGGGAGGTCTTTCCGGAGGAAGCTGTGTCTGAGCTGAGGCTGTCATGCCCTGGAGCTGACGGGTAAGTGGACCCCCCAGGCCGCAGAGGAGCAGAGGCTGGTTCCAGGACCTGGGGGGCAAGGAGAGGGAGAGGGAGCGGGGCCTACAGGCAGAGATGGTGCTTTATTCAAGGGCAGTAGGGAGCTGTAGAGAGTTCCAGCCCCACCCCTGGCAGCAATTGATTGACGTCCTTGTTTTACAGATTAGGCAACTGAGGCACCTTGAGGGTGTGGGTGGGCCCAGGTCTCAGCAGGCCTCAGGGCTGTTTTCACAAGGCACTGGCCATGCCGGTTTGGGGCTGCTGATGGGCACTGGAGCCAGGCCCAGGAAGTACCGCCCACCACAGTATCTCTCGGCTCCGAGACCCCTGCTCAGGCCGGTGCCTCCTCCTCCCTGTTCCCATCGGTAAAATTGGGATGGTAGCCGCCATCCTCCTTCCTGAAGACACCAGAGGTCATCTGGCTTCTCTGGTATCTATGGAAATGCTGGGAATCAGTGAATGACCCTATGACCCTCAACAGGTTGGTGGCAAGACCTGGAACCCTGTTCCCAATCCCAGCATTCTTGCCCTTGACCGAGGGTAAGAGAGAAGTAGCTGAATTGTGGGACAGAACATGTTCCGGCTCAGAGCCCATCCCCTGGGAGTGATCGGCAGGAGTCCACCAGGAAGGACGGCCTCAGGCAGTGGCTCTGTGTCCTGAGCTGACCTTGTTTTCCCGTTCCCGGGCAGGAACAGCCTGGCCTGAGGTGTGGACCTCTGCAAGCTCAGTAAACACCCAGGGGATGCAGGGCCTGGGGGCAGGGTTCCTCTCTCCCATCTGCCCTCCCCATCCTGGGAATTATCAGGAAAGGGTAGCAAATCTGATCCCTTCCCAGAAGGCTCAGGCTTGGTCAGCTGCCCCCTGGGGGAAGCTGGGCAGGGATATTGGCCGGGGATGGTCCCCTGCATTGTGAAGCCACCAGGGCGGCCATGTTTACTCATAGGCAGTGTCTTTGCACACAAAAACAAGGAGTGTTCGAAGCTTCCTTTCTGTTTCTCTCTGTTGTGGTAAAATATGCTTAACATGAAATTGGCCATCTTAACATTTTTTCAGGGCACAGCTCAGTGGCAATAAGTACATTCACATTGTTGTGCAACTTTACCTGCCATCCACTTCCAGAACTTTCTCATTTTTCCAAACTCATACTCTGTGCCCATTAAACACTAACTCCCCATCCCCCTCCCTCAGTGCCTGGTGCCCACCATCTACTTTCTGTCTATGGATTTGGCTCCAGGGACCTCCTATGAGTGGAATCACACAGTATTTATCCTTATGTGTTTGGCTTATTTCACTGAACATACAGTCCTCAAGGTTTATCCGCCTTGTAGCAGGTGTCAGAATGTCCTTCTTTTTTAAGGCTGAATAACATTCCAATATGTGGATGGGCTCCATTGTGTTTGTCCATTCATCCATTGATGGCCACTTGGGTTGTTTCCACCTTTTGGCCGTTGTGAATTACACTACTCTGGAGCACAGGAGTATAGTTAGCTGTTTGAGACCCTGCTTCCAGTTCTTTGGAGAATGAAATACCTTTTGGTTCTGATTTGATACCTTGAGCCCGACCTGCGGGTCACCAGTCTGAGCCACAGAACAAGGGACCTGGGCTTCTCCCTCATCCACTCTCTCTTGGGCCCACACACCTCTAGGGAGAAAAGTATGTTTTTCATAAATAGATATGCCATGGTATACAGTGAGAAGGACTTTCCCAGTACGGGTTCTGTATTAGTCTGCTGGGGCTGCCATAATAAAGTGCCACAACAGGGGTTTAAGCACCAGAAATGAATTTGCCCTGGTGCTGGAGGGTGGAAATTTGAAATGAAGGTGTCGGCAGGGCCGGTTCTTCCTGAGGCCTGTCCTTGGCTGCAGATGGCCTTCTTCTCTGCATCCTCACGTCTTCCCCCTGTGCGTGCCTGTGTCCTACTTCAAAGGACACCGGTCATGCGGGATTAGGGCCCTCCCTAAAGACCT
Source organism: Pteronotus mesoamericanus (assembly GCF_021234165.1). Taxonomy (NCBI): domain Eukaryota; kingdom Metazoa; phylum Chordata; class Mammalia; order Chiroptera; family Mormoopidae; genus Pteronotus; species Pteronotus mesoamericanus. The sequence continues at coordinate 271,805 of NW_026555047.1, forward strand.
CATTTTACCTTAGTCACCTCTTGAAGACCACATCTCCAGATATAGCCACACTCTGAGGTTCTGGGGATCAGGAGTCCAACATAGGAGTTTCAGGGGGAACCTTCTGAGGTTCTTGGTGGACATGAATTTGAGGGGATACTATTTAACCCACCACAGGGGAGACAGGTTGAGCCCAGTCCTCAGTGAGAGACACAGAGGGTGTGCAGGAGGGAGGGAGGATAGGTCACCCTGGAGTGGGGGACCCTGAAGCAAATAAAAGCACCATGGCTGGGGGCCCCTGTTGGTGCAAGCCCAGTGCAAGTCATTTAGCTGAGATGTCATCTCTCACCTTCAGAAAGGTCACTCTGCTGTGCGGGGAGCCGTTACCCCTTTCATAAGGGAAACTGGAAACCCAGGCTAGAGGAGGTCACCCACAGTCACAGGACAGCCTTGAGTGGGGCCAGCGTTTTCACCTTACGGGTCGGTTCTATGCACAAGACCAGCTGTCCGGCCAAGGGTACACCCTGAGAGTCCCCCAGTGAGGCTGGTGCCCATGGCCCTAGAAGCCCACCAGCAGCTGGGATGGTTCCTTGAGATCTTTTTGCTTTTAATTACTTGAAAATGCTACATTCTTGCCTGAGATTTTTCTAGTTTGCTTCAGTGGGGACCGGTTTTGACTTTTTCCCTTCTTTTATATCGTGTCAATCTTTTGGCTTGAGCGACCCTGTGAGGCGACAGGTTTCCTGGAGGGTGGGCCCCCCTCCGGGCTCTCGTGGGGAATGGGGTGAGGGCCATGACTGTGTCAGTGGTGGGGACTGCGAGGTGAGCAGTGAGCGGGAGACCTGGCACTAGAGAGGTGAAACCGGACAGCACCCTACAGCCAAAGCACAGGCGTGTTGGGTCTTTCTTGTTGTTCTTTTTAACATCTAAAACCTGTTCATTTTAGCCCCAGTGTGGCTCAGTGGACTGAGCACTGGCCTGTGAACCAAAGGGTCACCAGTTCGATTCCCAGTCAGGGCATATGCTTGGGTTGCAGGCCAGGTCCCCAGTAGGGGGGTGCACGAGAGGCAACCACACATTGATGTTTCTGTCCCTTTCTCCCTCCCTTCCCCTCTCTTTAAAAATAAATTCTAAAAATAAGTTAAAAAATCTGTTTTAATTTAAGGAACTCTTTTAAAAAGCAGTCTTTTTACTAGATAATTTTCTTACATCAGTACACAATTGTCCTGCTTATTTTCCTGAGTCTGATGAGTCCAGGCAGCTGATAGCCCAGGTAGAAAGGGAATTTGGAGGAGGCGGATTCACTCATGATCACTTGGACATTTTCAGAACAGCTGTCTATTAACCCACTCAAGCCTGGAGGGGGGTCTACTTCCGACTCTTGCTGGTACCTTAGGACAGAGGATTAGGGGAGTGGGCCAGCAAAGGCGTATGGTCCTTTTTTGCCCTGATAAAGCAGGTTACAGGAGGGTTCAGGGCCCCTTCCACCCTGAAGAGACTCAGTGAAATGAGTAAAGACTAACGGCACAACGAGGAACGTATCAAATGCTCCCATTAAGAACAGAAATATGGTCCCTATAGGTCAAACACTTTAGTAACTGAACATGGAAAAGCAGGCTTTGTGCTCCACAGGTGGGAGGCTATGTCTAAGAATTGGCTCTTTCTTCTTAATTCTTCAAGTTAAAAAATTTTTTTTAAAGTAACAGCTCTATTAAGATATAATTCACAACATAACAATTCATCTTTTAAAGTATAGATTTCAGTTGCTTTAGTTCATTTACATAGTTGTACAACCATTGCTTGAATTCCAGAACATTCCATCACTCTAAAAAGTTACCCCATCCTTGTGAGCAGTCTCTCCCACTCCCCTTTCCCCAGTTCCTAGAAACCACTAATTCAAGGGTGATTCCGCTCCCAGGAAACATGGTGATGCTGGGGGCATTTGTGACTGTCACAACTGGGGTGCTTCTGGCATCAAGTGGATGGGTGCGGGGATGCTGTTCAATACCCCACAGTGCCCAGGATGGCCCCCCCCATAGAGAGTGATGTGGTGCCAGTAGCAGTGCTGAGGAGGAGAGCCTGTGTTAGTTATTTGGAAAAAACATTGAGTCCAGTTCCTGCTACCACTGGACACTTGGGTTTAAAGCAGGGCTTGAACTCACGTGTGGCTCCACATTGCTCTCTACTTGGAAATGCAAATGCCCGTGGCCCTGGCTTTCCCTCTCTCTCCATCCTAAGCAGTTGTGTCCACATGGGGCTTGGAGCCATGAGGCCTCAGAAATCTCTCAGCTATAGCTGAGGGACCAACTGCAGAGTTTTCGGGGCCTGGTACAAAATGAGAACATGGGCCCCTTGGTCAAAAATTACCCAGGTTCTGGACAGCAAGTGCAATGCACTGAACCAAGGGTGGGCCCCCTGATTACTGGGCCCTGGGCACCTACAGGGACCCCCCACACAGGAAGCCTTCTAGGCACCGGGCAGTTGTGTCAGCTCTGCTGTTGAGGCCAGAGAGGGGAGAGCTCTGGCAGGGCAGTGGACATCGGGCCCTGGGACCCTCCCTGCCCCCTCCCTCCACAGCGCCGCCTCACCCAGGCCAGGCTGTGTCCACCTGTGAGCGCCCTCACGGGTCCTGCTGCTGCTGCAGGGCCAAGCGGCTGTCCTTGGAGCCCATCCATGTTTACTCCGCCGGCTTGTCTGTTAAACTGGGCTAACCAGAAGAAGGTTGGGAAATAGCGTTGTGCCTGCCGGATGTCCCTGCAGGGGGGTTGTGGCAGACCAGTGGGGAGCACGAGGCCTCTCAGCCTTGTGCCTAACGGAGAGCTGGGGCTACTCAGCCTGCCCAGCCCACTCCCTGCCCTTCCCCTGCCTGCCTAGGGTCTTGGGCTTCTTTCCTCTTCTCAGCCAGTGTGTCCCTGACCTGCCAGGGGAATACTCAACCTGAGAGAAGGTGACTCACAGACGCTGGGGTCACCATCTGACCATCAGGCGTCTACGGTGTCTACTGGTGTTCTGGTGTCTACTGTGAGCAGCAGTCAGACTCATTTTCCCCCAGGTAACACAGGGTCTGTACCTTTAACACTGCTGGCCTCGGGGCCCAGTCATTCTGTGTGTTTGGCGGGGGGGGGCAGCCTTGGCACTGAAGTGTTGAACAGTGTCTCTTGCCCCCATCCATTTGATGCCAGGAACATACCTATCGTGACAACCACAGATGTTCCTAGACATTGTCAGTGTGTCCCCTGGGGGCAGAGTCACCCTAGTGAGAGCCTCCTCTAGTCCAGGCTGTATGAGAGGGGGAAGCAGGGGACGGAAGCTTTGGGGTCCTATCCTCCTGGGTGCAGCTGAATTCCTGCCCACCCCCCACACCTGCCAGGAATAGCGTGGGGCCAGGCCTAGCCACCCAGTGGCAGTGCCAGGAACATAACCCAATGTTCTGCTAGATTTCTTGGCTGTGAAGCATAAGGGCTGAGAACTGTGCTTTCCAGGCATTGGGTGACCAGAGATCTTAGCCTCTATGCTGAGAGCTCCAACTCACACCAGGCCAAGGAACTGGGACCTTTGTAGCCTCCTCACTCTGCTCCTTGTCCACGTCCTGCTGGGTGAAATGTGGGGCACTGGAGGAGGGTCTAAGCAGCTGCTTCTGAAGTCATTTCTATTATTGGAGCAAGGCAGGAGGGTCTCAAGGGGCAATTTTGCCTCCGGGGGCACTGAATATTGTTTAGGGACATCTTTGGGTGTCCCAACTGGGAGTGCCCCCTGGCATCGAGAGGGTGGGGACCAGAGATGCTGCTTAGCACCTCACAGTGCCCAGGACATCCTTCCAATAGAATGGCTGGCCCTGATGTCAACAGTGCTGAGGGGGACCCTGCCTTAACCACATGCATGTTGAGGTGTAACGTTTAGTACCCCTGGGAAACTCGGAGTTGCTCGTCATGTGACCTTGCTCAGGCTGCAGTGTAGGACTGTCTCCCCACTCTCCCTCGATTTCCCAAGCTGAGTCAGCTGCCAAACGCGCTCTCTGGCTGCAGTGGCCTCTCCCTCTGCGGGACACGTGATTCTATCACGGATGAGTGGACCTGCCTCCTGAGGAGCCCCTGGGGATGGGTCCAGGGGACTTGCCTCCTCGGGTGGCTTTTTGTGTTGTGCCTGTCACTCCTTTAGATGTCACTGTGACTGCAGCTTTCAGCGAGCTCCTGATGCGAGTCTTTTAGTTCAGGAAACAGAATTCGCAAGCCTCAGGACCTGAGTTTATTGGGACAGACAAAGGTCTTTAGGTTCTTCCACTCAGCACTGCTGATGTAGGGGCTGAGTCACTGTCTGGGGGGCCGTCCTGGGCACTGTGTGGTGCTGAGCAGCATCCCTAGCCCTACCCCGTCAGTGCTAGGAGCACCCCCAGTGTGACAACCACAGATGGTCCCAGACATCACCCAGTGTCCCTGGGGGCAGATTCTCCCGAGGCTGAGAAGGATTTAGGGTGGAGTCCCAGACCTCCAAATGAAGATGCCCAGGCTTCCTGGGAGTGTCATAGCTGGGCTGACCCGGCCTGGGCCAGGGAGACAGAGCCTCCATGAGACGTGAAGTTTCAGCCGAGACCATCTTGGCAGGATGACTGCAGCTGTTTATCCCACGAGGCTGCGGGCCCAGGGCCTGAAGGAGCTGTGTGTTGGCCGATCCAAATGTTAATAATTAATTTTAACTTCTTTTAAGATCGGTAGACAAAAATGAATACTCTATTAAATGGCTATATAATCACAAATCCAGCCTGGTTTATAGCTATGTTTACATCAATGCAATTGTGAAATATAACTTTCTGTGTAACTGTGCAGAGGAAGGGACCCTAGGCTGGCAGACGTCCCTGTGTGGTCTGGCAGCCAGGTGAAGCTGGAGGGGAACTGATGGTGCTTAAAGGCCATGAAAACAAACTCAGAAACAGAATTTTGCAGTGAGAGGTTAGCCGTCCAGGTTGGGTGCAGCCCTGTCCCCCTTTGAACCAGCAGGCACGCTCCTGCTCCACCCCTGTCCGCAGGCCTTCTATGCCCTCAGACTGGCCATCGCCTGGACCCCGCCCCCCCCCCCCCCCCCCAGTGCTGCCTGATTGGCCAAGCAGGTAGGTGTGCTCCAGCCCTCATTCCTGTCCTCTCGGGTCCCCCCACACCTTGAGTGTGGCCTCACCCCAGCCCTGAAGGGAGGCTCCTCACAGGTGGGAGGATAGGGGACTCTAAAAGTGCCACTGCCATCAGTACCCAGAAGATTGCTGCCTAGCAAGGACATTTGGCCCCACTAACAAAAATAACTACCTATAACATGTGTTTCTAACACAGCACAATTCCTTTGGTGCTGTCTGGGAATATCCTGGCCCCGCGTGGGTGGGTCGGGAGCGCAGCTCGGTGTCCCGCGGTGCCCGGCCCATTGCCAGCAGGGCCAAGGAAGAGGCCCTGTGGTAATTATTTGGAAAAATGTTTAATTTGATGCCTGCTCACAATAGATACCAGGGTAAATTCCTGAGAGTCAGATGGTGTAAATCAGGGTGACCCCGGTATCTGTGAGTCACCTCTTTTTTCCTCCTACTGTGTTTGTATTTAAATATGTGCAGCCTTCTAGGACCTCAGTAGTCAGATGGTTATGAAATGGAATGGAATCCCCTGACCCAGGGGGAACTCACCCTAAACAAAACACGTAAAACCCCAGGAGGGCAGAGACCCCGCTTCTAGTTGTTCACTGCCCCCCTTCAAAACCTGAGATCCACCTGACACGCTGCTGGGACCAGGCCCTGACGTCGTTCCAGCCACAGACACCAGGTGGCAGCACAGCCCTCCCAGTGGGCACCTTTCCTGGCTCCTCCAGTTCCAGCGTCCCAGAAACACCGCAGTCTAGACACCCGCCGGCGGAATTCCTCTCCCCTGAAGTCAGTCTGCACGGAGACATTTGCGATCCTCATTCTCGGTCATCATTTCCCACTGTGCCTGTTTGAGGCTGTCTCGCCAGGGGCTGATCACTCAACTGAGTGACTTCGTAAGGGTCTGGGTGGGGACAGACCGGACACAGCATGGGTGTGAGTGGGGAGTGGTGCTTCTCGGAAAGCAGGCAGGGAAAGAGGACCCATCCGGCAGCCTGTACAAAGTGTGAAATGCGTGTGAAATGCCACTAGGGCTAGGGAGGTCTCTGGCCAGACCTTCATGACCAGCTGAGCCAGTCAATAGCCTTTCTCCCAGCTGGTCCTCAGCCAGCCCCAGCTGTCTGCTCTGTGTCTGGCCTTGAATTCCTTCCCTTTGCTGCCTTTTGGGAGCTGAGAGTCTCAGGTTGAATGCTCACAAGACAGGTACCTGTACCCTTGGCTGCACTGAGCGCAGACCTGGCCTGGGAGAAGCGTCACGCAGCTCTGCCTTGGGGCCAGACCTTCTGAAATGGTGCAGCATCTTGCAAAATTTAAAGCTGGTCCTTGTTGTGTTTCCTTAGGTCGTCCAAGCCCACCCACTGTGGGCGAGACCCTTGCGAGGTGCTTTTCTGACGTGTCATGTCTTGATCCAGCCATAGAGCCTCTGGGGCTTTGGCGGCGGACACTGGGCAGTGTCCCACTGAGACATTGCAGGGCAGACAGTCTGTGAGCCTGGGCTCCGAAGGCCATTCCAGTGTGTTAACGCAGTGTATGGTTTGCAAGGGTGGCGGTGACAGAGTCCCATACACCGTGAGGCTGAAACTGCAGAAGTTTGTTCTCCTCCAGCCCTGGAAGCCAGAAATCTGGGATCAAGTTGTCTGCAGGCCGCCTCCTTCTGGGGCAGTGAAGGAGAACCTGTTCCCTGTCTCTCCCAGCCGGTGGTGGTCGCTGGCAGTCCTTGGTGTTCCTCGGCTTACAGACGGACACATCACCTCTGCTCCTGTTGTCACATACACAGCCATCTATTTCCCTGTGTGCATGTCTGTGTATAAATCTTCCCTTTATATAAAGATACCAGTCATATTGGGTTCGGGCTACTCTACTCCAAAGTATGATCTCATCTTAACTAATTATACCTGCAAAGACCCTATTTCCAAATAAGGTCATATTCTGAGGTCCAGGGGTTAGGACTTCATCATATGAATTTGGGGCGGGGATTCAATTCACCCCCAGCACTACACATCAGACTCCTGCCCTGAGGGGTCCCGGTGGGAAACAGCGCCGCTGGGTGTCACGTCCAGCCTCGCCTCTGAGAGCTGGAACCCCACTTGGCCTGAGGAGGAAGGGGAGCCGAGTGCCAGGATGGAGGCAGGCCTGGCCTGGCCGCACTTACCGAGTGCAGCTCGGGGCCAGGCAGGGCTGACGCCATCTGCAGAACAAATGATTTTCTAAGAAAGTGCTGATGTGCTTTCTCGGAGCCTCTTAGGGTGGCAGCGTGGCAGAAGTTCCCAGAGGGAGGCTCTGCTGACTTGGGGAGAGGCCAGGCTCCTCATCTTTCCCCTCCCTACCCAGGACTCTTTTCAGAAGCATCTAGAGAGGGACATCACCCTCAACAGCATGGCACATCCAGCTGCAAGTGTTTGGGGGACCGCCTGCCCTGAGCTCACATCTTTGGGAAGTTTGTCCTCAGGGCCCTGGGAGGCCCCGACAGAGAAAGGTCTGGTCTGACTTTATTGAGAAGCTGCCATGTGCCCAGCATCTTCAGCCTCCCAGCAACCCCAGCAAGGGGGGCGCTTTGTCATCATCCCTGTTTTATCGAGAATGAAGTGGGGCCTCAGAAAATAATGCCAGTTGCTGCTCACCCTCTCCGCTTTTGGATCAATAGAAAACAGTAACAGAACCCCATTCCATCTAGTCATTCCAGGTCTGGCAATCTGGCTGATGTTAACAGTGGGACCCTTCTGGGTGCTGGGCACTAGGACAAGCTGGGCAAGTGTCACTACAACCCATCAGCGACTCGGCACAACTAGGATTCTAGAAATGGCCAAAACACGGCTCAGAGACAAGAGCCTGAGGACCCCCAGCTTGCGACTGGTGGGGCCGGGATTACCCCCCCGAGGTATTGGGATCCGAAATCCCAGTGCTGGGGCCAGGGGTTGGCAAGAGAGGCGTTGACACAAAATCTTAGGGGACACTAAATACCTCAGTGATCAAAATAATATTTTAGTATAAAATAAAAAGTAATTAATTTGAACTCATTTTATTTAATTTATTCTAATTTGATTTAATGTCAAAGTAAAACTTTTTTTTAATCCTCACCTGACGATATTTTTTATTGACTTTAGAGGGAGAGGAAAGGAGAGCGAGAAAGAGAAACATCATCCGTTGCCTCCTGTATGTGCCCTGACCAGGCATCAAACCCTCAGCCTTTTGGTGCACGGGACAGCGCTCCAACCAACTGAGCCACGTGACCAGGGCATAACACATTTCATGTAACATTATTGTTTCCATTGAAAATCCAAAACCAATGTGAAAATCTACAATGAACCAAGTTTCAGAATTTTAAATCAAGACAGCATCAGTCTTACTGGTTCTCCCTCTTGGGTCAGGCTCCAGTATGGATCTATGGCACTGGTACCAGTCCTGTCTTGGTTTTAAGTGCCGATGTTTTGTTTATGGTGGGTTTTGTCCTTTGTTTTGATTCTTTTTTGCAATAGTACATTACAATATTTTTTGTCTTGACCTCTGGGTTTTTTGGTGTCCTCTTCTGTTCTCTTACCACATTGCGTGCCTTACTCCCACTCCCTGTCCTGAGAGACCCACCATTCCCCACTGCCCACCATCGCAGGGTGTGATGGCACCTGACACAGGCGTGCACCTGCCAGTTGTGAGTACTCGTGCTTTAAAAAGCCCTGAGCACCGTGGCCCAGGATATCCCATGGAAGCAGGGGGAGCCCTGCCAGGGTTTCTGCCTCAAGTGCCTGGGTAGCGTTCAAGACAGCACAGGTGTGCCTGCATCTGGGGACATGGGAGCCAGCTGTCTGTCTCCAGATTACAGACCTGCGTCACTTGTGGATCGTTGTGTGCTGTACTCTCAGCTCCCACGGTTCAGGCCTGTCCATCTACCTCTGACGTGATACCTGCTCCCTACCATGAGTGCGCGTGCGCAGAGGCCTCCCTGGCCCATGTGTCATTTCAGTTTGCAGGCCTGCTCGTGTGTGGCGTAGTGTTTCTATTTTTCACAGCGAAGGTCATGTGTGGGCAGCACCTTTGCTGAATCAGTTCTCACTCTCGAGTTTCAGTTTTTCTCCTCCTCAGTCCTCCCCCTCCTCCTCTCCACCTACTCTCCACCTGCATATTGTCCTGACTTTTGGGGGTTGAAACTGTGGTTTGCTCTTTGTCATGTTAGGCTCAGCCTAACCTTTCTTCTCAAATGCCACCTGATCTGAGGCTCTCCCTCAAGGAGCTGCACCTCAGACCCTCAGGAACTTTCTGAGCCCCCCCTGCTCCCACCCCCCCATGACTCCTGCATGTGTGCTGCTGGCTGCTGGCTGGGACAAACCGGTTTTGCCGCCCTGCCCTCGGCTGTGGCTGCACGTTTTGCTGTCACAGTGGGTGCTGCCTAGAGAGCGTCTCACCTGTTTTTGGGGGGTTGCGGGCCTCAGCCCTGATAGCTCTGTGCAGTCGGCCACAGTACCGCTGCTGCAGCGGGAAAGGAGGGAGGTGCCAGGCTGCGCTCCTGGCGCAGGCTGACTCCAGGCGACCTTAATTTCCCATCTTCATACTTTCTTTTTGTATGTGTACTATTTTAATCTTTTTAAAATGGGCAACTCGTCCGGCTGGTGTGGCTCAGTTGGTTGGAGCATGATCCCAAGGACCTAAAGGTCAAAGGTTCGATTCCTGGTGAGAGCACGTACCTAGGTTGCAGGTTCAGTCCCTAGTCAGGGTGCCTATGGGCAACTGATTGATGTTTCTCTCTCACACAGATGTTTCTCTCTCTCTTGCCCCCTCCCTCCCCTTTCTCTTTCTCTCTAGAATCAATAAAATATATATTTTTTAATGTTTTAAAAATAAAAAAATAAAATGGGCAACTCACTAGCATTTAACGCATTCTCAGGGTTGTGCAACCATCAGTGCTATCTAGTTCTGGAACTTTCTCATTAGTCCAAATGGGAGCCTTCTTGTCTTCATTTTGGGATGTCCTCCAGAAAGACAGTACCAACACTGCTTGCTGCTGCAGCTGCCTTCTGTTTTCCCAGCTCCTAGAACATATTGCCCTCATGGAGACCTCGTGGCTGCTGGCCCACGGTGGGGGTGGGGCATGTTCTCTAAGCACATGCATTTATTCTGAAGAGGTACATGTGGTTGGCTGGAGAATGGCCCCCCAAAGTATCAGGTCCTGAATCCCTGAAGCTGTCAATAGGCTACTGCTAACACCAAGATTTTGCTGATATGATTAAGTTAAGGATTTTGTGATGGAGTTGATCCTGGTGCAGTCATAAGTGTCCTTAGAAGAGGAAGGCAGAAGGTGATTGGACACACACAGACAACACAGCCGTGTGATGACAGAGGCAGGGATTGGGGTGGTGCGGCCATAAGCCAAGGGATGCTTAGAACCCCCAGAAGCTGGAAGAGACAGGAAGGATGCTCCCCTGGAGCTTTCAGAGGGAGCACAGCCCTGTGACGCTTTGGTCTCACCCCAGTGACACTGATCTCAGACTTCTGGCCTCCAGAGCTCTGCAGAACAAATTTCTGCTCTTTTAAGCCACCAAATCAGTGTGAGTTGTTACAGCAGCCCCAGGAAACAAAGACAGACCGCGCCAAAGGTTTGTATGCCAGTAACTGTCCTAACTCACCCTCAGAGTTCAGGGCCTTCCTTGGGCCACCCCATGGCCAACTTTTTCTAAGGGGCAGGGAAGCCACAGCTGGATTTCCCTCTTCCCGCTGTGATCCTTCATCTCTCTGGGAAAAGCATTTCTACAGGCCACACTTCATCCCTGACCGTGGGGGGCGGGAGGCACAGACCCTCTAGGTGCAATGAGAAGTGCAGGGCGTGGGAAAGGCCCTCACACAGCCATCAGAGGCCAGGGCAAAAACTTTCAATTTCTCAAAAAAAAAAAAAAAAAAAAAAAAAAAAAGCCCGACTTGCCAACCCAGTTCCCCCGTCTGTGAAATGAATCGGGGTGAGACAGACACTGCCATCCCTCCCAGCTCTGCAGCCCTACCAAAAACTAAAAGAAAAATCTGTGCACAACCAATAAAAACAAACGTACATCCTCCCCCCAAAGGCAGAGGCTGCTCCCTCCGGCTGGCCACTCACATTCTCCAGATAGTTGGGTTTCCTAAATTTAGCCGCCACCCCACAAGCGTGAGCCCTGCATACTTTTGGGCAGTCTCCACGGCAGACTGAAAGCACTGCCCTGAGTTTGCATTTCTGAGCCCAGCACGGGTCGGAGTCCTCAGGCACCTCCATCTGGCATAGACAGCTTGGGGAGCCACAGCTGTCTCCTCTCCAGCCAGCAGGGTGGAAGGAACACGGCACATCTGCCTTTGAACCTCAGCTCTGCCAGGTGGCGTAATGCACGTCACCTCTCTTTACAAGTAAGAGAAGGTGGGCAAAGCGACCTCCCTCACGGTGCAGTAGGGAGTGCAGAGTGGAATGCCCACCCAGGCCCTGCCCTTTCACCCTTGCCAGCCCCTGGACCTGTCTGACCTCTTGGCCTTCCTGTGCTTAGCACCTGTCCCAGGGTCTGGGCTCTGGGTTTCAGCTTTTAGCAGGTCTCTCCTCCTCCCGGCCCTACACTTCTAGTACTTCTCTTGCCCTTTGACCCCTTCTGATTGTTAACTGTCAACCTGGCTATAAAAGGCAATTCTGATCTGAGAAGACTGGGTGGCCCACTGCCTGGGGCCAACATCAGCTTCTGCGCTGCTGCAGCCGGGTGTCTGGGATTAATTTAGATTCTCCGAATACCGTTGGAGGCAGCACATGCTGTTATGATTACATCGGAGCTGGTGCTCAGATGCTCCAGGGCCCCACCCTAGGTGTCCCTGCTGCTCACAGTTCCACTGCACCCGTTGTGCCTTTATTGTCTCTGCTGACTTGGAGGGGCTGTTGTAACTTGGAGCCTTTGCACAGGCTGTTCTTTTTTGCTGGCAGCCTCTGCCTAGGGCCCGATGGGAGGCTGCAGCTTTGCGAGAGAGTAGGGGGCGGGTAGAGGGAAGCCAGAGCCTGCAGACAGTTCAGCTTCGGTCAGAAGGTTCAGCCTCCATCAGAAGCAAATGTCAGGCCTAGTGGGCTTCCTTCCTGGACGTGCCTCCAGAATGCTCCTTGAAAGAGCATGAAGAACTCTCCGGGATGTCATCGCCTTTTCTCTTCCTTGACAGAATCTTGCACTGGGGAGGTGACATCAGTTCCCTTCCTGCAGGCGTCTCTCTTTTCCTGCTGCCAAGCAGCGGGGACACTGGCGGCAGAGCAAGGGCGACAGACACGTATACTGCATGGACACTGCACGTACGCATGTCTTTCTGCAAATCGGCGTGAGCTGTAGCTGGTCACCATTGCATTGCTCTGACAGCACAGGGTCTGGTCCAGCAGGGAAGTCCAACGCCAGTTGCATTGGATTGAGGTCATCTGGGGTGACTTATTTATGTCCAAGGACTTTGGAGATGGCGCGAGTCCCAGATGTACCCCGGACCACCTGGAAAGAATGGAGCAGGCGGAGGGACCTACTTTGGCTGCGCTCAGTGGGTTTGGGCAGCTCACATACCTTCTGTGAGCTCATTTTCCCATCTTAAAATGGAGAGGAGAAATCTGAGTGACAGAGTTCTCCCTGTTCACGTACTAACGCTGACATGCTGGTTGCGCAGTCCGCTCTCGCTGTCTTGCCCATGTATGGGGGAGCTTTCCAGCACTTCCGTGAGCGTCGTATCAGCAGATTGAACACAGCAGACAGTAGCTGATAGGAGAGCCCATCTGTTTCCTATTAAGCTAGACATGAAGAAGAGTTGCAAGAATGCAAAACAATTCCACTCTTCTCCCTAAAAAATTTTTTTTGGCTAAACTGTTACTTTTTATTTCAAAAGGTAGTGTGGCTAAAATTTTAGAAATAGGCAGTGTTTTAATGCACACTATTTGGGGTCCTCAGTCTTTTTTTTTTTTTTAATAGACTTTATTTTCTAGAGCAGTTTTAGGTTCACAGCAAAAGTGAACGGAAGGTACAGAGAGTTCCCATATGCCCCTTGCTCTTCCTCTCGCATATTCTCCCCCATAATTTTTTATCATTATAATTATGTACATGTTTTTATGTAACAAATGTATTAAGATACTACCCACTTCACATATTTGAAGTGTACAACTCAGTGGTTTCTAGACTATTCAGGGTTGTGCAACCATCACCACATTTCAGTTTTAGAATGTTTTTTGCCCCCTGCTAGGAAGGGAACTCCACACCCATTAGCAGTCATTCTCCATTCCTGCCTTCCCCCGGCTCCTGGCAGCCAAGAATCCACTTTCTGTCTCTGTGTCTGCCTGTTCTGGACATTTCACATAAATGGCCTTTTTATCTGGCTTCTCACACTGAGCACCTTGTTTTCAAGGTCCATCCACATTGTAACAAGTGTTAGCATTTCCCTCCTTTTCATGCTTGAATAGTACTCCAGTGTGTAAATGGACACATTGTGTTTATCCATTCATCTATTGATGGCACTTGGTTGTTGTCACTCTTTGGCTATTGTAAACAATCCTGCTGTGGACATTTGTTCACAAGTTTCTGTGTGGACATAGGTTTTCATTTCTCGTGGGTAGATACCTGGAAGTGGAACTTCTGGGCCGCATGGAAATTCCGTGTTGAGCCTTTTGAGGAACTGTCACACAGTTTCTGATCAACTGCTGTGCATGAGGGTTCCATTTAGTCCCCATCCTACCCAACACTGTATTGTCTGTCTTTTTGATTCTAGCTGTCCTAGTGGGTGTGAAGTGGTATCTCATTGTGGTTTGATTTGCATTTCCCTGGTAATTGATGAGATTGAACATTTTTTAAAAAAGATTTTATTTTTAGACAGCGGGAAAGGGAAGGGGAAAGGGAGGGAAAGATCAATGTGTGGTTGCCTCTTGCGCACCCCCACCCCCCGGGGACCTGGCTCGCAACCCAGGCATGTGCCCCGACTGGGCATTGAACCAGTGACCCTTTGGTTCATGGGTCAGCACTCAGTCCACTGAGCCACACCAGTCAGGGCGAGGTTAAGCATCTTTTTATGTGATTATTGGCCATTTGTGTATTTTCTCTGCAGACTGAGGAAAAGGATGTAGTGTACATATTACTTTATTTGGATGTCAGCTGGACTTCCCTGTACCACCATGTCTGCTTTTCTGCACTATATGTTTATTTGTCCTTTCATCCATCCATTGCTCAGGCCCCTCCAGTAGCAAGCAGCACACAGGGTGCTGACCGCACAGCCGTGCAGGATGTCCCAGGGGCCCAAGGAGTGGATGGCCTGCCTAGGGCTGTGCAGCTAGGGAGCGGGAACACCCGACCAGCCTTTCAGTAGATGCATAATGGATGCTCCTTGAATTAAATCAACACAGGAAGGTTGCTTGCTCACGGGTCATGAGTTCTTCTAGGCCAGAACTCTCATCTGGAGTGATCCTGACCCCAGGGGACACTGGGCCATGTTTGGGGACATCTGTGGTTATCAAGACAGGGCCACATAGAAGGACCCAGTCCTGAATGTCAGCAGTGCTGAGGAAAGAATTGTGTTCTAGAAAGTTCCTACAACCTGAGTCTGAGATCTGCAGGTGTGCCCTGGTGGTCCTGCCTCCACTCTGTGCCACCGCCCCCACCGCCCGGGGTCCTTGCCTCTTGGAGTTTGAAGGCTCCTTCCTTTGTGACAGGTGCCTTTACACAAGGGCTTCCCTGCTGCCTCTGAACTTCGCTGTGACAGATCAAACCCACGTTTCAGTGATCACTTAATAACCTTAGAGAAATGCCTAGACATCCTCAAATTTTGGTACCACTGGAGAGGTGGAGCATCTGCCACAGGGTTACGGCTGGGATGCAGATCCAGCGCCTGCATTCTGCGTTGCGGAAGCTGGCAGGGCAGCGCTTATTCCCCTGGAGACCCTGGACTTGCTCTCAGATCCCGCCTGGTTTGTTTGGATTCACGGAGCCCCCGCTCGCAGGAAGGGATGGGCCACTATGGTATTTATTTTGGTGAAATTGAAACCTCAGATCTCTGCATAGATGTTCCAGAAGACAGACCTTCCCCAAGTCAGCAAGGGAGAATGCAGTGCTGCCTGAGGTCAGCCCAGGACAGTGGGCCGGTGGGCTGGCCATCTAACAAAACACCATGTGGTGTTTGTGCACCAGAACTGCACCTGAAAGCACGCTCCCCGCTCCGCGCCTGCACAGCCTGCAGGGCCCAGGTGTCTACACGCCCCAGCAGCAGGGCACGGTGGCATTTGGTTTTCACAGCCAGGAGCAGGGCCCCCTCCATGCTCGGCCAGGCCTGCCCCTTCTTTGCAGCCCCTGTCCCTCACCAGTGCTCAGCCGTGCACTGCAAACTCAACTTCCCATTTTTGGAAATGCTTCTCGAAACAACTTATTTCTAGCCAAAGCAAGGTGACCTTTTCCTTCAGCTTCCAGTTTTTCCCTTTTACTAAAAAAGAAATTAATGCAGAAGTGATACTAGCTGAATACAAATCAGTGTTTTCTCAGCCTTGTTTTTTCTTTTTCACAGTCACCCCCACAGGACCCTTTTTAAGACTTTCTCTTCATAATTGCTCATCAAAAAGAATAATGCCAGCAATGGATGAAGACACTTCATATCTTGAAACTTTATGAGTTCATAGTGATACTTCTAAGAAAGTCTTAACTGTTCACCTATGCAGGTGGCTTGTTATTAGGAAAAACTGAAATTCTGGTAATCAAAGGGTTGGTAAGAAAAAATGCTCTTCGTGGGAACCCATGAAATGCCAATAGCACAGGTTTAGCATCTGTTTATGTTCTATCTATACAGCTGAGCTTAATGCCTCAAAAGAGTAAGATTTTTCCCCCCTCCTTGAAGATTGATCCCCATCTTTCACCCCCGGTGGAGAATATATTTATAAATAAATCTAATAATACAGGCATGAGGAAGATGAAATCTATTGCAGACCGGTTTCCCAGAACATACGACCAATGAGCTTGTGGGCAGGGTGGGTGTTCATGGTCACTGCTGTGTGGACAAGAGGCGGCCAGGTTTTAACTCTGAGTCTTGGGCCAGTTTCTCAGTGTTCCCTTGTTTCTGCGCCCTTGTTTGTACAAAGAACAGACATTGATTTGTACAGTGGAATAATAGCCATCAATTGCACAGGGTTGTGAGCATAAATTTGTAAATTGAGGAAAGAAGCTTGCAGACAGCTTGATGAGAGCAGGTGCTAAGTAAATGCCACTTTTGTTCCTGTCATCATCACCAATCCCACGTCACCCCTGAAGCCTTCTTTCTAGACTCTTCCCATGCACACGCACCCATGTGGATGCAGGTGTGGAACGATACTGCATGCGTAGCTGACCAGTCATCCAGAGCTAGGAGGACCCTGATGAGTTGGATTGAGACCATGTCCCTTCGTGGTGGTTTGGTTTCTGGTAGGTTCCCTAAATGTGTGGGACCACATTTTACGTTGGTTTCTTAGCTCTATGTTCTAAGCTACTTGGGGTGAGAACAGGACTGTGGCTGCCAGTCCTCAGAGAAGCCCTGTAGACTCTGTAGACTCAGAGAGAGGTGGGTGACCGTACTATGTACTCTGCACAGTGGGGTGAGATTTTTGTTCAGTCTCTCTTTCCCTGAAGATGAGGCCCTGGGAGGGTCCTGGCCTTCTCTACACACACACATACACACCTTTTTTATTGTGATAAAATACATATAACATAAAACTTACCACCTTAACCATTTTTTAAAGGATTTTATTTATTTATTTTTTTTTTGAAGAGAGGAGAAGGGAGGGATAAAGAAAGGGAGAGAAACATCGATGTACCACATAAGGTTGCCTCTTGCATACCCCCCCGTGGGGTACCTAGCCTGCAACCCAGGCCTGTGCCCCGACCTGGAGTCGAACCAATGACCCTTGAGTGTGCAGGCTGACACTCAGTCCACTGAGCCACCCTAGCCAGGGCCCACCTTAGCCAACTTAAGCTTAAAGTTCAGTGGCATTAAGTCCATTCACTTTGTTGTGCAGCCATCACTAACATCCACCTCCATAATTTTCTTATCTTCTCAAATTGAGACTCTGTCCCCATTGAACACTAATTCCCAGCCCCTCGCTCCCAACCATCTACTTTCTGTCTCTATGAAGCTGACTCCTCTGGGGATCTTATATAAGTGGAGTCACACAGGATTTGTCCTTCTGCATGTGGTTTGCTTCACCCGACATGATTTTCTCAAGGTTCATCCACATCGTAGCAGGTATCAGAACTTTCTGTTCATAGCTGAATAATAATAGTTCACTGTAATCACACTGTGTTTATCCATTCATCTCTTGATGAACATTTGGGTTGTTTTCACTTTTTGGCTTTTGTGACTAATGCTGCTATGAACATGGGTGTGCAAATATGTCTTCAAGACCCTGCTCTCAGTTACTTTAGGTGTAAAGCCAGAAGTGGTATTGCTGGGTCGTATGGTCATTCTGTGTTTAACCTTTTGAGGGCACTTCATCCCGTTTTTCAAGTGGCTGCCCCATTTCACATTCCCACCAGCAGTGCCTGAGGATTCCAGTTACTCCCCATCAATACCTGTTCTAAGCTCCATTTTAATCTCTGATTTCAAATTACAAAAGCAACAATGTACTAGAAAAATCTAAAACATGCAAAAAAAAA
The DNA here is from genome assembly GCF_021234165.1 of Pteronotus mesoamericanus. Classification (NCBI taxonomy): domain Eukaryota; kingdom Metazoa; phylum Chordata; class Mammalia; order Chiroptera; family Mormoopidae; genus Pteronotus; species Pteronotus mesoamericanus. Next base: position 289,505 of record NW_026555047.1, read on the forward strand.
AAAAGCAGCAGAAATCCCATTTTTGTCTAAAACGCCACTACGGATTTCAACAAGGGCTTTTTGGCAAAGCAGGGTTTACCCTGAAGCTCTCCAGGCCGGGCCGGCCCTTGGAGACACTAGCGGTGGGCAGCAGCCCCTCACCTGGACAGCGCTGTGGGGTCTGCGGCCTGCAGGCCTGCATGTGCCGCTGGCATCTTACAGGAGAGAACACAGGACAGTTGGAGGCAAGGTAGCCTGTTGGCAAATAGCATTAGCATGTGGGAGTGTTCCTTACAAATCTTGTAAGAAGTGGCAAGGTGGGGAGATTATTTTTAACATCTGCATCACTGGCTCACACAAGCCATCTGAATGTGGAATTGCTTGTTTTTGAGTCAAATGTTCTGTGCAAGAATGTTCTGCTGTGTCCTCTAAGTGATGTCAAGTTGCTAGGTTACCAAGAGCATCAGGAATCCAGGGAACAATGTACAATTGTGTTCAACTTTGAAAAATAAAATAGGTATTGGCATTTTAAAAGGATAAGAGTGGTAATGGACTGTGGTTTCCAAGTCCTGAATTCTAGTTGCAATTCTGCCATTTCTATTACATATGTGGATGGATGGACAAATGGATGGTTGGATGGATGGATGGATGGATGAACAGATCAGACAGTTTTATCAAGCTATAATTCACATAATTTTACTGTTTCTAAGCCTCAGTTTCCTTATCTATAAAAATATATGAAAATGATTATGTACTTGATGAATTTGAAAATTGACCTCCTTCTCTCCCTTACCTGTTCTTTGTTTTTCCATAGCATCTCTATTTTTTTATGATGCTTTTAAAAACTGATGTTCTCAAAACACCCTTTTGGATAAAGGGCCCAGCCTCTGATACTATTGTTACCTATTATTTAATTTTTAACAGCTTTATTGAGAAAATTTATATACTATAAACTTCACCATTCTAAGTGTAAAATTCCATGGTTTTTAGTATATTTACAGAGTTCACAGCCATCACCACTACCTAGTTCCAGAACATTCTCACCAGCCCAAAGGAGACCCCATCCCCATTAGCAGTCACACCCGCTGGCTCCCCTCCATTCCTCTCCCCAGTACCTGACAGCCACAGATTCACTCCATGTCTCCTGATTTACCTGTTCTGGACATTTCACATAAATGGAATCACACAGTGTGTGGCCTCTTGGATCTCAGTTCTCTCCCTCGCATGGTATTTTCAGGGTTCATTAGCATTGCAGTGCGTCGGCGGTGATCGCAGGGATTACACACCCCGCCATGCCCAGGGTCCAGGCGCACCAGATCAGTGTTTTATTATCCTTACTGCTCCCATGGCCTGGACATGAGAGTAGGGGACCGGATTTAGCGGTAGAGAGAGGGATAATGTGGGAAGGTCTAGAGGAAGATGGGAGGCTTTGAGGAGCAGCAGGCCCTGGGGACAGCCCAGGATCTCCGGTGTCACACTTGAGCAACCAGGGAGAAGGATGGTGCCACGCAGCTGAGCAAGAGAGTCTGTGGGGAGTGACAACCAGCTGGAGGAGCTTATGGGGTGACCAGCTGTCTGGGCTTGCAGAGCCGAGTGTTCCCAGGATGCAGGACTCAGAGTGCTAAAGCCAGGACAAGTTGGTGGCACAAAGTTTGGGGTTCCCAAGAAACAGCCAAGAATAGATACGTCAGCAGGCAGTTTGGAATGAAGGTCAGAGGAGGAAGGAGAAGAAATATGGCCCCTGATGTGACAATGTTCCCACAGGGCGGGTGTCCAGCTCCAGCTGCCCTCTGTCCCCATACTGTTCCCAGCCAAGGAACAGGCCCTTTGACCGCCCTCGTCAGCTGTTAACTTTTTTAAAAAAAGGCAAAAAGACCTCATGACGTGTGTTAAGAGGTCTGTTTACTACCTGCCTCTCTGCAGACAGCCCATCAGGGACTTATCTCAGTGTAGTTTTTAATCTGATGACCTTTAGTTGTCCTCGGGAGAGCTGATTAGGATGTAAAGGCCAGTTGCAGTTCAGCAGGACTCCCGTCATGCCCTCCAGCCCCCTCCCACACCCCCGCCGCACTTAGGAAAAAGCTGCGGCTCCAGAGGCCCCCTAGGTTTCTAAGCAGCCCATTGAGCTTTGCACCACTGCTATGCAATGTGTACCAGGGACGTTTTATACCAGATCATATCATCTGCAAGTAGAGACGTGGTTCTCCTCCCTCCTGTCCAGTCTGGACATCTTTTATTTCATCTTCCTGCCCAACTGCCCTGGCTGGAACTTTGACACAATGCTGAGTGGAAGTGGCAAGAACGGGTGCCCTGGTCTTGTCCCTGGCCTCAGGGGAAAGCCATTTAGTCTTTCACCATTGAATATGATCGTGGCTGTGGGGTTTCCCTAGAGGCCCTTGATCAGGTAGAGGAAGTTCCCTTCTAGTTCTCTCTTGGTGAGTTGTTTCTATCACAGAGGAGTGTAGAAATTTGTCAGATCTCCATCTGCATTTATGGAGACGGCCACATGGATTTTGTCCTTTTCTCTGTTGGTGTGGTGCATTACATCGAATGGCTTTCACGCGTCAAGCCAGCCTTTCTTTCATCCCTTGAATAAACCCCATGTGGCCGTGGTGTGCAATCTTTTTTCCACGTTGCTGGATTCGGTTTGCTGGTACTTTGTTGAGGGCCATGGATGTTTGATCAGTGTACTGGGGATGGTTAGAGATGAGGAAGAAGAGGGTGTGGCTGAAAGGCATAGCATGGGGGAGTCTTGGAACTGTCCTATGTCTTGGGCAGTGGCAGTGGAGGCATGAAGCTACACATATGCTAAAGTTGCGTAGAATCTCACACACGTGCTCACGGGCACACACACAAATGCTTACATGTAAAACCAGGGACATCTGAACGAGCTCTGTGGGTTGTAGCCATGTCTGTTTCCTGGTTGTAACAGATCGGATGGTTGTGTCCCCTGAAATTTACATGTTGGAGCCCCAATCCCCAGTGGGTGATATTAGGAGGTGGTACATGCATTCATGACTTTTGAGGGGAGATTGGGGTTAGATGAGGCTGTGAGGGTGGGTGCCTGTGATGGGATCGGTGTCCTTATAAGGAGAGGAAGAGATCAGAGCTTTTTCTCTCTTTGCCAAGTGAGGACACAGTGAGAAGAGGGTCATCCACAAGCGAGGAGGGGAGTCCTCACCAGGAGCTGACACTGTTGGCACGCAGATCTCAGGCTTGCATCCTCCAGGACTGGGAGAAATAATGCCTGCTATTTAAGCCTCCCAGTCTGTGGTGTTTTCTCATAGCCGTCTGAGTCAACTAAGACACTGGCAGTAATATTCACTATGCAAGATGTTCCCATTGGGGGAGACTAGGGGAGGGATCACAGTACTTCCTGCACTTTTTTTTTTCCAACTTCCTGTGACTCTATACTGATTTCAAAACAAAATGTTTTTATTTAAAAGGCAGACATTTAAAGCAAAAAGGGCTCTAGAGAGCTGAGTGGAAGAAGGTTGCCAAAGCCACACAGGTCAACAGACCCTGTAGGTGGCCCTGGCAGGGGGACAACGGATCTCTGCATGTCAGGCCCTGGGCCTGGCACTGGACCGTGCAGGAAGCTTCTGCCCACTAACAGGACAGGGCAGAGTCCCAGTAGTTCCTCTCTCTAAGCCCCCACAGAATTCAAATGCAGTGCATCGATGGTCTTGCCTCATTTCTGGCGGCCTAGAAGCAGGTGGGCAGCCACTTTATAAGGTCCAGAGGCCCCGAGAGGTACCCCCTCTCTCCTCCCAGCTGGGTCCCAGAGCCGCACTGCTGGCACGGAAACCCCCATTTCTCAGCTAGTCCAAAAAGTGAAAATGCATCCATGGGGTTTGTGGGTTGATGTGTACCGCCACTCAGCTTCTGCATCTCCTAAACTACTGTCTTCGATCCAAAGTCACTTCCTGACCCTCCCCAAGTGAAATCACGACCCCTGGTACATGCTATCATGACTTTATGCATATTCCCTTCAAAACTGTCAAGCATGGTGTCTGATTCTACATACGTGGGATTATGCAGTTGGTTCCCCCTGGGACTGTGAACTCTGTAAGATCAGTGTGCATCTGCCCTTTCACCATATCCCTGTGAATGCCATCACACTGATAAAATGTCTCCGGGATGGAACCATGCCAGAGTCCCCTCTCCTCGGGTACCTGATCATCCTGTTGTCTCTGTGTCCTCCTTTTGCATGGAGGAAAGGAGAGGCTGGTGTCAGAGCCAAATCCTCATTCTGTGAAACTGGGCATAGTGGGGCTCCCCCGCCAGACGGACATCTCATCGGCTCAGCCCTGAGCCTCCAAGGCCAGACATCCTGGCTGGTACTTCCTGAGACTTCAGGCAGGTCTCTTCCCCGGCACTGCAGGCACTGCAGCGGGTTCATTTCTGTGGCGCTCTCCTAGGCACTGTGTGGTGCTGAGAGCAGCATCCTTCACCTCACCTACTTGATGCAGGAGCACCCCCATCTGTGACAACCACAGATGTCCCCAGACATCGCACAGCTCAAGAATGTTTAACTGAACGTGCTCTGGCATCAGACCGTCTTCCTATCCACCGGAAACATGCTATTGTGGGACATGCTGAACGAAACCATCAGGAAGCGTATTGCCAACGCTGATGACCTTTTAGGTAAACTTTTTTTTTTTTAATTTTAAATAGTTTTAGATTTACAGACAAGTAGCAAAGGCAGGACAGAGTTTCTCTCTACCCGTCACGTAGTCTCCCCTCATGTTGTCATCTGACGTCCCCGCAGGGCACCGCCAGAGCCAAGAAGCTCACATTGGCACGCTAGCATTAACGAAACTGCGCTTATTCTAACGTCATCAGCTTTTCTGTTAATGTCTTTTATCTGTCCCAGGATCCCACCTGGCATTCAGGCATCACGGCTCCATTCGCCCCTCTGGGCTGTGACAGTTTCTCAGACTTCCCTTACTTTGGGTGACTTTGACTGTCTAAGGAGGATTGGTCAGGGATTTTGTAGAAAGTCTCTAAACTGAGGTTTGTTTGATGTTTTTCTCTTGGTTAGATGAGAGTGATGGAGTCATTCTCGGGGGAAGACCCCAGAATGAAGGGCCCTTCTTATCCCATCATATCCAGGGTCACCTGTCACCATGACTTACCACTGTGATGTTGACCTTGATCCCTTAGCCAAGTCGTGTTTGTCAGGCTTCTCTGCTGTGATTACGATTTTGAGGCCGATTGAATCCGAATGCAGTTTTTATTTTCATTTCCCACAGATGGACTGTGTGTATCCATCTGCCTCCTTTTTCATTTGAGTAAACAGAGGCTCAGAAAAGACCAAGGGCCCTTGGAGGGTAGATGCCAGGACTGGGATTCGTGCCCTGGCTGGGCTGCCTCCAGGGCCTGTGCGTACCCTTCCCACCTCGCCCCGTTCCTCAGCCTCAGCTGGGTTCCGGGGGCCCGAGTCCACCGGCAGCACGTCCTCGCTTGTGGCTTCCCAGGCAGATATGCCGCCCCAGGAGGCATCTGTGTGTGGCCCTCACTTCAAATTTATGGGCCTGCTGAGCAGATGAGAAACCCATCAGGGAGGTGACAGTCGCTCTGGAAGGTGGGAATTGCCAGCAGCCCCGGCACCTGTACCAACATGGGCCCGTTGTCACACAGCTTGGGCTGGGAGCCAGGCATGTGAGGGGCCTCGCTCTCCGTCTCTCCTGAGGTCGTTCTCATGCCGTCACAACACCCTCAGGATACCTGACCCGGCCCTCGATCTGGTTTGTAAAGGGGTGAAAGGTCAGGGTTTCTTTTTAATAGCTTTTTCCCCCTATTGATAAAAGTAATACATGCCTGTGGTTTTTAAAAAATTTCAGAAAATGCACAAAGGTTTAAAGAAGGATACAAAAAAAAATCACTGAATTTTATACTTTAATTGGGTGGATTATGTGGTATGTGAACAATATCCCGATTTTTTAAAGATTAGGAAAAGTTCATGTGCCTAGAGATGACCACTGTTAAAATATTTCTGCAGATTGACATTTTCTGTTTGTTTTCAATATAGTTTCAAACTTACGGAAAAGTTGCAAGATTAGTGCAGGAATTTTATATACCCTTTATATCCACGTGCACCAGCTGCTTACATTTGCATCATTATTATTATTCTCTCTCTGTGGATATGCATGTATGTATATGTATGTATATTATATGTATATAGGTAGCATGTGTGCATATATTCAGAGCTCCATTTGTAGTATATGTAGTTATGGAGTTATCTATATACATATAGTTGTGTATATACATTTATATGTATGTAGATATATGTATGCATCTTAATTTTTTCTGAGCTGTTTGAGGTTAAGCTGGAGACATCATGCCTCTTGACCCCTAAATACCCCAGTGAATATATTTACTAAGAAAAAGGATACTCTCTTGCAGAACCACAGCACTGTTATCAAAGTCTGGAAATTTCACACGGACACAATCTCATCTACCCCACCGTCTGTACCCAGACTCTGCCCCTCGCCCCCCCGCTGCCTTTCCCAGCCGTCCCCCGCCCAGGAGTCCTCCTTGCATCCAGGTGTCGTTCTCCTTGGATCCAAAGCTGAAAGTAACATCTCATTGTATTATAGTCTGAAATTTTTTCGTAGTGGTCATTTATAATGCTTTCATGGATTGTTTCTGTTCTTTGTTAACAGTTCATTTTAAAGTTTTGTGAGAATCCACAACTTTTAGAAGAGGTGCAGAAACAGGAGAGAGAGTGAGTTCCTTACCCTCCTCGCCCACCTCTCCCTGGTCAGCCTCTCCCATGAAGCTGTGCTGGCCATGGGCAGAGCTGCATCCTATATGAATTGGGGTTCACTCTTTCCTCCCACATCTGTTGAGTGATGAGGAATGAGTGGAACCCCCGTCAAGAGGTTGGAGGGGCATGTCTCATGGTCACCACCCTCAAGGACAGGAGTACCCATAAATGCCGAGCAGGAAGTCTTATTCCTACAGGGGACAAAGCCTGGTATGCAGCCAGCTTTCTGGGTGCAGCGGGAGCTCAGCTGCAGGTGCGACTTTGCTGTGGTGTAGGGAATGCCAGGGGTGGAGGCATCCCCACCCCACAATGAGCGGCCAGTTTTCACCCTCCTGTGGCTTGAGAACTCGGCCCACCCCTCCTGAGAGTCCTCCTGGGCAATTTGCAAGTGAGAGAATTGAGGCCTGGCTCTCCAGGCATCACTCTGTCACCTACTTTGTCCTTTTTGTTGTTGTTGATGGCTTATTACTGGGGACTCTGGCCCTAAGAAAAATTCTGCTGGGGGCCAGGAGAGACAAAGCTGTAGATTAATGTCTTGTCAGGCTGGGATTGCCCAAGAAAGTGCTCTGACCTGGAGGACTGCAGTGGCCTCTACGAGGCTCATATTGAATCTTCCTCGTGACCTGTTTTGGGTCTGAAGAGGAGAGATGAAAGATGAGTTCCTAAAGGCTCAGGGATGTGTCCTGCCTCCACTCCCTGCATTTCTTTTAAAGATTTTATTTATTTAGTTTTAGAGAGAGGTGAAGGGAGGGAGAAAGAGGAGAGAAACATCGATGTGAGACAGAAACATCGATTAGTTGCTCTTGTACGCACCCCAACCAGGGACCAAACCCACAACCCAGGCAAGTGCCCTGACCAGGAATTGAACTGGCAACCTCTCACTTTGTGGAGCAGTGCCCATCCAACTGAGCCACAGCAGTCAGGGCTGACCCCTGCATTTAGTGGGAGGGACATGAAGGAGGAGATTGGGAGGGGCGTGCTGGCCAGAGACGGGCTTTGCTGTGCAGATGGGCAGATGTCATGGGCAAGGACCCCAGAGATTGGTGGGCGGGGGAGGGGTCCACTCAGCTGCCGTGTTTGGTCCCTGATCTCCCCACACACATCCCTTCCACGGTCCCCTTCATAGTTCATCAAACATTTGAGTGTCTGCTCGGGGCCAGACACTTGCTTGGGGATGCCAAGATCTTCAAAAGTCCCGATGTAGCCTAGCAAAGTATTGCCTTGTCCTCATGTGGCCAAAGTATCCAGGGAGCTCTCTGTAGTCTCTTACAAGGGCACTGACTGCATTCATGGGGGCTCCACCCTCACGACCTAATCACCCCCCAGAGGCCCCACCTTCTAACATCATCACATTGGGGGTTAGGATTCAACATATGAATCTGGCGGTGGTGGGGGAGGACACAATTCAACCTATAACCCCACCCCTCCCTCCATAAAAGCACATAATGAATCAGGATGCGGCAGCTCTGTGCACGGCCAGCCAGGACAGAGTCCAGCGCCCCTTGGCCTGCGCAGCCGGTCGGGTTTGCACGTTCTGGGACAGCAGGCTTTCCTGAGACCCACAGAGCCTGTCACACCATACCCAGCCACCAGCAGCTCACACCAGTTGTTACAACAGCTTGACTTTAAACACAAGTGATTTTTTTTTTTAATCTCCCTAGAACAGTATGTGTGGCAGGCAGAGTAATGACCCCAAAGAGGTTCCCATTCTGGTCCCAGCACCTGCGGACATGTCACCTCACATAGTGAAGGGACTTTACAGGTGGGATTAAGTCAAGGCCCTTAAGACAGGAATGACCTTGTCATCACAGAGTCCCCATAAGAGGGAGGTGGGAGGGTCCAAGTCAGAGATGGGAGAGGCTGCGCTGCTGGCTGTGACGATGGAGGAAGGGGCCACGGGCCAGGGATGCGGTGCCTCTAGAGGCTGGAAATGGTTCTCCCTGGAGCCTCCAGAAGGACCAGCCCTGCTTACACTTGTGTTTAGGACTTCTGACCCCCAGAACTGTCAGAGAATCAATGTGTGCAGTCTTAAGCTACTAGGTGGATGGTCCCAGAAAACCCAGTTACAGAGTTACTGAGTAATTGGGATTTTTGCTTGTTTGGTGGCTAGAAAAACATCCTTTGCCCTCCCGCCTTAGATATGTGGCTTGTTCTCATGTGTCCCCAAGGAAGTAACCAGTACGCAGAGCTGCTTTTGTCCTCTTCTTGTCATTGTGAACACTTACAGACTTTGGGGCAAACGCTCCAGTGCTTCCCAACTGAAGCTGCTTGTGTACCCAGGTTGCAGAGCCCCCAAGCCCATGCCCAGCTCCTGCCGGGTAGCCCGCATGTCCCCCTGCCGCCTGCTTTCCCAGCAGCCTCCTTCCACTTTCCGCTTTCCCTTCTCCCCCGCCACCTGGCTCCTGGCACCAGCCCGAGGGCCTGGGCAGGGCTCAGGTGCCTGTGGAGTCCCAGGTGAGTCACCAGCCAGAGCTCCGGGTGTCCACCTGGCTCACTGCTCTGCAAGAGAGGGTGACACTCAGCCCAGGACAGCAGCCCCGGCTGCTGGGAATGGCCTCTTTGCTCTCATTAACTCGTGACACAGAGCCATGTGACACGGTCGTTTTCTCCCAGACAGCTGTCTCCCCGCCTCTGGTCTGGATGTGTCTGGAGGGGTAGGACCTCGGGGTAACGGGTCCCTGCAGCTCAGGCAGTGGCAGGTGGGCGAGGGCCAGGGCAGAGATGCAATCTGCATTCTCAGGGTGTTTTTTCGTCTGCCTCTCCCAGCTATTTCCTGGCCCCTCACAGACAGGCGACTCTGGCGCCTGGCCAGGGCCGGTTGTTTTCCATCAGGGATCAGTCTGGGATCCAGGCCCCCACGATCCAGGAGGCCGGAGGCGTGGGTTCCAGGCCCACTCCACCTCTCCCAGCTGTGTGACTTGGAAATCCTTTAACTCGTGGTCTTTCCACCTGATTCTGTTGACATTTGGGGCCCAATGACACTTGGAGGGAGCTCCTGGCACCGATTGGGCGGGCCAGGGATCCTGCTCAACCCCATACAGTGCTCCGGGTGGCCCCACAGAAAATGACCTGGTCCCAGTGTCAGCAGTGTCCAGGGGATAGATTCTGTGTTAATAATTTGAAAAAAATTGAGTTTTAGATCCTTAGGCTCGCAGCTGACACCATAACAAACTCCCAGTGGTCGGAGGGTGTAAACCAGGGTGTGCCGGGTCTGTGAGTCACCTCCTCTCTTCTCCTACTCAGTGTTTGTATTTAAATGTGTGCATTCTCCTGGGGTCGGTGGAATCCTTGGACCAGCAGTGTGTCACCTGGGGTGATTCTGTTCCCAGGGGATTCCTGCTACATCTGAGGATATCTGTAGTTGTCGTGACTGGAGGTGTTCCTGGCATGGAGTTTGCAGAGGCCTGGGATACTGCTTAACCCCCAGGATGGTCTCCCACAGAGAGTGACCAGGCCCCAGGGTCCCCAGTGCTAAAGCTGTTTACAGGGATTCGAACAGGTGCTTTTCGCTTAGGTCTCTGAACTCCGGAATAACGGAGCGTGTGGCCGCGTCATTCATCGAACCCCTTGGGGGACCCTGCTCACCAACGCTTTCAGCCCTGCCAGACCAGTCACTTGCTGCACATGCCTGAGCTCAGTTTTGTGTTGATTTATTTATATTTCACCTCATTCCACAAAGAACCAAGATAAGCATTCAGGAAGTGATTCAACCCAACAGAAAAATACAAATAGCTTTATAAAATTGAGTGCCCGCGGGGAGTCCACATGCCACCCTCTGCACTCTGGTCCCAGCTCCCCTTCTTCGAGGGTCCTGAGCTGGGACGGGGCTCTGCCTCCAGCTGAATCTCGGCGTCTCTTAGCCTCAGAGCCGCCCCTCCGGAGTCACTGCCTCCCGTGAAGTCACGGGGCTGCACACGCGCCGTAACGCGCGAGATGGCGCTGCTTGGCTTCTTGGATTTACTCATAAGTGTATAATACATATAATATTGGGTATATAAATAAATATGTAATAAGTGCACATAAGTAACATTTTAAATACATTCATATGTGTTATAAATATGTTTATAAATATATCAAATGTATGTTGTATTATAAATTTCTTATAAATATATTAAAATACAAATATTAAATATAATACTATAAAACATATTAACTATATAAAAGCATATATTTATATGCATGTTACATATTTATATGCATCTTAATGAATGTTACTTTAGAATAAATATTACATTTATTTATAAATAAATGTATACAGTATATATAATATGTGCATATAAATACATAGGTAAGGTACACATATAGATATATAATAACATAAATATATTAACTATATAAAATACTAGTTTGTATGCATACTACATATATGCATATATTTCCTGTGTATTTATATTTACCGTATGTATATGTGTACATACATGTGTTACATATACATTATATGTATATATAAGACTTGTAGTATTACCACCACCACCTTGCCCCCGCTGGCCTTCAACAAGTCAGCTGCCACATTATAAAAGGATCCGTGGGAGAGGCCACATGGCCAGGTCCTCGGGGTGGCCTCTAGTTGCTGAACGTGACTCCAGCCAACAGCCGGTGAGAACTCGGAGACCCCAGTCCTGAAGCCACAGGAAGCAGAGGGTGCCAGCAGCCTGGGGGGGCTCTGAGGCGGGCCCTTCCCCGTTGCCTTTCTGGCGAGACAGTGGCCTCCTGGGGCCGAGAACCCAGCTTAGTTGTGCCCTGACTCCTGTTCCCCAAACTGGGAGACATTAAATGGGTAGCATTTGAGGCCACCACAATTGTGGCAATTTGTTACATGCAGCATAGAAAATCGGTCTGCTGACCGAGTGCCCCAGCCTGCAGGCCTGAGGGCAGGGACACCGTGGCTGGAAACCGCAGAGCTTTGCACACAGAGGAGCGCCCTGGTGACTGCACAGAGTGAACAAGCACAGAATAAGTGGACGCCCCGGCTCCCGCGTTCCAGATGTGTGTGGGGGTTGCCGGCACTGCTTCTAGTCCCCCTGCCCTCCCCTGCCTGTAGTCGTGGCCACCGTGCATTCCACACGTGTCCAGGAGCCACAGTAGCCCTGCAGGAAGGAACAGACCCTGACGCCCCACGTGCAGGCCGCCGGAGCGCTCGGCTGAACCCACCCTGGCCTGTTTGTTTTCGTTGCTGGCCTCCGGCACCGCCTGGGCTGCATGCCTGCACGTCACCCAGGGCGACTTGGCCACGGTCTGGGAAACTCAGTCTCGAAGGCCACCAGCCCCGAGACCCCTGCTCCAGGAACATGCATGTGCGACATGTATATCTGGGTGTCCGCGCGTGTGTGCGTGCACGAAGGTGATGTGTGTGAGGTGGTGTCCCTTCTGGTGTGCTCATCTCCCAGCGGCTTTCCACGTCAATGTTCAAGGATGGTCCAAAAAAAAAAAAAAGAAAATCACAAAAGACAAAGTCCAACCAGCATTTCTTCTGGCTTCTGACAGTCCAGAGCCAACCCTCGTCCCCATAAGCAAAACGAACCCTGACATTCAAACACCATTTTCACAGGCCTTCCACAGGCCTGCAGGAGGAACCCCATGAGCCCATCTAACCGATGAGGACACTGAAGCTCAGATTAAAATGGGGTTTAGGACAGGTGTGGTTGTGAACAGACTGTAACCCTCGTGCACAGCAGCTGGTGGGACTGTAAGATGGTGCCGCGCTGTGGAAAACAGTCTGTGGGTGTATGGTAGTTGCTCAAATACCTAAAAATAGAGTCACCGTGTGACCCAGCAATTCTACTTTGGGGTATAGACCGAAAGAATTGAAAGCAGGGACTCAAAAGGTATTTGCCCACCATGTTCACAGTAGCTTTATTCACAACAGCCAAACAGTGTGTCCTTCAACAGGTGAGCGGATAAAGAAAACATGGTCTGTCCAGAGAATGGAATATGATTCAGCCTTTAAAAGGAGGGCCCACTGACACCCACTACAACATGAATGAACCTTGAGGACATGTATGCTGAGTGAAATAAGACAGAAGGACAAATACTGCGTGGCTCCACTCACAGGAGGTTCCCAGAGGAGTCAGATCCACAGAGACAGAAAATAGGTGGTGGGAATCAGGGGGCTGGAGGAGAGGGAGTTAGTGTTTAATGGGGCCAGAGTTTCAGTTTGGGGAGATGAGAAAGTTCTGGAGACGGATGGTAGTGAAGGTTGCACCACATTGTGACTATACTTAATGCCACTGAGCTATGCAATCAAAAATGGTTAAGATGGTCAGTTTTATGTTATGTGCATTTTACTACAATTAAATCTTTTTTAATTAAAATAAGCAGTGCTTTCCTGGAAAGTGACTCAACTCAGACTTTAGCTTAGCATACACCGATATATGTTCATCCCCGCCCACGTTGTTGAGTGTCAGGGCAGGATGGCAGGGTGGGCGCAGGTACAGCAGAGACCCCCAGAGAGGGAACAGAGGACCACAGCAGGGGCAAAGCTGCATGGGTTTTACCTGGACTTCGCCCAGCACAGGCGTGGCAGCTCCTGGCTAGACTCAAGAATGGAGGTGAGGTGAGAGGAAGCATCTCTCATCTTGGGGTACTCCCAGCTCCTCAGAGCTGCAGAAATCAGGGCCACAGTCTTCTCAACAGCTGGTGTCAACCACCCGCAGTCTGTCACATTCACATGGTATTTTACCAGCTTCTTCCAGACTGCATTTCATTTGATCCCTCACACGAAACCTGGGAGGTAAATATTTATCTTGTGTTTAGATGGTTCTCTGCAGAGAATGTAGAAGTGGTTTGGCCAAGGATGTGCAGATGAAAGAGGACTCGACACAAGCAAAGTGTTGTGCCTTCTCATCGCTTCCCTCTGACTAGCCTCCTCCATTAGCTCGTAAACCTCGTGGGGGAGGGGTGCTCAGAGCTGTATTCCGCGCGGTATCTGTTAAATTAAAGACGTCCTTTTAACCCAACACAGTCCCTTTCAGGAAGTTCACACATCAGTTCATAGAGGTTGCCTCATTTTTTTTTTCACAGCTGCATAATATTCTATTGCTTGGCAAAAGCAAGGAGTAAATATTTTAGGCTTTGCAGAATTGGGTTTGCTTAAGGAGAATGGGCTTCTATATTGGATTGCTGCTGCCAAAGTAGAAAGAATTGTATCATTTTAAAGTCCCACCAGCAGAAATGAGAAGAAAGTAGGTTAGTGGTTGCCAGGGTCCTCAGTCTTAGTAAGTGGTAGGAGCAGACACTGTGTCAGGCGATAGTGATGGGGCCTGGTGGGAACAGGACCACGAAAAGCCACAGAGGGCCACCTAAAACATTCTGCAGAAGCCTGCTTTTTAAGCTCCTTTTCACTAGCAACGTCTGTCAGGGGACCCCGCCGTGCTCTCAGAAGCTGGACTCCCAAGCATCAAAGGCGTCTGGGCTGGGTGCTGGGTCACAGGGAGGGCCAGGCTTACCTCCTCTGTGCCTGCTGTGACTTCTTGGAAAAAAGGATGTGTCCGGCGTTGGCCCTGCTGCTGCTCAAAAGAACAGATACCCCCGATTAGCCTAATCTCAGGCCATCGCTTCCCCTCCGTGACAACCCTGCTATGGTTTGGGTATGGGAGGATCCCCCACCCCATGAACCTCAACATTTGCCCCTTCTAGACATTTCACACACTATGTTGCCTTTTATGTCTGTGTTCTCTCACTGAGCACTGTGTTTTCCATGTTTGCCCACATTGTAGTGAGCATCAGCACTCGGCTCCATTTCATGGCTGCGTAATATTCCCTGATATGCATCTGTACCACATTTTAGCTGTCCGTTCACCAGTCGATGGGCATTTGAGTTGAGTTCACTTTTTACCTATTATGAATGCTGCTGCTGTAGACAATAATGCACCTGTTTTTCTGTAGACGTATGTTTTCATTTCTCTTGGGTGTGTACCTAGATGTGGAATTGCTGAGTCAGATGGTAACTCTGTTTTAACTTTTTGAGGAGCTTCCATTGCTTAACTTCAGGAAGCTGTAGCTCAGGGTTCTACAAACTGCAGCCAGGCAGTCAAATCTGGCCATCTGCCTGTTGTTGCAAATAAAGTTTTATTGGTACACAGCACACACCCATTACATTGCGTCAGTGGTAGCTTTTTCACTACAGCAACTAAGTTGAGTCCTTGCAATGGAGACCTTGTGGCCCACAAAAACAAAAATGTTTACTATCTAGCCTTTTACAGAAAAAAGGTATTTATTATTTAGCACTTACACCACACACTGTAATCATCCATTTATTTGTCTCAAGATTCCCTCCCTTCTCCCTTCTCCCCCTGCAGAGGAAACTCCCTAGGGGCAGGACTTTATCTTTTATTTCTTAATTTCGGTTTCCTACTGTCATTAAAAGTTTAGTCGCATTACCTTGCCCTCGCCTTCCCGGAAAGCTGAACTCACTCCCTGAACTCGTGGGCCTGGCTTTCCTGTGGGGTGCCGCGTCAGGCGGGGGGCCCCCCCCAGCCACCCCACGGAATCACCTGAGACCCCTCCGCCAGGCCGCACCCAGACCAACTGCGTCTCCTGGGAGATGCTGCGTCTATGTGTTTCACAGTCTCCAGCCCCGCCGTGCCCCCGCCCCCTCCCCCGCCCCTGCCATGATTTCAAGGTTGGGGAACCCAGTGCTAACTGGTCCCTAATCCCAAATGTCTGTAGTTCTTATGAATTTAGTCCTGGATAGAAGGAACCACAGAACCTCCTCCCATGCAAACAGCTTAAATTTATTGAGCCCCGCAAGGTGCAGTCTGGCCGGCGGGTTTAGGTACTTTTCTGCATTTTCCCCAAGGGCCCCGAGCCTGTCAGTCCAGCAATGAAAGGGGACCCCTTCTCACTCAGGGTCTGACTTGTCACAGCTGCAGGGACACACCTACAGCCGATTCTTTATTTATTTTTCTAATGTTTTCATTTCCTGGGGCAACCGTAACAAATGATTACAAACCGATGGCTTAAAACAGAATCCATCCTCTCACGGTCCTGGGGCCAGAAGTCACGGGGCTGCGCTCCCTCCCGAGGCTCTAGGGGAGGGTCCTTCCTGCCTCTCCCAAGCTTCTCAGGGCTCCAGGCGTCCCTGGGATTGTGGCCAAAATCCCTATAACCTCTGCTTCCGTCGTCACGCGGTTTCTCCCTGTGTGTCTGAGTCGAGATCTCCCTTCACTTTTCTTATAAAGATACTAGTCATTGGATGTAGGGCCCACCCCAAATCCAGGATGACCTCATCTTGAGATCCGTAACATCATTTATCTGCAAAGACCCTTTCTCCCAATTAGGCCACAGGCCCAGCTTCCTGGCGGACGTGAATATTTGAGGGACAGCATCCAACCTGCTACAGCCAACAGAAATTATCTTTGTTTAGTTCAACACAAAACTGTTTTCCTCAGAGCCATTGTCACTCCCACTTGGCAACCTCTCCTTTTACTTTTTCATCTTTGTGTTGTTTGCACTTGTGTAAGCACCTCAAATCCTTCTTGGACCAGGGAAGGGCGGGAGGGTAGGTAGGAATATTTTCAGTTGACAGCTATATTGCAATATATCAATGTATCAAATCTCTCTCAGTAAATAAAATTTTAAAAAGTAAGTTGATAGTTAACAGGTATGTTTAAAATTCCTACTTAAAATGAATACACTGAAGGGATTCAAAGTTATTAGTGCAATAATTTTAGAGCAGTATTTTTCAGTGGAATGGGGGGGCGGTTGGTGCTCCTGCCTCAGGGGACACTGGGGGATATCTGGGGACATCTGGTTGTCACACTGGGGGTGCTCCTGGCATTGAATGGGTGGGGCCAAGGGATGCTGCTTAACCGCCCACAATGCCAAAGGGGAACCCTGTCATAGACACGGAACTCAAGGGTTAGCTTTTAACTGAACAAAAATGTTTGTTTATTGGTCAATTAAAAAAAAAAGAAATTGACTGTAGGTTTGTCCCCCTGCAGCTGCGACAAGTTGCTCTCCCCCGTACACTGAGGACAGGGGCAGGGGGAAGCTGCTCTGGGTTTTCTGGTGCCTGGGATCCCAGGTTTGAGTGACCCCCCCACCTCCCCATCCTGTGCCAAAGCCCCAAGTGGGCAGAGGCCATGAATGCCCGCAAAGCAATTTAGTTTTCTTTCTGAGAAACCGAAGGCAGCGAGACTTCTAACAGGGGATTACCCACCTGGCTCCCAGAAAGAGCTGTTAAAAATCAAATAGCAGCTCTTCCGGTTTCAGTTACTGCCCGGGGCAACTTCCTTGAGGGGAGTTCCTCTCAGGCATTCCTGAGACATAAAGAAAAAAACAGATCTATTTTTAAAACGTTCTAGGAGAGGCCAGGCTGAGACCTGCAAGGACGCGACCCGGGCAAGGGCAGTCAGGGGCGAAGCTCAGGCCGAGAGCTGCTTGCCCTGAGCTCGCGGGCAGCCCTGCCTGGTGCCTCCCGGTGCTTGCGCAGGGACCAGGCCAGGTCTCCCCCTGCACTGCTGCCTCGTTTCTCTCCGTGGGGGCCGGTCCTGGGCACCTTGGGGGTTCAGCAGCATCCCTGGCCCCCACCCACTAAATGCCAGGATCACCCCCAGTATGGCAATCACAGATGTCCCCAAATGCCACTCAGTGTCCCCTGGGGCACAGGGTTGCCCAAGTAGAGACCCTTGAGCTAGTGACCCCCGCACTGCCCACACACACACCCACCCCTGCATAGCAAGCAGGGTCTTACTCATGAGAGAGCAGAGTCAAGTAACCAGGGGTTCTGGAATTTTCCTCTCTTCTTTCTAGTGGATGAGCTGAGAAATAGCATGTGTCTGTAGAAGCACTGGGGATCCTGCCTGGCCAGGTCTGCAAAGCAGTCGTAACATTTTCCTCAGCAGTATTGTAGAGATAGAGGGGAAATTAAACTTCTGACCCATAATGAACACTGAGTAAGCCTGACGTCCCCAGCCCAACCCCGCGTGACCTCAGCCCAACCGCGTCCCACATGGCAGCTCCGACATCCATAAAATTAGGACAGTGGACTGACTGAGGGGGGGGCTCAGCTGCAGGCATGTCAACCCCAAAACCAAAAGGCTTTTGGATGTGACTCAGGCCAATCGGTCTTTGACCCTGGGGTCCATAGCTCCTACTTCTAACAATTTGGGTTGTGTTACAGTCATAGTACATTAGTTTTATCATTATTGTAAAAAAAAAAAAAAAATCGGTGCCTTACCAAGTGCTAGACACTATGCTTGACTCACTTTGTCCTCCCAGTGACCCCAAGAATGAGGTGGTGGGGTCCCCATGTTACAAACTAGGCCATGAAGGTTCAGAAAGCGAGTGGGCCAACATCCAGACCAAAGTCCAGAGCCAGGGCTGGAGCTCAGTCCACACCCCCTCGCTGCACTGGAAAGACTGACTGGTGTCGATGCCTCCAAGCAGATGCCAGCTGGCTGTCGTCTAGAGCCTTCTAGAACTTTCTAGGCAGTTTTTCCTTCTCATCAAAACTTTTCATCCTGCAGTTAAAGTCTGTCCCTTCTCTTCTGAAACCAACCTGAGGTGACCTCTGAAAATGGTTTGCTTTTCACTTGACCCAGAAAACCCCACAAAATCATGCAAATCAAGAGGTTCAACTTCATGTTCATTTTAAGAACACTTGTAAAACTGCCCAGGCCATCGAGGGTATGCATATTCGAAAAACCACCAACTATCTGACGGATATCACTTTACAGAAGCAATAGGTATGCCCAAGCCAAACAGTGGGACTGGACCCAGGGTCGGTAGCCCAAAAAGAGTGCTGAATTTTTGCTGCACATGCTTAAAAATGCAGAGAGTAATGCTGAACTTAGGGGTTTGGATATAGATTCTCTGGTCTTCGAGCACTTCCAGGTGAACAAAGCCCCCGGGATGTGGTGCAGAACACAGAGAGCCCCTCAGTGGGTTCACCCATCCATGAGCTCTCCCTGCCACACTGAGATGCTCCTTCCTGAAAAAGAGCAAATTGTTCCTAAACCAAAAGAGGAAGAAAAAATATTCCTGAAGAAACAAAATTTATGGTCCAAGAGTAAATTCAGTGTAAAATAAATACTAATAAAAGTTAAATAAATAAATAAATAAATAAAAGCCCTGGCTGGTGTGGCTTAGTGGATTGAGCACCAGTCTGCGAACCTAAGGGTCACTAGTTCGATTCCCGGTCAGGGCCCGTGCCTGGGTTGTGGGCTGGGTCCCCAGTTGGATGCAAGAGGCAACCAATTGATATGTCTTTCACACATCTATGTTTCTCTATTTCTCTCTCCCTTCCCCTCTCTCTAAAAATAAATAAAATCTTTTTTTAAAAAGTAAAAAACCCCCACCTGTACCCTCTTTTCTATCTTCAGGAGCAAAAGTCAGGAAACCATTAATGAAAATTATAAAAATAGTAACATCGGAGTACTGCTCACTCTGGGGGGAGCCCCAGGGTGCCTTGGGGTGCCAGAAAGGTTCTGTGTCTTGATGCAGGTGACAGTGACACAGGTGTGTACACTTAAAATGCGTGTGGCTGTACTTTAATGATCTGTACATTCCTGTTTGCATGTTATATACTTCAACAAAAAGACTGTGGCAAAATAAAAGGTGTCTGAATCCAGGAACTATTTAGGCTCAGGGGTGGCCTACCTAAATGTCAGTAATGGACAATTATATCTATAATAGTAGTAATCATATAAATTATGGTACATCCATGAAATATAAAACACGGGCATAAAAAGTCACTAAATGCCGGATGAGATCTGAGAATAGTAAACAGGCATTCAGGGCGGGGCGGGGGGGGGGGGGGACGGGCGAAATCCAGATAAAGTGGAGTCTGACTCATAGAGCACACCAGCCAGTGCTCATTTGTCCCTCTTGGCAAGATGTCAGCCTTGGGCAAAGCTGGGTGAAGGGCGGGTGGGAGCCCTCGGTGCTGTTTATGCCGCTTTTCCATCAATCTAAAATGATTTCAGCATAAAGGTCCTTTTTTAAGTCAAGTGCTAGAAGAATCTGTGATGGCATGGCAGAATCCTATTTCCCACACAGTATAATGTGAAACAAATATTTTAAAGGCAGGCGATCGACCAGGGTATAGGACCTGAATGTGTAAAAATGGGTGAGTGTGTACATGCCTGGAAGAAAGGAGGTGGTAGGGTTATGGACTGAGTGTATGTGACTTCCAGATTTTTTAAAATGCAATTGTGTTCCTTTCACAGTACATGTATAGTTGATTCTTGTTACTTGCAGCAAACACTGAATTAGTGAATATAGAACCACTGCTCTTGGGGTTATACAGGGTTAGGCCCCTGTGAGCCTTTGGTCACATTCTCCTCAAGCAGCAGCCGCATAGTGTTAAAGACACATCTGATACGCATCGCTGCCTCATTAACACTGAGCCCACAGCAAGCTTCTCTGACACGTGTATCTTTTTCAAAAAATACATCTCAGCCTTCTTGCGCTCAGGAACCCTAGACAGCACTTTAGCTCTGTGCTTGTTGGGGAACATTGTAGTCACCCACAGAAATGCAAAAACTGTGGCAGTAAACATTGAAAAAGACCCTGGTTTATAGTCTGATCTGACACAAGAAGGCAGAGCCTCTGTCTCCTGATTCTAGCCCAGCGAGGCATGCGCCCTGCGCGTGTCTGTGAGTGACTTTGAGAACCCCGCAACATTGAATGTAATGGGTGTGTTGATTTGGGGGTTACAAATAAATTTTAGCAAGTAGGCAAATTCACAAATACAGAATCTGTAGGCAGTGAGCACAGACTCTATGTAACCTTCCGGCCTGGTGCCAGTGCGGGCCCATGGTCATTAGGTCATTATGCATAGGGCAGACGTTTCAGGCGCCCGGCTCCCTGGCCTCCCAGCCAGCAGTGGTCCTGTCTCCCAACCGGGCCCACTAGCTCTCCCTACTTGGTGCCTTATTTCTGTGTGTGTCTCGCCTAGCCCTCCCTTAAGGTGGGGTCTCAAACAGAGGTGATCCTATCCCCCAGGGGACACTGGGTCATGTCTGGGGACATGGTTGTTACAACTTGGGGTGCTCCTGGCATCAAGTGGGTAGGGCTGCTTAGCACCCCACAGTGCCCAGCACGGCCATGTCAGCAGCACTGAGGGGGAGAGACTTCTGCTTTAGAGAAAGCCACTTCCAGTCACCACCACCTTCTGGCTGAGACCCCGGAGGCTCTGTGACACTCAGGCTGGGCCTCAGCCTAGGAGGTTCTTGCCTGACTTCACTTCCCCATCCCCAGCCTCCGGTGCCACCTCACTCCCACCCCATGTTCAGGATGGCCCTCAGCCCTGACTCAGGAGGGGCAGTCCTAGCGTGTCCCTTTGTGTAGATGGAAAAACCCCCATTTGTTTGCGGAAAAAGCAAATGTTTGCAGAGGAAGAGGGGCCAGCTCTCCGAGGCCACAGGAGACCTCCAGAGCCAGAGGGAAACAGCCTAGCCTTCCAGTGGGCCTCACAGTGCAGGAAGTTGGGCTTGCATCGGTCTGGGGGCCGGGGCCCCTGCTGACCTCCCCAGGGCAAGCCCACAGTAGAATGAGCCCCAGGACCAGCCTCCTCTACAACTGCAAGGTGGTCTACAGCAAGCTTTGGAGTGTGATCCTAGCCCAGCAGCTGAAGGGTCCTCCTGGGAGAGCAGTACAGGGCATCCTTCTGGTCAAGCGCATGTGCAGCCAGCCCTGAAGCCTCTTCATCTGCTGGCCATGTAGACCACACTGCAGCTAGGGATGGGGTCACCGCTTGCCTCTTCTTCTGTACCTCGGCGGGAATTAGTAAAGGGAGGGACCTCCCTGGGCAGCGCACTCTCAGGGCAGCTGGTGCAGTGTGGGGAGCAGGGTGGAGGCTTGCGTGCACTCTCAGAGGCACCCCGGCAGCTGGACACAGTGGCCCCCAGGGACCCTCATGCTGTTGGAGTGTCAGGGAGAGTTGTGGTTCTGTCCAAGGTTGTCCAGCGTTCCGCTTGGGGCAAGGGGTCCCCTTCTGTGGAAAAAGGTGGCTCCAAAGTATCTGAGTCCACCACCCCCAGGGCTTGATCATGGGACTTCCTTCCTTTCCTGTTGACCTCCTGGCCCAGGGCGGCCAGCCTCAGATCCCTCGCCTTCCTGCGCCCATATACCTGTCACCTCTTCCACTCGAGGTTAATTGGTTTGCCCCCGAGTTCACTTTTTCCAGCTCTCCCTTTTTTCCCCCCGGCACGTGGCTTCCATCAAAGTACAAAACCAGACATGGAAAAACACCACACATTACACTCACAGCTTCAGTGGCTGGATATTTTGTTTTTCTCGTGCTCATGCGTCCGATGGGCTGGACTTGGGGTCCCCGTGTTTTGAAGTGGAATAATACAAGTTCCAGAAGAAAACTTGATTCCCCCCACCCCTCAAAGAAACAGGCTGTCTTTCTGAATGGGTCCGTGGTCAGGTATGAAGAATAAGGGGACTCGCCCCCAGTTTCCCTGGAGGACGCGTGCCACGTTTTTGGCAATAGCAAAGTAATTTCTGTGCAAAAACCTGGAGATGCTTAAGTAAAAAAGATTTAACCATGCTTGTTTCCCCCTCTTTCTCCTTTTTAAAATAGAGTAGAGAGGCGTTTCTTGGAAAAACTATAAAAGGTATGTAGCATTTTATCTTTACTTCATGAGCTTGGAATCTCGTTTTTGAGAAAAAGGAACAAACAAGCCACAATATCTCACACGCACATGACATACTGGGAATTGTGTCACTGACAAGCTCTCTTGGGCTCAGAACCAGGAACCCTGAGTTTAGATGTCAGGTTGGCCTCTGAGCCACCATCCCGCGTGGGCGGATGCCTTTCATCTCTGCCACCGAAATAACGTCCTCCAGCTTCCCAAGAATGTTGCAAAGATTACTAAGACCACAGTTACAGAAACAGTGTACTGTGTCCAAGTGGCTCTGAGATGTGTGCAGAACCAATTATCTAATATGAGGGAGCAAGTTGTTCAGTTTCTCCTCTAATCCATTTCTAAAAGGCCTCAGTATGCCCTGCTCTCCCTTTTTTCTCCATTGTTCTGGCTAACAGTTTGCCAAAGTTGCTGACTTTTTCAAAGAGCCAGCTTCTGGTTTCATTGATTTTCCTCCCCTTTGTCTAGCTTTGTTTCGTTTTCTCCTCTGTGTCGTTGTCATTTCCTTCCTCCTGCTGCCTTTGGGTTTCGCTCACTCTTCTCACTCTAGTTCCTTAAGTTGTAAAGTCAGGTGGCGACTCGGAGGCCGCCCTGGATGCAGGCGTTTGCAGCCCAAGCACCGCCGACCCCTCACTGCATCCCCGCACGTCCATACACGTCAGTGCGTTGCATTTTCATCTTCAAAGCATTCCCTACTTTTCCTTGGGATTTTTTTCCATCACTTGTCTAAAAGCGTGTCTCTTAACTTCCACAAGTTCCATGATCCATTTGGGAAGGAAAGGGCACCAGCACAGGTTTCCCCATCAAGGACGTAAGCAGCTGCATGGGTCGGACTGGCTTTCATTCCGAGACTATCTCATGACTTTAGGGGGCTCAGGCAGCACTCCCTACAGGGCTCGCTGCTGGGGTGGAGGGAGGGCTGGTTTTGGGGTGGGGACTTAACTTGAGCTCATGGCACCACTCATCCTTGTGAGGGGAGCTAGCACTCCCCGGAGTTCTAAGAAGTACTGCAGGCTTTGCTACAGCCTGGTCCCCCGGTGGCTTCACCATTCACCTCGCTGAAGGCTCGCCTCCCTCCAGCTTGTGCTTCTGGGGCTTCAGTGTCCCCGAATGCGCCAGACCTCTGCTTCGTACAGCCCGCAAGTGTCAGAGGCGGAGCCTGGACCAGGGTGAGGAGAGCCAGGCCCTCCTCTCGGGCACAGAATTTAGGGGGGAAACTGAAAAACCCAGTCATGGCAATAAGTTGTATCAGTGTAGCAGTATTTCCTAAAACTCAAAATTAATGCCAAAAGCAAAATCCACAGTGAAGGCAAAAATATTAAAGAGGGACTGACTTCGCTCTCACCCTAGCCCTGTTGGGTGCTGTCTCTAACAAAAACTTGATATTTACTTCATCGTGGGTAGTTTTGACTTTTTATAAAGTCATTGCATGAAAGTATGAGTCATCGCAGTGGCTAAGCTCTCGGTGCCCCTTAGATTTTGCGCCCAAGGCGAGTGCTTTAGCTGCCTCACCCCAGCCTGGCCCAGCGGTAACAGTGACTCGGACACGGTGCTGATCTGAAGCATGGTCACTTCCCTGTGCTTACCAGACGCCGCGGTCTTGGCCCTTGCATGCTCTCTGTAAGCAAAGCACAAATATGCACCCATTTTTCTGACACGGAGATCAGTTGCCAGAGATCCAGCAGGAGGTGTGTGTACCCCTGGGACACATGCGTGTATGAGGGTCTCAGCAGAGCCACCTCCACCGGGTTCAAGTGTCAGGAGAGCCGGCCCAGGCTGATGGCCGCAGCTGTGGGCCCAGGCCCCTGCGGCGCAGCGCCCGCTGGCGGGGTGGCAGAGAGCCCCTGCTAGCTCCAGTTGAGCTGTGGCTGCGAGCTAGCACTAAGCCCCCTGGCCCTGCTCCCAGGCAGCCCAGCCATGCCTGCTGTCGACCTCTGTCTCTTCCCTTCCTCACCTCCTGCCGCACCTGCTCTATCTGCAGCTCCCACTCAGGGACTCAGCAGACACTTAGCAGATGCTGGCTGTGGGCCAAGCCTGGCTGCTCTGTCTTACTTCGTTCTCACAGGAGCCCCAGAGAGCAGGTATCCTTATCCCCATTTTATAGGTGGGGAAACTGAGGCTTAGCAGGACAGAGATTTGGCAAGGCCCACCAGCTGGTGGACAGCAAAGCCAGGATATGAGTTCATTCTGACCGCGAAGCACCTGGCAATTCATAAAGTCACGGTTCTCCAGAAACAGAACCAACAGGCTGTGTATATACAAAGAGGTTTATTTTAGAGAGTTGACCATGGAAGCTGGCAAATCCAAAAGCTGCAGGATGGAGACTGAGTGGTGTTCCAGTCCAAAGGCCACCGCTGGAAAATTCCCACTTGCTCAGAGAGATCTGTCTTTTGGGCTAGCCGGACCTTCAGCTGATTAGACGAGGCCCACCTGCAATCTGCTTTACTCAAGGTCCACCAGTTTAAATGCCAATTTTATCCAGACACACCCTCACAGAAACATCCAGAATAATGTGGGACCACATATCTGGGCATCTCACGGCCCAACCAAGTGGACATATAAAATTAACAATCACGTGATCTCCCAGACTGCACAGCCACTTGCCACTTGAACAGGACCCTCAGAGCCCTCCAGAGCTGTGGTCACTTTCCCTGGGAGTGTCAAGTCTGTGACAGCAGCTGGCTCTCCCCAAGCCACCATCCAGCCGTAGGCCAGGCTGCGTTCTTATCTGGAAGCTTAAATGGGAGAGAAGCTGCTTCTGAAGTCCCTTGAGGCATTGGCAGAATTGCTCTCCTTGCTGCTGTAGGACTGTGAATCTAGCTGCTTGTTGCCTGTCAGCTGGAGTCCGCCATCAGCTCCGAGGGGTCTCCCACAGCACTTTGCCAGGTGAACTTTTTTTTTTATCCTCACCTGAGGACGTTTTTGTCATTGCTTTGAGAGAGAGAGGAAAGGAGAAAGAGGAACATCGATGCGAGAGAGCAGCACCAGTTGGTTGCCTCCTGCCTGTGCTCAGATTGCGGATCATACCCACAACCTAGGTATGTGCCCCGACTGGAAATCCATCCTGCAACCTTCTGGTTACAGGGCGACGCTCCAACCAACCAAGCCACACCGGCCAGGGCCAGGTGAGCTTCTCGTACACAGCTGCTTCATCAAGCCAGCCCGTGCGAGATCACATTTCTGAGTTCTGCTTGTTTTCCCTACTTCCTGTGTGCTGGTTTTGATCGAAACTCTCCTTCCTAAGTCTTGCAGAGACTGAACGGCGGGTGCTCAGCCCCGAGGTAGCCCTGGTTCCCCTCTCTAGCAAGAGCCCCAAAAGACCTCAGCATTTCAGGGCAGCCCAGGGCTGGGTGGTGTCTCACATTAGCAAGAAGAGGCGTGATGGAATTTGGACAGACGCAAAAGGGGATGTCAGCAGGAGCAGAAGCAGACACTCGGTTTCATTGTTAGAAATTCCATGCGGGTCATTGAAACCTTGTTTCACGGCAGAGACCGCAGGGCTGCTGAAATAAACTTAGTCTCACAAGGGGTTTTCTGCAAACGCAGAGCTGGCCCCCCTGCAGCCCTGTTGCCACCCATGGGCACCTGGACATGAAGATTACCTTCTTCCTGGTTGCTGGGGCTCTGGGCACCGGGATCCTCAGCAGGGACCTCTGCAGCTGCTCTTCTCTGGAAGGTTCCACAGGAGACACCAAATGCCACACTTAGCATCACAGTGCTGATGTGGCTTCAATCCCAGTCATGTCCCCAGAGGAGGACACAGCCCAGTGACACCTCAGTGGTGGTTATTTCGAAGCATCCTCGTCCTACACTGGCCAAAGCCTGCATCCTGGACGCAGACTTTTGCTCCTCTGTCCCCATCCCCCACACTGCTGTTTCAGGGTCATGCTTCTAGCCGAACACAGTGGGTTGGCACCTGAGTAGGGGTCCCATCCAGACGTCCAGGTGCTCTGCTGTTGGCCAGGGTGCCCTGACGTTTGACCCCAAACCCTCCTGTCCATGTCTGATGAGCATTTGGGCCCCTCAGGAGTTGTGACATGCCTGGACACTGAGGATTCACAGCATGAGCCAGGAGCAGGGGCCTGGGAGCCACATTAGTATCCTCAGCCCACCCTGGCTTCTCATTTGAACCCGGTGGGACCAAAAGGAAGGGCACATCTCCTGAAACCGGCTCCTGGGCTGGGACATCCCTCAGACGGGTTCCTTCCCTGTCAGCACTGCTGACACTAGGACTGGGTCGTCCTCTTTGAAGGGCCATCCTGGGCACTGTTGAGCAGCATGCCTGGCCCCACCATCTCAATGCCAGGAGCGCCTTGATCACGATGGCCATAGATGTCCCAGACATCTCCCGGTGTCCCCTGAGGACCACCCTGGGTAAGGTGCAACTGCAATTAATCACACTGGCTGGGCTGTTGTTTTTGTTTTGCTTTTCTATTTGTGTTTGTTTTTTTCATTTTTGACACAAAGGATGTCCCTCCCTACAGCCAGCTCTTAGGTAGAGCCTCTCTGGATCTGTCCTATCCCGGGACTCTAACAGCATCAGAGGTGGAGGTCCCTCAGATGCTCAGTAACCACCAGACAGCCTGTGAGGCAGTGTAAAGCCTTCTGTACTGTTGACCAGCAACACAGACAGAGCCCAGAGCAAGAAACTCTAGCCAGTGACGTGGTTCTAGATCCAAGCTCAAGGGTGTGTGGACCCAGGGCACGCCGGCAGGTGTAGCCAGGTGCTGCGCCCCAGCCTGCCTGGTCCTGGCAGCCCCTGCCCTTGGAGAGACTGGCCCTGGGGATAGAATAAGTTCCTTAAGGAGGCTCCTCAGTAAACACCTGCAATGTGGCCACCGTTCCCTTCTATTCAGGTGGCTCATTGGTGCCTAGCTTCCTCGCCATCACTCCCAAAGACATCCATGTCCCAATCCCCAGGACCTGTAGATATGTCACCTCATATGGCAAAAGGAACTTAGCAGGTGGGATTAAGTCAAGAATCCTGAGATGGGGATGATCCTGGATTATAAGGGGGTCATTGTCATCACAAGGTTCTTGTGAGAGGGAGACAGTGTCAGAGTCAGAGATGGGAGAGGCTGCGCTGCTGCCTGTGACGATGGAGGAAGGGGCCACGGGCCAGGGACGCGGCGCCTCTAGAAGCTGGAAAAGGCTGGAAACGGATCTCCTGTGGAGCCTCCAGAAGGACCAGCTCTGACCAAGTATGGATTTAGCCCCAGAACTGTCAGAAAATAATGTGTGATTTTAAGACACCAAGTTGGTGGTGATTTGTGCCAGCAGTCACAGGAAACGGATGCAGTGCCCAAGAAATGTCCGAGGAGCTGTGGATACACTGAGGAGGGGTTTTAGTGCGGCCTGGTTGTGCATAGACAGCAGGCCAGGGGCTTCTCAGAGGGGATGACACTTCACCGGGTTTTGCAGGATGTGTAGGAGTTTGTCCGGGCCCTGGTGGGGAAGCCTGGATCTCCCCTTTTCCCTTCCCAGCCCTCCTGTCCTTTGGCTTATGAGCTACACCCTCACTGGGCCAGGGTGACAGCATGTCCTCAGTGTCAGGAAGCCTAGAGCAGAAGTGCCATGAGCCACAGGCTCCCTGTGCCTTGGCCCAGCCCCGTTCCCAGGCTTGCAAACTCTCACATGACTGCAGTCATCCTCTCGGTGGACAGAGAAAGCCTTTTCTTCTGCACGCGCATCAGCTGCATCGTCACCCTCCGTCACCCTCTGTCACCTCAGGCTCTTTGTCCTCTTGTGCCCACAGCTGCTCATTTCCGGGCTCCGCGCTCCCGGCCGCGGGCAGTGTCTGCCTGCCCTGCTGCTCTGTTTCCCTCTGGCTTGTGGGCGCCTCATTCATTCCCTTTCTGGGGCTCTTTCTAAATATAGCTGTCCAGGGACTGATTTATCCTGCACACAAAGGAACTGATGACAGAGAGTCACAAGACACTGTTCTCCAGTGCTGCGTGCCTTCCCTTGGGAAACGTCTGCCTGGCAAAGCCCCTACTAGGGTTTTACGGCCCCTGAGCTTCCACTGAGAGGCCCTCACAGGGCTGCCCTTTTCCATGCTGGCCAGGGTGACCATGACCCTGGAAAAGCTGCAGGCACAAGGGAGGGGGTAGGGAGAGGCCCAGTGTTTGAAGACCTGGGGCGCATCAGGGGTGAGGACAGAGGCAGGGGGTGCCTGCTTGGCCCCTGGCTGCTGGGGGCAGGGGCATCAAAGAGGTTGTGTGGCTGCCTCGTATAGAAGTTCAAATGCCAGCACAGCACCCATACCTCTCTGTAGATCCCCTTTATGAGGTGATCTTGTTGGGGCCTGGGAGGTAGCCCTATCCCAGCTTCTGGGGACACATCAAAGAACATGCCCCTCCCTGACTTTATTATCCCAACATCTGACACTTGTGCATGTTTCCGCAGAATCTAGAGCAGGTCTCCCCTTCGGCACAGCTGACACTGGGGCTGGGTCATTCCCACTTTCTGGGGGGCTGTCCTGGGCACCGTGGGGTGCTGGGCAACATCCCTGGCCCCCACCCACTCGGTGCCCAGAGCACTCCCAGGCGTGACAACCACGGATGTCCCCAGACATTGCCCAGTGGTCCCCGGGGGGAGGGGCAGGACTGCTTGGGGTGAGACCCCTGTTCTAGAGACTTCTGTGACATGAATTGTGGTGCAAAGGTCTTCCCTGGAGGTGTGCAGGGCCGAGGCTTGTGCACACAGTAGGTGTGCAAGAAAAGTACTTCGATGGAGGTGCATGTGGACAAGCATCTGCAAACGCAGCTCCCAGCAACTTAGGAGCTGTTTTTCTCCCAGACCTCCATCTCATTTTGTTTTGGTTTGGGACTTTTTTGTTCTGTCAACAAAACACCCTCTCTTCTTCCGATCACGGCGCGCCCAGGAACAGTCGGCCCTCGGCCCCGGGAAGAGCCTGCATCCTCCGCCTGCACTGTTTGTCCTGTTGAATGTGGCTGGAGGTGTGTGTTTGGAGGGATTGAGGGGTTTTTTTTTTCTTTCCTATTTAATGGCAGGCAGGGGTGAGTGTCCGACTGCTGGGCCCTGGGAGGGAAAAATTCAGAAGCTTGGTGAGCTATAAAGCTACCGGTTCCGGAAGTTTTAAAGGAAAATGAAGGCTGTTCTCTCTGAAGACAAGTAGTTGCTGACGCCTGCCTGCCTCCCCTCCCCACCCTTCCCGACTTGCTGCCAGGAACTGTGAGCTAAGCCCTGCAGCCCCCAAGGACTGCCAGCTGCTCCCACTCCCCCAAGGCCACCTTCCTGGGCCCTGACTCACCAGGCACGCGGGCCACAGAAGCCTGGATGAGGAGACGGGGGGGGGGGGGGGGGGGGGGCGGTGCCTGTGGAACTGCCTGGAAGCAGCCAGGGCCCTCTCTGAGCTGGAATTCCCTGAGGCCTCTGCCATCAGAAGATCAAGTGCTCGCAGCACTCATGTCCCAGTTTATAGGAACCACACGGAACGGATTAGCCCACTAATGGGGAGGCCACCAGAAAATTCCCTGGCCCGAATGCTATACCTGCATCTCAGGGCTGTGATAAAGGGAAATGGGAGAAATCACGTGTGCCAACACGCGCCGGTCCGTGTCCATGACCCACAGCCAGTTGTGAATGCCAGCTGGAATTGCCCCAGGCCACATGACCAACACCTAGCACAGGGACTACGAGTCCAACCGTGAGGTGACACCACTCTGGTCTCACCCTGGCCTGTGCCGCAGCCATCTAGGCTGAATAACAAACTAGCACAAACTTAGCCACTTATGCCACCCATGTGCCAGCCCATGGTTCTGGGGGTCTGAAGTCAGGCTGTGGCCAGGCCGGCTTCGCTGCTCAGGGTCTCACTGGGCTGAAGCTGAAATGTCTCATCTGGAGCTTGGGGTCACCTGAGCCCATTCAGATTGTTGCAGAATTCAGTTCCTTGCAGCTGCGTGATCGGGGTCCCTGTTCCCTTGCTGGCTGTCAACTCCCAGCAGTTGCCTCTGTTCCTCACCACCTGGCCCCCTCTGTCTTCAAAGCCAGTGACAGAGGGTCTCCCTTGCATCAAATCCCTGGAAGCTTCAAGTCATTTCTGCTCCCAGTTAAGGGTTTTCCTGACCTAGGTCAGGCCCACCAAAGGTTATCAATCTTTCTTAAATTCACCTGTGTCACCTGATAGGGCCTTGGCATGGAGCATATTCCAGCATATTCTCGGGTCCTGCCATACTTGAGGAGAGTTGATTATACAAGGTCATTGGGGTCAACATACAAGGGTGCCCGCCACACCTCGTCTCGTCCCTCCCACCGACCTGCTGCTTGACTGTTCTGTGTTTTAGACAGATGCGTCTTCCACAGCAGCGTGCCTTCCACAGCAGCGTGCGGGCCAGGCCTGGAAGAGGTGGGGCGGGGGCCCGCAGGGCTCGTGGCCTCAGAGTGAGCGCGCCAAAAGGGCCAGCCAGCGTTATGAGGAGGAGGGGCTGTGTAGGCCCCAAATAGGCCTCAAATAGCCATGCAGCCTCTGCTGAGCCCTTGCTGGGTTGCTGGGGAAGGGTCAGTGTGACAAAACAGGTGTAGAAAATGCCTGTTATTGCCAAATAGCCCCCGGAGAAGTGGGCGTCCTCCTGTGCCCGCAGTCGCTGCGTGCCACAGGTGAGAGTGGCCCCTCCTGACTCGGGGTGGGGCCTGAAGCCAGCAACACCACCAAAAAAAAACACGCACACACAAAACCAACCCCGATTCCCATTTCCTGTCATTCCTATAATCCTTCTTGTCTTTAACAGCAAAATTCAGGAAAGAAGCGTGGACGTGAGGGCTCTCCTGAGGGGCTTTAACCCAGCCTTCCCACAGGGGACGTTGGGCCCCGTCTGGGTACCTCTGTGGTTGTCACAACTGGGACACTCAGTGGGTGGAGACCCGGCAGGCTGCTCAGCCTCCACAGAGCCCAGGAAGGCCCCCCACAAAGCATGTCGCACCCCAGTGTCAGCAGTGGCGGGGGGCCTACACAGCCCCTCCTCCTCATAACGCTGGCTGGCCCTTTTGGCGCGCTCACTCTGAGGCCACGAGCCCCGCGGGCCCCCGCCCCACCTCTTCCAGGCCTGGCCCGCACGCTGCTGTGGAAGACGCATCTGTCTAAAACACAGAACAGTCAAGCGGCAGGTCGGTGGGAGAACCGAATCCCGAACCCCGTTCTTCTCATCTTCCAGCGCCGTCAGCCCCCATTTTCGTAAACTTGGGAGATGGCCCAGGACCCCTCTGGGAGCCTCATCATGGAGGCTGTGCCCCCGAGAAGAGACCTGGGCTGCAGCCTCTCGGAGGGGCCGGCCTGTCCTGCCCTCAGGCCGCAGGCCGTCACCCTTCCCGCACGCTGGCTACCTACCGGGCGTCCGCCTGCTGAAGGCAGCCCCCAGGAAGCCTGACCTCCATCCCAATCTGCCTTCTTTCAGACAGGTTGGGGCTGCTGGGCCTCACCCCCGGAGGCGTCCTCAGTAGCCACCAGAACCAAGAGCTGCTCCTCGAAGG
Source organism: Pteronotus mesoamericanus (assembly GCF_021234165.1). Classification (NCBI taxonomy): domain Eukaryota; kingdom Metazoa; phylum Chordata; class Mammalia; order Chiroptera; family Mormoopidae; genus Pteronotus; species Pteronotus mesoamericanus. The sequence continues at coordinate 321,341 of NW_026555047.1, forward strand.
CCCTTCTTGCCTTCTTGCCTTGCCTCAGCCCCGCCAGGCACATTTTTCACATTGTTTTCCTTTTATGCAGCCCAACTGGCCAACTTTCAGAAGCCTGCACTGGCATCCAGTTCCTTCTCTTCTGGTAAGCGGCGGCTCAGGTCGGTTTATCCAGTAGGCTGGGAGTGGCACCCGTCCCAGCTATGAGAACTATGTGCGGAATTCGGAGGGATTGCCAGCATTTTGGTGTCTCGTTGTCATTGCTTCCTGTGCAACTGGAAAACACCTCTGAGGGTGGAGATGGCATCACAGGCCCACAGAGGAGCTGCGTCAGCTCTCTCGGGCCCTCGGGGGACTCCAGCCCCAGCCCATGGTCGGAGCCGGCTTCTGTCTCCCCAGCCGGGACATTCCCGGCAAGACTGAGCTGCTCTGGATGCCCATGGTATGTGGTGGGGAGCAGATCCAATTTCCTGGCAGCCCCGGAGCTCCCCGTTCCCTGCAGGGGCTGTGTCTGCCATCTTGACTTTGTACCCTAGGACACCGAGGTTTAGATTGCCTATCCCCAAGGGGGTGTTGGGCACCTATTTGCTATGCAGCCCCCTGTGGGAAATCAGCACACACAGTCCAGTGTCTTGGCAAGAACCAGAGTCCAAAGGACGTCTTAGAGTCTACTCTGTCTGAGCCTGCCCTGCAGGCTCAGGGTGTGCCCATTACTTTGACTCACGAAGACAGAAGCAGGACTCAGCTGCCCCAAAACCCCAAAGAGAAAGGGAGCAGAAATATGACCTTAAGAAGCCCTCGCAGGGGTCCTCCACAAGGATTGCACGGGCTTCTCAAGCACCCTCAGGTGGCCCTGGTGGGAGGTGGCAGGAAAATCTGCTCTAATCCATGGGAAAAAATGTCCGGACTCAGAGAGCCCAGCATCACTTACAAGCGCCTGGACAGGAGGCGTGAAGCTGAGGCTTTTTGTTATGAAATGCCACTCACGGTTTTCTCTGCCCCTGGTGGCCGTAGGACTGCCCCAGACCCAGCACCCCATAGTCATACTACTTTTTAATTCCATTTCTGCAACTTGATAGCTGGGCAGCTTGGAACAAATCACTGGCCGCCTCTGAGCCTCAGTTTCCAAGGCTGCACAATGAAGTCAGGACAGAGCAAAACCCGCGGCTCCCGCGTGGTCAGAGGAACCGGCGGTGATGGATGTGGTCATTCTCTTGATTGTGGCGATGGTGTCACAGGTGTGTGCACATGTCCACTGTCCTCCAATTGAGGTTCCAAATGCTCAGTTTATTGCATATTGGTTATATTTATATAGTATGAAGCTGTTGTAAAAACTCTTATTTATGTATAAATCTAGATAAGTAGATAGAGATATATAGAGATGTATATCTATATATATAAAACAAATAGAATGGAACACCTTTCTAACAGAATTTTGTGGAAGCAGGATGACTGCAGTGGCAGTGTAGGGAGAGGCCAGCTGGACTGAGGAGAAATGGGGGCAACTGGACGTGGGTGCGTCACGCCGGCCCTGCACCAGTTGTGGCACATGCGGAGGAATAGGTTTTCTTTTTTTTAAGATGCTGACTTCGTCTTTCCCTGTGTGTAAAGTCACTCAATTCAAATAAGATGTCACTAGCAAACTCCTAACGTAATATTGAGGACTCCAATCACTGGAATCAAATCACCAAAATAACGTAATAAAAAAGTACTATAAAATTTGTAAGGCAGGCGTGTAGAACGTCGTCCATGGCCCTGCTGCGTGGAGATGAGTGTGTGATGAGCTGGCAGGGGTTGATGGCCCGTGAATCATGTGTGTTCCACAGGCTTTTCGATCCTATTTTCCACAGAACTTTCTCTTTTTTTCAACAAGTTCCTTTCCTTCCTCAACTTACTTGTTTGTTTTCAGGCCTTCTTAAATATCCTACTTTTTCATCTAGGATCATTTTTCTCTAATATTCTTTCATTTTACCTTTGATAAGGCAAGTCGGCTGGTGAGAAAGTATGTTTTTGTTTTTCTGAAAATGCCTTTATTTTTTTCCCCTAATTTTTGAAGTTTATTTTCAGCATATCTAGAATTTTCCACCTAATTGTTGGCTCTTTTTCCTCTGGCAGCTTATGCTTGTTTGTTAATTAGCTGGTTTTAGTAACGTATAATTCATGTTCAGTAAAATGAACAGATCTTAACTATACAGTTTAATGCATTTTGACAAATATATACACCTGTGTACACCAACACCTCGATCAAGATATAGAACGTTCTACCCTGGTCAGGTAGCTCAGATGGTTAGAGCGTCTTCCCAATACGGCAAAGGTGTGGGTTCAACCTCTGGTCAGGGCACATACAAGAAGCAACCAATGAATGCACAGCTGAGTGGAATAGCAAATCAACATTTTTCTCTCTCCTTTTCTCTCCCTTCCTCTCTCTAAAATAAATTTTTAAAAAATATTTTTAAATAAATCTATTTTTAAAATATGTAGAACTTTTCTAATGTCTGTCTTCTTTTGCTTGACAAAAGGCTTTTGAGAGTCACACATGTGGCTCCATCTATCAGAACACTGTTCTCTCTCATTGTGCAGTCATATTCTGTGGTATAAATGACTACAGTTATTCATTCTCTTGTTGACAGACATTTGAGTTGTTTCCAATTTTTGCTATTATAAATATATAGACCCACAAACATCTTATACAAGTCCTTTTGTAAAATTGCTGGGGCATAGGTTAAGTATATGTGTCACCTTATAAGAAACTGCTAAGCTGTTTCCCACAGTGATTGTACTGTTTCACACTCCCATCAGTAATGTGTAAAGCTCCCAGCATTCCCACATCCTCCCTGATACTCAGCGTTTTGGGCATTTTTAATTTTTGCCACTCTGTAGGGATGAAGCAGCCTCTCGTTGTGATTTTCATTTCTCTTTTACCAATAACTAACCTTTGAGCACCTTTTCATATGCTTATTGGCCCTTTCTTTGTTGGCTTCTAAGATATTTATCCCTCCTGAGGTTGTAGAGATCCTTGAATCTGTGACTCGAGGTCTTTTTTTAATCGGTTTTGGGATATTATCCATCATTATCTATTCAAAAACTGCGTCTGTCCCCTTCTCTCTCTCCTCTTCCAGACTCCCAGGTACATGTGGATCAGACCTCATGGCATCCTCTACGTCTACCTTCTCTGCTGTGATCTCTTTCCCTTTGTGTCTCCATGTTTCATTCTGGATATTTCCCCCTGAACTATCTTCCAGTGCACTAATTTTCTCTTTAGTTGCCTTTAATGATACTATTTCTCCCACTGTGATTTTTTTTACAGGTATGCACGTATTTCCAAAGAGCATTTCCCACAGTAAGGTTTTAAAAATAGAAAGCAAATATAGGTATTGCTTTCCTATACCTATAGGAAATGCTTTCATGTGATAAGCATTTTCCACTCTTCCAAAATCCTTCATCCTTGTCCCAGTTACATTTTCTGCCCATCTCAATGTAGCTTCTTTATATCCTTATTTATAGAATGTCTGTTCAGCTAAATCTGAGGCATTTCTGAATGACGGTTGTTCCATAATTTAGCTGTAATGTTGATGTGGTTGTGAGAGGTTCCGAGCACAGTTACCCACACCACCATCTTGACCGGAACTCCTCACTGTGTCCTTGTGTTTTAGGTATTAGCCCTTCCTACACGTCCATGTGTTCTTTCTTGTGGAGTTTTCAATCCACTGCTAAAATTTCCATCTCACCAATTTATCTCTTTGAACATAACTAACACAAGTATTTTAAAGTCTCAGTTGGCTCCCAGGCATAGAACCCCTAGAGTCTGTTTCTATTGCCCATTATTTCTGCTGATTTGTATCATGTGGTCTTGTTTCCTTGTGTGCCTGGTTATTGCTCATTGTGTGCTACACATTGTGACTGCAGACTTGTTTTTAGAAATCATTCAAAACCTAAGATGCTGATGTTTTTCACTGGAGAGGATTTATGTCTACTTCCACCCAGCATCGAGAGCTGCTAGCCACATACGGTCACCTCACTCCAGTATCAGGCACTGAAATATTTCAACAGAAAGCTACAGTCACTGTCAGCGCCTGCCTACTTCCCATGCACCCTTATTCTCGGAGTGTTGCACTTGGTTGTCGCAGTTCATACCAAGGAAGGTGGCCACACCCTTCCCCCTTGGTAGCCCCGGGTCTCAGCCTCCATACCTCTAGCCTCGCAAAGCTAATAGAGGCATCACTTGGCCTCTCAGCAAATCCTCCCTCATGAAAAAGTAACCTCAAAAGCCAGGTTCTTGGGCGTCTATCGTCCCCCAGACCCTGACCGGAAATTCTTCACCAGCTTAATAGCTCTCCAGCATCTTCAAGCAGGTGTTTCTCTGTTCTTTCCAGCTGACCTGGTTGCCCTCAGCAGGCGCCTGCCCAGTTAGCCAGCTCACTGTTGTGCAAGCTGAAATCTGCAGATAAGGATTTTGATCTAAAGTCCAAGAGGCTTGGGAGAAGGCCATGAATGTAGGTCATCCTGATCGTAGAGCCACAGAATTGACAAACGGGCCCATTCTCAGCTTTTAGAGCGACCCAGCTATGTTCTGGTGGAAGAAGCTAAGACCCAGGTCAGGGCAGACCCAGATCCCCACGTCCAGACAGGCCCTGCGTGCTGTGTCCTCAGGAACCATGTCTGCGTTCGTCCTGTGGAACGAGGCCCTTGGAAACTGCCCTGCGTCTTCCTGGTACTTCCAAGAGAGTTTTGCAACACAGGGCCACCAGAGGCCAAAATGCATCTGAGAGCATCCAAAAATGATGTGGAAGTGACTTGGGTGTAACTGTCATCATGGACTCTGGGAACTCATAGCAGAGCTTAAAGGAATCTAGTCTCACTTTGTGGCTCAGAAGGGGAAGGGATTTCCTCGCTTTAAGTCAGACAACATGAAAACGGACTCTCAGTTTCTGGCCCTCCCTCTAACTTCATCCACTCTTATTTTTAATATGATCAACTTCAAACTTGGCCCAGGTCTCTCCTGGGCCAGGTCTGCTTTGTGACACCCTGGCCCCCGCAGCCTCTGGGCAGGTGAGGAGAGTGGTCGCATTGGCGCAGTAAGCTCCTTGGGAGCGCGATTCCCAGTGGCTTCCCCATTCACTGGGCACAGCGTCCGGGTCCCCTGGACTTTTGTTCTATCTCTGCAGCAGCTGTATTTATATTTGGCAGTTGCCACAGGTCTCTGAAAGAGGTCACCTCTCCGTGGCTGCTGGCGGGACCTGGTTTGCCAGCAGAGAGGGAGCGTCGCTCTGAGCATTCCAGCAGAGTTCAGAGAGGGGAGGCAACTTCCCTGAAGCCACACAGCTTTGGGATTGGGGCAGATTCAGATCTGCTGCATTCTTGGGCGGCTGCACCTTCCACTGCTCTGCTCTTGTCCCCTTCAAATGTGTTGTTGGTTGAGCCAAAGGGAAGGTCTGGCCCTGTGTGACATCTCGTCACAGAGGGTTTGGATGCTAAGAAAATGAAACCCCTTTTTAAAACAAGCTTCTATACTCACTCAGAACTATTTCAATTCAAACCGAACCATTTCAGTTCCAAAAAATTTGCCTAACGAAGCCTCTTTTTGGCTGCAGGTGTTCTTCTGATAAAGGAGCTCCATAAAGGCATTAAATTTTGCCCCCACTGAACACTGGGGGTGTCTGGGGACGTCTGTGTTTGTCACAACGGAGGGAGCTCCTGGCATGGAGGGGTGGGGCTCCAGGTGTTGCCTCCCCTCTCAGTGCCCAGGATGGCCGCACATAGGGTGACCCCCTTCAACGTCAGCAGTGCCCGGGGAAGAAACTGCTAAACCAGGTGTTTCCCCGTTTTGCCCTTCCCGCGGCTCTTGCTGAAGAAAGGCCGACTCCCTCCATGATTTTGTTTGGTCCTTCGGTGCACTGGAGCCTCGTGTCTCAGCTCACGTCTATAATATTTTGGGGGCGACTAGCCTCCCTGTTACCATAGCTTCACCATGCTAATGGGAATTTGGGAGTAAGGCAGCTTCATCGTCCTTGCAGGAGCCCGATTCAACCTGGTGTGACTTCCCAGCCCTCCGCCGGGAGGCCAGCCCAGGGCCTGGCAGTGTCTGTCAAGTCTCTATTTTTAGGCTAACCTCACCCCAAGTCTTGTCCTTATGCTCACCAGGCCTGAAGCAGCCTCTCTGCAGAGTTAAGAACATGACCTCTGCCAGCGGCTCTGGCCACCTCGTCCTTCCCTCCTCCAGCAGCCTGCTCATCCCCCCCGCCCCACCCGCCCCCAGCTTCCCAGGCCCTGCGGGCTTCTGGGGCCTTTGCAGGCCCTGCTGAGCCAGGTCAGGTGTCTGCCCCATCATGTGCCTCCTGAGGAGAGACAGCTGGCGAGGAGTGTTCCCCAAGCTGACTCAGCATGCCGCCTGTTCTGCTGGCCTTGGTCTCATCCTGGAGGGCATGGCTGGCGCATGAGTCAGTGACTGGCTGTGACAACAGCCAGGACAAGGACTTGAGTCTGCCACATGGGCTGTAGTGATGCAACCAGTGTCAGGATCTTGGCATGTTGGCACTCTCACACATTCGTACACATAGAGACACATACACATGCTCACACAAATCCATCACATGGACACATACGCTGACACATACATACACAGATGTGCATAATACACTCACACACATGCAAACTTACATGCACACACAACATGTACGCAGGAGCAAACAGACCTATACGCATGCATGCACACACACATCTCTGGGGCTCAGTCATCACCAGCGCAAAGGGAGCCTCTCGCTGGCCACGTGCTCGAGGGGACCACAGCTGGGGTGGCTGCACAAGGTGGCCGGGGGCCTTGGTAGACACACTGGACGTTGAGCAGGACTCCCAGCCTTCCAAAGAAAACACTCCGGGGGCCGCCCCGTTTGTTCTCTGTACACGTCTATATTTAGCGCTGAGTAATTTAGGTATTTTTGAGCCAAACCAGGGCAGTTTTCCCTGAGTTGGATGTTCTGTGGCTACTTTGAAGCCGTCTGCTGAATCAGAGCTCTGGAAGCCCACACGTGGGCCCTGTGCGTCCAGGGCAGACACACTTGGGCCTCTTCTGACCCAAAGGGGGCTGAGTGTCTGCTGGACTCCGGGAACGGGCCGCATGGAAGGATTTCTTTTAATTAAAATGTTGACAGATGTCACTATAGATTCACATGCAGTTGTAATAAATCACAGAGTGAAATTCCTTGTATCATTCACTCCGTTTTCCCCGGTGGTAGTATTTTGTCCAAGTCCCTTGTCAGTATCACAGCCAGGATGCACCGATGCAGCCCAGGAGCCTTATTGAGATTTCTGCAGTTGATGTGTGTGTACTAAGCTTTGTGTGCGTTTACCACCTGGTCAGGCACCTGGATCCTCCGCCAGTCAAGATATGCCCCATCCCCAGCACCACAGGACCTTTGTGTCGCTCTTTTCCCCCAGGCCCCCACCAGCCCCAGCCCCCAGCAACTGCCCGTCATTCCTTCATCCTCACAATCTTGTCATCTCAAAAATAGCCCATAAATGACACCGTACAGCATATAACCTTTGGGGCTTTTTTTCACTCAGGAGATCTTCCTGGAGCATCATCCAAGGCGTGATTGTCAACAGTCCATTCCTTTTGATTGCCAAATAAGAAATTTTCTGAAAATCTGCCTTTAATTTTCTGTAGCCACCTGGCCCTGTGACTACCAAGCAGACAGTGATGCAGTGTGTGGTGACAGGAACACAGAGCGCTACTTCGTTCCCTGGTTAGATGTCCACCCAGGGGGGCAGGGGCTTCCCAGGACTCGATGTGGGTCCTGCTCCCCGCACCCGTCTGGCATCCTGGGCTCTGGGGGGTGTTGAGCAGCATCCCTTGCCCCCACCCCCTCATGCCAGGAGCACCCCCAGTGCCCCAGATAATGGCACCAAGTGGGGGAAAGTTACATACCCTATTCTTGCATTTACATAACCTTTTCCAAATGACAAATGGGTAGAGGAGAACCTATCAGTGGTTGCCAGGAGTGGAGGTGGGTTGAGGGGACCTGGGTGTGGCTCTCTAAGGGCCATAGGAGGGACACTGGGGGTTAATATGCCCTTTGTCTGTCCTGCATCAGAGCCACCACCCCGGCTATGGTCTCACTACAGTTTTGCCAAATGTTGCCCTTGGGGGAAACTGGGCAAAGTGCGCACGCAGCCTCTATCATTTCCTACAGCTGCTGTGAATCAACAGGCATGTCAAATTTTACATTTTAATTTAAATTACTAAAAATATTTTGGAAGGAACATAAAAACCATCTCAAATAAGAGCAAAGTAGGACTTGTTGGCCTGATAAAGGGTGAGCCTTCTCTTGGGTGAGAGAGCTGATGGAGGGGCACTCTGATCCCCTAAACTGTGACATGTGACCCCTGATTCCTAAGAGTGCTGGGGTGAGAGGTCCACAGGGATTTGGTGCAGAAAAACTGTATGCAATCTCATGTACTGGGTCTGCATTAGCTGAAGATCCACTGGGCGCACGGGAGGGTTTATCTGGAATCATGAAGTGGGTTACGCCAAGCACACCATCCACGCACATGTTCCCCCAACATCTGTGTCCACTCGGGACCTCAGAGTGGACCTTCTCTGGAAATAGAGTCATTGCAGATGTACTGTGGCTAGTTAAGATGAAGTCACACTGAACCCAGTAACTGGTGTCCTTATAAGAAGATGAAAATATGGCCCTGGCTGGTGTGGCTGAATGGATTGAGTGCCAGCCTGCAAACCAAGAGTTTACCAGTTCGATTCCCAGTCAGGGCACATGCCTGGATTTCAGGCCAGGTGTCCATTTGGGGGCATGTGAGAGGCAGCTGAGAGCTGTCTCTCTCTCACGTTGATGTTTCTCTCCCTCTATCTCCCTCCTTTGCCTTCTCTCTAAAAATAAACTAATAAAATCTTTAAAAAAAAAAAAGATGAAAATATGGACACAAACACATAGGCCATGTGACAATAGAGACAGAAACTGGGGTGATGCAGCCACAAGCCAAGGGATACCAAGGGACTCCCAGGAGCTGAGAGAGACAGGAAGGACTCTCCCCTGAAGCCCTCAGAGGGAGCAAGTCACTGCCTTACAGTCTCTAGCAACCACCGTCCTAGGATTTCCAGCATAAGTCCCTCCCCTGTGACTGTCCCACCAACTCACCCCAAAGCCACTGCACAGCAAGAGAAAGCCAACACTTCTCGCTCCTGCCCTGACCCGGGCAGCTGGGTGTGAAAGCCCAGGTCATTTGCCAGCTGGTTCCAAGAGGCAGCTGGGCTTCAGGCGTGGGGCGGGGCGGGGGAAGGGGTGGAAGTCTGAACCGGGCACCCCTGTCCATGTGACCGTCATTAGCTCAGCTCTCAGAGCTGTGCGTGGCATGTGGCAAGGCATTCTCTGTGAAAGTTTGCTGAACAAACAAGTGAATAAACGAAGGAATGAAATAGCCCCAGCCCTCCAGAGAGTGGGTGATGGAGCCAGGATCCACAGTGCGTGGTGTCTCCAGGTGATCTGTCTCAGACAGGGCCAGGAAGTCTCAACCAGGGAGGATCTGCCCCTCAGGGGACACTGAGCCATGTCTGGTGACAAATGCAGTCATCACGACTGGGGCTGCTCCTGGCATCAAGAAGGGGTGCCAGGGTGCTGCCGAACACTCTGCAGTGCCCGGGACGGCCCCACCCCAGAGAGTGGCCCAGCGCCACTTGCGGAGACCCTGGAGCGGGGGCTGCCGCGGTCAGAGGAAACTGCTGCTTTCTCCCTGCCAAGTCCTTCATCTGGAGCCACCCAGGAGCCAGTGCTGTGGTTTCATGAACTCTCCTGGGGACCCTCAGTGGCCACAGCCAGCAACCGGTCACAGGAGGGAACTGTGGGAGAAGGGTTCAGCCAGGCCTCCCACCTCTGACCTGAGAACACACAACGTGGCCAGTCTGCAGAGCAGGCCTACAGGGTGGTGGGCGATGGGCCAGAGGCTCCCAGGAGTGGGGGCATCCTGCCTCCCCGTCCTCGGCTGCACGCGCTTCTGGGGCCTCCCGGGCCGGCTCATGCCATCTGCTTCTCCCCGCAGCTCTCTGGACGACGAGGCCCAGAGCTGATGGCAGACAATGTCAGCCACTAACAACATTGCCCAGGCCCGGAAACTGGTGGAGCAGCTCCGCATCGAAGCCGGGATCCAGCGAATCAAGGTGAGCAGGGCAGCAGAGGGAAGCAAGACACCCACGGCTCTCGGGGCAGGAGGACGGGCTGACGCTGCAGCTGCAGCTCTCGCTGTGCACCCTCAGGCCACTCACTTAACCTTTCTAAGCCTCAGTTTCCTCAGCAGAAAGACACAGCTGCTGTAAAGCTACTTCTTGGGTTGTGGTGATCGCCTGTGCTGTAGTGACATAAACACCTCACCCCAGCCCTCGGGACGGTTCCCTGGAAGCCCCGGTGAAAGCCACCTCAGGCCCTGGTGGAAGGACCAGCGTGAGGCAGGCACTGTCTCTCTCTGCTGTCCCCACAGTCCCCTCCTTACAACAGATGTGGATAGGAGCTAGAGACCTGGTCCAGGGAAAGGTAGAGACAGAGCTTCCCACCGCCTACTGGCTTCATCTCTGTGCTGTGAATTTTTTTTGAAATAAGCATGTTTGCTTTTTATGCTAAAAAAAGAAAAGGGACAAGCAGTTTCTGTTCACAGACACTTAACCCATCAGGGACCAGGAACACGCAAAGCAAAATAAAATAATGCATCATTGCACCATCAGCTCTGCAGAGATTTTTTAAAAAATAAGTTAACCATTTAGTTTGAAGTGCAGAATTCAGTGGCATCGAGCTCTTTCACGGTGTTGTGCAGCCATCACCTCGGCCTAGTTCAGAACATTCCATCACCCCGAAAAAGATACCCCGTCTCCCTCAGCTGTCACCCCCACTGCCCTCCCCAGCCCCTAACAAGTCTGACCCATTTTCTGTCTCTAGGTTTGCCTGGTCTGGACATGTCACATAAATGGGACCACACACTGTAGGGCCTTTTGTGTCTGGCTTCTCTCACTGAGTGTCCTGGTTTCAAGACCCACCCACGTCGCAGCGAGCGTCAGTGCTTCACCCCTTTTCATGGCCGAGCGATGTTCCGGTGCGGGTGGGCACATTGTGTTCACATAGATGAGTTTTAAATCCATGAGGGGACATCAGGGCAGCATCCAGGGCACACGTTTCCTCCTTTCCAAGGACATGGATCAATGGCTGGTCACAACTGCTTATATGAGAAAGGTGCCTGGCATTTGGAAAGGCACCTTCTCACCAAACCCATGTCCACTTTTCAAAGGACAGCGAGATGCCTGCAGGAGGCCGTTTCCTGCCCCGGACCACGGCTTGCAGACGGCCTGGCGGGGACAGGCAGTCTCCATCGAGCAGGCTCCGGTGCGATTCGCTTCTAGACGTACCTCTCCTGCTGCCACTGGGTTAGTCAGCGTTCTCCAGAGAAACAGAACCAACGGGATGTGCACATGTAGCCAGAAAGAGAGAGAGATGTATTTTAAGGGATCGGCTCGTGCCATTGTCAGGGCTGGCAAGTCTGAAGTCTGCAGGGGGCCAGCAGGCTGAAGACCCGGGAAAAGCAGCATTGCAGCTCGAGTCCCAAGGCCGCCTGGAGGCAGAATTCTGTCTTCTTTGCAGGGACCTCAGTCTACACTCTCTTAGGGCCTTCCATTGATTAGATGCAGCCCACCCACATTATAGAGGCTAATCTACTCTACCCTAAGCCAACCAATTTAATTGTTGATACTATCTAAAAAGTATCTTCCTAGAGACATCTAGAGTAGCATTAGATGAAATATCTGGGTGCTGTGGTCTAGCCAAGCAGAAACACAAAATCAACTCTCAGCCCGTGTATATGTTCAGACTCGCCTTCCTGAGCACCTGTCACTTCCCAGTCGCTGCTGGTCACAGGAATTCATTCGGAAGGGCCAGGTACAGACAGACTCGCATCTGACGGCCAGGCCGTGGAAGAGTGGGAGATGGTTTTGATGGGCCCCTGAGCCTCCACCAGCCGGGTAGGGTGGGGGAGGGCTGTGGGGTGGGGGGAGTGCCTCCCAGGAGGTGGCTGAATGTTCCAGAACTCTGCAGCATTCAAAGCATTCCTTCAAGCTGAAGAAAGAGAAGGGCCCGGTTGAAGTGGTTTTTCTTTGTGAGCGGTGCCAGCTCCCAGCCCTGGCGGAGCCGTGATTCATCCCACCCGTTTGATGTTCAGGAGCAGCCCCCGGCCATGGAGGGGAGTCAGGACGTGACCCACTCTCCCTTCAGTCCCGCCTGAGGTTTTGCATCCCCCGCAAAGTGGCGATCAGAACCACAGACCATCGGCCTGCCTGGAAGGCTAACCCGGCCATGGCCTGGCAGATGAGAGGCACCCACGACCTGGATGTGCGGCAGTATGGTGGCCCTGGCACTGTGGGCAGAGCCTTCCTGTCAATGCCAGGGATGGGCCGGGGTGGGGGGCACAAGCCGGAGCCACAACATCGGCTATTTCAGGGCCCGGTGACTATTTTTGTCATCTGGGAGGAGTACTTTCCAAATAGGACTCTAGAAACCAAGCTCCATCTGCTCATCAAAGGCAGCCATCCCACAAGTGGCTGGCGTGCTCACGACAGTGGCAATTGTCGCTGTCTGAGGGCAGGAGCGTCCCCAGCACAGGACAGGATTGGGTGTCCTTGGCATCCTGGTGTGCAGTGTCACGGAACTGCCAAGACTGCAAAGCGTGGTCTCCCCCCGCCCCCGCCTCATCGTACCCCCAGCAGCCCCTGCACAGCTCACTGCCCACTGGCCCCGGAGGTGAGAAGGCAGCAGGGGACTAGGGAAGGGAGTCCAGCGGACAGACAGTTCCTGCCCTGGGATGGGATCCAGGGGCCCACGGACATGTCCTAGTTGCCCTGCCCAGTTTACCTGTAACCCAGGCCCCCCACCCCAGCCCTTCTGGAGCAGGTAGAGTGGGACAATCTCTGTAATACCCTCAAAGTCATGACCAGGAGGAATGGGGTGTATGGCCAAGGGGGCACCCTTTGTAGTGACCCTCGGCTCCCCAGATGCTAAATGCCACGTTTTCCCTGTGTCAGCTTTCCTTCTCCTCCCATCTCTCCCTGCTCTCCTGGGGACTCTGTGCAGGGTGTCCTAAGGGTTGGTGCCCTTGCTGGGTCACGGGACCCCAGTGGGTTCAGACTGCACAGAGAGGAAAGAGGCTCCTCTTGTGCCCCTCGATCATGCCGACGTCCAGTCAGAGATCTCCCTGCGCGGTCCTCCCTTTGCCTGGTTGGAGTCTTAGGCTGACTCTTAGAGAGGCTGCCTCACTTTCTGACTTTTCTGTTCAAAATCTGGGCATTGCCTGCTGAAGGAGGCTCAGTCCTTTTTTTCATCACTTGAAAATTGTGGTAAAATACACGAAACGAAACTTACCCTCAGTGATGTTTAGTATGTTCAGTGTTTGCGACCACCACCTCTGTCGAATTTCAAGTCATCTCATCACCACAGAAAAGAAACCTTCCCATCAGTAGTTACCCCCCACCAGCCCCCAGCCCCTGGCAGCCACCAGTCCACTCTGTCCCTGTGGAGTTGCCTGCTCTGGACATTTCACCTAAGTGGGATCACATCCTGTGTGGCCTTTCCTGTCTGGCTTCTCTCGCCGAGCACCCCATGTTTGAGGTCCGTCCATGCTGTAGCAGCAGTTGTCAGCACTTTGCTCCCTTTCGTAGCTGAGGAACATTCCAGAGTGCAGAGGAACACGTTGCGTTTATCTGTCATTAGCTGATGGGCATCGAACAGTATTCACCTTATGGCTGTTACAAATATGCTGCTGTGAACACGCATGTATCAGCTTCTTCTTACCTTTTCTCTCTCATCCTTGATACTTAGGTCTCCAAAGCCTCATCGGAACTCATGAGTTACTGTGAGCAGCACGCCCGGAATGACCCCCTGCTGGTCGGTGTCCCCGCCTCTGAGAACCCCTTCAAGGACAAGAAGCCTTGTGTCATTCTATAGCTTGGTGTTCCCCTATTCTCTCTCTCTCCCTCCCCCCTTCTTTCTCTCTCTCTGTCAGGGCATCGTTCAGTACATAGTTGAAGCAAAGCGTTTTGGGTCCCTGAAACTTTTAATGCCAAAAGAAATGTAAAACATTGCCACTGCCCAGGTGGGGTAAGACGTACCTACTGGGTAACGATGGGTTTTCAGACCGAGCAGCATAGCCCTCCGGGCCTGGCTGAAAGAGGGATGCTGGCGGCACAGCAGCTTCCAGTTAGGAAGAGTCAAGATGCCCGAGTGGTGCGGTCGCTGTTTTTTTAAGCTCTCACTTGCCATTTGAGCTGTGGTCCAGAGATGGTCAGGAGAAGGGGAGGGGAGGGGGCTCTGGCTGCTGGCCCCAGGAGACCTGGGGAACCTGGCCGGCCGGCCATCCTCCGCAATTGGCCATTTGTAAAAAAGATTTCTGCTACAGTGTTTTGTTTTGTTTTGTTTTTTTAAGTAGAGTAAAATTTGGGGGTGGGGGGGATCATACGGAACCTGCTGGGGAAAATCTTTTCATTTAAAAAATTGTTACTCTAATACTGCTAAAATCAGATTTCGATGGCTGGATGTGTGGCCAAGGTGCACTGTGCAATATGCACAGGTGGATTTTAGGGGCCAGGAGGGGGCTTTGCCTAGGAGATGCACCCTGTGTCACCCAGTGTCACCCTACCATATGGCATCTGTAAGGCATGTGTCACTGTACGGCCATGTGTGACCCTGCCCTTTCCTGGGATCCCACCCATCGCGGAAACAGATTTTCAGCAACTTGCCCTGGTCCCCGGAATGGCCAGCTGGGTTTAATTTTGTTTTGAGCACATGACATTGATGTGGCAGTTAGAGGCTGCAATCATGCTCTATCATACTCGTCTCTTCAGGGGGTTTGGTTTTGGTTTGGTTTTTCTCCACTTTCACTTGTCGCAATGGCCACTGTTCAAATAGAGCTGCATCCTGGCGGGCAGGACCACCGACGCCTGGTGTGAGAAGGTGTTAAACGGCCTGGCAGTAGCTGCAAGGCCTCAGAGGCTCCCTGTCCACTTTTGTGCCCCTTAGACCCAGAGCTCCGGCTGGAGGAAGTGCAAGGCGTATTAGCGCAGTTCATCACTCTTGCCAACAGCCTTGGAAATTTGATATGTTGTGGAGTCAGGGGTTAGGGGCAGGAGGCCTTTTTAAAAATTACTTTTTCCTTTGTTGTGACATGGACAGTGAAAGGAACAAGAGAATGGGGCCGAATATACTTCCCTCCCCTCTGCCAGTGCCACCATGGCTGCCAGGACCCCGTACGGCCCGGACCTCAGGGGTAACCACCTGCCCTGTCATGGGGCAGGAGGCAAACTGTGGGAAGAAACAAGCCCAGCTCTGCCCCTGTGGCCCCAACGGACGTCAGAGTCCGAGGCCCACGCCAGCAGGGCCCTGGACAGCTGCCAAGTCCAGGCCCTCACCTCGCAGCCGGGGCCAAGGCTCAGACCTTGCCAGCGCTCAGAGGGCCCCAGGAGATGACCCTCCATCCAGCTCCCACAGCGTACAGGCTGGGGGGCTGAACCTTTCTCCCCAGCACCCAGCTCTCCCCAGCCGGTCTGGGAGCATCAGGGGCTTTAGGGAGCCCGGCACTTCCAGACCTGCCATTGGTCGGGGAAAGCCATGAAGGTTCCCAGGCTGCAGCCTCCTCTCATTGCGCAGGGAGCCCGCACCACCCCAAGCCTGTCTCACTGTCCCCAGCAGGATGGAGCAAACCCTCTTCTAGGGCCCTGTGGGAATTAACCCCGAGGGCAGGGAGCCGGTGGCAGAGCAAGGCTCTGTGACAGAAGCCTTAATCCCTTGAGCCTGCCTCAGATCCTTGCACGCCCATCTTTCCTGTGTCTCCCACTGACCAGCCACTGGGTCCCAAACAAAGCAGGAGGTCCTGACCCCAGTATCAGGAGCCCCCCAGGGTCCCAGACCTCGCCTCCGCCTCCGCCCCCTGCCCTGCCAGCCATTCCAAGCCCAGCCCCACCTTGTGTCCCCCACCCAAGTCACTCTGGAGAAGCCAGCAGGAAGCTGGTCGAGGACCCCTGGCTGAAGAAGATGGGATTGAACCCAAGTTCATCAGCTCCGTGGTGCGCTATGGGCACAGCCTGCCAGCGTGTTCCCTGTCCCACTCCCAACTCCGTAACAGGCTCCATCCTGGGCCTGGGGAGGCTTGAGTCAGAAAACCCAGGGACTGAGTGGTCTGGGTAAACTGAGGCCCAGCAAGGGTGAGGACAGTCGGTTTCTCCCCTTATTGTCACACCTGCTCAGCTGCCCACACTAGGTGCCCACAGCCTCAGACTCCAAGGAGGTGGCGATCAGCAGGAGTCCCCCCCACGGTGGTTTTCTTTCCAGCTGAGGCAGGGGGAAGCCTTCTTTTTTCCATTTAAAGTAAAACTCACTGTCCATAGTGTAGACCTAAAGCATCAGTGCACTTAGAACAACGTGTGCTACTTGTGCATTCCTGGCATGAGTGTCCACCCTGAAAATGTGGTTATCACGGCTTTAGAGAGTAGAAGTGCCCCATGCATTAGGGAGCTGGTGGTGGTGGCAGCACAGGCCTTGAGGGAACCAGCACCTCTAACCATGCCATGGCGGCAGAATTAGGGACACATGCACAGAAGGCAGGCGTGGAGGTGCAAAGCTCCCTGCCTTCTGCAGTCTGGTTCAGTGTGTGTAGTGGGCTGGCTGGCCTGGCCCCCACTCCAGGAAAGAGTTAGAACATGCATCCCTGCCCCATCATCCCAAAGGTGACTCCCAGGCCAAGGAGGAAGTGACTCAGTTGTGACCTCCAGCCCCAGGGAATGTAAACCCACTGGGCTGGAAGGAAGGTGCTGTCTTTCTGGCTTTGATGTCCCTGCCACCGGTCCAGGACAACTCCGGGCCCCAGGCAGCTCATCCATCAGGTGAAGAGCCCCAGCTCTGCCAGAGCAGGAAAAGGCCCCGATTCCTCAGACTCTCACCCCACGCGTGAGTGACCAGGGGCATTTCCGGCCGAAGTGAGGCCGCCAAAAGCCACTTGCCCTTCAGTAGCACTTACAAAAAGCCAGCCTGCCACGGGGTCCCCTGAAAACAAGCCATATGTCAGACACTCTGCTCTCTTCCTCCTCTGTCCACAGAACCCATTGCCAAACATTGTAACGACTTGTTCCTGGTTTTCAGAAACAATCTGTGGTTCTGGCAGGTTCAACCCCACCTGCTTTTGGATGTCTGGTGGTTTTTCTGATTTTTAAAAAAAAAATTCCAGGTGTGCCACACCCACTTTCTCACAGTGTTTTACTATTGTGTGGAATTGTCAATACAACGTGAATTAACCCACAATAAAAAGGCTCACTGCTCCTTGTCTCCAGCTCCGGGCCCTTCTCTCCCTGGCCGCCACTGGGCGGTGGGGGCTGCCCCACGTTGTCCCCGCTCCTCTCACCGGCCCCCAGCAAGAGGCAGCAGGGATGAAGCCCGCTTCAGGCAGCCGCACTCACATGTAGCCTTCAGCTTTGATGGGCTTTGTGATTCATAGTTAGAAAATTCAGAGGGGAAGGCTACTTGCATGGCATGACCTATGTCATGCCCCACAGATTGGGAGTGTGTGTTTGGCATGGCCCCTTGGGAGGGGCCTTGATCTTTAGAGTTTGGAGCCTGGGAAGATCTTACTAGTCTTACCCCTACTCGCCAGTCACTCAGAGGCCACCCCCAGCCACCAGGGAGACTCCGGGGAAGTCCAGAGAGTTGTGGCACACATCACAGCATACCATGAAGAGTTAAATTTTTTAATTGGTCCTTTTTTTCTTTTTTTTAGATTTTATTTATTTACTTTTAGAATGAGAGGAAGGAAGGGAGAAAGAGAAGGAGAGAAACATCCATGTGTGGTTGCCTCTTGCACACCCCCAACTGAGGACCTGGCCCGCCACCCAGGCGTGTACCCTGACTGGGAATCAAACCGGCGACCCTTTGGTTCTCAGGCCAGCACTCAATCCACTGAGCCACACCAGCCAGTGCTGAATTTTTAGTAATAAACCTGCAAATGGGTGATTCCGACCTCTGAGTAGAGAAGAATTTTCTCTGTATAGAACATTTATAAATTCAACTATATAAAAATATTCCCTTGTGTAACAAAAAAGTATAATATTAGAAGGCAGTTCAAAACCAAAACAAAATTACCATGTGACCCAGCAGTCCCACTTCTGCTTTCAGTGCACTCACAGAAGCATGGAAAGCAGGGACTCGAAGAGGTATTTGCACACCCATGTTCACAGCATGATTCACAGCAGCCAAAAGGTGGACACAACCCAAATGTCCACGGGCGCCTGAGTGGATCAACACAGTGTGGTCCATCCACACACTGGAATGTTATTCAGCCTTAAAAGGGAAATTCTGACACGTGCTACAATGAGGATGAAACTTGAGGACATTACGCTCAGTAAAATAAGGACAAATGCTGTGTGACTCCACTCATGTGCATTCCCTGGAGGCGTGAAATCCATAAAGACAGGAGATGGGGGGAGCCAGGGGATGGAGAAGGGGGTAGGGAATTAGTGTTTAACAGGGACGGAGTTTCTGTTTGGGAAGCTGAGAAGGTCCTAGAAATGGGTTGCGGGGGCGGGGGGAGTAAAAGGGGGTTACATGGTAACGGAGAAAATACATAAAAAACTAAGTCCTGGAGATGGATGGTGGAGACGGTTGTATGGCATTGAGTGTACATAACACCACGAATTGTACCCGTAATGGTTAAAACGCTACTTTTCATGTTATGTATATTTTATCAGAAAAAGGGGAAAAACAACCTTACCCAACATTCCCCTGAAAGGCTAAAATTTCAAAGATTGGCATTGCTGAGGATGCAGAGCAACCTGGACTCAGGGCTTATTGGTGGGAGTGTGAAATGCTACAAGCACTTTGGGGGAAGAGTTCTGGCCGTTTCTTGTAAACTGAGCACACATCTCCTCAATGACTTGACAATTCCACTAGTGTTTACCCAAGAGAACTCGAAACATGTCTACCAAGCCTTGGAAGGAATATTCAGAGCAGCTCTTCCCATAATAGTCAAAATGTGAAACATGTCAGGTATTCAGCAACAGGTGAACGGATAAACAAACGGCGGTCCATTCATACCCCAGAATCCTACCCGGCATGTAAAGGAATAAACTGATACTAAGTGTGGTGATCTGAGTGACTCACAGAACTTCACACCAAGCGAAATACGCCTTCCATGAGGGGAGAGCCAGTGTGATTCCGTTTCTATAATGTTCTAGGACAGGCGAGCCGGTGCACAGGTTGTGCTGTCAGAAAAATGACCCCCGAAGACGTCCACATCCTAATCCCCAGTACCTGTGGCTGTGTCGCCTAAAATGTGGTAAAGGGGGCTTCGCAAATGGGATTAAGTCAAGGACCCTGGGATGGGGACAATCCTAGATTTCCCAGTGGGCCCGGGGTTCTTGAAGAGCCCTCATAAGAGGGAAGCGGGAGGGTCAGAGTGGGAGGTGGGAGAGGCTGCGCTGCTGGCTGTGAAGACGGAGGAAGGGGCCACGGGCCAGGGGTGCGGGGCCTCTAGGAGCTGGAAGAGGCTGGAAATAAGTGAAGGAAGCCAGTCTGAAAGACCTATACTATATGATTCCAACTCCATGACATTCTGGAAAAAGGCAAAACTGTGGGGAAAGTAAAAAAGAAAGAGTAGGGAGAAAGACGAATAGGGGAGCAGAGTATTTTTAGGACAGTCACACATATAGGACACAGTTGTGGTGGAGACATACCATTATGTACTTGGCAAAAACCACAGAAAGCAGCAAACCCAATGTAAACCATGGACTGGGCTGCGTGCGGTGCAGAGTACAGACATCCAGCCCTCACAAGGCAGGAAGGGTCGGTCCTCAGGGTCCAGTGGCTCGGAGCTGGCATTGATAGGAGGGGGGCATGGCCATGCCCCCAACTGGGCGGGAGTGGCACACCCAAATGAAGCACACGTTGGCATCCACAGAGAGTCGACAAAGAAATCCAGAACGGTCATCAGTCCAGTCACTACACAAACCCAAGAGACGGGTATTATGTCCAGAACCTTTCCCTCCAATTGAAGCCAAAAGGACAAAAAGGACAGAAATGACAAATGCTGAGTCACAGAGCCTGAGTGGGAGCAGTTACAGAATTAGCAGGGCTCCTTGTTCAAAAATTAACAATTGCCAGGGATGTACGATAAGGCAGGGAATATAGTCAGTAATACTGTAATAACTGTATGGCGCCAGGTGGGTTCTAGACTTAATGAGGAATCACTTTGTAAGTTACATAAATGTCTGACCACTATGCTGTACACCTGAAACTAATACAATATTGAATGTCAACTGTAACTGAAGTTTCCTTTCTAGTTAAGAATTTCAAGCCTTGGCCAGTGTGGCTCATTCTGCTGGAGCATCGCCACATTAACCGAAGGGTCGCAGGTTTGATTCTTGGTCAGGGCGCATGCCTAGGTTACAGGTTTGGTTGGGGTGCTCAGGAGAGGCAACCAATCAATGCTGCTCACATGAAAGTTTCTCTCTTTCCCTACCTCCCTCCCCTTCTAAAATTAATGAGTATGTCCTCAGGTGAAAATTAAAAAAAGAAGATTTCAAGATGATAACAGTAGAGCATTAAACCCAGGTGCCTGTGCAGTCCACATGCCCACAAAGCCAGCCCTACCTTTCAGTGCAGGAGCTCAGAAGAACAAGGGAGCCTGTGGCCCTCCTTGCATTTGCAACCAGCTTTTCTTTTTATTTTAAAGATTGTATTTATTTTTTAGAGAGAGGGAGAGAAACACTGATGTGCTAGAGAAACATGGATCAGTTACCTCTCACAGTCCTCCAGCCAGGGACCTGGCCTGCGATCCAGGCATGTGCCCTGTCCAGGAATCAAACCGGCGACCTTTGGGATTGTAGGCCAGCACTCAACCTACTGATCCATACCAGCCAGGGCTGCAACCAGCTTTTCAAGAAATGCAATGCAAAAAAAAATGTTCACTGACCTTGAGTTCTACTTCACAAATTCTTTTTGCTCAGGAGATGATAAAATTTCAAAAAAAAAGAAAAAAAAATCCTATGTGCCTTTCAAAGCAAAATGACTGCATTTATGAAATGAAGAGGCTAACCTTTAACTCAGGATCACTTTTTAAAGATGTTCAGAGATAACAACTATCACATCACAGCAGCATTCACAGCTGGGTCAGTTAGCACAATGGCTGTTCAGGAGCATCATGCTTACTTATTCTTTTATTTTATGAACACAAAAAAACAAACAGTGCAGAACAGGTACATGAATATGGTGGCGAGACCACTGAATTTAGATCCAGATCTATATTCAATTCTGTAACTGGCTGTAGAGCGTCTTCAGACTGTTACGCTCTCTCCAAAAGAAATTATAAGGGAAAGACATAGATTGACAAGATTAAAAGACCACAGTCATCACACAATTTTAAATCTGTGTCCTATTACCAGACCACACCACCTACAGGGCACAATGAATTCCTATTTTTAAAAATCCTTTAATTGCTTTGTAAATAGTGTATTATACCTTTCCTCCTGATAATCTGTATTTTTTTTCTTCTACAATTTCTTTATCCTGTTATGCTGTTTCTTCCTCTTCCTCTTTTAAGTACATTTTAAAACCTCCATAAGTGGAAATGACCCAGCCTCCCTGTGACCTTGGACAAGTCACTCTAACTGGTGCTAATTTCAGAGCTGAAAGAAAGGCCAAAAGCATCCAACGAGACCTCCTGGGGTTTCTTATAATGAGAAAAGGCACAATTCACAACCAAGATGAAATTCTCGTTAGTAACGCTGCTTTGAAATATCAACACTCACAACTATAGGAACTGTAAGGGTCCTGTAGTACAAGAAGACTAGTCCTAAAGTTCTCTCATCATTTCTGTAACCCCAAAGTCATTGCCCTACGAAAGGAAATGCCGTCAACAAACACAAGCACAGTTATTACAGGAACAGGTTGGGTTTTCTGGGAAGCAGATACATTGTGTCCAGGATGCTTATTAGAGACGACTTTCAGGATCAAAACATGTGAAAGGGAGCAGAGGGGCCTCAGGCTTCCCCAGGGGCTGCAAGCCTTTACACCTCCATCTTGATCAGCCACCGGATGGGCTGCCTCCAGAACACTATGACCGTGGGCCACGAGGCTCTCTGCAGCTGAAGCAATTCCTTCAGGGGCTGACAGCCGAAGGGTGTCCCCTCACAACAGTCTCAGAAGCCAGGACAACCGTCCTTCCTTCAAAGGATGTGGGCAGCACATCCCCACACCCACCAGACTCATCTGTCTTTGGCTTTCATAGTTAACATTCTTCTAGACAAAAATATTTGCCACCAATCAACTCCATTAAACAGAAACCTTTGGAAACTGACCCAAATGAAAGAAAGGTAACGGAGTACCACCGTGCAGCCTTCACATTGCACACATTTTATCTATAACATTGCACACATTTTATTTATAACATTTAGAACGTCTGTTTGCATACCAAAGAAAGGGTAGATGAGACTTTCCGAAGGCCGTGGGTGGTACCGAAACAAAAGCATTTATCTCAGTGATGACTTTAATCCCATCTATCAGGACTTGTGCCTTTGACCCGCTGCCAGCTTCCACTCTCTCCCAGTGGGACCTTACTTCCTGCAGGAGTCTGCCCACTGGCCAGTTCACACCCTCCTGGCCAGTGCCTGTGATTCCGAGAAAGTCCTTCACGAGTGGTAGCAGGGCTCTGGAGCCCAGGCAGACGAGGCTGGCTCAGGATTCAGTCTTCCCCAGGGACCCAAAGTTGAGAGGGAAGCAACTCCACATTTGGGGCCATGCAGCAGCCTCAACATCTCCGTGACGGGGGACGGGGGGGTTCCCCCCAGGTGGCCACGTCAGGCCCAGCACTTTCTGCAGTACACGTGTGGCCGGTCTGTGGAAGCCGTCACAGGGTTCACAGTGGAAAGTGACACAAGGCCTCGCTGGCGAGCCAGCCCTAAGAATGTGGCGCCCTTTCTCACCCAAATGTATCACCCTGGGAGGAACTCCATGCCCCAGGCTGAGAAAGAAATGTTTCCTCCAGTCAGCATGGCGCAGCGAGACACAAGACAGGGCGAGGTGGAGAACTGGGCTAGTCAACAGGTGTTCGGGATTTTAATCCAGCTCTGCCCCTCACTTGCTCTCTGAGCTCCCATAACCACCACATCTCTTCTTGCACCTTTGGTTTCCACAGATGATCCCAATGATGCTGTCTTCACTCTGCTATGATCAAGAAAATGAATAATCACAGACTGAGTAGCATTGTGATTCTGGAGTAAGTGGTAGGGTCACTGCCGTTCTAAAGCCTCACATCCTGGATAAGAGATCGGCTTTCAGCAGGACAAAGGCAGGTTCCTACACTGGAGTCAGGAAAAGCCCTGCTTGCGCTGCCAGATGGTTTATCTGCCCCTCCCCCCACCACCACCTAAGTATAAGGAGAACCTAAAAAACTCTAAGTTTGGCAAACACTCAGGTCCCCATCCTCAAAGCCATGTGGAGCTGCCTCTGGAAAGGACTTCTCAGACCAGGGTCTAAAAGTTTCATAGGGACAACCTGGGTACAACTATGGGGTCTTAGCTAGTCACCTATCCTGCGGAAGGCAGGGCAGGCTGGCTTACGGGGCCAAAGGAAGCCAAATCCTGAACCTTGGGTCATGGGATTGCTGTCCCGGCAACAACCCCCTACGGGGAGGACGGAGTGGAAGCTACTATCGTCTGGACACTCCTGCCTTGTCTATGCGCCAGCCTCTTCCGGGCCACCTTTGGAGCAGAGCGAGGGAGGAAGTGCCCTTCAGGTCTGGTCTCTTTCCTGGCCAACACGCTTTGGAACATTCTCTCTGTAGGCTCTCGGAGGCTCTTTGTTTTCAGGAGACACCATAGATCAGGAAAGCACAGTGGGCTCAGGCCCAGAATTGAGAAACCCACTATTATTCTCCTGTGATTGTTGAGGTGGGAACAAGGGTGGGTTGGTAGTGGATCTGCACGGCCCCTACGAGGCAGCAGATGAAATGGAAAAGGAACAGGCGGGGCAGGTTCTACCACCAACTTAGCTGCAGGACTTCCAGCAAGTCATGGCTGTGTGGCAGTGTTCTCGCCTATAAAATAAGAATTAGTAGCACCGAGTTTGTTGTGAAGATATGTAATAGGCATAAAATACATAATGAGCTTCCAGCAAGTAAAATTGGTCAACAAGCCTAAGATGCTGTAATGCCCTCAACATCTAAGTGAAGTGTGGTGCAAATAAGTGATGGCAACTGTCCCTTCTGACTCCATGAGCATTTCGTGCTGAATGCTGAACCACATTTACTATCTATTCCTGGGCCTTATCTCCACAGGCAGACTATCCTCTCTTGGAAAGTCGCAACAGGCTCACAGAAATCAATTGGAACCACAGAAAAAAAAATAAATTTAAAAACTACATCACCCTATGTTGTGTCTGCCATGATCCATGACGAGGTAAAGCCAGGGAGGCTGAGGGTGCATTCTTCTATCACAGACCCCACAAAAGGTCAGGGCCTGGGCACCGCAGCCACACCTCCAGGCTGAGCTGACTTCCCCCTGGGCCTGCCTCTGCTTCCTGTGCGCTTCCGGCCTGTTTCTCAGAAGCCATGAGGCTGTCTCCCTTCACAGGGCTGCTCCGGGCAATCCTGCCTCCATTCTGTGAATCCAGGAACCTCCCCCTGCAACCACCACCGTGGGCCTCTTTCTCAGAAGGAGAGTGAGGCCTGGGCGAACCAGGGACCCCACCTGAGGGGTCTTGGACTCCACCCAACGACGTTCCTGTGAGGGTTCCTAGCAGGTGGTCGGCCCGCTCCATAGACCGATGCCCACTTCCAGGCCAGGGCACTCAGGGCGGAGACAGGCAGCCCAACTGGCCCAAACCCCAGTCAGGGTCTCCAGGTGCCCACAGGTCCCTCCCCAGAGCTCCTCTTTCCGAGCTCCTCAGGTAAAGGTCAGAAGTGTCATTTGTGTGGGAAGCCCGTGCAAGGCCCCACCCACTGCAAGGCAGCCGCCCCTCTGAGGCTGTGTGGAAGGCACCAGAGCTACCTGGGCAATTGCATCCTCAAAAACCTGAAGCTAAGCCTTGGCCTCTGATTGGCCAAGTGGCCCCCCTGAAGGTCAGGATGTGAATGTGCTGGTGTAAAGGGAAGGGCCTTCAGTGCGTGACCGCTCACTCTGGAGCCACAATACAGTGAGAAGCCTGTCGAGAAGCAAGTGGTGGGTACCTGGGTGGACAACCCGCCTCAGAACCGAGGTCTCAAGGCCCCACGCCGTAGCCAGAGCTCTCCTAACACGCATGTCTGCTTATCATTACTTAAAAGCCTTCCACGATCAATTTTAACTTCTGGCCTAGTCACACATGGCCTTTTATATAGCTCATTTTTTTTAGTGTAAGGAAGACTCAAATATTAAATGAGATATTCTAAATTTTATTTATTTGTATGTCCCAGTTATTACATGGGATATATTTATACTAAAATTTGCTTATCTAAAATTCAAATTTAACCAGCTGTGTTGTATTTTGTTTGGCAACCCTATCTATAATTTTCCATTCAATCATTGTGACCATCTGACCTGGCCATGGACCCCAGACTGTGAGCTCCAGGAGGGCAGCCACCCATCCGCTTTTGTTCCTCACGGTCCAGTGTCCAGCAGGGCCTGATCAAAGAAAGTACCTGTGGTAGGCTGAATAATAGCCCCTCTCCAAAAGACGTCCACATCATAGTACTCAGGACCTGTGAATATCTTCCAGACAGCTGATGGGATTAAATTTAAAAGACCTTGAGACGAGGAGAACGTCCTGGCTTATTCAGATGCGCCCCGTGTCATCACAAGGGTCCTTGCAGGAGGAAGGCAGGAGGATCAGTTGGAAAGAAAAAATGAAGTGAAGATGGAAACAAGAGAAAAAGCCTTGTGTTGTGGGGCCATGAACCAAGGGATGCAGGCGCCTCTACAACCTGGAAAAGACAAAGAGACCTATTTATCCCTGCGACCTCTGGAAGGAATACAGTCCTGTGGAAACCGTGATTTTTAGCACCGTGAGACTAACTTCTAACTTCTGGCCTCCAGAGCTGTAAGAGAAGAAATCTGGGTTGTTTTAAGCCACTATGTTTGTGGTGACTTGTTACAGCAGCCCTCAGAAAACTCATACAGTGCCCAACAAATATCTGCTGAATGAGTGAAGGAAGAATGAAAGAATGCAACAGGCAGCTGTGGAATACTGTGTGGGTCAGAGCCAGAAGAGTCAGGAGACCGTGCTGGCCTCCCATGTGTCACCAGTCATGAGACCTGGGCCTGTGAAATTATTCCAAGTCCTCGGTTTCCTCACCTGTCGCATGGGGTCACTCCTGCCTCGCGTTTGCGAGGAGTGAAGAGATAGCTGGAGAGTCATCTGAAAGGTGTGTGGAGCCAGTTAAAACCCGAAATGTTCCTCATAGCTTCAGCCAGGCCCCTCTCAGCATCCTTTCTAGGACTACTTGCTCCATCTCCTGCCTGGCTCTTGTTCTAAGATCTTTAATGTACTCACGTTTTTACAACAACTCCATTACAATTATTACCCGTTTCCTGAAAGAGGTACAGAGAGGTGAAGTCACTCCCGCCAAGGTTACCAGCTGGTAAGAGTGTGGATGGATCTGGGTTGCGGGTTTGATCCCCAGTCAGGTGTGCACAGGATGCAACCCGTGGGTTTCTCTGACATCGCTGTTTCTCTCTCCCCCTTCCTCTTTCTAAAATCAGTCAAAATACCCTTGGGTCAGGATTAGAAAAAAAGTGTGGATGGAGATGAAGCCACCAGAGAGTAAGACTAAGACTCAGCCCACTCCTCCATGTCCTCCCTGTGCCTCAGTTTACTCTCACTGAACAAGATCTCCCTCTGCCAGGGGGCGCGGTGGTCAAGATCCGTTCTCTTTCACAGCAGGACAAACCTGTTAACAACTCTGAAAGGAGGTGAAAGGTCAGAGTCGGGGAGCCCCGTGGAGTCCTGGAGATGGAATTCAGCTGTTAGGGATTCCGTGAGGCTGGAATGTCTGGCTCACCTGGAACGTGGGAACGCCCTAGAGAGCCCCTCCCCCCACCAGCCAAGAACTATGAGGGTCTCCCCACTCCAAGTCAGCCCCAGGGGAGACCCCCTGCTCTGGGGGGCGGTGTGTCCTTGCCTGCCCTTTATGCGCAAGGCGAGCCTTGGGTCCGCCGGCTGGGAGGAGGAAGAGGAGGAGGAAGAGGAGGAGGAGGAGGAGGAGGAGGAGGAGGAGGAGGATTGAAGCAAGCAGAGAGGCCAGGCGGCCAGCTCGGTTGGAGGAATCCCCAAACCAGCTAAAAATAGCCAGGGAAATTATTCCAACACCTTCCCAAAATAGAAAGCCGCCTCCCCGCCCAACAAAAGGCCAGAGAGGGGTGGGGTTTGAGGAAAGATGGCCTCGGGCGACCCCTCCCCCAACTCGCAAGACTACCCCCCTCCAGGTTCGTTCTCCCCGGCGGGCCTCCGCAGGGCAGGCTTTGCGTCCAAGGGTATAGGCTGGCTGACCCCGAGACCTGGAGCTGGGGGCGGGGGTGGGGACCCTGGTGAGTGGACTCTCCTTCGCGCTCTCCACGGCCCTAGCCCAGATCTGCTGACCCGGGAACTGGGAGTGCCCGGAGCCACCCGAACTAAAAATAGCCCTCGCCTCCTCCGGAGCTATTTTTAGATGGATTCGTCCAGGCCTCAGCACAAAGGCAGCCAGCCGTGGGCACACCCCTCCGGGCAGCCCGGGCGTCTTGGCTAGGACGCGGGCACTGCCCCTGGCCACCGCAGGGGCCAGAGCTGGGGAGAGACCGGCAGTGCGGACGATCTGGTTTGGGCGTCTGCCTTGCCTGATAGCGCCAGGGCACCCACACGTCGTCTCTGAGCCTGGTTGCTGCAGAAGAGGGAAACACGCGAGTAGGGAGTGCCGACCCTAGAAGGCGCTAGGCAAAGGGGGCCCTCACTCCGCACGGGCAGACTCTCTGATGACCCTGAGATGAGAACAGAGCATAGGCTGTGTGTCAGGCACGCTTTCAGCGATTTACAGAAGTTTCACAGATAAGAAACCGTGGGCCTTAGTTTATGAACCTGTGAAATGGGGGACTTAGCAGCACCTGAATCAGCGGCTATGGGGACACAGCGCTCAGCCCATCAGCCCAGCGGGTAAAAAGCCCAGCGTAAGTGTTGGCAACCGGTGTCACTTTAGTTTCTCCAGTTCCCCCCTCCCCGCCCAGGCCGGCTCCAGAAACGCAGGGGCTGATGTCATCGCCAGCCGAGTCCAGCCTTCCAGCAGCCGACGCAGGCTGGCGCCGCCGTCACGGGCGTTCCTGTATCAGGGAATCCCGGCCTCCGCGCGGGGGCCCCAGTGGAAACCTGTGACGCCATCGCCCGCTGCGGCGCTTCTTCCGGGCCTGCGCCAGAGCGGGGATGGGGGCGGGGATGCTAGCGCGCGGTGCCGCACCCCGACGCCGGCCAGGGACGTGTGTGACCCTCTCCGCTCGCACCCAGCCCCGCGAGCTCACGCTCCACGAGCGTAAGCGTGAAGTGCCTGGGGCGCCTGCATGGACAAACACCATTTTAGTTCGATGCATGGGCATGCCTGCGGCGCTTGGCCTCGGGGACCTGTGAGTGCATGCCCGAAATTCTCGGGACTGGATCCTGCGTGGCAAGCACCGTGGCTGGCTCTAGGAAGGGGCTGGAAAACGCTGGCCCGACTTCTCTGGGGCCTGTCTGTAATATCTGGGGTGGAAGGGAGAGCGTCCAGCCTGGACACACACGGCCCAGTGCCCATGGCCTGTGGGCGTGGGGCGATGACTCCGAGCCTGTTCACCGTCTCCCCGTCAGTCTGGGAGCTAATTACTGTCAGGACTAGACGGGATGGCTGGAAAGATGAACAAATCACAGTGTGTCTGTAGCACGTCTGGGTCTGCAGTCCCCACCAGCATCTGTTCCAGGGGTGTGGGGTATGACAACGGGGTGGGGGGAGCCCTGGACATATGCACAGTCCCGGAGGGCCGCCGGTGCGTGTTTGGGGCAGTATTTCTGTCTGCTCTGTGTGTGTGATCTGTGGGAAAGTCTACTCTCCTTATACATAAAATGGATCTAATAATAGTACTTACCTCCTAGATTATGAGGAACAAATGAATTAATTAATAAACATAGGTGTTTACTCATCATGGGACTCAGTAATCCCAACCCTAAGTGTGATCCCAGAGAAGTGAAAACAGGTCCACTCCGAGACCCCAGGTGAATGCTCATAGCAGCTTTACTCCTCCTCATCCCAACAAAAATTGCAAACATCCCAGATCTCCATTCCTAGGGAATAGGTAAACAGAGGTCCATCCATAGATTGGAATGCTAGTCAGCAAATGAAGAGAAACAAAGTAACCTTGAAAATACTTGGAAGTGAGAGAAGCCAGAGACACAATGCCACATAGTGTGTGATTCCATTTATGTGAAACGTCCAGGACAGGCGCATCCACAGAGAGACAGTGGGTCCGTGGTTGCCAGGGACTGAGGGAGAGGGATGACTGCTAGTGGGGATGGGGCTTCTTTGGAGTGATGGAATGTTCTGGAATTGGAGATGATGGTTGCACAATTCTATGAATGTACTAAAGATCACTGAATTATACACTTTAAAAGGGTGAGTTCTATGATATAAGAATTACAGCTTAATTTTTTTCATAAAAGGAACAAGTTACTTATACAGGCAACAGCAAGGCTGGGTCTCAAATGCACTTTGCTGAGTTTGAAGAACTAACTAAAAAGTCTGCATACTTTGTGATCCTATTTATGGGACTTTCTGGAAAAAGCCAAATTATAGGGACTGAGCAGATGGGTTGTCGCAGGGGCTGGTAATGGGGAGAGGTGACTGACTGCACAAAGGGGCAAAAGGGGACTTCCAGGGTGATGGGCCTGCTTGGAGTCTTGATCATTAAGGTTTAAGGTTTACATGACTGTTTCTGTCAAGACTCATCAAACTGTACACCTAAAAAGCATGGAGTTCCTGTTTGTGAATTATCCCTTGGTAAACCTAGCTCAAAAAAAAAAAAAAAAGTAAGATGTTTAGAAAAATGCCCCATACATCACAAAAAACAATAAATGATAACCATTATTATTATTGATGTTGTTGTGTGTATGCAAGCTGCTCCAGGCCCTAAGAAACCACATCCCCGGTTTGGATGCTGGGGACACCTGGGGCGCTGGAGCTTCCCTGACCAATACACACACTCAAAACACCATGCGCATGCATACCCACAAACATGTGCACACATGGAGAGACACACAAACACACTAATATGCAAGCACATGTATGTGCATACATATAAAACTGTGTGCAGAAACACATGTAAGTGCTCTCACTCACCCCAAACAAACCCATGCATGCACACAATTATAAATACATACACAAACACACATGTACACACAAGGCACCTGCTAAAACATGTATACAAATGCCCAGATACACATAATTAAGACCACAAAGTACAAACACACATGTGCACACTCACACACAAATGCATATTACACATACACCAAACACACAAAGTTGCCCCACCCCGCCCCAGGCAGGGCAAGGGCCATCTGGAGGCTGGGGAAAGAGCAACGGCCACAGGAAGGGGCCATGAGTGTCTATGTGTCCCAGATTAGGTCTCTGTCTGCTGTGTGTGTGTGTCTGCAAAGTGGGCCCGCCTCCTCATCTGTCTCCAGAACAAAGCCAGGCTCCCCCTCCCCCCACAGGCCTTCCCCACCTTCCTGTCCTTACCCTAGGCCTTTCGCCCAGGTCTGGGGACCCACTGTTTATGGCTACAAGGGCATGAGAAGGAAGAGAGGGCTCGGTAGGGTGTTTGCTTCCCAGTGTCCCACGCCTCAGATTCCCAGCCTGTAAAACAGGACACTCGGCGGGGGGGCGGGGGAGGCGGCATACAGGAGCCGCTCCTCTGAGCCTGTGTCCTGCACAGCTCTGATCCCACTGACCTTCTGCAGAAACAGCCTCCGTCTTAGGAGGAGTTCAAATGGTGGAAATCCCAGGCAGGATCTGGGGAGAGGTGCACCTCGCAACATAACCACTCCAAACCCAGGCTTGGACACGCAGTGGCCTCTAAAGGGAAGGCCTGGAGGGGTGGCTAAGTGGATCACACAAGCAGCTGGCGGGAAGAAGAGAGTTTTGAAAAATTGTGGGCACAAATATATGTGCATGTCCAGTGTCCATGAGGGCTGGGTGTGCATGCCTGGCTCTGGCTTCTGCAGGTAAATGAATTAAAGTGGACTTAGGTGTGTCCTGATCAAGGTGCGTGTGTACTTGCAGATGTGTGCAGCTGTGAGCTTATGCTTAGCCCTGTGTGCACATCTAGAATGTCCAAGGATCTTTTTGTTGTTCCCAGACCTACAAGTGCCCAGCACATGTAGACACTCAGTACATAGCTGTAATATGATGTGTCCCTTTATTCATTGGTTCAGTCGACAAATATTTATGGAGCGCCAACCATCAGGTGCTACAGACACACAATGAGCAGCGCAGACAAAATTCTTTGTCCTGTGAAGCCTCTGAGTAAATATGAACCACTGGGGCCATTGCCTGCATCATGTGGTTCACGTGCAACACACAAGAACAAACGTGTGTGTTTGCACAAGTACACACATTGGCCTGTGGGGAGCAGAGTTCACACTTGCATGCACACAGGTGTGTGTGCACAAGTCCACCCTGGCTCCTGCGCAAACATGTGCAGGCTGGGGCCTGGTTCATCCTTGGCATTGTCTGCTTGCCTTGCCCATCTGCCGAGAGTGCCCGGGGCTAGGTGGGGCCGGGTGGCTCAGAAACCTCTCCCAGCTGCTGTGCCCAGTTTCAGGGAAGCCACCCGCTGGCATCCTGCCCGCAGAGCCTGCCTGCCCTTGCACCAGGAAGGCCCCAGGAGGCCCAGCCCCTAGTCCTTGCATGCCTGAGGCCACAGCCCAGACCCACACAATGCAGGGGATGTGCAACCCACTTCCTCCTACACCTTCAAAGCCCCTCACACTCAGAACCAGAAGAGAATCAAGCAGAGCAGGGTCTGCAAGTGGAGTCAAGGCATATGCGTGTGACCCCTGAAAAGGGTCCGGTGCCCATGAGGATCTCTGCACACAGTGGGTATTTGCAGGCATAGGGGCTCTGCACAGCAAACATTTAAACTTGGGAAATGTTTGCATTATCCTGAAGATCACACATGCGCACGTCAGAATGCAGGTGTGCACTCACTAGGGTTTTACCCACATGTGGGTGTTTGCACAGACCAGGGAATTTCAAAGTATGGAACATCGCCACTAATGGGTGTTTGACAACGTCTGTGCCTGTGCTCAGTGGGTGTGTGCACACTCAGGTGTTACACACAGTGGGTGTTTGAATGTCAGCGTCTGCACACAGTGGCATTTGTACCTGTGAGAGTGTCTACTCTCTGCAGGTGTTTGTAGGCAGGTGGGGCTCTACACACAGTGGGTCTTGCCTGCAGGCTGCACGTGGGTGTTTGCATGCAGGTGGGGTGTGCATATAGTCTTTGGATGCAGGTAGTGGTCTGCGGACAGTGGGCGTTTGCACCCTGCACAGGGGCTGCATAGAGTAGGCAGTGTACAAAGAGACTGACACAGTGGGCGTTTCCATGTTGGTGGGAGGTCTACACACAGTATGCCCGACAGGCAGAGAAAGGGTAGAGGCCTGACACAGTGGGTGTTTGCACCCAGCAGAGCGGCTGCACACAGTAGGCTTTGCATGGGGGAGAGGGGCTGTACACAGTAGGTGCTGTTCACAGACAGGGGGCTGACACAGTGGGTGATTTTATGTAGGTGGGGTCTGCACATTGTAGAGGCTGCACACTGACAGGCCAACACAATGGGCGTTTGCACCTAGCAGAGGGGCTGCACACACAGTAGGCCTAGTTGCTTGCAGGCCGGTGGCGGTGCAGCCCCGTGCCTCTGAGCACGCACCGGGTCCCGTGCCACGCGGCCCAGCCTCCTCACCACCGCGCCCGGCCGGGCAGGTCAGGCGGCTCCAGCAGGGCGTGGGGCGGCCGGCAGGGCAGGGAGGCTATTCCGGGCGCTGGCGTCGTGCCCTGGCCCTACGCGCCAGGCAGCCGGGGGAAGGCGCCGCTCACAAAAGGAGGGTGTGTTCAGACGCCCCGCCCTCGGCCCTGCCGCCCGCCGCCTGGGGCTAGGGGAGGGAGACGCCGCCGGGGCCGCCGCCGGCGCGCATCCCCTCCCCCGCCCCAGGCCGCCGTAGACACCGCGCCTGGCGGGCACCAGAGGGAGGCTGGCACCGCAGGGCTTGGGAAGGGGTCGGCGGTCGGCCCTGGGGGCCCCCGAGTGCAGCGGTTGCGAGCCCGGGGCGCACTCGCGGTGGCGCTGGTGAGGGTCGGGGCCTCAAACGTGGAGAAACTAGGAGGACAGGCCCCTGCACTTCGCCCACTCGGGGATTTCTCTGTCTCCCGCACAGCCGCCTCTGTCTCCAATTATCCAATTTAGAGACCGAGGAAGTCGGGACTCCTGCCTGCTAGGGAGGGGTGTCTGGGGCCTGGGTCAGCGCCCCTCTCCACCCCCAGAGTGTCTGGCTAGAGGGTGGGGTGGAAGGAAGGCGTAATGAGGGTTCTCAAGGCCAGCTTTGTGCTAAGCGCTTCCGTGCATTATCT
Source organism: Pteronotus mesoamericanus (assembly GCF_021234165.1). Lineage (NCBI taxonomy): Eukaryota > Metazoa > Chordata > Mammalia > Chiroptera > Mormoopidae > Pteronotus > Pteronotus mesoamericanus. The sequence continues at coordinate 354,990 of NW_026555047.1, forward strand.
GGTTTCACGTCGCCACGTGGGAAGGCGGTGAGACTTTCCCTTTTATGAATGGAGAAACTGAGTCCCACTTGCCCTGCGACGCTAGCTAGTAAGACTCTGAAACCAGATTCGAATCCAAAGCTCTGCGGCTCTCCCTCCTTGTGTGGCCTGAACTCAGTCCCTCACCCCTGCTGCTGTCCCAAAGGCATTTATGGCGCGACCGGTGTATACGCTGTGGCACAAACACCTCCCGCGGGAGCACGCAAGTGGTGGCAGGCTCGCGCTTCAATGCGTGTGTGCTCACGCAGGGGGCGGCGCACGAGACCTGCATGCAAGAGGGTCTTCAGCTGCCCAGAGACGCCCTTCACCCGACTCCACTCCTGCCTCAGAGCCTGGGAACCTCTGGCGCCCAAGAGGAGGGGGTGGGGTGGGAACAAGGAGGAACGAACAATGAAGGGAAAGAACAGGGAGGGGCTGCAAAAGGAAACCCCCCTGCCCCTTCTCCAGATGGAGCTTCTGCCTGTGTCTGTAATGTGTCTGCCCTCTCCCTGGCCTGTCATCCTTGGGGGAGGGGTGTCACAAGGGCTATGTGTCATCTGGGTCTCTGGAGTTGACTTCTGGTCACCATGGGCCCCTGGATATCTGCAGGGCTGTTAGTCACTGGCGAACAGGTCGCTATGGGTGCCTACCTCACAACACTGAGGAGAGCAGGTGCCAGAGTGTAGGTCTTGGAGGCGCCATGACTGCATAACTCCAGGGGGCAACATTCCCAGCCTTTCCAGTCCCAACACTGAAAGCACTCTCCAGGGTGGCTTCCCCACTTACGTGTGTGCTCAGCTCAGGCAGGGCACCCCGGGCCACACTCTCTGCCTGGGACTTGGGGTCAGGAGAGAAAAGAAGAAAAGGCGTGAGCCATGTGTCAGAGGCCCAGGGAAGGCACCCCAGGCAGAGAGGACCCCAGAAGGGACCATGGAGACAAGGCAGGGAGCTAGGAAGTGACTGGTGGTGTTTTGCAGAAAGAAGGGACAGACCAGAGTGGGACAGGGCCAGAGAAGGCACGGGCACCCGGGGAGACCTGGTCTCTGGGGCACCATCTTACCTACGGAATGAAAAGGGTCAGAAATATGTCATCATGTCCTTGAGGTGCCCATAAACCTGAGGTCTGAGGACCACTCTTCAGAGGTGCTACACCAGCCCCCAATTGCCAGAGACTTCCTGTGGCAATTCCCAACACAGCCTCTCTCTATCCAGAGACCCTCTGGGTAGGCAGGAAGGACCAGGAAGTTGATGCCTCAGCAGAGGGGCTGGATGGGAGTTGGTGCACCTGTGTGTCTGAGACTTGTGGCCCTGGGTGTGTCTTTTTACCCATCATTTATTGGACCTTTGCTGCCCACTAGGGTCTGTGCTAGTGTTGGGAGAACAAGATAAAGAGAGGCGCCTGTTGGCATGTGTGCCTGTGAGCCCAGGTGCTCCTATATCTCTATGTGTGTCTGGCAGTACACTTTTGGGTGTTTGGGGGTTAGGTGTTATAGGTTGAATTGTGTCCCTTCAAAAGATGACGAAGTCCACCCTGACCGGTGTGATTCAGTGGGTCTGCAAGCAGAAAAGTCGCCAGTTTGATTTCCTGAGTTGCAGGCCAGGTCCCTGGCTTGTGGGTATGCGAGAGGTAACCAACTGATATTTCTCTCACACGTCGATGTTTCTCTCCCCCTTTCTAAAATAAATAAATAAATAAAATATTTTCTTAAAAAATTAAAATCAGCCCTGGCTGGTATGGCCCAGTGGATTGAGTGCTGGCCTGTGAACCAAAGGGTCACCAGTTTGATTCCCCGTCAGAGGACATGCCTGGGTTGCGGGCCAGGTCCCTTTCAGGGGGCGTGCGAGATGCAACCACACATTAATGTTTCTCTCCCTCTCTTTTGCCCTCCTTCCCCTCTCTCTAAAAATAAATAAATAAAATCTTTTAAAAATTAAAAAAAAATACATTGAAATTAGCCCTGGCTGCTATGGCTCAGTGGATTGAGCACCGTCCTGTGGACCAAAAGTTTGCCAGTTTGATTCCCAGTCAGGGCACATGCCTGGGTTCCAGGCCAGGTCCCCAGCTGGGAGTGTGCAAGAGGCAACTGATCCATTCTCTTGCAAATTCTCTCCCTTCTACCCCTCTCTAAAACTAAATAAATAAAGTATTTTAAAAAATTAAGATCAATAAAAGAAGAAAAGAATTTTTGACTGTAATAAAAAATTAAAAGAAAAAAAAGACAAGGGGATGAAATCTTCACCCTGTTTCACCTGTTAATGGGATCTTATTTGGAGGTGGTATCTTTGCAGATGATCAAGTTAAGATGAGATCATGAGGAAGGGCGTGCCAGACCCTGATCCAGTATGACTGGTATCCTAAGAAGAGGACCTTTGGACACACAGACACACTGAGAGGACAGTCCATGTGAAGACATAGGAGAACAACATCTACATGCCAATGAACACCAGAGGCCACCAGTAGCAGGAGCGGCCTGGAAATAGCCTCCTTCAGTCCTGCCTACATCTTCATCTCAGATTTCTGGCCTCCAGAACTGGGAGCCCATAAATTTCTGTCAGGGAAGCCCCTCAGTCTGTGATTCTTTGTTACGGCTGCCCCAGGAAACTCAGTAGGTATTCAGGAGGGTAAAACAATAGAGTGTGTGTGTGTGTGTGTGTGTGTGTTATGTGTGTGTGTGCAGGCCTGTTTGCAAGTCTGAGTACCTGTCTGCTATGCACATGTGCAAGCACACATGTGCGCATGCACACGTACATGTGGCCTCCATGCCCACTGCTTAGAATAAACTGTCCTCAGTCCACCAGATACATCGGCTGCCTTCCCGAAGAGGTTAGGCCCTGGGGCTACCTTACTTCTCAGGGAGAGGCGGAGCCACTTGTAGAATCAGCATCTCTGAGGTTGGGTAAAAGGGAGGTAGAATCATGGGACCGCAGTTGGTCAGGAGTTCTGGGAGCTCAGGCTCACCCTAGGGGACTCCAGGAATTCGAGGCCCAACCACACGTGCATATGTACTGCCATGACCCCACGAAGCAACGCAGATCCTCACTCCCGAACCACGGCTGCATAGAGAGATTCATAGACTAGTCCTACTCAGAAGCACACAGGTAGACAGGCAGACATTGAGTCCAGGTGGAAATTATCATAAACAGTCGAACACCAACTCACATAATAATAGCTAACACTCTGGAAGGCTCTCCACTGTTCCGAATGCCTGAAATATTTTCACTGGTTTACTGTTCACAACAGCCCTGAGAGATGGTCACGCCCACGAGTCTCCCCATTGGACAGGTAAGGAGACTGAGTCCAACAGGTGAGGCAACTTGCCTAAGGGCACGTGGCCGGCCGCCTCCACAGGGATAGGTTCTAGCTTCCCTGTGCTGGGTTGTGTCACTGTATCTGGCCAGGACCCAGCCCTTGGCAGGCCAGCGTGTGTCCTTTAGGGACAAAACAATCTGTCCTGGGGAAGGAGGTCATTGATGGGTCAGTCTCTAGTTGTACATGACTCGGGTCTCCGGTCTGAGTCTTTATGCCACAAACATTTATGACATGCCACGTGGGTCCCAAACCCTGAGTTCTGCCATGTGGGGCCAGGGGTGAGAAGAACAGACCCTCTTTCAACCCTCTTGGAGTCTGCAGCCTAACACAGAACACAGACAAGAAGCCAACAATGGCAGGACTAAATATGTCATTACAAACGGGAGGCGCCAGGGCAGAACTGGAGACAGGTTCGAAGGGTCCTGTCTGGAGGCCTTCCCTGAGGAGGGGGCAAATGATAAGACTGAAAGGGAAAGTAGGATTTCATTTGGGGGAAGGTGTGGGGGAAGGGGAGAAGGGTTCTAGGCAGAGGGATCAGCATATGCCCAGGCCAGAGGTTAGAGGGCCAGGTGCGCAGGCAGTGTCTCGGTGCAGGGTGTGTGTGTGTGGGGGGGGGGTGCTTGCTAACTATAAACTGTGTTCATGACTCAGAGTGCCTTCCTGTGTATTCTGTCTACACAGGAGGGTGCTAGAGTACACATACTGGGGACCGCAGACACAGGGCGGCAATACAAGTCCAGACTCTGCGAGTGACACGTGCTACCACCTGGATGAACCCCCCTGAACATTATGCAAATGAAGCAAGCCACAGAGTGTATGATTCCATTGATAAGAAATGTCCAAAACAGGCAAATCCACAAAGACAGAAAGTGGATTTGTGGTTGTCAAGGGCTGGGGGTGGAGGATGGGGAATGGATTGCTCATGAGGTTACCTTTTGGGGTGATGGAATGTTCTGGAACTAGATAGTGGTGATGATTATATAACTGTGTGTAGTACACTAAAGATCACTGAATGATCCTTTAAAGGGGTGAATTTTATGGTACGTGAACTATTTTATGGTATATATCTCCATCATTCATATATATATAGATAGATATAAAGTCCTAACTCTGAGTCACATAGGCCTTGGCTTTTGGTCCCTGACTCTTCCACCATCCAGCTGTGTGACACTGGGCAAGTGGCTGCACCTCTCTGAGCACCTGTGTTCCCTTTCAGTAAAAAATAGATACTAACTGTCTTGTAGGGTTGTTGCGAAAACAAAGAGATAACAGAGTGGAAGGGCCGCCCGGGGCCCTGTCAGCAGTTTTTATAGTGCCTCTCCCAGCATTGCTACCACATCTGTCTGTCTCACTCCTGGCCCCTCGTAAGAGCCTGGTCCCCAAGTCCAGAGATGTGTTATATGCTTCATGACATGCTCGCAAGGCCATCCTCCCTTCCCCAGGCAGGAGGGTTCAAGGAAATAGCTAGAATCCTATAAACCCTTGATGCCTGGTGTATTTACACATCGGTTACCATGTGCATGATTCTGTGTCCATGTTGTGTGTATGTACACGTGTGGACATATGCTCAAGAGACGTGGTATGTCTATAAAACAGACATGGAAGGGTAGCTCAGAGAAGGTGAGCAACTGGCCCTAGGAGATCGGGCTGCGTGGTGAACCTGAGTGGGTGACAGTGTGTACGCCATTTGGGAAGCTTGTGCATGGCTCCAGGTATGCGTACATCTGCATAGCAGGGTGTGTACCTGCATGTGTGCATATTTTGGACCCGTGCATGTAGGCGTGGACAGAGGCAGCATGGGTACCCCAAGGCGAGCATGCACCCCATCTACTGCAGCTGGGGAAGCGTGTTTGCCCACCCCCTCCTCATGAGGTTGCAAAGCCCCCGTGATGGGAGCCCAGGGCAGTCACCTACAGCCACAACTGAGCCCTGGTAACTGACAGGTTCTCCCTGGCCCTGTGTGAACTGCTGTTACTAACTCAGCAAAACAGAGCATTTGAAGCTGATTTCTGGACATCCCTGGGCTCAGTCAGGAAACCTTAATACTGTTGTTAATAACAACAACAAAAAACGACAGCAGCAATGATCCTGGCGACAATAACAGTGATAGGAATGGGGGAACTACTCAGAGGCGCCATGGCCCTCAGCGTTCACGCTGATGGCTGAGCACCGAGTTTGGGGTCCTGGGAAGTCACACCTCCCCTTAGCCTTCCCGTCTCCACCTGCAAACCAAATATCCAACGTTTAAATAACACAGGAGGGGGCCGGGGCCAGCTGAGAGGTGTTGGGGCCTGAGGCAAAAGGAAAATTCAGCAATGTGGATCTTGATTAACAATTTCATTTATCATGGAGTTTTCTTTCTCTTTTTTGCTGGGAGGTGCTTTTGAGTTTATAAAATAGCCCTTAAAAATATTCCTTATATTGCTGACTGAATTTTTGGAGGCTGCTCTTCTAAATTTTGCACGAAGGTCTTACCCTGGCCTCCAATGGGCTGATTCACAGGAGGGCTGTGAGGAGATTAGAGATGATTTTGGAAATGCAGGGACATAATAGTGCTGATAATAGTAGTATTAGTAATCATGGAGAATCCTTCTTATACTTTCTACATAGGAGGTGCTGATCTAAGGAATATATATTTCATTGGACCTCAACAATTCATGAGTAGGTAGCATTATTATCCCCATTCTGCAGAGGGGGAATCAGGCACAGAGAGGTTAAGGAACTGGCTGTGGGTCACACAGCTGGAGTCCCACCCATTCCCTACATCTCCTTGGGGCCCAGAAGCCTGAGGTCCTGACCCTACTGCACTGGAAGCCTAGGGATGAGAGGGTCAGAGGTTGCTAGACCCTCTGGATGGCCAGGGTCACCATGGGGACAGAGTGGCCCATGCCAGTCAATAGGTGGAACCAGCAAGGATGTGTCCCCTAGGAGGAGCTGACCTGGCAGGGACAGCCTGAGTTCCAGGCCACAGCTGGGCTGAGCTTTGTCCAGTTAACCTCCTCCCCACCACAGAGGGGATCCCTCATCCTCTCCTCCCGCCTCTCCTTGCCCCTTCCCTCTCACAGCTCCATCTCAGGGATCTCCTTCCCATCCACCCTTCACACCCTTGGAACGCCCCTTCCATCCACTGGGGGCTGCAGTCTTCCGACTCCGCTCTCCGACCCGCTACAGGGATTTATTTCAGCCCTCTCCCTTAGCCGCCCTGGGTTCCCCCCACCTGCCCCCCTTAATTCTGCACTCCGCTTTCCACCCCTGCAGGGCTTAGGTCTCCCCCCACCCCACCCTCTACACAGGTGCTCCTCTGCCCTCCACCCAGGTTCCCTACTCACTCAAGCTCTCCTCCCCATCTGTGCTTTCCCCTCCTCCCACCCTTAAAGGGATCCCGCCCCTCCCCCATCTCTGGGACTTCCCCCTCTTTCTTTCTCTCCCTCCACCCTCCCTCAGGGGGCTCCCCCAGCCCCATGACTCCTGGGGGTTGCCGGGGGTTTTCCTCACACGCCCACGTGGGCTCGGTGGAAAGGTCTTGGCCTGCGGTTGGACCCCCCTACTTCCCCCGCCACCCGCCTCCATCGCCCCAGTACCCAGGCCAGGCTGCATGGCATAGGGGAGGCAAGGTTGCCCAGACATAAGCCCACCCCTCAGACTGAGGCTGCTCCCAGCTCCCAGCCCAGCGCATGGGGAGTCAGCACATGGGGAGTAATTTAGGGAGAACAAAGAGGTGGCCGCCCCTACAGTTTCGGTTTAGAGGCAAAAGGCAGCAACGTGCCAAGCCCAGCTGGGCCAGGAGCAAGACTTCCTGCAGTGTTTTTCTGCTTGTAGATTTTGGTTTTGGGGGGGATGGGAGTATTTTTTTTGTTTTGTTTTGTTTTTAAATTTAGTGCAGTGAAGAGGTCAATCCTGGTAGGGGGCACGGCTTGGGGGATCACCAGAACTCTTCCTGCAAGGTCCGAGCCAGCCCAGAGGCATCTCTGAGGCAGCCTCACTGTGTGGTCGCAGGCGCCCCCTTGACCTCTCTGGACCTTGGGCTGTGGTGGTGCCAGGGCAGGCGGGGCGACAGCCCCCCTTCCATTTTGTCTGTATGTGCCCAGAGCTTGGGGTTGGCTCCAGCACAGCCTGTAACAGCAGTGGCACGGCGGCCAGGTTTCGTAATAAACCGGTCTTTTAATTGCTACAGGGCAGGAGGAGGGAGAAGAAAAAAAAGGAGGCAAAGATTTGTTGGACTTGGGTGGCGCCGGCTGCAGAGAGAAGAGGCACTGTTTTTGCGAAGGAGCCTGGAGCTGCTAACAGGGACTTAAGTAACATTTCCTGGTGAGCCTGCAGGAGGGGGTTGGGGGCAGGGCTGCTGAGTGTGTTGGGTGGGGGGGTGGGGTCCCAGTCCCTCTCCAAGGCAGCACAAACACAAGAACCCAGAAGCTTTAGAAATTTATTACAAGGCCATCATCATTGTAGAAGTAAAATAGATGTATGTATCTGTAAGCTTCTGGTCTCTCTCAGTGGTTCAAGTCACAGTGCAAGTAACAAAATAGATTGTCTATTTAGTTTGCAAACTGGGAGTTCATGGGTACAGAGCAACATCGGCCCCAGTTCCCAAGTTCCAAAGTTTAGTCCTGACGAGGGTTGCAGACCCTCGTCAACAACAAAGGCCTGTTTGCAGATGTCAGCTCCAGCCTCAAGAAGGGTGGGGGATGCCACTGGTCTCACCCCACCCCTGAAGTGTGGAGTCCAGGCCCTTCCCCACTGCAGCTTCTGCTCTGTCACAAGGCCGGAGCTCCAGGGTCCCCTCTCCTGCTGGCCTGAGTTCCCCTCTCCTCCTCTCACGGTGGCCACCACTGGCGCTGTTCCAGGCTCACCGCCCAGGGGGTGGCCGTGCACTCCCCTCTCCTTGTCTCCAGTCTCCAAGGATTCTGCCCCCGATGGTCTCATGGGTTAGTTTGTTTTGGGGGGTTTTTCTGGGGGGGGAGGGGGGTCAAATATTAATTTTATTTTTTTTGGCAGCAACTCCTCCGATAGGTTCTGATGCTGGGAGGGGTCTCAGCGCTCCTGGAGGGAAATGTAGGGGACCCACTGGTTGTTCCCTCGGCTCTCTTCACAGTAACTGGCTACCTCCACCAGGCTGTGGCTCTTCCAGGCATCTGTGTGAGGGTTCTGTGGGAGGGAGAAAAGATGATGGGTTTCAGTGGGAGCCCCAGGAGTGTGCAAGGAGCCTGCCTCCCTCTCCCAGGGCCCCTGTGGGGAAAACAGGCTGGCTCAAAATAGCTTGCTGGGTGACGAGTCCCGGACGGGGCTGTCCACGGGACATGCCTAGCGTGGCTGAGCAGTGAGCTGGTGCAAGACTGGCCAGCTCAACTTTGTTGACAAACACAAGCCCAGGTGCTGGGGCGGGGCAGACCCAGTATGCCCAGCTCACCGTGACCAGGAGGCAGTGCAGGTCTCGGGCCTCAGTGGTGCCTTGGGTCTCGGCTGGCTCCCCCAGCAGCTGTGCCAGGCGTTGCATGCCAGACACCCGGACGATGTTGATGTCGTTGTCACAGCAAAAGGACTGAATGAGCGTGAAGTGGATCTGCAGGGCAATGTCATCCTCCTCTTCCTCATCAATGGCCAACAGGCACAGGACCACACTGTCAGGGTCCCTGAGAGGGCCAGAAGAAGGGGACAGGTCAAATGGGGGCCTGGGGAGGGGCTACAGTGCACAGGGGAATTTGCAAAAACAAAGAGGAACTGCAGGTGTGCAGGGTACAGCTATGTGCATGCAGCTGGAAGGGTAGGAAGAAGACAAAGTTCAAAGTACTGGGGGAGGTAAGGTAGGAGCATAATTGGGGGGGTGTGCCTGCAAATGATGCAGCATCAGGATACTGCAGCTCCCTGCCCCCCTCAAAAAAGAGTTTCAAGCCCTGGCCAGGTAACCCAGTTGGGTAGCTCAGTTAGTTAGAATGTCATCCTGATACACCAAGGTTTCAGTTCGATCTCCAGCTAGGACACATACAAGAAGCAACCAATGAATGCATAAATAAGTAGAACAACACGACATTCCCCCTACCCTTCCTCTCTCTCTAAAAATCAACTAAAAAAAAAAAAAAAAGGCAGAAAGGTTGTCCATCCACAGTGAGGACATTTGAGGAGGCCCCGGCCCCATGCAAGAGAAGGGTGCAGCAGAGAGCGTGCACAGCGGAGGGGGGTCCCCACCCGCGCCCAGCCGGGGGACGGGGTCTGACTCACACATTCATCAGCTTGGCCGACTCGTACACCCCCACGGTGAGGCGGTCCTGGCGCTGCGCAGCCACCAGCAGCTCCTCCACCGCGGCGCTCACCGTCTGCATTCTAGGGTAGGGGAGAGGGAGGTGAGCGCCCGGCCGGTCACCAGGCCTTCGGGTCCCCCCGCCTGGCGCGGCCAACATCAGACTACTTACTTCTGTGCCGCGTTGTCGCACGCCACCAGCTCTTCCAGAGTCATGTTGCAGTTATAATCCACAGTGGAAAGCAGCCCACGACAGTCCCAAGGGAAAAAATGCAAAATCCGAAGCCGGAGAACCCAAAACCTTGCTACGGAACCCGAGCGCTCGGAAGGCAGCGAAATCCTCGTAAAAGTCGGGAAAAACTGCGAAGTCCACAACAGGAATAATCCAGGCGATCTGACGCCGCCGCCGTCAGCGGCGCCTTTTAGAGACCTGAGCAAACAGGGGCGTAGCCTTAGCTGCCACTCGCCCCGCCCACTGGTGAACAACAAAGGCGATTGGTTAGCCGCGGGGAAGGGGAGGGGTGCAGCGCCCGGGCGCCCCACGTGGGGGTAAGAGCAAGGAGGGGGGCACGGGGAGAGTGAGTGCCAGAAGAGAAAAAAAAGCAGAAGTTTTTCTCCTGATTTCCCGGCAGCCGCGCCGCGTTTCGGGGCGCGCGCGGGATTTCCAGCGCGCGAGGCGGCCCGGATTTTCGAGGGGTGCCTGGAATCCCCTCCCAGTCCCCCGGAGAGTCCCCAGACTGCGCCTTTCCCAGGTTGTCCTGGGGACTTGTAACGGCAGAGGGCTCGGCTTGCAGGACGATTCCTCCCAGGTCGTGGTGGTGGTGGGTTTCCCAAGGCTGCGGGACCCTTAGGCAATGGGTGCCTTAAATTCTCTGGGCCTTTGTGTCTCTACCTATCTAATGGGCAGGCAATGCCGGCCTCCTTGGGTTGGAGGGAGCGTTAAAGAAAAGGGGGGGGTACATAGTAAGCGCTTAATTAATTGTGGTGGTCGCGGGAGGCTGCCTCGAGGCCCCTAATGTTGGAGGCTGCGAAGATCCGCCTGTTTCCCCACCTGTCCTACGAGAAGGCACACCGACCTCTTTGGGTTGCAGGAAGCATTATATTAAAAAAGGGGTACTCAATAAGCACTGAATAGAAGTCACTTGGTGGTCACGGGAGGCCGCCTCGAGGTCCCCAGAAGCAGGGGCTGCAAAGTCCTAGGCGCCCTAGGGACGAGTCATGCCGCCCCCACCCCACTCGCCGAGATTTTCAGGGTGGGGCGTGCATTTGAGATTCTGGTCTGTCTGCTGCGCGCCCCCTGCCGGGCATTTCGCGTTCCAGCATTGGACCGCACCTGGACACCTGGCCCTGGGGAGAAATCGAGGTCGGAGAGAAAGCGTGGAGAGAATGGTTCAGGCTTGCGCCGCACTCTGTCACGTAGGATCCCCTTATAGTGATGGTCGCCACTTTTATTGCCTCCGTCTGGGGTGGGCCCTGATTTGTATTGAGCACAGTGTACCAGGCTCCCTGTGTCATGGTTCATTTAATCCTCAAGGATCCGGAAAACAGGGGTCACACTTTACGTGCACGATGCAAAAGGGGAAACTGAGGCTTGGTGAGGCCGCCACTACCCCAAGCCACCGTGTGCTTGTTCTTGGAGCCACACGTGTGCCCCAAGAATCGGCGCACGCAGGGACTGCCGCCAGTCTCACAGTCACCGTGGGAAGGCAAATCACGAGCCAGGCAGGCAGGCTCGCGGGGGACTGTCTCCCACGGACGATCGGGGGCTCCCGGGTGACTCACAGCTATGTCCCCTCCCGCCTGCCTGGGGTCTGGCCTCGGCCCCAACACTAGGTTCCCCAGACTCCCGGGCTCGCGATTCGGCTGACGCATCGCACCGCCTCCTCGCCGCCCACCCTTGGAGGCGCGAAAGGTCCCGGTACTGAGAGGCGTGGCGGCGCCACCTGATGGCCATTCTGGGTCTCTACTCCCAAAGCGACGAAGAGACAGACCGGTTGGTGCGGCTGAGGGCTTAAGAGGACTGGGATCCGGATGACAGTGCAATATTTTATATACACAATATTTGACAAATACAACATGCGTTTAATAATATTGTAATGCAATATCTTAAAATTTTTAAAATGTATTGATTTGAGAGAGACGGAGAGGAACATTGCTTTGTCGTTCCACTTATTTATGTATTCATTGGTTGTTTCTTGTACGTGCTCTGATTGGGGATCAGACTTGAAACCTTGGCCCTTGATGTATGGGGACCGTCACTCTAACCAACAGAGCTAGCCATATTTATGCCCCAAAACCCCACACCCATGATGGACAAAATATCAAGATTTTAAAATGTAGACAGAATTTAGGGGAAAGGCCAGAAGGTGAGCTGTGCAGGTGCAGCGTCCGATCCTGTTCATTTACAATTTTGATCGTTTTAATTTATCATGCATTTTTTTTTTTTTTTGGCATTGATTCTGATTTTTTGAAAAAGATCTTATGTATTTATTTTTAGAGGGGAAAGGAAGGAGGGCGAGAAACTCTCCCACGCCCCCTACTGGGGACCTGGCCGGCAGCCCAGCCATGTGCCCTGAGGGGAATCGAACCAGAGACCGTTTTGTTCCCAGGCCGGCACTCCATCCACTGAGCCCCACCAGCCAGGGTGGTTACATTTATTATTTTTTTAAAGATTTTATTTATTTATTTTTAGAGAGGGGGAAGGGAGGGAGAAAGGGTGAGAAACTAGTTGGCTGCCTCTCACATGCCCCCAACTGGGGACCTGGCCCACAAAGCAGGCATGTGCCCTGACTGGGAATTGAACCAGCAACCTTTTGGTTCATAGGCTGGCCCGCAATCCACTGAGCCACACCAGCCAGGGCTGATTTTTTTTTTTAACTGTTGCATGAAAATACCTGGATGATTGAGTTTTTTGGTGTCACCTTGAATTTTGCTGCTGAGGCTAGTGCCTCACTCACATTTTTACCCTAGGCCCAGCTCTAAGAATGTACCCATCTGCCCCAAGGAGAGGTGACCCACAAGTCCCCCACTGGAGAATGTGTGAGGCAGGGACTTCCCCAGCCAGAAAAAATGGGCATATCCATACCCACCTTTCAAGTGAGAATCTGTAAATATAATTACTCTTTTTATTAATGTTGCATTGCACTTAAGATAACTAATTAGAACAAACATTTGTTAAGTGCTTATTACAGGGTAAGCATTTTGTAAGCAGTTTGTACTTCAGTGTCCATGGTAGCACTGGTGCGATTGTTTTAGGTTTGCCAAGGAAGGAACAGAAACTGGGGAAGACAGTGTTATTGATTCAAGGGCACAGAACTGGAGTTCCGTAAGGGTATTCCCAGATACTGTAGGTATTCCAAGATGGGGAGGAAGTTAAGATGGGATGTTTGTAGTCTAGAGGGAGAGGGCTGGGAAGGGATGTGGGTCAGGGAGGTCAGACTGGGGTGAGACAATGCAGAGTGAGCCCTGAAGGATGAGGATTCGTTTACCTGGTAGAGGGCACAGCCCAGACAAAGACTTGGCCTCTGGGGAAAGACTGTTCTGGCTGATGCAAAGGAGGGACCTGGACACATTCTTTGAGGCCCTGCTTTGCCCTCTTTAGCTGAGGAGGGCATTCAAATTTTAGGCACAAAATTTAAGGGGGCCCACAAAAACTCAGTATCAAGATAAATAATTTTTTTCTTGATACTGACACTTTGTAAAAGATTAAGTTCACATACCATAGAATTCACCCTTTTGGAGAGTCCAGTTCAGTGAGGTTTTGTATCATCACAAGTTTATGCAACTGTCACTACTACTCCAGAATGAGATAATGTTTTCTATGTGATGTTTTAAATGAAAATGAATGTTACGACATCCATGATGAATGAAATATTAAAATTTCCCACCAAGATGGATCAGGAACAGTGCCACACGAAGCCATGTTGGAGCCCCGGCCAAAAGGAAAAATAGGTATGATGGATCCTGCCTCAATTTTTTAATTTTGAAATTGCCTCCAGCATGAAAATGTTCTTGTTCATGTGTTTTTTTTAATTGCACTAAAATATGACTTTTTAAAAAGATTTTATTTATTTATTTTTAGAGAGGGGAAGGGAGGGGTCAATGTGTGGTTGTCTCTCACGTGCCCCCTACTGGGGACCTGGCCTGCAACCCAAGCATGTGCCCTAGACTGGGAATCGAACCAACGACTCCTTGCTTTGCAGTCCAGTGCTCAATCCACTGAGCCACACCAGCCAGGGCTAATTGCACTAAAATATGATTTATTTTTTTTATCATGACTGAGTTTTTGCCTCCCACTGGTACATGAGCCCTGCTTCTTGGGATACCCTATTTTTAAACCCCAGTCCCTTATAAGCAAACCTGGGGGGTGTTCCCAGTGGACGGGGGTCGGGGGACAAATTCTCCAGAAAGTTGGGGAGCTTGTTGGGGCTCTGCCAGGAGGGATAGATCCTGGGTTCCCTCCCAGGGTGGTGGCTGGAATGTGGATTATGGGTGGGGACCTGGGAGGGACATTTGAGAGAGGTGAGTGCAGAGCCAAGGCCCCTTTCATTGTAGGAAGTCTCATGGACCTAATTTTGTGTCTCCTCCAAATGTATATACTGAAGCCCTAACCCCCAGTGGGTAATGATACTAGGAGGCGGGCCTCTGGGAGGTGATTGGAGTTATATGAGGTCATGAGGGTGGGTACCTGTGATGGGATCGGTGTCCTTATAAGGAGAGGAAGAGAGATCAGAGTCTCCCTCCACCATGTAAGGACACAGCAAGAAAGTGGCCATTTACAAATCAGTAAGTAACCCTCACCAGGAACTGACCCTGCTGGCACCTTGATTGTGGACTTCCATCCTCCAGAACTGGGAGAAATGAATGTCTCCCATTAATTTTTAAACAATTAAAAAAGTGTTTAAGCTGCCCAATCTATGCCATTTTTTAAAGATTTTTTAAATTTATTTTTAGAGAAAGGAGAAGGGAGGGAGAAAGAGAGGGAGAGAAACATCAATGTGGGGTTGCCTCTTGAGCTCCCCCTACTGGAGACCTGGCCCCAACCCAGGCACGTGTCCTGATTGGGATTCAAACCAGTGACCCGTTGGTTTGTAGGCCAGCACTCAACCCGTTGAGCCACACCAGGCAGGGCTCAACCTATGCCATTTTGCCATGGCAGCCTGAGCAGACCAAGATGAAGACTATGAGGGGCTGAGGAAAGGAGAATGGTGGGCAGACAGGGCCCCCCGAAAGAGCACATGGAGGGGATGAGGTGACAAAGGATACACCTGACTGCCTGGGTTTGCATTCTAACCTCTCTCCTGACCAGCGGCGTGAGCTTGGGCATGTCAGGACTCCACCCGCACCCTCATGCCTCAGTTTCTCCCTCTGCAAATTGAAATCATAACATTATCTAAGCTTGTTCTGACCATGAAATGGGCTCATTTCTGGATCATACTTAGAAGACACTGGCCCAAGCATAGGGACCATCCAATACATGAGGGCTGCTATCTAACTTTTAGACATTATAAGATCTACTGGGTGGTGATTCGGCCCTGGGGAAGGTACACAGCTACTTCAGGTGGAGCGGTTGGGTGGGCTTCTCTGGAGAGGTGACCTTTGAGCTGAGACCCAAGTGACGTGAAGAAGGCTTGGGAAGCTGCGAAGGGCTCCGCTCCAGCACGGCACGTGCTCAGGCTCTGCGGTGTGGCCGCTCCTGGCACACGTGGGGAGACCCAGGAGGCCCAGGTGGGAACAAGAGAGCAGGAAGGGGGACCGGGCGACTGGATGTGCTAGAAAGGCACTGGCCTGCGTGAAGCAAGGGCAAGGCTGGCCTCTGACATCATGGTTTTTGTTTTGTTTTGTTTTTTTGCAGAGATGAACAAGAGTGATTCCTGTCCTCAGGGAGAAGCTTCCTGCTGGAGGTGAGTCATTACCCGAGATGTTGGTAGCACAGGGTGGGCTGGCAGGAGGTGGAGATGACACACCAGGTGCGGGAGGCGGCAGGAGAAAAGAAAGGTGAGGAGGCTGGAAGGCCAGGCACACGGTGGGGGGCTCTACTGTGACGTCAGGCTCGCCTGGTTCAGATCCTGCCTCCACCATTCACAGGCTGTGTGGCCTTAAGTTGGTGACTTAACCTCCCTGAAACTCCTTCTTTTCATGGGAAAACCAGGTTGTCAAAAGGATGACCAAAAATCCCGCCTCCCCCCCCTCAAAAAAAAATAGTGACCTAGACTGGACTTGGCACAGAGAAAGTGCTCTGTACACCTTCCCTATTGCAGTTACCTTAAAAGTGACTTGAAGCTATGCCCCTCCCTCCCTGGACACCCACGCCCCCTCCGCGGCCCCCTCCGCAGCACCCAGAGGGCCACTTCTAGAACCTGTTTCACAATGTCCTTCCTCTGTTCACCCCCCAAATACAAATACCACTGGCAACCTCTTCCTGCTGCTTTTTGAATGTGCCAGGCACGTCCTTCCTCCAGGGCTTTCCTCTGCTGGTTCCCCTCCCTGGACACCTTTCCCGTCCCTCATCATCTGGCCTCTGCTCGGCCCCCTTCTCAGGAGGGCTTCCCTGGACCACCCGTCATACATTGCACACACCCCTGCCCACGCATTTTATACCCCCTTTTTTCTCTTTAGCACTGATCACCATTAACATGCTATATATTTTACTTACTCATCACAATTATTTTCTGTGCCCCTCACTGAAATGTCAGCTCCACCAGGATAAAAGTTTTGGTCTGTTTTGCCCAGCATGGTATTCCTGGTACATAGTAGTTGCTCAATGAATATGCTGGTTGAGAGACTGAATGAGTCCCCAACATCACTCTGAGGGGCTCCCCATTATCTTAAAAGATACATTTTTGAAAAAAAAAAGGAAGAAGTGTGATACAATGTACGTTTGCCAAAGGTTATATATAACTAATGAGGGAACTGGAAAGATTTCACCACCAGTTCAAAGAACTCAAAGAACCACCCATTTCTAGGCAATCAGGATACAAAAATGAATTTGCTTAGTAGGTGCACATTTTTATAGAACAATCCACAGTTTTTCACCCGATAACTTCTGTTTCTCCAGATGCACAGAAGTTAGCCAGCGGCGTGTTTTGAGGACGCAGTTCCAGTAAGAGTGCTGTTGCTTCAGGCCCCAGCTATAAACTTCAAGGTCCCCCAGGACCACCCTCCCTTCGGACCAGCTGGCTGAAAATTCAGGGGTCCCCACAACCACCCTTGGGCTCAATGACTCACTAGAATGACTCAAACTCAGGAAAATGCTTGGTTTATGATCGTAGTGTGTGAGTCTGCTGGGGAGAGGGGCGCACACAAAACCCCATACTGCAGGGAAGTGCTTAAAACAACAGGAATGTACTGTTTCCTGATTCTGGAGGATGGTCTGAGATCAAGGTGTTGGCAGGGTTGTTTTCCTTACGGGCTGAGGGAGGATCTGTTTCAGGCCCCTCTGGAGGCTGCTGGCCATCCTTGGTGCCCTTGGCTTGTAGATGCGCAGCTCTAGCCTCTGCCTCTGTCTCTCCCTCTGTGCGCTGTGTCTTCGCATGGGGCTCTCTCCTTGATATCCAAATGTCCTCTTCTTTTGAAGATTAGTCACTGGACTGGGGCCCACCTGAATCCAGATGATTTCATCTTCACCAATTACAGCTGCAAAGACCCTGTTTCCAAACATGGTTCCATTCACAGGTTTCCAGGTAAGTGTCAATTTGTGGGGGACACCATTCACTTCAACACAGACTGTAAAGATCGGGGGCTTCCCAGCAGGAGGGAGGCCAGATGTGCAGTTGGGTCAGCCAGCAAGAGTGGGGACCCTGGGGTGCAGGAGGGGTTGGGTGGGCCTCACCGTCACACCTACCTCCTCTCTGATAGCAAATTCATCGCCTTTGACCTCAAAAAGGATCTCAGATTGAGCCCTCCCTCCATCCTTTGGCCAGCCACCAGCAAGCCTGCCCCTAACATTTGTGAGGCCCAGAGCAAGACTTCAAGAGGACCACAACCCATAGCCAAGGATTCAAACATTGTACATCAAATAACAAACTACTGAACAGAACACATTTTGCTCTCCCTGGGGACAAATGCTCCAGTGGACTAACAGGGGCTGCATCTGGGCACGATAAGATACCATTCACAGCCACCGAGACGTACACGGAGAGACAGGTTACGGTAAGCGCTGGGAGGGCGTGGAGACGGCCTCTGCTGGCGGGAATGTAAGACGGTGCAGCCGCGGACGGAACGGCCAGCGGATCCTCCAGGCGGTGAACATGGGATCACCATCTGACCTGGCAGTTCCCTTCCTGTCCACCCAAGAGAACGGAAAGCCTATGTCCACACAAAAACTTGTTCGTGAATGTTAACAGCAGCAATATTTATAATTTCCAAGAAGTGGAAACAGCTCAAATGTCCATCAACTGATGCTCAGTGAGAAGCCAGACACAGACCACACAGTGTGTGATTCCATTTATGTGAAATGTCCAGGACAGACAAATCCACAGAGACAGAAGGTAGGTTAGTAGTTGCCAGGGGCTGGGGGAGGGGGATGGGGAACAAGACTGCAGATGAGAACAGGGTCTCCTTTAACTGTGAAGAAAATGTCCTAAACTTTGTTGTGGTGCTGGTCGCACAACTTTAGAATATGCTAAAAACCACTGAATTATACATTTTAATGGGTGAGTTGTATGGTATATGAATTGCATCTCAATTAACTTGTTAGGAAAAAACCATGGGGTCAATTCATGGACATTCCTCCCACTGGCGGAAACAATGTCCCTTCCCGTTCATCTGGGCTCTGTCTGTGACAGCTTTGACCAATGGGGCATGAGGGAAGTGACACCCTGTCAGCTGTGGACCTAAACTTCAAGAGGACTGGCAGCTTCTGTGTGGCTCTCAGTGAGTCCCGAGATGCCACAGTAAGAAGTTCGACTGCACTGCAGGAGTGGGCACAGGGCAGATCCTGAGGTTGCACAGAAAGGGAGGGGCCCGCTGACACACCAGGCCGACCACAGAAGCAGCTCCAAGTCCCCAGCCCGGCCACAAGCAGGACACAACCCAGTGACTCCTGTCAACCCAAAATGAGACAGGAGAACCACCCTGCTGAACCCTGCCTGCAGTCCTGACCCACAAAATCATGAGATGTAGTAAAATTTGGGGGTAGTGTGTTACACAGCAACAGACTGACTTTCAAGCCTTCCTGGAGAGTTTGAGTCACCTTTCAAATGCTCAGTTCTGCCCCGAGCCTGTGGCCCGCTGTCTCTGTATTCTCTCTCCTCAGGGTTTGTCCTTTATTGTGAGGGTCCTCACCTGCACGCAGATGGCAGCTTGCATCTCACAAATCCGTACTCCCACAAAACAGTTGCCACCTCTGGGGCCTGGGGTGTGCACATGCAGGCAAAGCCTGCTTTTGGAAAGAGGCAGCAGGGCGTCAGATCTCCCCAAATGCTGGAGATGGGAGTCCTGGGTACTGCATAAGTTCTAGAAAAGAAAGATGTGGACACAGGTCCAGAAGGGGGAACAGCCCAGGTTTAAGTGTAGCCCTGACCCCAGCCCAGGCCACTGTGGTCTCTCACGTGGCTGACTTTCCCAGTACCCTCTTCACCTGTGCTGGCCAGGGAGCCACCTGATGCTGCTCAGCCCTGGAAATGTGGCCCATGAGACCGAGGAACTAAATTTTAATAGGAATTTAATTTTAATGAATTAAAACCTACAAATAAAAGCAGTGTTAAGTATTTTTCCTTTAAATACCAACTTCATTATTTTGTTAAACTGTTGGAAATGTAGTATCCAAGTTGCAATATACTATAAGTGTAAAATACACACCAGATTTCACAGACTTGGTATGAAAAAAAAAGAACAAACTATCTCATCAATAATTTTCCTATGTTGCTTACAATATTAGAATATTTTGAGTATATCGGGTTAAGTAAAACATTAAAAATCAATCTCTCCTGTTTCTTCTTACTCTTTTAAAAGTAGTGACCAGAAAATGTAAAGTAGGATATGTGGTTCACATTTTTTCTTTTTAGGATATTCTTTAAAGAAAAAAAATTGAGCCCTGGCTGGCATGGCTCAGGAGATTGAGTCCCAGTGCAAACCAAAAGGTCGCTGGTTTGATTCTGAGTCAGGGCACACGCCTGGGTTGTGGGCCAGGTCCCCAGCTGGGGGCGTGCAAGAGGCAAGTGATGGATGTTTCCCTTGCACATCAATGTTTCCATCCCTCTCTTTCTCCCTCCCTTCCCCTCTCTCTAAAAATAAATAAAATCTTTGTAAAAATTGAGGTATACAAGTATCTCAACATATAACATTGTGTAAGTTTAAGCTGTGTTGTTTTGATACATTTATTTATTGCAACATGATTACCACCATAGCCTTAGCTAACACCTCTATTAGGTCACCTAATTATGATTTGTTTTTTGTGAGGGGATATTCAATTCCTACTGGGACCATGTTATGCTACACAGAGGTCTAAGTGAGGTGGTTTTTCTTTTCTTTCATTTTTTTAAACAAAAACTATACCCAACACACAAAGAGCACCTACAACTTCTATGTCCAGTTTACGGAGACATTCGCAGCCCCTGCGTTTACAGAACAGAACACGGCCACCAGGTCGAGCCCTCCCACGTGTGTGCCCATCGCCACGTGCCACCTGCTCTCCCCTCTAGATGGAAGCGCTATGCTGACTTCTGGTTAACCATGTTGCCACTTTTCTTTCGGTTATCATGTTTGGGGAACTCCTAAATAACATAGCTAATTTGGCTAGGTTTTGAATTTTATAAAAATGACAGTGTCCTGTAGGTATTTTTCTACACTTTGCTTTTTTTAAAATTAAAATCTTTTTTAGTTTTTTTTTAGAGAGTGGGGAAGGAAGAGAGAGAGACAGGGAGAGAGATAGAAAGAGAGGGAAACGTCAATGTGCAAGAGATACATTGATTGGTTGCCTCTCCCATGCTCCCAGCTGGGGACCTGGCCTGCAACCCAGGCATGTGACCTGGCCGGGAATTGAACCGACAGCCTTTTGGTTTGAAGGCCAGCACTCAGTCCACTAAACCACACAAGCCAGGGTGCCTTTTTTCCACAATCTTATGTCAGGGAGGTTATTCATCCTGTGGATAGGTGTTGCTGGGTAGCATTCATTTTCACCACTGTATAATATTCCACTCTGTCAATCTACATGAAGGTATTGGTCTGTACTAATCAATGGGTATTTGAGTTGTTTTCAGTTTTATTCCCTGTATCACAGCAAACAGTGAGGGTTTCAAAACCCAACTCACATCCCCTCTTCTGTGGTGGGGAACTGAGACAGCCCCTGGAAAGCAGCCAGCAGGGACCTGAGGCTCTTTGCCCAACAACCCTGCACTAGGTGATGCCTTGATCGTCGTCTAGTGAAGCCTTGAGCCAGACGACCTAGCTAAGGGGCTGTCAGATTCCTGGCCCATGGAAATTGAGAAAAGTTGCTTTAAGTCACTATATTTTGGAGCTATTTGTTACACAGCAATAGATAACTAATACACTAATGTTTTATTACATATATATTTTCCTTCTTTAATGTTTCTGTAATATCATGGGAAGTCCTCATTCATTGCTATGTCCACCACGCCAAGAACCTGACTTTGCACTGGATGCCCCCCACCCCCGCCCCGGCCCCCAGCTAGAAGGCTTTCTCCCCACACTTTCACCTGGTTCATCCCTGCCTTCCCTCCAAGTCCTTGCTCAAATATGACTTTCTCCAAGAGCTCCCCCACCCCTTTAACAATGCAGTCCCTACCCCATATGGCCCCAAGCCCTATTACCCTTTCTTTCTCCACACTTGCTACTTTCCAACATACCGTATACTTACTTGCTATGTGTACTTGTTTCCTCTGTCTCCCTACTCTGTCCATGTCAGCACCCAAAGAGCAAGGTCCTTTTTTGGACTCTGATGCAGTCCCAGTGCTAGGACACAGGAGATGATTAATCAGTATTTATTGATTTCATTATTCCATTTATCCACTTAACAGAAAGCTGTTCCTGTGATTTCCAACACTACCTGCCTTGAACATTTCAGTTGGGATTACAGCGTTCCAGCCCCAGGTTCCGGAATTCTGATCCTAGATTCCACTTTTATCCTCCTGGCGCTGGAATCTGTGTTCCGGAACTCGGGAGCCCCAGTCTCAGGCTTCCCAAACAGTCCCCCCTCCCTCCAACTAAGCTCGGGAACCCGAGATTCCCAGATCCAGGGTCCGCAATTCAGG
The DNA here is from genome assembly GCF_021234165.1 of Pteronotus mesoamericanus. Classification (NCBI taxonomy): domain Eukaryota; kingdom Metazoa; phylum Chordata; class Mammalia; order Chiroptera; family Mormoopidae; genus Pteronotus; species Pteronotus mesoamericanus. Next base: position 376,765 of record NW_026555047.1, read on the forward strand.
ATCCAGGCTCGCGATTCCGGCCGGGCGCCAGCGGCAGCCGTTGTGCTGAGATTTTGAAAAATCTGGCGCCGGACTCCGGCAGGGAGCGGGGGTGGGGATGGGGGGTGTCGGACGGGGCGCAGGGTAGGGGCTGGGGAGGTGGGGAAGGCTGGGGACAGGGTTGGCGGGGCTGCACCGTCCTGGGCTCGCGGACTTCTCGCCCACCGCTCGAACACCCTCAGAATAGACAGCAGTTGGTCATTAACTTTCTAGCGCCCTGGGGTGGGCGGTTCCCAGGTTCGAAAGCCGACCCCGCCACGCTCCTGCTGGGATCCCGGGACAGGTTCTTTTAAGCAAACAAGCAAACAAACAAAAGAAACAAAAAGACCTCCGCGTGCCTCAGTTTCCCGTCCTGGATATGGTCCCGAAGGCCCTTCCGCGGAGTGGAAGGGCCAGTTGGGCCGGGGCTCCCGACCTCAGGTGTCCGGGGTAGGGGTGGGGGTCGGGGCACTGCTGCAGCAGTCGCCGCCCCGCCCGCTCAGCGCCAAAATTTGAAAATTGCCAACGCCTCCCAAACAGCGCCTGGGGAGGGGCGCCTGGGCCCCACCCACGGGGAGCGCGAGGCTTTCTGGGACTTGAAGTCCAGCCCCCGGGGGTCTCGCGGGGGCGGGGTGCTCGGGACCAGAGCTGAAAGATCGGGACCAGGAAGAAGAGAGCCAGACTCCACTTAGCGGAGGGGAAGATGGGCCCAGGCCTGCCCGCACAGCCGGGGTGCGAACCGCAAGTGCTAAGAGGGGCGAGCGCGGTGGGCGGCAGGAGGGACCCTGCAGAGCCTTGAATGGCAGGCGAGTGGCTCAGTGGCCCCCGGGCGGCGGTTAGGAGAGGTTTGCAGCTAAATCTGGGAGGTGAAGTGTAACGAAGGTGACCCCATGCCACCCCCAAACCTCAATCATATTCTCCCCTCTGGCCCTGCCTCCTGTAGTATCACTTATTCATATTTTGATTTAAACACCAACTGTCTCAAATATTTTATATTTCTACCTGTAGGAGAGAAAAACAATGGATCCACGACATGAGGTAATTTTCCAGGAGACAGCATCGTCACCCACCATCTAGCAAGGGACTCACTCTTGCCGGGACCTCTGCTTCAGGTGTTCAGCACAGGTGAGTACCCTTCCCTGGTGGATTGGCTGGGGGCCTTGATGGAGGCTGGGCCACGCGCCCCAGGTGCGATGTGTGCGGAAGAGGGGTCCTGGCAGAAAGAACACCTGGCAAGTTCCAGGGCACCAGAAACGAAGTGGGGGTGATTCCCCCCTCCCCCCAGGTGACATGGGGCAGTTTTTGGTAGTCCCAACTGGAGGCGGTGGTGGTGCTAACTGGCATCAAGCAATGTTGGGGGGCGGGGGGGGGGCGGGGCTGAGCAGAGCTGCTGCTCCACGTCCTACGCATCCTACAAGGAAAAGGATGGCCCTCCACCACACCGAGGATGGAATCCAAATGTCCACAGTGCCCGACCCTACTTTATCAATTTGCCACTCTTTTGGACATTTTATATACGTGTAATCATACAGTATGTGACCTTTGTGTCTGGTTTCTTTCACTGAGCATATTTTTTCTGGGTTGAATAAAGTTGCATAACATTAGGTTCAGGTGTACAACCTAATGATTCGCTATTTGTATATATTGGGAAATGATCACCACCTTAAGTCTAGTTAACATCCATACATAGTTGCAAATTTTTTTCTTGTGGTGAGAACTTTAAAGGTCTACTTTCTTAGCAACTTTCAAATACAAAGTATTGTTAATTATGGCTCCCATGCTGCGCATCATGTCCCCATGACTTATTTATCTTATAACTAGAAGTTTGTATCCCCTTCATCCATTTTGTGCCCGCCCCCATCGTTTTTTTGTATCTACGAGCTTGTTGTTTTTTTGTTTGTTTGTTTTTTAGATTCCAGGTATAAGTGAGATCGTTGAGCATGTTTTTAAGTGTTCTTCACCACAATAAGAAAAGAGATAGGTAGGTGATACGAGTGGGGAAAATAAGACACCGTAAAGCAACCCAGTGTCACACCGTGACGAAGCTGGGATTTTGGAGCCCGAAGGTTTGGCTCTGGACTTCGCGCCTTCCGCTAGCTGTTTAATGAGTAACACCCAGGGAAATGGAGCTGGGGTGCCCCCTCGGCCAACTCCGCCAGAACTACAGCTCCCGGCATGCCCCGCGAGGCACTCAGGCGGACTACAAACCCCAGTCTGCCTTGAGTCGGCGGCAGCGGGCGGCGGGCGCCATCTTGGTCGGCGGCGCGGATTGAATGAGCCCGCCTAGCCGCGGCTGCCCTCCGGAGCCGCACGGGCCCTGAGCCGCCGCCACTACCGCCACCACCGCCACCACCGCCACCACCAACATCATCACCATCATCACCATGGCCACGCCACTGCCCGGCCGCGTGGGCGGGCCCGCCACGCCACTGTCGCCCACACGCCTGTCGAGGTTGCAGGAGAAAGAGGAGCTGCGCGAGCTCAATGACCGCCTGGCGCACTACATCGATCGAGTCCGTGCACTGGAGCTGGAGAACGACCGGCTCCTGCTCAAGATCTCCGAACGGGAGGAGGTGACCACGCGCGAGGTGAGTACGGGCTCCGGCCTCCGAGGGGGGGGCCACCGACGGGTCCCCAGGGGACTTGGGGGGGTCCTGAGCGAGGTGTGCGTTCCGAGGCGGACCCGCCCATCGAGGGGACACCAGGGGGGTTTGGGTGCCCGTAGGAGTGCAGTTTGGGGCAGGCCCGTCCTCTGAGGGCTCCCCAGGGGACCTGGGAGCCCCACTGCAAGACAGGTGGAGATGGGCAGGCCCCGCCCACCGAGGGATTCGAGGAAATCTGGGGTCCCGGCAGTCGAGGGGGTGTGAGCCAGGCGAGGCTCCGCCCCTAAAAGGGTTATGGGGTGTCTCTCCTTGTGTGTTTGGGTTTTCGGGCGTCCTGGGAGAAAATATGAGGGCGGTTCTTTGATCTCCGAGGAGACTGGGAAACTCAAGCTCACTGAGGGGCCCTGAAGAGGGGTGGGAGGGGTCTCACGGAGGTCCCTAGGCGACTCACGTGGCCAGGTCTCCGAATTTTGCAAGGGTCCCGTATAGAGTCCTGGGGAGTTCCGAGGCTGGGTGGGGGTTAGGCAGTAGTCGCCATCTCTTACCCAGGCCTGGGGTGGGGTCCGAGGGGAGGGGTCTGATGCCTGGCGCGGGGGTGGGGGCGGGGGGAAATTTAAGAGGTCCTCAGTTGGCCCTGCATCTTGATGACTCTTGGGCGGGAGCCTGGTAGGCCCTGACACCCACCGTGTCCCCCCCCCCGCCCCCCCGCCCACGGGATGTGGGGGGAAGAGGAGTCCTGAGGTCTTGGAGAGCCAGTGGGAAGTTTGGGGTTCCTGGTTGGGCCCGGAGCTTCACTGCAGACTGAGGGCAAAGGGGCCGGGTAGGCCCCGCCCCCTAAGGGGATGTGGGGGCTGGGTGCCCGGAGGGCAGGGTTCCTGGGTGGGCTCTGTCCCTGGCTGGGCTCTGTCCCTGGCTGGGCTCTGTCCCAGGCTGGGGACTGTGGCTCCCTACCCAAATCCACTACCCCCCCACCCCTCTTGTCGGCCTGCTCAACCCGAGGGTGGGTCCTCTGAGTAGGGAGAGTGCCCACCTTTTACTTCCCCAGTGGCTTGTTGGGAGAGCCAGATCCTCTGAGCTTCGGCTTTCCCATTGGGGGCATGAGCCAAATGACACACTTATGGGAAGAGAACAGCTGGGGGTCATTTCTGGGAGTCGCTTGTCCTCTATGTGACCTTGGGTCTTCACTCCCTCTTCTGTAAAGTGGAAATAATAATACTCATCTTTTGGGCTTGTTTGTGGAGTCAAAATGAGTTAATGTTTGTTTTTGTAGAAGAAAGAGACTAGAATACAGGACAGGTACTCAGCAGAATCCCTCATCTGGGTTCTGGGTTCTGTTGTCCCTGTTTAATAGTCGCTGGGACAGGGACTCCCTCAGAAAGTGGAGCTTGGGTGTTGGAGGGGAAGACCATCTGGTGGTTAATGGTGGTGTTCCCAGTTGCCTGGGATTGGATCCAAACTCAGCGTCCAGACTCAGCTTTTAATCTGTGTGACCTTGGGCAGGTCACTCAGCCCAATGGAGCTTCAGTTTTGTTATCTGTTCAGTGGGGCTAGAATTGTCCCGCCCAGATAGGGGACTCCTGTATTGGCAGTGTGAGGGGCTTTAGATCAGCAGCCCAGTTTCTCCCTGCTGGGCTGGTCAGTGCCTCATCCAGGAGCTGGTTTCTCGTCTCTTCCCTCACCCTCAAGTTGTCCCACCTGCAGATGGATTGAGACTCCATACTGACTTTTAGGGGCGCTGAACCTAGTGCGCTCTGTGGAGGGCATGGTCCTGACCCCTGTCTGGGTGTGGCTTATTTCTCAGCTGCTGAGGCCTGCTGGGATGTAAGCTAACACCTGGGAGCAAGGGATAGCTTGGGGGGGGTGGGTAAGCCTGCCCCACAAAGAGGGGGTGGTGCCCCAGGTCCTGACAGATGTCTCCACAGCTGGAGCCAGGGAATTTCATCCAGCTTCTTCCCTTGGAGCTCTCTGCTGCTTAGGGGGTGAGACGGTAGATGCTGGTCAGTGGAGGGAGTTGATTGGTAGCCTCCTGGAGAGGGGACCTCAAGCAGTGGGTGTACAGTGGTCAGTGGAGTGTAAGGAAGGAGTGACCTGCAAATGGCCTTGGGCTACAGTGGGTCCCAGGCTTCAGGCTGTGCGGGGACAGGGTGAGGCATTAGATGGTGAGCGGCCTCAGCCCCGGCTGGTGGGAAGCGGGTGATGAGTGGGGCATGGCAAGGTGGCTGTGCTGGGGGAGATGTGGGTGTGACATGCTGAGGAGTGTGGCTGTTACCTGTATAGTGTCATCTCACCGGGGTGATCTTGTCCAACAGGGGACACCGGGCTGTGTCTGGGGACATTTCTGGTTGTTACGACTGGGAGCGCTCTTGGCATTGAGTGGGTGGGGCCAGGGAAGCTGCTCAGCACCTCCCAGTGCCCAGGACGGCCCCAAATGCCCGTGGGTGGCGTTAAGGCTGGGAAGCCACTTAATGAGCCCTTTGAAGATGCCATTTAAAATGTTAGAAGCGTACCCAAGCAATTCAGGTGCCCGCGGTAAAACTGAAGCTCCCCAACTCCCCTTGGCTGGTGCCCATCTTGGCCATTTGCCGGTCCACAAACACTGTACTTCATACTTGCTGATACACAAACCTGGCCCCGTGTGCATTCCAGGCCTTTCCCATTGGACGTCAGTTTATACCTCCTGGCCAAGTGGGCGTTACTGGTGAATAGCCACTGTAGATATTCCTGGAGGGGTTCTGGAAGGTGGAGGGGGGCAGGGGCTGGCCACTTTCTGTTTGAGAAGTTTCTGTTTGAGAAGGATCGTGGGTGCTGGGAGGGGAGTGTTGTGGGCCAGGGAGGGGTGGTTCTTCAGGGAGCCTTCCCAGCCTGGTGTTAAGTTCCTCTCAGCTTCAGTTTCCTTTCTCTTACCTGCCCAGGTGTCCTGTTGCTGCTGGGGAGAGGTGGGGTGGTGCTCCCCAAATGGACCCAGGGGTTAGGGGCTGGGCTCCTGGAGCTTGGGCGGAGCAGCTCTGACTTGGGATAGGGCTTGTGTCCACCCTCAAGAACCTGTATTTGGGTTTTACCTGCGGAGCTGTGATTTTGTCCCCCTAGGGACACAGGCAACAGGGAAAGGCCACCTCGGGTTATCTGTGTATACACATGCACACCCCACCCTGGCCAACATGTGCTCACACATTTGTTGGGATTTCTCATGTTTGGCACTTGTGCGAGCCATAAAAAAAAAAGGCCCAAGTTGTTTCTCTCCCGATGTGGTGCCCCAGGGTCCTGCGGTGCGACCACAGCGATGGTCACGGATGCAGGGAAGCGAGGGCCTGCGGGGGACACCTGTTAGTGGTCTGAAAGAGCCTTTGGGAAGTTGGCTGCCTGTTCATCTTTCTCTAGACAAGAATTTTCTAAATTGTCCCAGTGCCATAGACCAGGGTAAGCAGATGTTTTCTGAAAGGGGCTAGAGTCATTTTCAGCCCTGGGCCGCGCAGTCTCCGCCACGGTTACTGAACTGGGCCTTTATAGCGGGAAAGGCGCCACAACGATTCGGAGGAGTGGGCCTGGCTGCGTGCCAGTGAAGCTTTATACAGCCTGAAATGGGAATTCGTGTAATTGCCTGTGTCACAAAGTATCTTTTCCTTTTATTCCCCCTCAGCTATTTAAAAATGTAAAAACCATCCTGGACTTGTAGGCTAGACAAAGAGAGGCAGTGGGCTGGAGCTTTCCTTAAGGACCCACGGGAAGAACAAAGTGCTTTAGCAAGACACTGAGCCAGGCCAGGAGCCTGGAGCCAGGCCTGCAAGTGGGGTGCTCGTTTTGGGCATGGAATCTAATGGGGCCACCAGAGCCTCAGTCATGGAGATGAATGATACATATTTTTAATTACTCAACTTTATTTTTAGGCCAGTTTTAGATTTACAGAAAATTAGCAAAGGTAGGACAGAGTTCTGTATACCCCAACCCTTTTTCCTGTTAACATCTTAAATTAGTGTTTCTCAGATCCACCTTAAAAATACCAATACATCATCATTAACTAACACTTTGTTCAGACTTCTGTAGTTTATCCCTAAGGCCCCAGGATCCCATTTGTCAGGTGCCACATTTCCTTGGACCCCTCCGGGTGTGGTGTTCTTGACACGTTCCTCAATTTTCATGCCGTGAGGAGGGTCAGGAATTTGTAAGATGCCCCTCAATTGTAGTCTTCTGGTCTTTTTCTCATAGTCTGCCTGGGAAAGGGATGAGAAATATTTTAATGAAATATTTTTTAAAAATTGGAATTAATGCAAAAAATCCATGGTGAAGAAAATATCAGAAACTTAAAGCCAAGAGTGCTGTCCCATAACCCAAAGGTTGCGGGTTCTGTTCCCAGCCAAGGCACATGCCTTGTACTGCGGATTCGGTCACCCAACCGGGCGCATACGATCCCCAGTCCAGGTGTGTACAGGAGGCGATTGATGCTCCTCTTGCTCATCGATGTTCCTCTCTCTGTAAAAAGCAGTGAAAAAAATGTCTTTGGGTGAGGATTAAAAAAACCCCAAAACCCTTAAAACCAGGTTTCGCCTTCTGTCTGAGCTCTACCCTGTTTTCCTGTTGAGTCGCTGCAGCCCAAGACCCTCCTGTTCAGGGAGGCGAGGGTGCAAGAGAAGGGGCCCCAGCAGGCGGGCAGTCTCGGGGAGGAGACCTTGTCTGCAGCGCCCCCCTCAGGGTAGTGGAAGTTCAGAGTTCCGAAGCCAAGGTGGCCGGAGACAGCAGACAGGCCTGTGAACCCAGGAGCCCAGCTATCTTTGAATAGTGGGGCCAGCAGCTTTTTGTGAATTCACAGCTTATTCCAGAAGGTAGTTCCTAGAAGGTGGAAATGGAAGGGGTGGCCCAGGGTGACCACCCTCATGGGAGGGAGGGCCCTTGCTGTGTGTGGGGAGCGGGGCAGGGAGTGGCCAGAGCGCGGGAGGGAGCTGGCTTTCTGCTCCCCTCACGGCGTACTGTGTCCCTGCTCTCGGAATTGCCCCCCAGCCAACCTGCTCTGTTCCATATTTTCGCAGGTCAGGAGAGAGCAGCGTATTGTCCTGTGCCTCAGTTTTCCCATCTGTGACATGGGGCCAGGAGCCCGTATCCTGCCCTGTGACAGGTCTGGGAGCTACTAGAGTGAGGGGGAACATCCAGGCCCGGGAGGGTGGGAGGTAGGCATCTGGCTGTTAAGTCCCACCTTGTCCAGATTTGCTCAGGACATTCTGGTTTTCACATTTCCAGGACATTCCTGGAAAATCCCACATCCAGGAATCCCCTTGGTCCCATGCAAACCAGGACCATTGGTCACCCTACCAAGTGACAAGTCCTTGGCAGCTCCCCTGAACTCCTGATCAGGGGCTTTTCCTGTGAAGGACAGGGAGCGGCCCTCTCAGGGTCTAAGCTGACCCTGCACCACAGTACAGATACTCGCTGGTGTCCCGTGGCTTTGTGGCACATGGTGCAGCTGTCCAAGCCAGCTGCCCTGAGTGGGTCTGCCTGTTGTCCTGTCCGCCTTCTCTGCCAGAACCACGTGGAGTCTTAACAGCTATATGGAGACGTAACTCCCATCTGATACAGTTCACCTAGTTAAACTGCAGTTCAGTGGTGTTTAGTATATTTAGAGTATAGAGTCAGCGCCACTAATTCCCGAATATCCTGTCACCCCCAAAAGAAACCCTATTCCCACCAGCAGTCACTCCCCATCCTCTCCCCGGCCCCTGACAGTCACTCACTCACTTCCAGTCTCTGTGGATGTGCCTGTTCTGGACATTTCACAGGAACGGAATCACGCACTCTGGCCTTTAGGGTCTGGCTCCTCTCACTGAGTGAGCACCATGTGTTCAAGGTTCATCCATGTTTTGGCAAATGTCAGAGCTCCACTCCTTTTTATGGCTGAGCAATATTCCAGTGTGTGGAGGGACCACATTTGTTTATCTATCATCTGTCAAAGGACATTTGTATTGTTTTCACTTTTTGAATGTTGGGAATTGTGCTGCTGTGAACACACATGTGCAGGCTGTATGTAAATGTTATTTTTCCTGGGCCGATATCTAGCAGTGGCATTACTGGGTTATGTCTTTACTCTCAGTTTAACCACCTGAGCAACTGCCAGACTGCCTTCCTCGGTGGCTTCATCGTTTTCCATCCCCACCACCTGTGCATGGAGGTTCCTAGCACTTGTTACTGTCTGTGTTCTTTACTTTCTAGCTGACCCACTGGGGGTGAGGTGGTGTCTCACTGTCCTGGTATGTTTCCAGGTACTTGTAAACATGTGCACTTCCACAGGGGGAGGGTGGGACAAGGAGGCTGATGGGAAATATGAATTGTGCACCCAACCACTATTCAGGGAACAAGTGACAAGGGCAGGGCAGGCAGCCTGGGGTCGCCCCAGGTTGGTGGGGCTGAGCTCGTCGGGAGGCTCCTGGGGTTAGTAGGAGCTGGGTCCCACGGCATGGCAGCCTGGGGCGCCTGCTGTTGCGGGGGGTCTCTTCACCTGGGCCTTGCTGTCTCCCCAGGTAAGTGGCATCAAGATGCTGTATGAGTCGGAGCTGGCTGACGCCCGCAGGGTGCTGGACGAGACGGCCCGAGAACGCGCCCAGCTGCAGATTGAAATAGGGAAATTGAAGTCTGAGGTGGAGGAGGCCAACAAAAGGTAAGTGTGCAGCTGGTGTGATGTTGCTCTGATTCCAGGGCTGTGGTCTGCGTAGGGTGAGGCAGGTGCTGGGGGAAGGGGCTTGTCAATCCCCCATGTGGTGGGGTCATTCTGAGAAACACCAGAGACCCTTGGGAGCGTGTCCAAGCTGGCGGCCCCCTCTCGGGCAGACCTGGGAGCTGGCTCTGGGGTTCTTGGAGGCTGGTGGTCCGGAGTGCGCTGGCTGCTGGGCGGGTGAGGGTGGCCTCTGCGGCCTGGCCTTCTTGCTGTCACTGGCCACCTTTATTCCCAACCCCCTCAACATCATTTGGCCCAAGGAGGGTTTTGAACCCGAGCAGCTTTCCTGGGACTGAATCTAGGAGCTGGTAATGCAGGGACCACCTCCGCCTTCAGGCCGCAGAGCCCAGCCTCCCCAGGGACCCACTGCTGCCCGCCCCCTGTTCTGGATTTGGGAGCAGCTTGTGCGCCATAACCCCTGTCCCTGGGGACCCAGAGGGCCCAACCTGCTGCCTCAAGTTGGGTGAGGTGGCCTTTGTCCTCAGCACCGCTTCTCAGTGTCCCCACCCTTGGAAATTTGGGGGCCGTAGTTCCCTCCAACTCCACCCTCGCCCCAGCTGGACCCACTGCAGTAGGTGACCTTCAGGCTGAGCCTTTTCTCTTATTTGCAGAGCATGGTCTTTTGCCTGCTTATGACTAAAAGGCTCTGAAAATTTGGAGAACAAGGCGGTGCTGGTGATGATAGTAGCAGAAATAATAAACTGATTCTAAATAACCAAGTATTGAAGTAATGAAAGGGACACCATGAGTAACACCCAGGTCAGGCGCGATCCCCTTTCATCCTCACAGTGACCCTAGCAGGGCCGGACTGTCATCATCTCCATTTACGGAGGGGGAAGCTGAGGCACTGGGTCAAGGACTTGTCCAGGGTCCCTTGTGACTCTCACATGCCGCCCCCTCCGCCCCGCCCCAGGACCTGGCCTGCAACCCAGGCATGTGCCCCGACTGGGAATTGAACCGGCAACACTTTGGTTCACAGGTTGTCACTCAGTCCACTGACTCATACCAGCCAGGACAGCGCTTTCTTTTTTTGATTAATATACTTTTTTTTTTTTTTTAATTAATAGAAGGGTTTTTTGTTTGTTTGTTTTAACAGTTTTAGGTTTACAGGAAAAAAATGAGTGGAAGGTTCAAATTCAAAAATCCCCTTGTGGGTTTCCCCATTGTCAGCATCTGGTATTAATGAGTGACCTATGTTGTTACAACTGATGAGTTATATCTATACATTGTTATTGACTGAAGTTCAGAATTGACACTCAGGCTGCTGTTCCTGGTCTGGGCCCAAGAGTCATGTTTCTTCTGTTTATCAGAGTCATAGATGCTCACTATTGAGAAAGTGGAAAATGCAAGATAGTGTAAGAGAAAAATAAAAGTGTCCACGAGCCTCCACTCAGGTGGAATTGCTGTGGCCAGTCTGGCACAGGTCTTTCCCACCTTTTTAATTTGAACTAAAGGTGGACACAGCTACACAACGATAAGGTTCTTTCAGTGTCGCGAGCCTCTTCGTCTCCTGAGTTATTGATGTCGTCTGTGACGCGCTGTCCCCGTGACTGCCTTGGCTTGGTTAGGCTGGTCCCATTGCTCTGTGACAGCTTCTTTGGGTGACAACTGCCCATTGTCAAAGTAGTCATTTCCCTTGGCTTGTAAGCAAGACTCACCTGCGTCTGGGCCTGGTGGGCGACTTAAGTCCCCCACTCTGGAAAGACGGTTTCCCGGACTCTGTGGGCCTGGGGCCTTTCCCTTTTCCAGCCTCTGGCCTTTGGCATTTACAGATCTGTGGATGTTTCTCTCAGTTGGCTGACTCCCTGTTCCTTGTCTCCTAGTCCCCCCAGGGCAGGACAGTGGGTGGGGTATAACCCCAAGTGTGGTGAACGTCACAGTAGGGCACATTTAGTGCTTTGCTTTTCCTGACAAGTTTTTCACCAAGTCCCCATGATGGAATCACGGGTAGCTGTGTGGAGGACCCAACAAATAGGCCAGATTCCCCCCACATAACCCCCCGGGAATTAAGGTTATGCATGTGAGGAATCTAGTTTAACACCTTGCAGCTCTTAAAACACAGGCAAACAAGCCTGTGAGAGCCACCACTACCCTTGCTTTCTGGACCATTCTGTGTAGTTCCATAGGACCCTAAAATTGGATAAAGTTGTTCAGAAATTCTCAAAATCTCCTAATTCCGCTGCTCTTGTCACCTTGGTCTTGTTGCTAATCTTGAACTTGCTGGGCGCAGCTCACCCCAAGGTCTTTGTACTTCTTTCCTGGGCCTGAACCCTCTTCTGCTGGAAATGCTAGACCTGGTGCGTCCCCAGGCTCCCTCCTGCGGGGGCCCTGCCCCACTTAAAGGTGCAGCTCCCACCTGGCACATGCTCAGTGCCCGTCTCTCTTTCCTGCTTCACCTGTCCTTACAAAAGGTTCACGTCTGACAAGCAGCATATTTCACTGTCTTCTCTGTTTCATACGGGCAGGGCTGTTCCAGATGTATCTCTGGTGTGAGGATGGCGTTCTCCAGGCTGAAGTCAGTGGTCTTTATGCCACCCCAGTTCTCATGAGCTTAAGCAGTTTCCCCTGTGGTTCTCACCCAGGGTGACTCTGCCCCTAGGGAACACTGGGTGATGTCTGGAGACATTTGTGCTCATCTCGACTGGGGTGCTCCTGGCACCAGAGGGGAGGGGGCCAGAGGTGCTGCTCAGCTTCCCAAGTGCACAGGACAACCCCACAGAATGATCCAGCCCCAGGGACCCCAGTGCTGAGGGGGAGACCCTGGGTGTCCCTACAGTTGCTGGAGGTGGCCCAGTCAGTTCCTTGGAGAAAAAGTGGTAAGCTTTCAACCCCAAGAAGATTTAGAATTACATTCAGAAATGTATAAGAGCCTAAAGTTCATGCTATTTCAAGAGTTGTATGTTGAAGAATCCATTTGGCATCTTAAGTATTTGATATGGGAGATAATTGTCTGTTAGAATACCAGGTTATCCTGTGTGAAATTGCTAAAGTTTACACAGGAGATTAACTTTTCAAAGTCCAGAATTTGTCACTTTAATAGATTATACATTAATTTAAAAAAAATGAGAGTTCTTGCCTAAATGATCCTTTTTGTGATCAAAAATCTCAGAAAAGGACATGAAACCAATGCTTGAGGGTTTCTTCAACACTTGTATTTGCAGGTCGACAGGGGCCTGATGGTGCAGGGCAGGTTCGAGGAAGGGTCACTTTTTGTGCTGATAGGAGAGGCTCCCTTGCCAGAGAGCGGGGGTTGAGTCAAGCCCTAAGAGCAAAAGGGCCTGCTCAGAGGCAGAAGTGAACTTGTCCTCTGCCCTCCCTGGGCTCCAGCTGCATAGCTCGTCCCAGCTAACCTCTGCTCTTGACTTTCAGCTCCAAGAAGAAGGATGGCGAGCTCACAGTGGCCCAGGGCCGCGTGAAGGACCTGGAGTCCCTGTTCCACCGGAGTGAGGCGGAGCTGGCTGCTGCCCTCAGTGATAAGCGAAGCCTCGAGAGCGACGTGACTGATCTCAGGGCCCAGCTGGCCAAGGTATAAGCCCTGGGAAGGCCCCAGTCTGGAGACAGGAGGCCTTGAGCTGATGCAAATGTGTGGGTCCGGGTCCGGGGTGGCCTATGGAGGTGCCACAGGTGTGAGTTTGTGTATTTGAGGAGACCCCGGGGCATGAGGAGCCGGACAAATGAGTGCAGCAGACAGACTGTTACCTCAGCTTGTTGTCCTGCATGTCCCAGGCAGAGGATGGTCATGCAGTGGCCAAGAAGCAGCTGGAGAAGGAGACACTGATGCGCGTGGACCTCGAAAACCGCTGTCAGAGCCTGCAGGAGGAGCTCGACTTCCGCAAGAACGTCTTTGAGGAGGTGAGCCTTTATGCGGGGTCAAAATGCAGTCCTTCATTTTCGAAAATGTGTCTCTAGTTTTCCCAGCACCAGTTGTTGAAGAGCCAGCCCGTACCCCAGTGTATATCCTTGCCTCCTTTGTTGTAGATGAATTTAATATATTAGTGAGGATTTATTTCTGGTCTTTCTATTCAGTTTCCATTGATCTGTGTGTCTGTTTTAATGCCCATACTATGCTGTTTTGATTATTGTAGCTTTATAGTATGGTTTGATATCCAGGCACATGATACCTCCCACTTTGTTCTTTCTCAAAATCTCTATGGCTATTTGGTGTCTCTTGTGGTTCCATATAAAGTTTAAGATTACTGTATTTTGTTGTGTATAATGCAGACTTTTTGCCCAAATTTTTGAGGGAAAAATAAGGATGAGCCTTATATATGGGTATAACAATCCTGTGCATAGTGCGCACAGAAGTGTGGGTGTGCATTATACACGGGAGCACATTATACACAGCAAAGTACAGTAGTTCTAATTCTGTGTGTGTGCGCATGTGCTTGCACACCAAGGTGATTCTTATAAAAGTGTAGGAAGCCAAGCCTTTCATAGTAGCCCTCTCTCTGGCCACTATGATAAAATAGCAAGTCTTGTAAGTGGCCTGCAGGTGTCCCACCCACTTCCCTGCATGGCTGAATCAATTGTGTGTGCAGAAAGTAGCTGTTAAACAGACTTCGGTGTTCAGACCAACCAGAGGATGAATAGCAATGTTTTTCGGTTTTTGGTTTTCTTTATCCAGGTGATAAAGCCAAGTGGACAGACTAAAAGCAAGTGTACTAAAATACAACAGCATTATGCCCAGTTTATGAATAATGTTTTGAGCAGTGCTAATCAATTACTTCTTTTATCTGAACCCCTTTCTTATCAGATATATGATTTGCAATTTATTTTTCAATTACTCTAAGTGACCATCAGCCTGTTCTTTACATTTTGGATCCGTCTCCATTTTTTTATTTTAAAGGTTTTATTTATTTGTTTCTAGAGAGAGGGCATGGGAGGGAGAAAGAGAGACATCAGTGTGTGGTTGCTTCTTGCATGCCCCCAACTGGGAACCTGGTCTGCAACCCAGGCACGTGCCCTGACTGGGAATCGAACCTGCGACCCTTTGTTTCACAGGCCGCACTCAGTCCATTGAACCACACCAGCCAGGGCTTGTTTGTTTTGCTCTTAGAATCCACATATAAATGAAATCATATGTTTGTCTTTCTCTTATTTCACTTAGCATATCCCGTAGGTCCACCCATGTTGCCACAATGGCAAGATTTCATTCTTTTTTATGGCTGAGTAACATTCCATTGTATGTATGAACCATGTCTTTATCCAGTCATCTATCAATGGACACTTGGGTTGCTTCCATATCTTGACTATTGTAAATAATATAGCAATGAACATAAGGGTGCATATGTCTTTTGAAATTAGTGTTTTGGATTTCTCAGATAAATACCCAGAAGTGGGATTGCTGGGTCCTAAGGCAGGTCTCTAATTTTTGAGGAATCCCCATACTGTTTTCCGTAGTGCCTATACCAGTTTACAATTCCATCAACAGAGGAGCAGAGCAATAGGGTTCCCTTTTGTCCGTATCCTCGGCACCCGTTGTTTGTTCATTCATCGATGGTGATCACTCTGATGGGTGTGAGGTGAGATCTCACTGTGCTTGTGGTTTTAATTTGCATTTCTCTGATGATTAGTGACATTGAGCATCTTTTCATGTGTCTGTTGGCTATCAGTGTGTCTTCTTGGGAAAAGCGTTTATTCAGGTCCTCTGTTTTCCATGGGTAAGCTATATAAGTTCTTCATATATTTTGGATATTAGGCTCTTAACGGTAGTATATTTTGCAAATAACTTCTCCTATTCTGTTGGTTGCCTTTTTGTTTTGTTGGTTTCTTTTGCTGTGTAGAAGCTTTTTAGTTTGTAGTAATTCCATTTATTTATTTATTTTCTTTCATTTCTCTTGCTATTGGGTTCAAGATCACAAGAACCTGTGTGACACCAAGATCCATAAGTTTAGTGTGTTTTCTTCTATGTATCTTATTGTGTCTTACAGTTAGTTTCTGTGTGTGGTCTCAGCAGTGTAGTTTCATTCTTTTGCATGAAGCTGTCCGGTTTTCACAACACCATTTATTGAAGACACTTTTCTCTTTTGGAGAGCACTGTATGTTTTTGGCTTCTTTTTGAAAAGTAGTCACCCATATGAACAAATTTATTTCTGGGCTCTCAACTCTCTCCCATTGGTCTTTTTCTGCCAATACTGTACTGTTTTGACTATTGTGGCTTTTTAATAAAGTTTGAAGTCGGGAAGCGTGGCCCCCTTGGGTCTTCGTGGTACCTGATAGATTGTTTTTCCACCTATGCCTTTGAGGCAGTGAACTCTTATTTAGATACTGCTTTGCTGTTAACAGTTTGGCAGATTCATAGAAGTGTTCTTTCCTCTTCCTGCAGGAGGTGTGATAGCGCAGGTTTGTTTTCCTCTCACCTGCAGGAGGGCACCTCTGGGATCTGGGTGGAGTGGTATCTGTCCCATACATGGCCTTGGCTGTTGTGGCTCAGTGGATTCAGTGCCAGCCTGCGAACCGAAGGGTTGCTGGTTCAATTTCCTGTTGGGGTAAATGCTTGGGTTGCGGGCCAAGTCCCCAGTGGGGGGCACACAAGGGGCAGCCACACATTGGTGTTTCTCTCCTTCTCTTTTTCCCTCCTTTCCCTTCTCTATAAAAATAAATAAAATCTTTAACAAAAAAAGAAAAGAAAAAAAAAGAAGAAAATGTCCCATATACCCCGAGGTGGTGGACACCTGCTCTGTCCGCGCCAGGTGGGGCTCCGGGCCTGCAGCTTTACAGAGCTGCCTTTTGTAACCAGAGGCTGCTGGAGGTGCTGTCCAAGGCATCTCTGCTGCCTCTACTGGGTTCTCCCTCTACGGGGATCGGCTGTGGTGGGTGGGGGCGGGTTTTGTGAGTCTGCAGCTCTGCCTCCTTGCATGTAGACCCAGTTGCCTCATCCACAGCTGCTATACTGCAGGGCCGTGTCTCTGCCCTTGTCACTGAATTTAGCTGAAACCGGTGGCAGCCACTCGGTGCGAATGTGGCTTCTGTGGCTCCTGTGCCCTTCCTGCTCCTGTGTGGGGATTGCAACCCTACTTCTCCACTGCTACTATATCTGCGATCCCTTCTGTCCTTTCCCATCCCTCCCCTGCTTGTTCCAGTTCCGTCATCTTCAGATGTGCCCATGCAGGAATCTCTCAGACATGTTTTGTACACTGAGCCAAGGGTCCTTTGCTGGGTTACAGTTGTCCGTCTTGCTCTGACTTTAAGGGGAGAGATGAAAGGGTCTTCTCACTGCACTGTGATGCTGATGTTCCTGTTCTGTCCCTTAAGATCGTCACTTGTCATTGGGTTGAGGGCCCACCTGGATAATCCAGGGTGATCTTACCTTGAGACCCATAACTTAATTCTATCTGCAAAGACCCTTTTTTCCAAATAAGGTCACACCTAGGTTCTGGGGATAACAACACAGGGGCACGCCTTTATGGGGCCACCATCTGGCCCACTCTAGTTCCCCCCCGTCAAAGGGCAAGGTATAGGCCATGTGCTCCCCTCTGCTCCTGGGTGTGGGCTCCCCTCCCTCCAACCCCCTAAACCTGGGCCACTGCTCCCTGGTATGGCCAGGCCCGGCTGGGAGGGGCTGAGGCTCCCACAGGTAGAGCTGGGGTCCTGTGCCCTTTGGGAGGGGTCGGTGTGGGGGACGTCCCACCTCATCACCTCAGGGCCCATTTTGCTGCCGAGGCCCAGAATGGAACCCCGTGGCAGGCGGCTCAGGGTCGCTCCCCCAGACGAGCTGCAGGCGGGAGGGCGCACACGCCACTGAGGAATGGTCTGCGGCTCCAGCCAGGCCCTGCGACAATCAGGGCCACCAGGGGAGCCAGGGAGGAGACCAGGAGGGGAGCTGAGGGAGGACCAGTGAAGGCACCCCAATCTATCAGCGGACCAATGAAGAGGCCTGCATGGGGTGATGGGAGAGCACTGTGGAGGGGGTCCCCGGGGTGGTCTGTGACCAGCTTCTGGAGGGGCAGTAGGAAGAGGGCCGTAAAGGGGGCCTGAAGTGGAGCAGTGAGGGCGTGTGTGCGGCGTGCCCTGAGAGGGGCCTGGTGACAGCCCGCCGGGGGGCACGGGGTGAAGGGGGCTGTGCTGTCGTGGGCTTCTCGATACCAGTTCTCCGTGAACATGATTGGCTTGTTGGGACAACACTCCTGCTGTGCTTAAAAACTCATGACATGGTGGCAGTGACTGATTTCTGAGGTGGCAGAAGGGAGGGAGGATGCTCCTCTCCTGGAGCCCCAGCCGGCCCTGCACCCACCCTTGGCCCCCCATGAGCCTGGGGCAGCCTCGTTGGCACGCGCGTGGTTTGGATTGCTGCTGACTGGTTTATTCAGCTGTCCCTGTCACATCCCACAGCTGTCCTGACGGCCAGATGTCTTGGACCTAGGGCACCTGGGACGGACTTGGTCAGGAATTCATTTTTTTAAAATAACTTTATTGAAGTATTCCCATATAATAAAGCTTTCAAAGTGTACAGTTGACATGGGGTGGGAGGGTGCTCAAAAAACTGAAATCATCTTCCGGAGGGAGGGCCCCTTGTAATACAGGCTTCCCCTGCTAAGTGAGTGTTCTAGGAACCCATCTGTGTCAGTGTACCAGCTGGTGGTGTTGTGAGAGGCTGTGTTCAGCTTCAGTGAATTTTTTTTTTTTGAAGACTCTCAGTGTGTTTGCCCATTTCACGATGGGTGATGTATGAGCGCACCTGCCCAGGCCATGCTGGGTGTTTAGCAGGTTTTGACCATTAACGTCATGACCCCCATGCCCTGCCCTCCCTATTCACCTGATTTCACCCGGAGTGACTTTTTTTTTTTTGTTTGTTTCCCCGAGAAAAAAGTCCTCAGAGGGGAAAATGTTGCCAATGTGGAAGAGGTAAAACAAAAAATGGCAGAAACACTAAAAGGCGTCAACATCGACAAGTTCAAAAAACTTTTCAGCAGTGGAAAAAAATGTCTCAGTAGGTGTATTGCATTAAATGGAGAGTACTTTGAAGGTGACTGGAGTTCAAACAGAATAAATTGTATCTTTAAAAAAGATTTATTTATTCTTAGAAAGAGGGGAAGGGAGAGAGCAAGAGAGGGAGATGACGACTGGTTGCCTCTTGCACACCCCCAGCTGGGGACCTGGCCTGAAACCCAGGCACGTGCCCTGACTGGCAATGAACTAGAGACCTTTTGGTTCACAGGCCGGCACTCAGTCCACTGAACTACACCAGCCAGGGCATAAACACACAATTTTTAACAAACTCTGGGTTTTTTGGGAGGGGGTCCACACTCATAGCGTGGTTTTTAGTACATTCACAAGGTTGAGCAACTGTTACCTCTAATTCTAGGACATTCCATCACCCCAAAAAGAAGCCCTGCACCCATTAGCAGTCACCCCCAATCCCCTACTTCATGTCTGTGGACGTGCCTGTCCCAGACATTTCTCATAAACGAATCACACACTGGCCTTTTCTGTCTGGCTTCTCTCACTGAGCTTCATGTGTTCAAGGTCCACCCATGTTGTGTCGGCGCTCCACTCCTTTTCATGACCGAGTAATAATCTGTGTGCGGACATGTATCCACTCATCACCTGAGGGGCATTTGGGCTGTGTCCTCTCTGGCCATTGTGGAGTATGTGTTCGTTGATACTCTGAATAAGTAACCAGGGCGACTCCCCAGAGGTTCCCTGTTTGCAGATTTGAGCCCTCGCACCCGGCACCCGGTCAAGTACACTGGTGAGCCGGATGGGTCAGTGGCAGGCCTGGGAGCGGTCAGCCCAGCCTGCCAGCCCTGTGGCCTGCCTCAGCGGGTCGGCGTACTCTTTCTCTCCCAGGAGGTGCGGGAGACACGCCGGCGGCATGAGCGGCGCCTGGTGGAGGTGGACAGCAGCCGCCAGCAGGAGTACGACTTCAAGATGGCGCAGGCCCTAGAGGAGCTGCGCAGCCAGCATGATGAGCAAGTGCGGCTCTACAAGCTGGAGCTGGAGCAGGCCTACCAGGCCAAAGTACGTTGGAAGCCAGTGGGAGCCGGCGGATGGGGTGGGTGGGATGGCATAGAATGGGGGAGGGACAGAACAGGTGGGAAAGTACAGGTGCCTCACCTGCCCGTTCCTGTCCCCTCAGCTGGAGAGTGCGAAGCTGAGCTCTGACCAGAATGACAAGGCCGCCAGCGCTGCCCGTGAGGAGCTGAAGGAGGCACGCATGCGGGTCGAGTCCCTCAGCTACCAGCTCTCCGGCCTCCAGAAGCAGGTCACTCATCCCCTCCTGCCCCTGCCCCACAACCCCGGCAGGGTCCTCCCTCCTGCCTCTGGGCAGTAGATGCAATCTCAAAGGTCAGGCGCCCAGCCATCCCTGTCCCCTCCCTCGTGTGCCTGAGCGGCAAGACTGCCCAGCTGCTGGCCCCCGGCCCACTCCGGCCTGGAGCTGGGTGGGCTTCTCCTCACGACCCACACAAGCCGCCCTGACTTGGCTCTTGGACCCCTCCCCAGGCTAGCGCAGCTGAGGACCGGATCCGAGAACTGGAGGAGGCCATGGCTGGGGAACGTGACAGGTTCCGGAAGATGCTGGACGCTAAGGAGCTAGAGATGACAGAAATGCGGGATGTGATGCAGCAGCAGTTGGCTGAGTACCAGGAGCTGCTGGACATCAAGCTGGCCCTAGACATGGAGATCAGTGCCTATCGCAAGCTGCTGGAGGGCGAGGAGGAGAGGTGGGAGCAAGGGGCAGGGGTAATGGGGTGAGGAGGGTGTGCTGGGCCAGGAGGAAAGGTCAGGTGACATGGGGGGGTCCAGGAGGGGAGAGGCTATGGGGGGAGGGGGGAGTTTTTAGGGAAGGGTAAGGAGGAGAGGCCAGCCTGGGGCAGGTCAGGGTGGGCTGGTAGGTGAATCTGCCTGCCTCGCATTGTATAGGCTGTTCTTGTCCAACCCTGGGCCAACAGGCTCTTGGCTGCCCCCACCAGTCTCCTTGTTTCCCTCCTGAACCCCAGGCTGAAGCTGTCCCCCAGCCCGTCGTCACGGGTCACCATCTCACGGGCCACCTCGAGCAGCAGCAGCGGGGTGTCCGTGGCAGGGCGCTCGGGCCGTAGCAAGCGGAGGCGGCTGGAGGTGGAAGAGCCGCTGGGCACAGGCTCCAGTGGCATCAGCTCGGGTGGTGCCGGGAGCGGCGGCAGCAGCCGCAGCTTCCATCTGGCCCAGCAGGCCTCAGCCTCAGGCAGCATCAGCATCGAGGAGATCGACCTGGAGGGCAAGTTTGTGCAGCTGAAGAACAGCTCAGACAAGGTAAGGGGCTTTGACCCTGGGATGGGGGTTCCCCAGTGGGTCTTCTGTGGCTGTGTGTCAGGCATTGTCCCCTTTGCAGGACCAGTCTTTGGGGAACTGGAGGATCAAGAGGCAGGTCCTAGAAGGGGAGGAGATTGCTTACAAGTTCACACCCAAGTATGTGCTGCGGGCTGGCCAGACCGTGACGGTAGGTGGACTTGGGGCGGTGGTTGGGAGAGTGGCCACTGGTGGGAGAGAGGTGGCAGCAGCAACCACGTAGGTGACAGGATGTGAGACAGGTGTTGGAGGAGCAGGACCAGGCTTGTGGGGTAGGGTAGGGGTTGAGCGCCTGGTTCTGAGAACAGCTTCCTACTGTCACAAATCACCTGTGCGCCGGCATTGGTCGAATGGACATTCTCTGAAGCCCTTTGGAGCGCCTATGTGACGTGCCAGGGTTTCATGGTGGCGGTGGTCCAGGCTGTCCGGGCCAGCAGGTGTTGGCAAGAGATGTAACACTCATGGGCATGGGCCCTAGAGCTGATGGGCTTCGTATCCATCTTGGCCTTTTTGCCAAGATGAGTGTCCTTGGCCACTGGGAACTTTAGTCTCTTCTTCCATATCCTGGATCATCATTCCCGGATAGAACCCAGGAAGACTAGAATGAATAAATACCTGGCTCATCAAGCGGGCGCTCTGATAAGGGACTGGCTGGTGGCACATGCACTGGGACCAGAACCACCACTGACAGGGAGGCCCTTCTGTGTGTCCCCAGGTGTGGGCAGCTGGTGCAGGGGTGGCCCACAGCCCCCCATCAACACTTGTGTGGAAGAGTCAGAACAGCTGGGGCACAGGCGAGAACTTCCGGACTGTCTTGGTCAACGCCGATGGAGAGGTGCGTCCCTGGGGCTTGGGATGTGCGGGTTCTGCTGCCTTTGTCCTGGGATCTCCCTTGTCCACCCCACCAAGCGGTGCAGGAGCCCTGGGGTGCAGCCTAGGCCAGCAGAGCCAGTGAAGGCAGCCGTGGGCCTGGTCCCCGGATGGCACTCTGCAGCATGTTGACTGCCACCGACGTGGGCTGGGCCCTTGCACCTGAGGGTTTGAGAGACCATGGCTCTTGTCTTACACAGGAAGTGGCCATCAGAACCGTGAAACAGTCCTCGGCGGTGCGGGAGACCGAGAACGGGGAGGAGGGAGAAGAGGAGGGAGCTGAGTTTGGCGAAGAGGATCTTTTCCATCAGCAGGTAGGGGCCCTCAGGAACACACTCAGGCACACACACACATATACACGTACACACACCCATGGGTCCTGCTGGCTGGACCCCCAGCACATGCTCAGGGCACGACCTGCCTTGGCTGGCCCTTGCACTGCCCAGGCCCCCTCAGTTCCAGGCTCTGATGAGCCCTGTGGTCTGTACCTGGAGGTGGCCATGGAGGCAGCATTTCTTGCTGCCAGGTCTTGCCTGTTGTGTGCACCTTGGGTACTAAAAGCTGCTTGCCTCTAAGTGGCACTTGTACTGCCCTGGTGGTCCCAGAGGACACTCTCTGGCACCCATGATTTCTCATTTGAGAATGTGACTTAAATAATGGCTTTGCCCTGGCCATGTAGCTCAGTTGGTTAGAATGTCCTCATCCCAAAAGGCCAAGACTGTGGGTTTGATCCCCAGTCAGGGCATATACAAGAAGCAACCAATAGATGCATAAGTCTGTGCAACAGTGAACCGATCTCTGTCTAAACAAATCAATACATTTTAAAAAGATATTATTTATTTTTAGAGAAAGGATAAGGAAAAGAGAAAAAGAGGGAGAAAAACATCACTGTGTGGTTGCCTCTGACACGCCCCCTACTGGGGACCTGGCCCACAACCCAGGCATGTGCCCTGACTAGGACTCGAACCAGTGACCCTTTGGTTCACAGGCCAGCACTCAATCCACTGAGCCACAGCAGCCAGGGTAATAATTTTTTTAAAAAATTTTAAAAAGAATGGGTTTGGAGGAGAAGGTGGAGAGCCTAGGACCACACTAGAGTCGCTGTAAGTTGTGGAATTCTGGTGTCTGAAACATAAGTTGTGATGGGTTGTGTACCATAAAAGAGGGAAAGGAGAGATATGGGAGGTTCTAGAATAAGGACAGTTGAGGCTGATGCCACGGGCCCCGTCATTCTGTCAGGGGCTGGCCTTCGCAGGGTGGCTCAGGCCCTGGGCTCAGTCCAGCCTCTCCCTGGCGGGGGTGGGGGCCAACAGCTACTACCTTCCTCGCCCCCCGGTCTCACCTAACTGCTGCTGTCTTTCCTTCCTTCCTTCCTCCCAGGGGGACCCGAGGACCACCTCGAGAGGCTGCCGTGTTATGTGAACAGAACACTTTCTTTACTCAGAGCCACTTGAAACTATTTTTATATCATTGGCTTTCTTTAGTCCTTGATACATTTCTAGAGAATTTTTAAGCAAACTGCCAGAAAGTGGGGTGGGTCTCTGTTGTTCTATCCTATCAGTGCGTCTCTGTGGAGCCTCCACCACTGTCCAGACTTCTTTCAGTGCCCGTGTCATCTGTGGGTTGAATTCCAGACCCAGGAACCTAAGGCCAATGGGTTTAGACGTGGAGGCTGGAGGGGCCCATGCACCTCGCTTGCCTCCATTACAGACAGGCTGGGACGGGAGGGGAGCTGCCCCTTGTGCCTGCAGGTAGACAGAGAGGCTGTAGGAATTCAGTAGTTGTCATTTGTGTTATTAAGCTTTTAAAAACCAAATTCAGAATCCTGGGTCCTGCCTGACGGGGGAGCACTTGGGAGTCTCAGGTTTTACTGTCAGCCTGGCCTCCTGGGTTGTTGCAATCCCCTCTCTCAAGGCTTTGGGTGGCAGGTGGGACTTGTCCACCTGCGTGAATCAGGGTGCTGTGGCAGTGGTGGGGGGCGGGGGGAGATCTCCGTTCCCGTCCATTCTGGCTGCCTGACCCTTGCATTTCTGGAGCAAGACCAGTAGGACAGGAGACAAGGAAACCTGAGGACAGGGACACTTCTGATCAAAGACTAGTAACCAGGTAAACAGTGGGGACAAGTCTGACAACCTTGGCAGCAAATGCCTTGGGTTTCAGAACCACGTCTACATATAACCACTTCCTGCCCCCCACCCCCACCTTATGCCTGGGGCTGAGTGCCAGCCTCCTGCCACCTTATATGTATTCTGCATATATATCGCTATTCTTGCTTCTATATATAACTTGCTGAAATGACGTTGCTCAGGCCACTGCCAACTGACCCTTTTTTGGGTGGTTCCATGTCACGAGCCAGCTTTTGGCCGCCCAGCGATTCTCTCTGCATTTGCCTACCGTTTACAGCCCCCCACCTAGATACACAGAAGTTATTTTTTTAATGGATATTTATTTTTTTACATTGGTCAGTACTCAGATTGCCGATCCTGCTTCAGTGGCTCAGGCCAGGGTCACGGGGACAGCCCCCAAGAGGGCTGACTCGGTGAGTTCAGAGCCCCCAGATGGCAAACTCCTTCAGAAAGGCAGCTCAACGACGGAGCCAGGGCGGGCAGCCTCAGTGCCGCCCGACGGCTGCCCTCTGCCCTCGGGTCTCCGCGGCCGGGAGAAGCCGCCTGCCCATCTGCCCTGTGTGCGCCCCCAGGCCCGGCTTTCCGTGGGAGCAGGTTATGGTGAGGAGGGTGGAGGCCCGAGCCCCAGTGGCTGACAATCTAAAGGTGCTCTTGCATCTAGCGTTCACCCACAACCCTTGCTTTGCCTCCAGTTCTTCCCATGGTCACACTAAGTTCCCAGGCCATGGAGGGAAGTGTTGCCAGAATGATAACTCACGGAAGGTTCTGGTGGGCCCTGGGGATGCAGCATGCCGCGCTCTGCCTGAGCCCTTCCTGGGAGTGCTTGCAAGGGCCCCTGAGGCCAAGGGTTGTCACCTCCACCACCACTCGCCTAATAGCAAGAACTGTGTGGACACCGAGGGTCCGGAGAGTTCGCAGTGAGGCCCTGGGAGAGTGGGTCCTGGTAGCCCCCAGACAGAAGCGGCGCTGACTGACATCCAGTGACATTTTGGGAATCTGAGAAATCAAAACTGTCCTGGAATTTGAGTCTATGATTTGCTAACAGTCTTGCCTAACTCTTAGCTCATGGACAAGTACGGAGAGGGCCCCCTCTAGTGCCTGGCAGAGGTTCAGCTGGAGCTGGGGAGTGGCCCAGGCTCTACCCAAGATGCAGGGTCATCTGGACAGGGTGGTGATGCTCATGGGTAATCACGTATTTGAAAACATGGAGCAGAAATCAATGTGAAATTGCTTGCTACAGGCTGGGAAACAGTGCACATGTCCTTAAATAAGCTTCGCTTTAGGCCATTTAGAATGATGCAGAAGTGACGCCTGTGTCTGAGCCCCTGTCATGTGACGGAGCCCGGCACCCCTCTCAGAGAAAAACCAGGCTCGGTCCCCACACTGGTGAGGGGGTGCCCTGCGGGGAGGCGACTGCCAGCACACCGAGTCCAGAGCCCAGGCCTGGGCGCCCACCCAGCACCTGGTCACTCAGCTAGTTTGCTAACCGAGGCTCCGACAGGGAGACCCTGCAGTTCTGTTCACGTTAGCGTGCCTGAGCGGGGCTGACACGCCAGGCTGGCTGGGCTGCTCAAAAGGAGTCCTGTCTGCGCTCCAGCGCGGCGGCACAATGCACAGTGGAGTCGGCTTCCAGAACTGTGGCGGGTCTTTACTTTCATTTCAGACATGTCTTGGTGGTTTTTAAGGTGCATGCCAAATGTGTGGTCTTTTTTTTTTCCCTCCAATGCTTTGTAATATACATTTTCTGACTGGAAACTTTTTTTGTACAACACTCCAATAAACATTTTGCTTTTAAGTTGTGCCTGAGTTTACTTTGAGGCTGGGCTGCTAGCAGGAGCCCAACTGCTAAAATGCCAATGGCCGCCTTCCTAGACTGAGAGCCACTGGAGGGGGTCCGGGGTGGGGCGGCACAGCGGCCCACTGACCTCACGCCTCCCCTGAGCCAACTCAAATACACATGTGCACAGACAGCAGTTATTTCTGTGAGACAACTGAGGGCTGAGCAGGCGGCTTCTGACAAGGCAGAGGTAAATGGAAGGCTGGAGCCCCCCCGCCCCTGAGCACCATTGTCCATGTCCCCTCCATCTGCTAAGGCCATGGGGGTCGCTACAGTGGTTCCCGGCCACACTGCCCAGAGCCTTCTGCCTCTGAACAAGGGGACAACAGGGCCCCTGGCCTCCACACCTGGGACTGTTGATGCTCAGGTGCCCACTAGGCTCCTCCGGGCCTGCTGCAACCACCTGGCACAAAACCTCCACACAGGCCACTTTTTATACAAGAAGGACCTTGCAGAGAAGGCCAGAAAGCTGTGTGATTCTGGCCTACCTACAAGGTATATTGTGTTCCCAGCCATGTATCTTCTGAGCCTATTTCAGCCTGAACCAAAGGAAGCAGGATCACAGCATTACGACACACACCTGGCCTCCCTGCCCCAGGGCCCACCCTTAAGTGCCAGCTCAGCTCCCACTGATTGGCCAAACCCCTGGCACATGCAGCCCACCCCGGTCGACAACGGGCCACTTTTTCACAACTGGGGGAGAGAGCTATTTCATCTAATTCTTACAAACCCACATGCAAAGTTGAACAACATAAAAAGACAAAGTATCTTTCAAATAAAGGAATGAGAAACAAATCGATTAGAAAATCTTAAGGAAACGGAAATAAGTTATTTGCCTGATAAAGAATCCAAAGAAAGTCAAACGGATGCTGACCAAACTTGAGGTACTTAGGGAGAACTTCAACAGAGAACAAAGTTGAAAGTATAAGAAGGGACCAAGCAGGCCTGAGAGTACAGTGAATGGAATGGAAAATACAGTAGGAAGGAAAAACTGCACAGTTGGTGGAACTATGCAGGGGTCCATCTATGACACTGAAGTGGGTAGAGAAACCCTCAGGACACTTACAAGTCTTGTGATCTTAGGAGACTGGCCAGAGACGGCTATCGCAAAGGGTTTGGTTTCCTAAACTTCCGAGATTCACTTTGGACACATGCATGCATGCGTGCCCCCACACACAAAAAATTAGCATCACTGGCCCTGGATGGGTAGCTTGGTTGGTTAGAGCACTGTCCCAATATGCCAAGGTTGTAATCTGATCTCTGGTCAGGGCACATACAAGCAGCAGCCTATAAATGAATGCAAAAAATGAGTGGGAACAACAAATCGGTGTTTCTCAAATCAATTAAAAAAAAAAACAACTGGCAAATGACCAGAACGGACATTTCTCTAAAGAGCACATGACAATAGACATGAAAAGATGATCACCATCACTAATCATCAGGGAAATGCAAATTAAAACCACAGTGAGATACTACCTCACACCTAGCAATAAATCAAATAACAAGTGTTGGCAAGGATTTGGAGAAAAGGGTACCCTTATGCACTGTTGGCAGGATTTTAAGTTCGTATAGACACTGTTAAACAGTATGGAGGTTTCTCAAAAAATTAAAAATAGAGCTGCTTATGATCAAGATGGCAGGATAAATTCTGTGCTTGCCTCTACCCACTACTACATCAAAATTATAAATCAGTCACCCTGGAAAACCATCTGAAAATTAGCCAAATGGACTCCTAAATCTCAGGTATAAAGAAGCCACGTAGAGGCTGCTAGGAGGGGTGGAGAGGCGACACGGGCTGGTCCCACAGCCACAAGTGGTGGATGAAAACTAGGAGGGAGATGGCAGCTGTGGAGCCCCACCATCATGAGTACGGGGTCCCAGTGCTGGGCAGAGGAGTCCCCACAACACCTGATTGTGAAAATCGGTGGAGATTCCATCTGTCTAGGTGAGACAGAGGACTTCTGGAAACCCAGGCAACCTCTTAAAGGGCCCACATACAGACTCACTCGCTTCTAGGCACTCACCCTGGGCTCTGGACAAGGGACAGCGACTTGGAGAAGCGCCAGATACATATGGGGAGAAACTGAGTTGTGTGGCTTCAGGACCAGGGCTGGAATGGCAGCCACCATTTTTTGTGTTGAGTCCTCCCTCACTTAGTCTGCTGGTGTAGGTGGGCGCCAAATCCCTGAGAGCACCTCCATCCCCCGCCTCCTGCGCGACACCCACACACACCTACACCCCCCACCCACCCACCTTGAGCACCGCTCAAGTCTCTTTCAGTGGCAGTTACTCATAGGCAGACGGTTTTGGCCTGCACTGTAGACTTTCCTAAAAACTCTCATAGGTATGCGGGTGCCAGGCAGGTAGCATGTGGCCTTCGTGTGACCTGTGCCTCTAGCTGAACAATGCCAGATCTTCCACTGGTGCCAGCCAGCCTCGGTTTGCAGCATGGCCTCCCCTATGCACCTCCAGGCCCAGCCCAGGCAACTACCAACTACAGATTGCTCTGGAGCTCCTACCAGGTGGCTCCAGCCCAGGCACAGGCCGGGGCTGACCGTGGCCTGTACCAGAGCCCCTCTCCCAGAGGCCCTAGAACCAACACTCACAGTAGCAGCCTTCGGACCAATTAGCTCCACAAACAATATATCCAGAGCGGTGTGAGCGGCACCAGAGGCACAAACCCTGCTTCACGGGGTCAGCCTCTGCAACAGCAGCTCACCCACTGTGGCCTTGGCCAGTCCTCAAAGCCAGTCCAACGGAGCATCAACCGCATCCATATACATGCCAACAGCAATTAAGACTCAACTACAACAGTGCACTTAACCCACACAAGGGGCACTCCTGGAGCACCCAACTCAGGTGACCAGGGAGACTGAACCACTGGGCCCCACAGGACACCTACAACATAAGGCCATTCTGCCAAGACTGAGAGACAGCAGATCTACCTAACACATAGAAACAAACACAGAAATACGAGGGGGGACCCAGAAAGACCCTGGAATTATCTTCTGGAGGTCAGGCCCCTTGCAGTACAGGTTTCCTTGGCCAGGTGAGAGTTCTAGGAGCCTGTCTGTTACCAGAGTACCAGCTGGCATTGTTCTGAGGGGCTGCATTCGGCTTCTGTGAAGTCTTTTTGAAGACTCAATGTGTTTGCCCATTTCATGATGGGTGATTTACGAGTGCACCTGCCTCCACCATGCTGAGTTTTCAGCAGTTTTTGACCAAAAATGGCATGACCATCCCTAGTCACCCGATCTCAGCCCAAGCAACTTTTTTGTTTTCCCAGATGAAAAAAGTCCTCAAAGGAAACGTTTTGCTGATGTGGAATAGATGAAAAAAATAAAAGGCATCAAAATCAACAAGTTCAAAAACTGTTTTGAGCAGTAGAAAAACATCCTGATAGTGTATTGCATCAAATGGAGAGTGCTTAGAAGGTGACTGAAGTCTAAACATGTAAGAATACAGAATTTTTTATAAATTTTGTTTTTTGAGGGTCCCTCCTCATACAGCCAAAATGAAGAGACCAAGAAACATGTCCTAAATGAAAGAACATGAGAAAACTCCAGAAAAAAGACCTAAATAAAATGGACACAAGCAATCTACCAGATACAGAGTTCAAAATACTGGTTATAGGATGTTTAAAGAACTTAGGGAAAGAACAGATGAATTCAGTGAGAACTTCAACAAAAAGATAGTGAACATAAAAAAGGACACAGAAACCATAAAAATAATCCCACTCAAAAATGAAAAATACAGTAACTGAAGTGAAGACTACATTAGGAAGAATCAACAGCAAATTAAGACAACACAAAGGGCTGAATCAGCAATTTGGAAGCCAAGGTAGCAGAAGCACCCTATCAAAATTGCAAAAAAAAAAAAAGAAAAGAAAAGAAAAGAAAAAAGAATATTTAAAAAATGAGGATAGTTTAAGGGATCTCTGGGATAACATCAAAAGTACCAGCATTCACATCATTGGGGTACCAAAGGGAAAGAAAAAGCAAAGGAATGAAAACCTGTTTGAAGAAAGAATGATGGAAAACTTCCCTAATCCGGTAAAGGAATAGATATACAAGTCCAGGAAATACAGAGAATCCCAAGCAAGAAAAACCCAGAGGCCCACACCAAGACACATCATAATTAAAATGCTAAAGCTTAAAGACAGAGAATCTTAAAAGCAAGAGAAAAGCAGTTAATTACCTACAAGGAAGCTCCCACAGGACTGTCAGCTGATTTCTCAACAAAAATTTTGAAGGCCAAAAGGGATTGGCACTAAATATTCAAAGTGGTGAAGAGCAAGGACCTACACTCAATATTACTCTATTACTTCGATTCTATCATTTAGAATCGAAGGAGAAATAAAGAGTTTCCCGAACAAGAAAAAGCTAAAGGATTGTAATAATTATTCATGGTGTCACACAGGTACTAGACATATTGAGGCATTCACTTCGTACATTATATAAATGTCTACCCACTATATGTACACATGAAACTAAAATAATACTTTATGTCAACTGTAATTAAAAATAAAGTTATTAAAAAAGAAAAATCTAAAAGTGCATCTCAGTATTTTAATGTTAAAAGGATTTAAGAAAGAAAAAAGATGATAAATATAAATAGAAAAATGGCAATAACTACATACCTATCAATAATCTCTTTAAATGTAATTTTTTAAAAATCCTCACCTGAGGACACTTTTTCCATTGCTTTTTTAGAGAGAGAGGAAGTGACAGAGAAAGGGAGAGAGAGAGAAGCATCGACTGGCTGCTAACCAGACAGGGTCCACCTCTAGTTCCCAATTGGTCCACTTGTATGCAAATGAAGACTCCAAATTTGCACAGTTTGATTGTCCCATTTACCACTGTTGGCTCCATGAGTTCTGACTCATCAGTAAAGACGCAAATGAGGCTCAATGTCACTAATCAGAGAGATGCAAATTAAAACCACAATGATCTAGCACGTCACAGCTGCCAGAATAGCTATCATCAATAAACCAACAAAAACAAGTGCTGGCAAGGATGTGGAGAAAAGACAACCCTAGTGCATTGTTAGTGGGAATGCAGCCTGGTGCAGCCACTGTAGAAAACAGTATGGCATTTTCTCAAAAAATTAAAAACAGAACTGCCTTTAGACTCAGCGATCCCACTTCTGGGAATATAGCCTAAGAATCCCAAAACACCGATTCAAAAAAATGTATGCACTCCTATGTATATAGCAGCCAAGATCTGGAAGCAGCCCAAGTGCCCATCAGTAAATGAGTGGATAAAAAAGTTGTGGTACATTAACACAATGGAATATCACACAGCCATAAAAAAAGAAGAAAAGCTTACCTTTTGTGACAGCATGGATGGGCCTGGAGATTATTATGCTAAATGAAATAAGTCAGTCAGAGAAAGACGAATACCATATGATCTCACTTACATGTGAAAGCTAATTAACAAAATAAACTGATGAAAAAACAGAAACGGAGATACACAGAACATACTGACAGCTGTCAGAAGGGAGGGGAGGGGTGGAGGAGGGCAAGTGGATGAAAGTAGGTGAAGGGATCAGCCAAAGAACATATATACATAACCCACGGAATCAGACAAGTGTGGTGAAAACCAGAGGGAAGTAGGTTGGGGCAGGGGCTAGGTGGAGGAGGGCAAAGTGGAGGTGGGGGCGGATTGGGACATCTGCAATAGTGTCATCAAGGCTGGCAGCTCACTCTGCAGCTTTTCCATAAAATGCAATGTGGATGAGAGGCCCCCGTAAGCAATGGCTGCTGGACTGGTCATGAATTCAAGCTAAGCTAACCACAAGGGCTTCTTGGCAGGTATATTCTTTCTCCGGGTTGAGGAGGGTTTAAGACACACACACACACACACACACACACACACACACACACACACACACACAGAGAAAAGGCACACACACACACACACACAGAGAAAAGGCCCACTGGCAGGTGCACACAGGCTCCACTTTCTAACCTCGCCCTGCAGCAGGTCGGAGCTAACCGCTCCTTGCCCACGTCCCAGAGTCTGACCACTAGTTACCGCATCCCAGCGTAATGGCGGGCTTGTGGGTGGTGCGGCCCATTGCCCCGCCTCCAGCACGCCTGGACTCCATTTCCCGTGGAGCCACGGGCTACTGACTTCCGGTGCAGGTACGGGTCGGCGCACGCGGCCTCGCCCGGTTAACTTTGAGGAGCCATGGAGGGTGGTTTCGGCTCGGATTTCGGGGGCTCGGGCGGCGGCAAGCTGGACCCGGGGCTCATAATGGAACAAGTGAAGGTGCAGATCGCTGTGGCCAACGCGCAGGAGCTGCTGCAGGTCCGGAGTCGCGCCGGGGGTCGAGGGCGGCGGGGTCCGCCAGGGGGCGGGCGTCGTGGCTGAGGGTTCGCATGTTCCCACAGAGGATGACGGACAAGTGCTTCCGGAAGTGTATCGGGAAGCCGGGGGGCTCCCTGGACAATTCAGAGCAGGTGAGACCCTTAGGGTTGGCAGGGACCAACGAGGCGTCTCTGCGCTTGCACCGCCTAACGGGGCGGTGCGGTGAAACTGCTGCGCATGCGCAGTCCTATGCCGGGGCGGAGGTGTGGGGAGGGGGGGAGAGCGTGTGTTCCTCCGTGTTTGTCCGTTTGTGCCTGGTGTGTATGTGTGCCAGCCGTAAGCTGAGCCGCGTGCCCTCTCCGCCTGCAGAAGTGCATCGCCATGTGCATGGACCGCTACATGGATGCCTGGAATACCGTATCCCGCGCCTACAACTCGCGGCTGCAGCGAGAACGAGCCAACATGTGACCGGGACGGGCTGGGCCTGGTCTAGCCAGCGGTCCCTCCCCACCTGTGCTCGGTTTCCATAAATGTGCTTTGTGAGGTGGGGGCCGGCGTGTGCGTGCTGCCTGCCCCTGGTTTATGAGGATGAGACTAGTGCTGGGACACGGGGTTTTTCCCCGCCCCTCTTCGTCCAGCCCACCTCCTGCCAGCGAGTGTAGTTGGGGACTTGGGGACCCTGGACCTTTCCAAAGTGCTGGCAGCCTAGTGGCATCTTCCGTGGTTTGCCCCGGTCATCCTCAAGCCCTGGCCATAGAATTCCCCTGTGGACCTGGGGGTGGGGGTGGGGTGGGTATTGTTAGATCCCACCTGAGCTGTGACCTCCAGGGGGTCTGGTTGGCTGACAAATAAATTGATGAGGAAGGGATGGAGAGAGACCTTTGTGTCTTCCCTGAAGGGGGCCTTTGTCTGGGGTACCTGAGTCACCTCCCTAGCCCGGGCCTCAGTCTCTTCCCTGACTCCCATTTTCCCCCTTGATACTTGCTACTGGGTTCCCTGGATGATAGGAAGGTATTTACACAAAAAGGAGCCTTGAAGATGAGGCTGAGCTCAGCCCCAAAGGCTAGGGGGGCTGCCCTCTCCCTGGGAGGCCTTGCTCCCCCACATCCTTCATCCCATCTCTGGGCCCTGGGTGATGGGCAGGCAAGTCGTTCACTGTGATGTGGAGATGCTGAGCCAGTAGGCTAGGGACAAGGGGCTTTTTATTGGAACAAAATTTACAGTAAAACTGTACTCTGCTACCCACAGCACCACCACCCACCACCTGGACTGGACTGGACTCCCCTTCTTGGGCTGGTGGCTGGTTGGTTCCTGCTGCCTTCGCAACTCTCCTTCCAGGCCTGGGCAGCCATGGGGTGTCAGTCCTGGATGTTCTGCATGATCCAGCCTCTCACGGCGGTCACCCGGGTATAGACACCTGGGAAGTGGGGCCGCCCGCAGCCATAGCCCCAGCTGGTGACCCCAGTTAGCACCCACCGGCCAGAGGGCTCCCTGCAGGCCAGGGGTCCCCCAGCATCACCCTGAGGGGAGGAGAGAGGAAAGGTGGTCAGAGCAGGCCAGAACCTCCCCAGTAGTAGCCCTTGGGCCAAGGAAGGACTGACCTGATCTGCACACCTTGGGTGATGGGCAACCACAGGAGGGTCACGTGGGTTCCCTGTGTGACACCAAGTGAATGACTGTCCCTGTGAGCCTCACTTTTATTATCTTGGAAATAGGCTCAGTGCTAGGATGAGCCATTCATATGGCTGGCAGGCATCTGTGGACACCTGCTGCTGTGGTTCCCCAGCAGAACCAGGCCCCCCGCAGGGCCATGGTGAGGATGTGGTGGGGTGGGAACTGACTGGAGGTGGATGTCCATTGCAACCTCTGAGGCAGAAAGGGTTCCCTGCTTGATCAGCCTAAGTTTGCACCGAATAGTGGGTCCTGGTTGGGTTTTAGAGCGAGAGAACCTCCCCAGATGGATGGGACCCGGTCCCTGGCAGAGCCCCCATTTCAATTTTAAGTTGCGCTCACTGAACAGCTGTCCACGCCGCCCTGCGGGAAGCCAGCACACAGCATGCGGCTGCTGATCTGCACCGGGT
The DNA here is from genome assembly GCF_021234165.1 of Pteronotus mesoamericanus. Taxonomy (NCBI): domain Eukaryota; kingdom Metazoa; phylum Chordata; class Mammalia; order Chiroptera; family Mormoopidae; genus Pteronotus; species Pteronotus mesoamericanus. Next base: position 410,576 of record NW_026555047.1, read on the forward strand.
AGTATCGACGGCAGGCCTGCTCACTGAGGAGGCGCACTGCTGCCTTCTGCAGCTGCCGTGCCATGGAGCCTGCGGGTGAGACAGATGGTGGGGCCAGTTGGAACTGGGCTGGAGGCCTTCCTGATGCCCCTAGGCCACTAACCCCTGAGTGTGGGGCCTGGCTTCATCTACGGGACTTGCCTACCTCCCTCGCGCACCGACCCCCAGCCGGTGATGACACAGCGTGCCCCCTCGGGGGGCCGGGGAGTAGGCTCAGGCAGGCAGATGGGCCGTACCAGGCGGCTGCGGTGCACGGGCCCCACCAGCTCCAGCAGCGCCACGTCATAGTCGAGTGTGTAGAGGTTGTAGAAGGGGTGCTTGTAGATGTGAGCCACACGCTCCAGCTGCCCATCAGCGCCACTCAGGAACGGTGTGCCCAGGAAGGCCACCCACTGCTTGGGGTCTCCGTAGCTGAGGGGCGCGGGGACAGGCATTGGCCTGGATCCCTGCACTCCGTTCCCACCCACTTGGGGCTCTTCTGCACTCCGCCCCGTGGAGCTGTGGCCATGTCCTTGCCTGTGCCCCAGGGGGTCTTCCTGGGACCTTGGGCAGGACATTTGACCTCTCTGGGCCCTGAGTGGCTCATCTGGAAATAGGGTTGAGCCATCCTTTCCTCCTGGGACAGCGAGGGGGCTGCCTATGCCTGAAATGCACCCAGGGCAATGAGGCGGCACCACAGACTATTTCCATTTTTGCCCAATATTAGTGCCCTGGTGCCCAGAGAGCCCCCTGCCCCACCTGCCTGTTCCCTCTGACCCCACACACCCAAGAGCTGGATGTTTCCATGGAGGGCAGGGCCCCTGGTCCGCCCTACTGAGCAGCCTGCCACCAAAGGGGCTCCCCAGTGTGTAGCCTTTGGGGGATGGAGACCCCATATCACCAGCAAGCCTGGCCCTTGGCTGGGAGAGGCTGTGGTTCCCAGGGATTAGGGAACCACAGGAGGAGGGTTGGACTGGGTACCCACAGCCACATGTGCTGGATGGGCAGGGGTGGGTGCAGAGTAGGAGTGGCAGTGAGTCCCAGTTGTGGGGGTGGGGGCTTCCAGGCAACGGCTCAGAAGTATGACAGTAAGTTTTGGGGCCACAAGTTGATCCTGGTGAACCACTGAAGGGCGGGGAACAGGGCAGGCCAGACTCACACATCGAAGCAGTGTGCCGCAGACAGCAGCCACCTCTCCGCCACCAGCACAGCCCCGCAGCGGTGCTCCCGGCGCCGCAGCCACAGGCTCACCTGCCAAGGCCACTCCCCAAGACCTGCGGCGCTGCCACCCACGATCCTGGTCAGCGTGGCCACCGGCGCCAGGCCACAGCCTGTGGGGGAGTGGGCACAGGATGTCGGGCAGATAAAAGGTGCCTCTTGTGCTGCCCCTTCACACAGCCCCTTAAGTGGGGCGGGGGACCCACCTCGAAAAAACTCCGCACAAAGAAGCACTGGACTTGGCACTTGGTCCTACAGATGCACATCTTTTGGGCTTTTCTCAAATATTTGAAATGCATTTAAATGTGTTTCCTATAACCTTGGCATTGGGGCTGTGCCTCCTCCATGGATGGGGGCCAGGATAGGGCCCCTTCCCAGGCATCTCTCAGTCCCCTAGGAGCCAGGTTCCCTGCTGTCCCAGGACCTTTGCACACTCCTTGGCACTGCCCAGGAGACGCCTGCCATGTCCCACTAGCCCTTGTGCTAGCTGGCCTTCCCAGATGACCTTTGAACTATGACACTCCCCCCACTCCCAGCCCAAGGTGCGCCCTCAGGACACAGTTGTAGAAAGCACAAGTGTGGTCTCAAGAGGGTGCTGCAGGGACCCCTTATCACCCATCAGCGGACCTCCTACCCATCCGATTCCCACAGGGCACTTTCCACTCCGGAGTCCGTGCCACCCCCAGCCTCTCACCCACCACCCAGCTGCCTCCCCTGCCTTCCAGATTTAGGGAAGGCCTGCCTGCCCTGGTCTCACATGGCTGGAAGAAAAGGGGGAGGCCAGAGACCACCTGCCCCATCCCTGCTAGCCCCACTGCCTCTAGCCTCCTGACACTGTTTGGACCTTGCCCAGGGCCAAGAGGCCTGGGGAATCTGACAGAAGCTGCAGTCCCTCTCCTGCAGAATCTGCCCCCACAGGGGACAATGCCTGCCATTTCAGGGCCTTCCTCCATCTCTGGGCTCCCAAGTGAAGAATTCGCAGCCCATAGCTACTGGAAAAGTGAAAATCATCAGGCTAGAGGCCAGACCCAGATAAAGCCCGTATCTGGTGGGGCTTTATTTTTGACCTACAAATACAGCAGTTTCACATCATTATGATTAGCAGTTAATAAAAGTGAACTCAGCATTTTAGACCTGAGTGGAAAGATCTCAGGGGTACTTTCTCTCTCGATGTCTCTACTTGCCAGTTAGACACCCCTCAGCCTGTAACAGGAGCCTGGGAGACCAGCCAACCCTGGGCCCCAGCTTTGCCCTGCTTTGCCTTCCTTTCACTCCTAACTATGTGCCATTCTATTATGGGTTTGTTTCTTGACATTCTGGTTCCCTGCTGCACCTAAGCTTAGCACAGGGCCTGGCACAGAGAAGGGATTTATGCACATGAAATGAGTGGCCTGAGAACTCCCACCACGGGGACCCCCTTCCTCCCTGTCTCCCCGCGACCCCCACCCGGCAAACCCTTCACCGGTGATGCCTCTGAAGTTTCCTTTTTAAAATGGGAGCAGACAGGAGTTGCAGATTAAGGCATTTGCCACTAGAGGGCGAGGTCTGCCCAATCAGCGCCTGTCCCCTGTCAGGATGAAGGCCGGCTGACTTGTGCCCCGCAAAATCCATATTTAAAGTCCTGATCTCCAGGCCGTCAGAATACGACTCTATTTGGAGATAGGGCCTTTAAAGAAATAATTAAGGTAAAATGAGGTCATTGGCGTGGGTCTTAATCCAATATGACTGGTGTCCTCCTAAGAGATGTGGACACTGACACACTCAGAGAAGTGACCACATGAGGATGCAGGGAGGAGACGGCCGTCTCCCGCCAAGGGGAGGCTTGGGGCTGGGAGACGGGAACCGTCTGTAGCTTAAGCCTCTCAGCCTGTGGGACGTTGTGCCAGCAGCCCTAATAAACTGATGCAGGGTCCCTGCCACCCACACATGCCACCCCATTCCTCCCAGTACCTGGAAGCTGGGAGTCCTTGGTGGTCCATGTGGCACTTGGAAGTGGCGTCTGTGCCCTAGCAGTGGTGCTCATGGCAGCGGCCGTCCTGTTGGCAGGTTGGCTGGTTGCCCTGCTGGTGGTCCGGAGGGTGGGTGTGCTGGCTGTGACCCCCAGGACCGTGAGGCCAGCCATTGTCCTGGGGACATGAATCGTGGTGGCAGGCGTCCTCGTGGTGGAGGGGGCAGGTGTGGGGAGGGGGTGGGAGGACATGATGTCCAGGATCCAGCCCTTCAGACGGGTGATTCGAGTGTACACACCGGGTTTCTTGGCCTGAGCACAGCCAATCCCCCAGCTGACAATCCCCGCCAGATAAAACACACCGGGCGTCTCCTCACAGGCCAGGGGGCCCCCAGAGTCGCCCTGAAAAAGGAAATAGGATAGGCTGTGACCACCTGGCGCTTCTGCAGGGGACACTGGCCGGACTGCCCATGTTCCCGCAGTGAGGGAGGCCCATCGGGGAGCACGAGGCTATGGCATGGGGACACGGGACCAAGAGGCCCCAGGGACAGGGACAGCCCTGCCCGCATGCCCATGCCCCGCCTCTCCAGGAGGGAATCCTGTTGGACATTGCAGTCAGATGTGTACTACTCTGTGATTAGCTTTTCTCTTTTTTCAGTTCCTAGATATTGTACATATTTTTAAATATGTGTGTATATAAAGTATGGCTTTTGCCCTGGCTGATGTGGGTCCGTGGAGTGAGCACCAACCTGTGAACCAAAGGGTCACGGGTTTGATTCCCAGTCAGGGCACATGCCTGGGTTACAGGCCAGGCCCACAGTAGGGGGTGCACGAGCAGCAAACACACGTTGATATTTCTCTCCCTCTTTCTCCCTCCCTTCCCCTCTCTCTAAAGATAAATAAATAACATTTTTTAAAAAATGGCTTTATACAAATACATAGAGATATATTTAAGTATGTATACATTTTGCATATATCTACCACATACTTTTAAACTGCTACTTCATCTTCTGGTTGGACATCCTATGATTTCTCTAAATCATACATTTAAAAATACTTAATTCATCTCCCAATTTTCCCTGCACTGAAAATCCTTTTCCTTCTATCCTGGAGTCCCCGTACAAGTAGCATTGCCAGGTGGAAGGCTGTGGGCGCTTCCTCTGAATCCTGCCCAACCTCCCTGTGAATGCTACCTGGCAGGAGTCAACCTTGCCCTCCAGGAAACCGGCGCAGAGCATCCTGTCAGTGAGCGAGAAGTTGTAGAGGGCGCTGCACGCCTTCTGGTCTATGATGCCCACAGACGCTCGCTGTAGAGTGTCTGGCTTTGTTGCTGCCGGGAAAAGAAGATCCCCCTCAATGATGCAGAATGGTCACCATTCAATGTCTGGTTTAGCTCTTAAAGGTGCCATCCCTGTCCTGCTGATGAAGAAATTGAGGCCCATAGCGTTGCAGCGAAACTAAGTCACATAGCACAAAGGAGGAGGAACCCAGAGTCTCAGCTCAAAGCCCTAGGATCTTGCCATTATCCCCAAGCAGACTCCCTAACACCTTGGGTGACCTACAGGGAGACCATCTGAAGTTTTTTCAAAGGAAGCATTAACTCAGGGGTCCTAAGGTTATAGCAGGAGGGTCTGAAACTTTTTCTAGAAAGGGCCACAGAGTAATTATTTTCAGCTCTACAGGCCAGCCTCTGTTGGGACTGCTCAGTTCTGCTTTTGTAGCGGGAAAGCCTCTGTGGGCCATCTGTAAACACGTGGGCACGGCCGTGGATCAGTAAAAGTTCATATATAAAAAGCAGCCGCATTGGGCCCGTGGCTGGAGGTTGCAGCCCTGGAAGAGTGCAGAGGCCAGGGGTTTGCAGGCGGTGGGAGCGGAGAGCCCGCCGGGACTCACCGTTCCCCTCCTGCGTGTTACCCCATCCAGAGATCATGCACTTCCGGCCCACAGGGAACTTCTGAATGGCCAGGGGCAGGCAGACGGGCTGGATGTACTTGTTGAAGGCCAGAGGCCCTGACAGCTCCAGGAGGGCCACGTCGAAGTCTAGGATGCTGGGGTTGTACTGCGGGTGCAGCACTGTCCGCTTGAGGCCCATCTTCACCGGGCTCCCGCCGAGGCCCGTGAGAGACACAGTGCCCAGGTGGGCCTGCACCAGCTCCGCTTTCGTGCTGCTGACAAGGGGCTGCTCAGACACCCCTGCTGCCCTGGGAAGCCAGGCAGAGCTGCAGGGCCCAGATTCTGGGGAGGGGCACCAGGAGGATGGAGGGGGCCACGTGGCTGCTCCCCTAGAACAGTCTCAGGCTCGGGGGCTGGGGGCAGGGCAGGGAGCCCCTTTGGGCCTCATTCCCTCGTCTGTAACAAGAGGGAATTGGCCTGGCAGCAAGAGAGGCCCCTACAGCTTTGTGACTCTCAAAAGTCGGTGTCACCTGGCTGTGCAGCAAAGGGAAAAGAGCCCTTGTCCCCTCCCCAGTTAGCCCCTATTCCCCAAAGATCAGCTTGACAGATCATCTCCCCAGAAGCTGCAGCACAGGCTCGGGCCTCTGGGAGGCTCCCCCATGGCCCCCACTTCTTCATGCCCGCTGCCATACGCAGCCAGGCATCCAGACACTGGGACAGTGAGTCCAGGGTGGGGGCATGGGGAGGGGCTGCCTCCGTTGTGCCCACCTAGTGCATGGATGGCCACACTCCGGTCACACCTGGCTCTGAATGCACAGGGATTTGAGGTAGCGAAGGGGGAAGGGGACTCAGTGACCATGTGGGGAGCCGAGCAGCCCTCCCGGGCTGCAGCTGGTCTTACTGGTTGAAGCAGTGGGCCGCCGACAGCAGCCAGCGGTCCCCGACCACAGTTGCTCCGCAGAAGTGCCTGGAACCCTCCTTCAGGCTGACCTGCCAGGGCACCTCCCCTGCAGCGGCTCCGAACCCGCCCACGATCCGGGTGGGCTTCTCCATTGCTGGCCTGGCACCGCACTCTGTGAGGGGACAAAGAAGAGAGCCAGGTACCTTTGCTCAGAGTGGGCGCACCTGGGCCCGTGGGGACCTCGGACATCAGGGCACAGCCTCCTGGTTCTGGCTGGGCTGGGGCAAATCATTCCCATTATACTGATGGATAAATTGAGGCTTAAAGGTGCTCTAGTGTCCTACGGTCTCACTGCAAGTATGTGGCACAGCTGGGGAGATGCGTTAAAAATGAGAAGATGAAATTATGAAGTTCCCTGGCCACACCAACCAAAGCCCCGCCAGACGCAGGCCCGAAGCCCCCAGGGGCAGGTTTTCGGATCTTGCTGCAAGCAGAGAGCCAACACACCAGAACCAGGGTGTGGGCGGCACACCCAACAAAGGAGAGTCTGGTTATTATAGAATGTTGGGATGGGGTGGGATGTAGGGACATTTATGTGAAGCAGAGTTTTGATGGGCTCAGAGCACTGTAGGTCTGTGGGACCAAAAAGAGGGACCTGAGCTATGGCTGGACCTGGGTCCTTGGAAACCACACAGTGAAGACACGTAGAACGTGCTTCAGGAAGCCAGTACCAATTGATCTGACCCTGCGGGAAGCAACATCTCCTTTTGCCTGTCTCCCCAGGAAGTACCTTGTGGCTTAGAGGCGGTCGCTGAGTCAAGAGGCGCAGAGCTGGGGGTCACGGTGGGTTTGGTGGGGGTGTCGATCACCCAGGTCCTGGGGCTGGTGGGCCAGGCAGTGCTGGTGGTGGCAGGGGCAGGAGCCACTGTGGGAACCAGAGGCTTGCTGGCCATAGCAATCGCCTCCAGGATCCAGTCTCGAAGCCTGGTCACTCGGGTGTAGACCCCTGGACGCCGGGCTTCCGCACAACCAATACCCCAGCTCACGATGCCGGCCAGGAAGAACCTGCCAGAGGGCTCCTCACAGACCAGGGGGCCTCCTGAGTCACCCTAGGAGATGAAGGCACACCCCCAGGCGGGGTCAGGGCTCCTACCTCAGCCAAGCTTAGTCCTGGAGCTGCAGGGTCAGAGAACGTTCCTGGGGTAGGGGGAGGACATGTGTCCCCACACATGGTGAAAATGTGGGCTGATAATTCACATCTCAGAACCTCGGTTTCCTCTTTTGTAAAAATAAAATAGGGCCGTTGGACTATGGGACCTTTAAGATCTTTTTCAGTTCTACCATGAGCAGTCAAAAACTGAACCGCGATCAGCAACATCCCCTTCCCTCCTAACCTCACTAGATCTTTGATAATGTCACCCCTTGCTTAGGGTGGCAGTATGGCTGCCCTGCTGGAGCCTCCGGACGGCTCACTGGCTGCTGTGGCCTTCTCCCAAGTGCCTGATGTGCCCTCATTTTTATCTTGTCTTTCGATTCCTTGACTTCTCCTCACACCCAGCTCACCCTGAGTCTTACACTCTCAAACGCGAGTGAGCGCTCTCATTATTTCCCTTTTCCTCCAGGTCCCTATTTTGATGTGGCAACCTGAGCACATGCGGCAGTCTCTCCCCACCCACCAGTCTTTAGAAATGAGAACAAAAACATAAACTACAAAGAAGGAAATCCAGAGCCGTGCTAAAAATCAAGCAGGGGACACCCTGGCGGGGGACCTGAAACTGTAAGGACTCCCCCTTCTCGGGAGGGGGACCCTGGGGTGGAAACCCGAGGGCCTTCCCAGCTGGCCTCCGTGGGTGGGGTGTTGTCAGAGGCCCCTGTGGGCCCCGGGCTCACCTGGCAAGAATCCACCTTGCCGTCCAGGTAGCCGGCACACACCATCCGGTCCGTGACTGAGTTGCCGTACAGGCTGGTGCACAGGGCCTGGTCCAGCAGCTCCACGGTGGCTTTCTGCAGCATCTCCGGCTTGATCACTGCCCGGGATGGGAGAGGCAAGTGAGGTGGGCGTTCCAGGGCCCCTGCAATTACCCTGAGCCAGAACGCTGAAGACCATCGCTTCCCTGTGCCTCAGTTTCCCCAGCTGCAAGCAGTGATGCTGCAGCACCAGTCTCAGAAGCTAGCAAAGCATGAACACTCCACAAATGCCTGCTCATAACGCTCTCCACCTGGACAGCTAAGAGGTGTCCAGGTTAACTCCCCAAGATGGCTCCACGTCTCCCCTCCCCTTACCTGCATCTGCTGTTACTCTGGTCCTACCTGCTGGAATCTTTTCTTAGCCCAGAAGCCAGTGCCATCTTGGATAAACATTAAATCAGATTATACCCTTTCTTTCCCTTCAGATCCTCCAGGGCGTGTTCCTCCTGGCTCAGCCTAAATGCCCAAGACTGGACCACCTACCTCAGGGCTTTGCACACCCTGTCCCAGCTGCCTAGCATAACTGTCCCCATGAATCTGCTTGCCTTCTTCCTTCATCTCCTTTCTTAAGGAGGTCTCTCCTGACCTCCCTCTTTAAAACTGCAGCTCCACCTCCCATCCCTATCCTGGTTGTTTCCCCCATTGCATCCATCACCACCTATCACTTCTCTTGTTTAGTATTTATTGCCCCTAGAATTGCTGTGTCCAGTACAGTAGCCAGTGACCACATATGGCTATTTAAATGTAGATGTAAGTGCATTCAAATGAAATAAAATGCAAAACCCATTTTCTCAGCTGCACTGGCCATGCTTCCTCGGCTGGCAGCTGCCATAGGGGATGGCACAGACACAGAGCACGCTCATCTCCGAGGGAAGTTCTGCTGGATGCGCAGGTCTGGGCTGTGAGCTCCATGTAGGCAGGGATTTCTCTGTTTTGCCTCCTGCCCAGCCCCTGGGACAGTGGTTGCTGAGCTGGAGGGGCCCAAGTGGTTACTGACTGGATTTAGTCATCAACTACTTTCTCTCCTGATTCGGTTCCTGTGGCAAATGTCTTTCCTTATCACAAAAAATCATCATCTTCCAAGAGATTAGATTTCTTTTTTGTCAGGCAGGCACAGACCTAGGAAAACTCCAGAACACAGGCTAGAGGGTTCTGCTAGGGAGCCACACCCTGAACTCAGGAAGCCCTTCCTGCCTCAGGGCCCCCACCCCAGGCTCCAGAGTCGTTGACAGGCACTGTCTCCTGCTGAACGGGTGTAAAGCTAGTGGCTACTGTATTGGACACTGTAGCTCTAGCATGTTCTGGACCAGCGTTGTCCCAGAGAACCTTCCTCGATGATGGGACTTCCTCCGGTCCTCTGACTCTTTGCCTGTCCGGGTTTGCCTCATCCACCAGCCAGGTCTTGGCTGAGGTGTCACCTTCCTGGGCCCTTCCCTAAAACTGCCCCTCCCACCCCTGTGCATTTTTCTTGCAGCATCCTGTTGGTTCCCTCCCCAGAACTCATCGCCGTCCAGTCACAACTGATTCTCATTGTTGGAGGCAGTTCTGCTCCCCAAAGTCCCCGCGAACACTGGATCCGTGAACATGGAACTACTGTTCCTGCGGAAATGCAGGGTCAGGTCCCTGTGAGACTCTGGTCACAACATTTTCCTCAGGCAATCAACACTTAACCTTGTGTTATGTGTGTTTTTGTTTAAAGACATCTTATTTAATATATCTTAGTCCAAAAAAAAAAAAAAAAGCCACTTTAAAATGGAATCAGAACTGCCATCCCAGAGGAACTGCCTTGCACATCTTATACCTCAAAACTTGGAATGTTCCCTGGCTGGTGTGGCTCAGTGGATTGAGTGCTGGCCTGTGTACCGAAGAGTTACCGGTTTGATTCCTAGTCAGGGCACATGTCTGGGTTGCAGGTCAGGTCCCCAGATAGGGGGTGTGCAAGAGGCAACCACGCATTGATGTTTCTCTCTCTCTCTTTCTCTCTCCCTTCCCCAGTCTCTAAAAATAAATAAAATCTAAAAAAAAACCCAAACAAACTTAGAATGTTAAAACAGGGCAAAATAGCCACCTGAAATATCTTTGTCCCCACTAACCTCTCACTATGCTTTAGAGAGGAGTCAGCAAGCTATAGCCCTCAGGCCTGGTACAGCCCACGGCTTTTTTAAAAATTATTATTGAATTTCCACTGCTTGTTTTTATAAAGTTTTATTAGTACATAAAAAAAAACAGGGCAAAATAACCTTTGGACTGGGCCTACAGCAACCTTGTGTCCCAAAGAATTGTTTGCAAAGATAACAAGAAAGCATATATTCTGAGTATAGGACTGATAGCTACTGGACTGATTATTAAAAACATTCTTTAGAGTTAGTGTCACGATGTGATACTATCTACACCAATAACACTGCCTTCCTTCTATGGATGTAACTGTTCCCCGTTCCTTTCTCATAAATATCCATTGCCTGTGTCTCCTAATGAGAACACTGTTCATTCATTAACACTGAACTCAAGGCCAGGAGTGCTGTGATTCATGCCTGAACAAAGTTTATCCAACACATGTTTTTTATGTGAGGCACATGAGGTTTCTTGCTCTCTGCAACAATAGGCAGCACTTCAGCTCTATGCTTTAGGGACAGCAAAAAAACACAAACACAAACACACACACACACAAAAACAAACAAACAAACAAAAAAACATGGCAGTAAATATACACCATGAAAAGGACCCTAGTTTATAGTTGGAGCTGAAACAGGAAGATATCACCTTGCCCCACTTTAAATGAGAAGATTCTTGTCCTCAACTCAAATTGTTCACCACTCTGTGTGTGTCTGCAATGAGCACAAAATTCCCATTTGTATCCACTTGGGGTTCCAAATGAGTGTTAGCAAGTGGGTGAACATAGAGGGCTGTGTGGCTAAGTTCCCGCCTGGCGGTCGGTGGGGAGGGGTGCTTACGGAAGTCCTCCTTGAGGTAGCCCCAGCCAGAGATCAGACACTTCTTCCTGGGCGGGAAGATGTGTGTGGCAGCTGGCAGGCACACGGGCTGCACGTGCCTGCTGAAGGGCAGAGGGCTGCCCAGCCGGAGCACCGCCACATCGAAGTCAGCTGTGTCAGGGTTGTAGGAAGGGTGCGTGATGATTTGGGCCACATGGGCCCGCACTGTGCTGGCCTCCGAGCCACTGAGCTGGGTCGTGCCTGCATAGGCCACCCACTCGGTGGGATCTTGGAACCTGCAGGGAAAACCAATGGCAGCTCAGAGGACCTCTGTGGATAGGGCTGGGGAGGGGGACTAGGAGAGCGAGGACATCTAGGCGGGGCAAATGTTAAGGGGTGCCCCAAAACTCAGTCATCAGCACTGATATTTTCAAGCAACATAATGAATGCAAAAGAAAAAGAAATCCGTGGTGTGGGAACTAGCAACATTTTAAACAGAGTACAACAGGACTGAGTTAGGGTGAGAAATATTAAGGGGCACAAAATATGATATGTGTATACATCCAGTGGAATATTATTCAGCCTTGAAAAGGAAAGATATTCTGCTACCTTCTGCAACCCTGAGGACATTATGCTCAGTGAGAGAAGCCACACATAAAAGGACAAATACCATGTGATTCCACTCACAGGAGGTCCCTAGGGGATTTTTTTCTGTCCCATAGGGACAGAAAGTAGATGGTGGGAGAAAGGAGCTGGGGTGGGGAAAGGGGATTAGTGTTTAATGAGGACAAAGTTTCAGTTTTGAAAGATGAGAATGTTCTGGAGCTGGACAGTGGAGATGGTGGCACAACAATGCAAATGTACTTCATGCCACCTAATTGTAATGGTTAAAATGGTAAATTTCTGTTATGTGTATTTTACCACAATTAAAAATAATTAAAAAAAAAAGAATGCGTTCAGATTCAACCAAAAAAGAAAAGAGAAAGAAAGAACAAACAAGTTCCAAGGGGCTCTTGGAACACCCAGGAGAAGTGGCCACTCCAGGGTAGAAGGGGAGGCGGGGACAGGGATGGGGGCGGGCTCACTCGTTGAAGCAGTGGGCAGCCGACACCAGCCACCTGGCCCCTATGACGGCGGCCCCACAGAAGTGCTCGTTGTGTTCTCGGAGGCTCACTTGCCAAGGGAACTCCCCAGGGGACGCTTCCACGCCGCCCACAATCCTGCCAGCTGTCCTCCAGCCCGGCTGCAAGCCACAGTCTGCAAGACAGATCACCCACCAGGACCCCCACAGAGGCAGGACCCCGGCCGTGCTCCGCTACATCTGTCTCTGAGTCTCCCATCCCCACGGCCCCCACATTTAAGGACACACTCAGGGTCCCCCACTTGGCTTTGCTGTGCAAAGTGGGCCAGAGAGCACAGCCAGCGGTTGACCCTGAGAAGGGGACACAGCCCAAGACTGGGCCAGGCAGGTGGACTGACCACAGTGGGCCTCGTCGGATCCATCGGAGCAGTCCGCTTTGTCGTCACACTCCGGGTTCACTTTGGTCACACACTGGCTGTTCTCACAGGAGAAGGCATTCCCTGGGCAGTGACCTGAGGGCAGAGGAGAACGGAGTTCCTGACCTTGCTCCATCTTTCCTGGCTGCGGCGAGATTCCACTTTGCGCTTGGAACCCGCAGCGCGGGCAACATCTCCCGCCCACGTGCTCGGGTCTGAGTATTTCTGAAATAATCTTCTCAAAATTAGCATGGAGACAACACGAGACTGTCAGTCCGCGCTGAGGCCAGAGCTGAGCAACAGTGTGTATGTGTGCCGCATGTGCAATTCCACATGTCTAGGATCCGTTTTATTTTTTCTTTTTAAAGAGATTTTGTTTCTTTGTTTTTAGAGAGAGGGGAGGGAAGGGAGAAAGAGAGGGAGAGAAACAACGATGGGTTGCCTCTCACACCCCCAACGTGGGACCTGGCTCACAATCCAGGCATGTGGCCTGACCTGGAACGGAACCAGTGACCTCTCAGTTTGCATGCCCGTGCTCAATCCACTTAGCCACCCCAGCCAGGGCTCTAGGACCCATGTTCTACAAAAGTAAGAAATAGCACTGGCCGGGTGCTCAGTTGGTTAGAGCATTGTCCTGATACACCAAGGTTGTGGGTTTGATTTCGGGTTGGGGCCCATATAAGAAGCAACCAATGAAAGCATCAACAAGTGGAACAACAAATTGATGTTCTTTCCCTCTCAAATCAGTAAATAAAATTTAAAAAATAAAAATAAAAAGTAAGAAACAGGTAAAATTAAAATGTTTAAATTGTGGTTAAATACACACCATAAAATTTGCTATTTTAACCACTTTAAGTGTATAGTTCACATCAGGGCCACCCCAGGCCCTGCAGGGGGTTGAGCAGCATCCCTGACTCCTACCCAATGCCAGGAGCACCCTGAGTTGTGACCACGACAGACACCTCCAGATATCACCCCGTGTCCCCTGGAAGCAGAGTTGCTCCCTAGTAAAGGACCGTTGATGTGAAGTTAAATACATGTATCTATATGTGTGTCTTGAGCTGCCTGGAAGGATAGGCACTAAAGTATTAAAGCGATGAGATACCAGGTGGCATTTATTCTTTTTTCTTTTTTTCTTCAAACTGTTTTTTCTTTTAACAATAGCTTTCTTGTTAAAAAACAAACAAACAAACAAACAAACAAAACCAGTAATGTTTTCTCTTAATCATGCTTGGCCACATGCAATTCAAAGTGCTTCATCTTTATTTAAAATTTTTTAAAATTTATTTTTCAGTTACGGTTGACATACAATACTATATTAGCGTCAGGTGTGCCACAGAGCGATCGGACATTTAGAGATCTGCAAAGCGATCCCCCAATAAGTCTAGTACCTACCTGACACCACACATAGCTATTACAGTATTACCAACCATGTTCCCTATGGGGTACTTTACATCCTTATGACTATTTTGATAACAAAATGCTTCATCTGTAAATGCTGTGTGCACACAGCTGCAAATCATCCCCCTACAGGAGGCTGGTACACAGAATTAGTGTTTACCGTGTTCAGGGGCTTCCTTTGTGCACATGAACCAAGTCTTAGGGGCCCTCTCGTGGTGACTGCAATCAGAGGAAACCTGGCAGAGGGCAAGGAGCACATGGAAGGGAGAAAAACATACCTGATTTCAAGTCTCTTTCTGTCAGTGCCCCCTTCTGGCTTCCTGCAGTGAAATGCGGAAGAGATATGAGCTCTTTCAGTGAGTAGCGACATTCTTTGAAAACACTGCATCGCAAAGCAGAGTGGCATTGTCCACCATGGGAGCCACTTAAAGTCTAACTTAAATCAATTAAGACGAAACCAAATGGAAGTCTCACTGGCCACATGACAAATGTTCAACAGTCACATGGGTCTAGTGGCTACAATAACGGAGAGCGCAGCCACGAAACATTTCCACCACCATAGAACATTCTATTAGACAGTGCTAATGTCAAGGCCACTAAGACAAAACTGGTGTGTCCGGGTTGGTGCGGAGGGGACAATAAATGTTCTATAGGGCAAGGTCAAGATGATCAATCTTTATTCTGACAATAGTCTGATGCATCCTCAGATTTTAGAATTTATCATCTATCTTATCTCTAAACCAGGGGTTGACAAACTGCAGCCATGAGCCAAATTCAGCCCACTACTTGTTTTTGTAAATAAAGTTTTATCGATACACAGCTGTGTCCATTTGTTTAGATATTGTCTTGAGCTACTTTTGTGCTACAATAACAGAATCAAGTCAGAGACATAGTGGGCTACAAAGTCAAAATTAGTTACACTCTGGCCATTTACAGGTTGTTGACACGTGGGCCATTCCACTGAGGGTGAAGCAGTGCGCGTGTGTTTTCTTATTGTGGGAGGGGCAATTATCCAAAACCCCAAGTTTAAAGCATCTCTCCTACAGGTCTCTGCTGCTTACTTGCCTATGAGCTCGGCGGAGATGATGGTGCCATGGGCAGCCAGAGGGATACCGTGGCCCTGCAGCCTCGCTCGAAGACCCTGCTGCAACAGCTCCTGCTCCAGGCGCAGGTCCAGAGACTGCAAGGCTAGCAGCAGAAAGTGCAGCCGGAAATGCACGAGGACACTGGAGTTCCAGTCCCTGCAGGTAGGAGAGAGGCCCGTGGAGAGAGGGCTTCTCTCCCTGGAATCCTCCAGTGTCTCGGGTGTCCACCAGGTTTCCTTTAGCCCCAGGGAAGCCCTGGCTCACCTGTAACTTAGCACCGTGCAGCCCATGCAGCTGGCCTCCAACTTTGTCTTCCTAAAGCTGCTTACAAACTGCAATGGAAACAACAGCGGCCAAGTTGAGACCACAGCCCAGGCACCTGTCCGTAAGGAGGCCTGTCATGCGTGGGAGGGGTGGAGAAGGGCATGGAAAAGCACCTCCTCTTAGGCCCAATGCATGCAGTGACTTCACAGAGCCAAATAATGACAAGGAAGGGTGTTCCAAATTTATTCATATGAAAATATTGCTCTATTGACTGATGGCTAAAATTGGACCCATCTACACAGTGGAATATTACTCAGTCATGAAAAGGAGTGAAGCTCTGACACTCGCTGCAGTGTGGATGGAGCTTGTAAATATGATGCTCATGAGAGAAGCCAGACACAAAAAGGCCACACAGTGTGTGGTTCCATGTATGCAACATGTCCAGCACAGGCACATCGACAGAAAGCGGGTTGGTGATTGCCAGGGGCTGGAAGCGGGGCGGGGTGCTGCTGGGTTCTAGGCAGGATAAATAGCAAACCAAGGCAGAGACAGGGAGGGAAACCTGTCTCACTTATGAACGCGGCAGTCCTGTGCCTGGTCAGGTACGATTGCCAGGTGTTCTGAAAATTACAAGAACAACTGTAACAGTGCATGAGGAGGGGGGCCCTTGAAACTCTGTGTTTATCGTTTCTACCATGTGGGAAAGAAAGCCTCTGAAACTGTGTATTAATCCCAAGGTCTGAGAGGGGAGAAGGAGAGGGAACCTAGAAGTGGGCTACAAGAATAAAACCCCTAAAATACCAATAGTTGGGGCATGCTGACTAGCTGGGTGCCTGCTTGCAGCTTTGTGCTCAAGCGTATTTCATAAACCTGCTACCTCATTTCCATATACATGTTGTCTCTCGCCTGAAATCATCTCTTGCAAGCGAGATAAGAACCAAGGAGGGGGAGCCCCCTACTCAGGTCTTCCTGGTAACAGTGGGGACAGGGCTTATTATGATGGACTCACCAGTTCACATCCTCATTGCCTGCAGCTATGCCTGTGTAGTCCCATAGAACATTCCACAAATCTCCAGAGTGTTCTACATATGCCCTGCCTGGTATGGCAACCACCATCCACACATGGCTATTGAGCATTTGAAATGTGGTTGGTGCCATTGAAGAACTAACTTTGACATCTTAGTTAATTTTAATTCTTGCTTAATTTTTAAAATCGATACTTAATTCACTGAGCATCATGTGTCCAAGGTCCATCCACTCTGCAGCACGTGTCAGTGACACGCTCCTTTTCATGGCTGAGTAATGTTCCAGCGTGTGGACGGGCCACATTTGTGTATCCATCCATCAGCTGATGGACATCAGGGTTGCTTCCACTTTTTGGCCGTTGTGAATCCTGCTGCTGTGAACATGCGTGTACAGGTTTCTGCATGGATGTGGGTTTCCATTTCCCTTGGGTGGATACTGAGGAGCCAAAGGATGGCTCTATATTTAACTTTCTGATTTACAGCTAGACTTCCACAGTGGCCGCCCCGTTTCACAGTCCCACCAGCCGCGCATGGGGGTTCTCGTTTCTCCATTGGGAGACAATTTACAACCTTTAAGGTGGCCTACAAGCCCTGCAGGAGTCAGCTCCCACCGGACACCGCTCTCCCCCGCATTCTACAATGCACCAGCCTCGGCCACACACGTCTTGTCCTATTGCTCCCATGTGTCCCACCTCCCTGCCCTGCGCCTGCTTGGTCTTGCCCCTGCTCAACTCGCTCGGCGTGAGAGCTCCTCTTGACGGGAGGCCCTGGCCGCCCACCCTTGCTCTCAGGTGCCCCTCACCAGCGTTTCCAGGGCGGGCGTCAGCGTGCGGTAGTAGTCTGAGGCCTCCTGCTGCAGGCTGCGGGCATAGCGGATCCCTCGCAGCACGGCGGTGTGCTCCACATCGACGCCCTGTGTAGAGAGGGAGGCTGCGGGCGAGACCAGGGCTCCGTGAGAGAGCCCACTGCGGGGCTCAGCTAAGGAGCCTGACAAGCAGGTGGGTGGGCTGACTCCCCAGGGGCTGTCCTCAGTGATATTAACACGGCCTCCTTCCCAGCTCTCACATCGCTCCCACCTGGAGGCCCCCGGGGCCAGCACAGAGCCCCAGAGACCCCCAGGTTGTGCTGGAGGCCAGGACTAACCCCCAGTCACCCTTGCCCCACTGGACATGCCTGGCCAGGGCCTGAAGCCAACTTCAGCCAAAAATGGCTGAAACGAGCTCAGGATACCTCCCCTCCAAGTTGGAACAACAGTCCCACCTGCTCCCTGGGAAGGGGACACGAAATACTGCAAGGCCACGACCACAGCCGTGGCATCAGGACCCTCGGACCACCGCCCCAGGACGCCAACCCTCTGAAAAAACACAGGTCTCCAATGGTCAGAAACACTTTGTCACAAGTGCGTATTAGCAAGGAATGACAGTTATAAAAAATTGTCAGTGAAGAATAGCAACTAAATAAACCATGAGGACACATGTTACTAACTGTTGAAAATATGCTGGAACTGTCAAAAGGACACCCTAACAAAAAATGTTCATAATTGCAAACTTTTTTTAAATGACAATAGCAGCAACATAAATCATGAAAGCCAGGTCCCAATCTTATTTACTCTGAATGAATATTCATTTAGATGGATATTTAGATATCTGTTTATTCAATAGATAAAATAAACATTCTAAACCAATTCTAAAAATTTTGTTCTTAGGTTTGTTTTCTCATTCAAGAAATTAAAATTTAAAAAAAAAAAAAGACCACCCTGTTGTATAGACAAATTGCTTATGCTCTGTGCCCACTTAAGCCTCTCCGCTTCCCCTGGAACAGCCACGGACTCCCCAGACGCTGGAGAAACAACAGAGGGCCCAGCACCCCCCAGCTGCCCCCGCAACTTTTCCCCCCGCTGCCGCCGGGGCTAACTGAGGCCTTGACCTGGACTGTGAGCTGTCTTCACAGGGAAAGGGATACATTTTCACTTTCAACTTTAAAGTGTTTTTTAAAATTATTTAAATTTCAAGTGCTTCCTAAAGCCTTCCTTGGTTTCAGGGGTCCCTTTGGGGACTATGTTTATCTCTTGTTCACAAAAATATATCCGTGCTTCTAGAACAAAGATGTGGAGCCTTGCTCCCACCACTCCCTGGTGCAAGGCCACCCACACACGCACGCACACTCACACACATCCTCATGCATACACACTCACACATACAGGCGCACACACACATACTCTGGCATGCACATGGCCAGACATGTACACACAGAGACACACAGTTCCAATTTTCCTGCACTTGATGCTAAGTGCCTTGGTGAGCCAGGTCTGGCTGTCAGATATTCCTGATGTTCCACAAATAACATATATTTTTAAATTAGGGGGACTCAATAGGGTTGTCTATTTATTATTTTGCCACATGAGATCTTTGAGCATTTTCCTGCAAACTACAATTCATTATCATCTCATGAAAGCAGTGTGACTTTCACACCGTAACGACCTTATCATCTCAGAATAAGTTTGTTCCACAGACCGATAGCTGTAACGGGGCGGGGGGTAGGGGCTGGTTGACAGAAGGTGAAGGAATTAGACGAAGAACATATATGCATGACCCGTGGACATGAACACCAGTGTGGGGATTGGCTGTGGGAAGAGGGGAGCTGGGGGAGGGGGGCAAAGGGGGAAAATTGGGACAACCGTAATAGCATAATCAATAAAAAAAATTTAAAAAGCAAAAAAAAGAATAAGCCTATACCAGAACCACAGAAATTCCTGAGAAGACAGAATGTTCTAGATCCGCACTGTCCAATGCAGTAGCCATAAGTCACCCATGGAATGTGGCTGGTGGGGACTGAGGAACTTAATTTTAAAGGTTATTTAATTTTAATGGCTTTAACTCTAAATAGCCACTAGGGCTCAGGGCTACCAATACAGACATATACCGGAACGCAGGACAGCACGGGAGCATGGCACAGCCTGAAGGGACGCGCGGATCAGTCCACTGAGGTATAAAAAGAACTTGCTTTGTTTATTTTATAGCTGCAGGCCCACACCATACAGATGGGTCATTGTGTTGTAGGTTTCATCTTAAGTTCTATGAATGTCTCCTGGGAACAAATAGGAACTGGGAGCCACTGAGTGGTGGGAATATAGATAATTCTTCACTTTTCAATACTTCTCAAATTCCTCAAGACTTTTAAATAAAAGTTCATTTCCCTAACCCTATTTGTCTCCATTTCATGGTGGCTGTGAAAACTTCCTTGGAGAACCCAGTTGTGGGGGCCAAACCACGCAGGCATTAACTTGCCCACCTGCATGCCCACCTGCCCCAGTGTATGTGCCTGGGCACCTGGGCTGCTAGTCTCTTATCCCTTGGGTGACTCGAAGGGCCAGCCTTCAATTCCACGTTTGCACACTCAGCCCTCCGTCTCTGGGATCATCGCGTGGCTACTGCCAGGCCACGTCTGAGTGTTGCTCTGCAAGTCACCCAGCGTATGAACCCGTGCCAGCCCTCACTGCTTACCCACAAGGACTGCCAGAGTGAGGATGGCGATGCTGGCGGCCATGGCAGCGGAGAGGGCCGCCCGGCAGCACACAGGGTCCGGAGCAGGGGCTTCTTTGGCTGCTCCAGGGACGAGCTGTAATTCGCCCATGGTGGGCTCCATGGCTCCCAGACCCCGAGACAGCACCTGGATGCCAGCAAAGAGGGACAGAAAAATATCAGTGCCAGGGGCGTTTCTCTTCCCTTAAGCCATCATGTGCAGATGTGACAGCCATCCACAGTGCCCTAGGCACCAGCAGACTCTACTCAAAAAGGTCATAAAAAATGGATTCAACGTGCTGGCTGGGCTGTGCATGTGGGCGCCCGGGCGGATGGGGCCCATTGCTATGGGTCCATTTCTTTGGGGTCCAAAGAATATGTGTGAGTTCCCTGGGGCTGCTGTAACACGTTGCAGCAAACCCAGAGGCTTAAAGGAGCACAGATTTATTATCTTCCACTGCTGGCGTTCAGAAGTCTCAAAGCAGAGGGCTATGCTCCTTCTGGAGGCACCAGGGTCTCAGTACCCAGAAAGCAGAGCTCACAGGTGCTGACAGGCTGAGTCCTGGCACTTTTGCCTCTGATATTTTTCGTGAAGAGCCAACAAATTCTCTTTGTCACGTAAGGCAGTTGGTTTCTGCCATGCGCTACTAGAAGAACCCTAAGACAGAGCCTTGACTGTGTAACCCACCTCGCCCCACAGAGTTCTCTTCGGTTCCCGAGACCTGAGCAGACCGCAACTCCAAACCCTCCACATCCTCAGCCCACAGCAGAGCCTCTCTCCCCAGATGGGCTGAATCACCTGCGTGCTTTCTGTGGAGGTGGCTCTCATTACCTCCCCTTCACCTTGGCTCCTGGGAAGATGCCTGCATTGTGTGGGTGGAAGTGATTCTGGACTCCAACATGTTTTTCCCCATCAGAAAACCACAAAGAACAATAGTGGGGTGACAAGCCCGTCCTATTTTGCTTGACAGGGCTTCATGGAAATACCACTGAACTGGGGGCCTCCCTGAAGGTCATGGAATCGCTCTGGAGGCCCCTAGGGATGATGGCAGGCCCGGGTGCCCAATAAACTACAGGACACCCCAATATATTGGAATTTCAGATAAACAACACATACTTCTATAGCACAAGGACGTCCCTGGGATGGTTGATTCTGTGTGTCCACTTCACTAGGCTGCAGTGCCCTGTGGTTTGGTCAAACATTATTCTAGATGTTGCTCTGATGGTAATTTTACAATGAGATTAACATTTAAAGTGGTAGATGTTGAGTAATGCAGGAGAGCTTCTGTAACGTGGGCGGGCCACAGCCAGTCAGTGGAAGGCCTTTAGAGAGAAGACTGAGCTCCCCTGAGGAGGAAGGAATTTTGCCTCCAGATGCCCCGTGGTCTCAAGCTGCAACAGAGCCTTTCCTGGGTCTCCAGTCTGCCCTGCAGACTTCAGACTTGCCAGGCCCACAATTGTGTGAACCAGTTCCTTAAAATCTCTCTTTTGCCCTGGCTGGTGTGGCTCAGCGGGCTGAGTGCCAGCCTGCGAGTCAAAGGGTCACCAGTTCAATTACCAGTCTAGGGCCCATACCTGGGTTGCAGGTCAGGTCCCCAGAGGGGGGTGCGCAAGAGGCAACAACACATTGATGTTTCTCTCCCTTCCTTCCCCTAACAACAAATAAATAAAATCTTTGGGAAAAAAATCTGTCTTTCTCCATTCTATTGGAGCAAAACAGTCCCTAATAGGTAGTTCAGTATAAGTATGTCTTGTGCAATATTTGGGACATACTTATATTAGAGAAAGTATTTGTTGTTTATCTGAAATTCAAATTTATTTGAGTGTAAATTTGAGTATGCTTATTGTTAAGTCTGGAACCCTCTGCTGGGGCCGGCCAGACTGTCCCATCCTATCACAGGCGCGTGTCCCTGCTGGGAAAGGCCGCTCTGCCCCTCACAGCCACCATCCGGAGCTGGTGAGAAAGGGGAGACACGTGAGGGCAGTGGGGCGCGGGGCCGGCGAGGGGCGCGGCTGCATAACACTTGCCCCTTTATTCTCACGCTTGAGCCGAACTGCCTTCCGAGGAGCCAAGAATCTCTAAGAATCACTTGATGAAATGTTTTAGGGACAAAGACACCAAGATTCACTTCTGTGTTTAGGGCTGGAAAGTCAAATTTAATGTGTGAGCTCATTGATGTCCCCCCGCCCCAAACATACACACTAAGTTCATTCAGCCCCAGCTGCCCCTGCTACCACCACCCCGTGGGTTTTCTAAGGATTCCTGTGTTCTCTAAACTGTCTTGTCATCATCATCATTAGGGCACAGAAGGGGCCCTACTGCTATTT
The DNA here is from genome assembly GCF_021234165.1 of Pteronotus mesoamericanus. NCBI lineage: Eukaryota > Metazoa > Chordata > Mammalia > Chiroptera > Mormoopidae > Pteronotus > Pteronotus mesoamericanus. The sequence continues at coordinate 432,573 of NW_026555047.1, forward strand.
AGCATCGAATATAGAAGCGCCATTCATTCGGCTTTCCATCTGTCTGCTATTTATGACCTTGTTGCCCTGTGCTGGGTACCCAACCCTGAACGGGGCAGATGTGGCTCTCTGAGCTCACAGAGCTTAAAACCTTACTGGCAGAGACCTAAAGAAATTAAAATTGCAGTGACAATCCAGGCTTGACAAGAGAGATGCATCCATGGGACCCTGAGCTCCAAGCTAGACCGGGGATCAGGGGAGGCTCCCTGAGGGAGGGATGAGTTATATGAATTCTGAAGGATAAGTAACAATTCAGTAAGTGTCCAGTGGAAGGAACAGATACTCATACAGTAGGAACAAAGTAGGTAAATAAGCCCCAAGACAGGAGGGAGGGAGGAATGGCCAATGTGGAGAAAGTGTGTCAGTCAGCTATTGCTTCGTAACAAATTACCACAGATGTAGCAGCTTAAAACAACTCGCATTAATTATATCAGGTTTCTGTGGGTTGGGATCCTGGCTTGTTTTAGCTAGGTCCCCTGCTCAGGGTCTCACGAGGCTGTAACCAAAGTGTCACCTCAGCTACATCCTCATCCCTGGAGTCAACTGGGGAAGGGTGCACTTGTGAGCTCCTTATTGGTGGCAAAATGTGTTTTCTTGCCATTGTAAGACTGAGGTCCCCATTTTCTTTCTGGCTGTTGGCCAGGGGCTGCTTTCAGTGCCTAGGGGCCTTCTGTTCACAGGCCCCCTGACAATGCGGCAGCAACTTCATCAAGGCCACCAGGAGAAACCGACTCCAGTCAGCTAGGACGGAGTCTTATAGACTATAAAGTAATCATGGGAACTACACTCTGTCACCTTCTTCATCTAACGTGACCTAATCAAGAGAGAGACCATGGCACCATATTCAGTGGTCCTTCACAGTCACGGGAAAGGGTTCCTATAGGTCGTGTACCCCGGCAGGCAGAAATCTTAGGAACTGCCTGCCTTAGAAGTCCACTGACCGTAGAAACTAGCATGTAGGCTGTGACCTCTGACCTGTAGTCAGCCTTATGCCCCTCACAAAAGAAAAAAGTTAAAAAGAGAGATTTTGCCCAGCTGGTGTGACTCAGTGGACTGAGTGCCAGCCTGTGAACTGAAAGGTGGCTGGTTCTATTCCCAGTCAGGGCACATGCCTGGGTTGCGGGCCAGGTCCCAGTTGGGGGCATACGAGAGGCAACCGATCAATGTATCTCTCACACACTAATGTTTCTCTCCCTCTCTTTCTGCCTCACTTCCTTTCTCTCTAAAAATAAATAACTAAGATCTTTTAAAAATGCTCCTATTAAAAAAAAAAAAGAGAGAGTTCACACCCATTAGGATAGCTACTATCGAAACACAGACAATAACAAGCGTTTGTGGGACATGGAGAAACTCTTGCACACCGTTGGTGGTAACGAGAAATGGGGCAGCTGACGGGAAAACAGTTTGATGGTTCTTTGAAAAATTAAATAGACTCACCATATGACTCAGCAATTCTACTTCTAGGTAGGTACCCAAAGCAATTCAAAGCAAGGACTCAGACAAGTGCTTGTACATCCGTGTTCACAGCAGCACGATCCACAACACCCAAAAGGTGGAAGCAACTCAAGTGTCCATGGGTGAGTGAACAAATAAACACAGTGTGGTCCAACCAGACACTGAAATATTACTCAGCCATGAAGAGGAGTGAAGCGCTGTTCCTTGCCATGATGTGCATAAACCTTGAGGACATTATGCTCAGTGAGAGATGCCAGACATAAAAGGACAAGCACTATGTGATTCCACTTATACGGGGCCCCAGGGGTCAGGCCCATAGAGGCAGAAAGGAGATGGCGGGAGTCGGGCATGTGGGGGCGGGGGGGGCCTTCGGGTTGAATGGGGGCAGAGTTTTATTTTGGGAAGATGAGACAGTTCTGGAGAAGGACGGTGGAGCTGGTTGTACAAAAATGTGAATGTGCTTAGTGCCACCAAGCTGCACACTTAAAAATGGTTAAGATGGTGAGTTTTATGTTATAAAGAATAAAAAGGAAGGAAAAATTTTAAGGGAACGAAAGAGAGGAACTACTAGAAACTGGAATGTGAGAAAAGTGAGCTGGTGTGAGTGGCAGTTAAAGTCTTAGAACCACTGGAACTCTTTCTACAGAGAAATATCCAGAATGAGGGAGCCAGCGCAAGTATCGGTGAACAAACAAGGAAACCCAGGAGAGGCTCGCGGGCCAGCTCCGCCCGCCTCCGAGCTCCTCCCGCGCGGGGCACCCGTGCCCCGGCCCGACCCGCCGTGGCCCTCCAAGAGGGGCAGGGAAACCTCATCCAGCCGCTGGCAGGCCTGGTGAGGAGCAGATAAAAATCAGGCTACAAAACCTGCCTTTGAACCAAGCAAGGCTCAGGAAAGGCAGTGACTGTTTGATCCAAAAAGTCCGCCGGTGTCTCTGGTGCTTCCACAGAAACGGCATTTTGTTTGGGCGCAGCAGAATAATCCCCGCAAGACACCCTGTCCTGGTCCCATCACTGCACTTGGTAAAGAGACTTTGCAGGTGGGATTAAGTCAAGGCCCCTGAGACGGGGGTGACCCTGGATTCCCGGGGAGGCCCAGTGTCCTCACACCGTCCCCATAAGAGGGAAGCAGGAGGGTCAGGGTCAGAGACGGGAGAGGCTGCGCTGCTGGCTGTGACGATGGAGGAAGGGGCCACGGGCCAGGGATGCGGTGCCTCTAGAAACTGGAAAAGGCTGGAAATGGTTTTCCCTGGAGCCCCCAGAAGGAACAGCTCTGGGTTTAGACCCGTGAGACCCCCTTTGTCACAGCAGCAGCAGGAAGCTTCCACAGGCTCTGAGGGGGGTGCTGTGCAGGGCTGACCTGGGAGAGCAGGTCGGGTGCTGACCTGGGCATCGGGCACCTTTGCAGGAAGAGCACCTTGAAAATGGGACCTGTCCTTCTCCCGCTGTTCTCTGGGGCACATGCAGGAAATGCTGGTCATCAGAAGACAAACGTCCACCTCCCAGCTTCAGCCTGACTGATCTATGACCTCCAGAGGCAGTCCCCCTCTTCAGGCCTCCTTACCTCTGGTTGTTGATCAGGTTTGTCCCTTTAGTGCTAATTTTCCACGGCATGTAGGTGACAATGTCATATTTGTCTTTCCAGAATTCCTTTCTTTGGGAATCATGGTGCCCGACCCATCTGGCTGCCAGGCCTGCTAATCACAGGATTTATCCCCTCTCTCCCCATTGGTCATTAGTCCCACTGGACCCAGGCCTTCCAAACTCCGTGCTCCTTCTTCTGTTTGGACACCGCCTCCCCCATTGGTTGATACTCTAGACCAGCCCCAGAGTCTTCTGTCACTCTTCCTCCCTCCTTCCCTTCCTTGCCGGTCACCTCTGCATCTGGGCAGCCAGCGTACTTCCTCCCTCCTCTCCAGGGACGTCGCCTGCTCACCCCAGGTCTCTCGACCTTCACCCCTTCCCTGGGCTAGTAGCTTTCTTGCTAACTCTAGGCTTGTCCCTTCCTATCCTTTTTTGTTCATACAACTAGAGATATCTGCCTATATCAGGGGTTCTCATCTGGAGATGATTCTGCCCCCAGGGGACATTGGGTGGCATTTGGTACATCTGTGGTTGTCACAATTGGGAGTGCTCCTGGCATCGAGTGGGTGGGGGTCAGAGGCGTTGATCAGCATGCCACAGTGCTCAGGGCACCCCGAATGTCCTCTGTGCCCAGGGGGAGAAAGTCGGACCCATATAAATATGATGGCGTCGATCCCTTCTATAGCTCTTCACTGCCCTTAACACCAAGTTTAAAGTCTCAGCCGCCAAACCTCCCAGCTCATCACTCAGCCCCCACCCCATCCAGCTGTTCCACATTTATTCTGCTCCCAAAGAAATCCTGACACCTACTCCAGTACGGATGAACCTTGAGGACAATATGCTCAGTGACATAAGCCAGCCACAACATACTGTGTGATTCTCCTCATTGGCAGTCCCTAGAGTCATCAAATCCAGAGATAGAAAGTAGAATAGGGGGAGGTGCAGGGGCTGGCTGGGGCAGCGATGATGAAGTCCTACATTGATGCACCCACGTTACAGAGCCTTCGCGATGCCTGTGAGTTCCTCAAGGACTCTGCACGCGCTGCTCTCATCTCCCTACAGAGTCTCTGCAAACCGTTGGTGCAGACAAGGCCTTTGCTGCTTGAGTGAAAAGCTGACAATGTTGTCAAAGAAGAAATGGGCCGTGTGCTTATTAGCTTTGCAGAGCAGAGTACACAGGGCCAGCAGCGACCTGTCCGGAGTGCTGCATCTTCCATCTCAGGCTGAGAAGCGGAAGCCGGAGTCCTCATGGGCTAATTATCAAACCACAAGGTAACATCCATTTAATGCCCAGCTTTCCCCAAACAGCCATATTTCTACATCGAAGTAAACTTCTGACCAAGATGTAAAGTTCATTTAGGGCTTAAAAAAAAAAAAAAGTCATCCAAATAAATGATTTGGTGCTGGGTAGATGAAAAACAAATATGCCTATTTAGATATATCTTTTTCTTTTCACTCAGTTGGAATGGAGACAGCCTGTCTCGGACAAGTGGGTGTTTTGCTTAAGAAAGAGGCAAAGGGATGGAAGGATCTGGAAGATCCTTGACACCCCTAATCTCAGCCTACAAATCTCTTCTAGAATTTGCTTTATTTTATTTTTTGCAAAGATTGGGGGTGGGAGAGAATGGGATACAAAAGCTGAGTAGAGAGAGGGAAGATAGCCGATTACGAGAAATAAAAGAGAGCACTAGGGCCGACAGCTGGCCCCGCACGGCCACCAGGAGCTCAGAGAAAGCCCTTGACAGGATGAGGCATAATTAATTTTTTTGAAAGCCACATAGGAGGATAAGTTACCACCTGAGCTTGAGAGATACATGAGAACGCCCCAGACAAAGCGCAAGAATGAATGTGCAGTTGTAAAATAAGAGAAACGAGTGGGTGAGAGACTCGCTGTCCCCAATTCCAGGAATGGTCCCAACAGTTTTGAGGAGGACTGGCGCCAGATCTAAGATCTGAAGGTTCACCAAGATACAGGGAAGGAATCAAGATATAGAGCAGAACTAAGCTGTGAATTATTAGCGCTGATGTGCCCAACTTAAGCCCGTGGTTCCACCAGCCTCCAGCTCAACAGTCGCCACTGTCCTCTGTCCCAGGCGCGAGGCGGAAGGCCTGACTCATCCCAACGCAGCAGAGGTGGTGTGACACTGAGCGAGTCGCTCCCATCTGGGGCGACTGGAACTTTCAGCTTGAACCTGGAAATCAGGACATCTGGCCACCCTACTCCCCCTTTGTCTCGATCTGCTGGGAAGGGTCTGGAACAATTTGGGGGTTTCCTAAGGAGGTGCCAAGCAAGAGGACTTTGTGAACTAAGCTGTAACTGTGGGTGAGGCAGGAACGCCGTCTGTTTGCAGCCTCCTGGCGGTGACACTGAGAGTCTCGTTTTAAGGCCAGCGTGTCCTTAATGCCACTCTCACACTTGCCAGCATTTGTTTCCAAAAAGACAGTGAACCTCAGGTGCAGAGCTTTCTGGGAGGAGACCCAAGCCAAGGCCGAAGCCTCGTGTGAGGTGATCAAGGCACTGGCCTCAGGGGGCAAAATTTAAGGGGGCACCTTAAACCTCGGTCCATAAGATAAATAACAGTTTCATGCAAGCATTTTTAAAAATCAAAATTAACGCCAAAAGCCCGTGGCCCACCAAATAGCGACATTTCCCCTGAAGACATCACCTGCCCTTGTCCCTGCCCAGCTCAGCTCATTCCTCTCCTCCTAATCCCAGCCCCGTCCTGTCCTGTCTTCACTTAAAGTGTTGATATTTTCCTCATCGAGGACTCCTCTGCTCTCACTTGATACCTTACAACACCGCACTTCGATGTTATTTCTTTGGGTCACTGAGTTTCTGGCGCCCCCTAAAGGCTGCGCCCACGGGGAGGGTCCTGCTTGCCTCACCTAAACCTGGACCCTGGAGGGCAGCAGTGATTTAAGAACACTGATTTGCTTCCCGTTTATTTGAAAAGTTGCATTCTCTTCCTTGTTTTCTATTTGCAAGTGTCAATGACTAAGTTTCCTTAATTTATTTTTTTTATATTTCAAAAACAGACCATTTAAAGAAGACTAAATAACTATTCCATGGATGCCTGCAGCTGCGCACCAGCCTCCCGTCTGTGGTTTCAGTCTCATCCCTGAGAGCCACACGCTCCCGCCCGGGCTCATCGTCTGAATTCCCGACGCAGGTCCAAATGGCTACTGGAGCCTTCTCCTGAGTGACCTCAGATGACCTCTGTGACCCCCACTTTTTGGTGTTCACACCCGTGTGTAATCCCCGCCTCCCTTAAGTGTGATGGGGGCCTGTGACTTGCTTCCAACCAACAGACTATGGCGGAGGTGACGGGATGTCACCGTCATGATTATGGGACATTATGTAAGACTCTGCTTTAGCAGGCTGGAGCTGGCTTGAGGACGTGGCCATGCTGGCGAACTTGGGGATGAGGAATTGCGGGGGCCTCTGGGAGCCGAGAGTGGCTACCGGCGGGCAGCCAGCCAAAGCCGGGCCCTCCCTGTCTGCCGACAACCTGCAGGCCCAGTCAAGCCTTCGCAGGAGAATACCTCCCTGCAGCCTCTGGCTGCAGCCTCCTGAGACCCTGAGCAGAGAACTCGGCTAAGTCATGTCCAGACTCCTGACCCATGGAAACCGTGAGCTTACCAACGGGAACTGTTTCAAGCCACCATATTTGTCGTAACTTGTCACCACGATCCAATGACTGACGAACGTCTCAGATCTGACACGCACCATACTGAGTTCCTGACAGCTCCTTTCTCGCTTCCAAAATACCTGTTCCTCCTAGTTTTCCCGTCTCAGATGGAAGTGCTGCTTCTACGAACACTCAGACCAAAAGGTCATCGGCGACACCTTTCTCAGAGCCCCCATCCAGTCGGCCTGACAATGCTGTCAGCCTTGCTTTCAAAATATGTCTAGAATTGGACCATCTGCACCATTTCTACCCTGGAATGAGGGGAACATCGCCTGGGCCTTGCCGAGGGCCGGCTGCCCCCGCCACCGCAGATCCGAGTCAGGCCGTGTCCCACCTGGCACACACCTCCCTGCCGTTCTTACTCTCCGTGGTCCCACCCGATCTTTCGTCTCTGTCTTCAGCTCCCACTTCCTTCCTCCTTTGGGTCCAGGTACATAGGCTTGGACATTGTTCCTCAAACATACCAGCCGCAGTCCAGCCTCAGGGCCTTGGTGTGGGCTGTGCCCTCACGCCCGATGTGCTTATCAGTTGCCTCATGGCAGTTCCCTTCACATCCCCTGCTTTGTTTGTTTTCTCCTGAATTTTGCTGTAGTCATGGAAGTAGATGGCAGGATGGTTTCTTCCAGGGTGCAGGGCCTGGGGTCCCCTAGAGTCCCTTGGGGAGAAGTGGCTGATCCTTCAAGAAAGGAGCCAGGGAGAAAACAGCCACAATGTGCTGTCCACTCTTTAGCCCACTATTGACCAAGAGAATGAGCTATCTCCCTCTGCACGCTGGCCTTGCAGTGCCAGGGTTACAGTTCGGTAACCACAGCTGGTACATTGTTGCTCAAGAGATGAAAATGTGTGAGAGACATGCATCATGCTAAATATTCTCATGCCTATCTGATCTTTCATCACCACTCGGCTGGGAGGCCAGCCATATTCTGATAGAAGAGGAAACAGGCACACAGGAGCCAGGCGACTTGTCCACAGTGACATAATGTGGTGGTTCGAAAGCATGTCCACAAATTCTTTGCCACCCTCTTTCTGGCAGAGCCAAATTTGCTTCCTGGACTTGATGACTCACTCCTAGTGTACCAGAAATGATGGAGTGTGACTTCTGAGATGACATCATAAAAGACACATGACTTCCTCCTCGCTCTCTCTGGGATCACTCACGGGTGGAGTCATCCGCCACGGGGTGAAGATGTTCAGGGCGCTACAGAGAGCCGCGTGGAGAGCAGCAGGGACCTCCGGCCCACAGCCACACGAGGGAGCAGGGAGTGTTCTTGAAGTTGCTTCTCCGGCCCCAGCCGAGCCTTCGGGGAGGCAGCCCAGCCAGCAGCTTGACTGAGAGACCCACAGCCAGAGCCACTCGGATGCTCACTTTCGGATTCTTACCCACAGAAACTGGCATAATAAATGTTTGTTTTTCAATCTGCTAAACTTGGGGACAATTTGTTATACAGCAACTGATAACTAACACACAGGACCCCAGTGCCCATGACCCCTCTGTTGGGCTTTCTCTGTTCGCTCCCAGGAAGGGCACCCTCCTCTCCACACCCTGCTCAGTCCTCAGGCCCTCCTCTCGCCTGCCAAGCGGCTGCCCTGAATCTCCTCCTTGCCTTTAACGGTTGAAACAGTGGTTCAGCCTCTCAAATGGAAACAGAGCACTTGGGCTCACTTTCTTCCGAGCAGAGTCAGCTATCAACTTGAACAAAAGCCTGGACCCCTAACTTCATCTCAACTTCGTCCCGGGCCACATAAACTTCTTCACCAGCTCACTCTCAACTCTGCAACCGTCTCGCCCGCCCGTCTGTGTGACCTACTCCAGGGTGGTTTTAGAGCATCCCGTCCTCCATGTCTCCTGTGCCCGGTCCCATGGCAGCCAGAGCCTGTTTGTGGGACAGCTTCACCTCTCCACACCACAGCCTCTCCTGCCTCTCCCCATCTGTGTCCTCAGATTCAAACCACGCCAGGGAAACCTTCCCCCACTTCGCCCCGACTTCATGCAATAAATCACTCAGCAAGCCTAAAGGAAATTTAATAAGTTTGGCCTGCTTTTTTTTCCTTTTTGTCTGTGGACTTTTTGTTAGGTTTTCATGGGAAGAGGTATTTGTGAGAAAACTATTTGCGATGATGGTATCTTGTGTTCTTGTCGCTTTATAATGTGCGCAGGGAAAGGGAGCTGGAGATCCTGGGGGGGCATCCGGGGGAGAAGCCGGTAAACACGGTGGACGCCCAGGAAAATGGACGAAGACGCGCAGCTTCGAAAGAGAAACTTCCAATCATGTAGGACTTCTGTAATTTAAAATGAATACAGGTCCTGAATGCAATGCGGGTCTCCGGCTTTGATCCCAGGGCAAAAAAACAACAACACATGAATGGGTCATGGGAAAACAGAATAAGTCTCTGAGAGTGTTGGCAATGTTCATTTTTCAGTCGTGATTATTGCACTTTGGTTACATAAGGTTTTGACACAGGGGATGCTGGGGGAAGGGTGGATGGGGACCCTCCCTGCCAATCTTTGCAACTAAAATTACTGTGGGATCATTTTCTTTAATTAACAGAGGTAAAGTGGGTGAAACAACTAAGCCTCATGCAGATATCAGCCTGAATGGGTCATCCTCTGCGTTAATTTTAGAGCCACACAGATTCACGTAATTAACTTGGAACAGCCATTTCCCTGGCCCGCCTGCGTGGCTGAGATGCCCTTATGCCGAGAGGAGCAGCCGAGAGCACAACGTCCCCACCCAGCACCTGTGCAGCTCCCAGGCTTTCGCAAGTTAAGGCAGCCCGCGGGGGCCGGCACCCTATCCTCATTTTATAGATGACAACATTGAGCCTTGGAGAGCCTGTCTCCTCTCTGTCTCTGTATATCTGTCTCTTTCTCTCTTCTCTATCTCTGTCTGTCTCTCTGCTTCCCTCTGTCTCTTTGTCTTCTCCCTGCCTGTCTGTCTGTGTCTCTTTGTCTCTCTCTCTTTATATCTCTGCCTCTGCCCCTCTCTGTCTCTCCCTGTCTGCCTCTGTGTTTCTATCTCTCTGGCTGCCTCTGTCTCCTTATCTCTGTCTCTGTCTCTCTGCCCCTCTCTCTATATCTCTGTCTTCCTGTCTCTGTCTCTGTCTCTGTCTCTCCTCCTCCTCCCTTCCTCTCCTACATACACAGTTCCTTCCATTTTGCCGGTGACTTCTCAGTCATGAAATGCGTCCCTGCTACCCCCAGTCCCCGGACCCAGGTGAGGCAGGTGGGCTATGAAGATGGGACCAGAGACAGCGGCATCCACATGGTTCTAACCACACATACCCCATCTCCTGGTCCCTCTCTCCTTCCTTTCCCAAAGGGTGAGAATAGCAGCCCAGGCCCCTGCACCCCCTGCTTCTGTCCCAGCCTCCTCTAGGACCAACAGGACTCACACGGCCGCAGTCAGGGGCACGCCTGCCTCCACCCATTCACTCTGTGGTCCCCAGGTTCTGGATGGGGCCTCGCAGCACCCCCCCACCCCCAGAGCTGAAGTAACAGGAACAGAGCCTTCTGTAGCAGGTTGTCCTGGGTCAGAGACCCAGCCTTAATAAAAGGCCAACATACTCCTGTCTACAGGCTGCGAGCTACACATTTTATGCCCTAAACCTTCAGAATTCTGCAAAGAAAACCTTGAACACCACACAGACACTCGGCAGGGATGGGGCCCAAAGCCGGGATGGGCTGTGAGCTCACCTGCTCAACCCACACTGCTTGAGTGCATGGGCTTTTGTTTGTGGGGACAAGAGAGCTGCCTGCTGCAACGTGGACTCCAGTTGTGTGGCTGTTGTATCCATGTGAGCTCTTGTTCCATTATCCAGCTTTGGAAACTGGTAAGGGGGAATTCACACACACGCAACCATGGACGCACCCTCATGCAACCACACACTGTTGCAACAAAACCATACACAACAGCGCAGGTGGTCACAAACTTAGTTACACAGGCATATAAACACATACACTCATATACAACCACACACCATCACACATGACCACGCACATAATTACACAACCATGCACAACCCCACACTACCACTACATGCACATGTGGTCACACAGTTGTACAGACACATAATGACACAAAAACACAATGATACAACCACATACAATCATATAATCTCACACATGTGACCACACACATACCCACACATAATCATACACAACCAGACACAATCATGTAATGATATAACCACACATAGTCATGACCACATACATAGTCACACACAATGTCATGCACGCACCACACCTGGCCAGGGCCACAGGCAGGCAGGGTGGGCTGTGGGTCTGCAGGATCACACCCCATGGGCACAGACAGAGGTGCTATGGGAGTCACCACCTCTGCTGGTCAGGTATTATGCCCCACAGTCATGATGCACAAAATGTGTCCCTTGTGCGCCCAGGTTCACAGAGCCCTCTCTTTGCAGTCCCAGTAAGTGGAGACTAACTGGGGTTGGGGGGGCCTATGTGGATGTGAACACATGTCCCCCAAGCCTCTGGCCACGCCACAGCCCGTGCCTTCCCATGCGGGGTCCTGGGAGGCTGGCTTTGACCCCTGTAAGTTGGGTAAGGAGAGTGAAGACTTCAGCCATCCTCAGCTAAGTCATGGGAAATACGAAAATTTCTAATCACATCGCGGGAACTTGGAGGACATCACAAAAAGTGTGCTGAGAATGGCTTCGCTGAGACCTGAAACTAAAGCATGAGAGCCCCTTCCCCAGCCGAAGACAACCCCACCCCCGATTTTAGGCCTAAGACCACACCCTCCCCAAACTGTTACCGCCAAATCCTTGTCATTTCCTCACTCTCCAGCAGCTAAGAGGCTGAGACAAAGGATAGGGAGGGAGGGAGGCAGTGCGGCCCCTTTACCCATCTTTGCCCATCTGAGTCCCAGGAAGCCCCCGCCCCCACCCCCACCCCAAGGCTCCGGGCTGAGGCACCATGCTTGGTTTTATTCACATTAATTCACAGAAATGCCGGAAAAGTACCATGAAGGATGGGGAGCCCGTGGGAACCTCCTGCCCTCAGCGTGCACGACGCATGTGCACCGCATCTACACGGGTTGCGACATTCACACCCCCCAGAGGCGTCTACACAGCCCGTTTGTGTCCACACAGCCTATCCAGTTGTCTACACGGCCGGGGTCACACAGCGCGAGTTCCCGGAAAACTAAGGCGCAGGGAGGGGCTGCCCTGCCCCATTTCAGGAGGGAGCGCCGCGCCCGCGGACCCGGGACTCACCGCGCTCCGTCCGAGGCTGCACCGCGTCCGGAGCCCGCCGCGCAAACCGAGCCCGGGCCTCAGGGAGCCGGGCGGGGCTGAGGCATCGCGCGCCGGGCCGAGGCAGCACCTGGGCTGGGCCGGCACCTGGGCTGGGCCGGCACCTGGGCTGGGCCGGCACCTGGGCTGGGGGCGGGACCTGTACTGGGGGAGGCACAGGCTGGGGAGGCACCTGGGCTGGGAGCCGGGGCTGGGCTGGGGGGCGGGACCTGGGCTCAGGGCGGCACGGGCTGGGGGCGCCGTTTTCCTCCTTCTCTGGGGTCACAGGGCTGGGGGCGCCTTCCCTCTCCCCCACCGGGGCATCATCACCCGCCCTCTACCTCCCCTTCAGCCACCCGTGCGCCCCTTCCCCTGCGCATCTGAGAGCCGGCCTGCGGGTCTCAGCCCCGCCGTGCGGTGGCTCAGAGAGGACGCCGGGTGCGCCGGCCCTGTGTGCCGGATCAGGAGCGCTCCCCCCACCCCAGCTGGAGTCCCAGCAGCCGACCACCCGCTTCGAGAAAAGGGAGGGGAGTGGGCGTACCAGGAGCCACGGGGTTGGACGGTCTGCCCTGGACACTCCGGCTGCTGAGGATGGGATCGAAGGGCAGGGCCTAGACAGGTGAGCAGGTGCCGGGTGACAGAAGGCAAGGGGTTCGGGTGCAGGGACCTGTGTGTGGAAGCAGAAGCTCAGGGCGCTTGGGGAAGGGGAACCCTGTGTAAATAACTACAATATTTTCAAAATGAAGCTTTTCTTTTTTTGGCCCTGACTGGTGTAGCTCAGTGGATTGAGCACCGGCTTGCCAACTGGGGGTGGGGGGTGACCGGTTCGGTTCCCAGTCAGGATACATGCCTGGGCTGCTGGCCAGGTCCCCGGTTTGGGGAGTTAGAGAGGTAGCCCATCCATGTATCTCTCACACAGCGATGTTTCTCTCTCTTTCTCTCCCTTCCCATCTCTGTAATGATAAATAAATAAAATATTTTTAAAAATAAAGAAAACCTAAATAAAAATTAAAATAAACTTTTGATTTCAGAGCAGTTTGGGATTTACAGAAAAGTCATGAAGATAGTACTGGAGTTTCCACGTACCTGGCACTTAGTTTTGCCCATCATTGACATCTTAGATTAGGGAGGGACAGGGCCACAATTAACAAACTAATATCAGCACACTAACTAGCACATACAATGTATTCAGGTTCCTCAGTTTCCCCTATCTTTGTCCCGGGACCCCATGGCACAGGCGGCTCATCTCCTTGGGCCCCTCTAGGCTGTGACAGTTTCTTAGACATTCCCCCTTCTGTACGCCCTGGGCAGTGGTAAGGAGAGTTTGGGAGTTTGGTAGACATCCCTCTGCTGGGGTTCTCCAGGTGTGTTTTTCAGGGCCCGACTGGGGCGATGGCTTGCTCTCTTTGGCCACACCTGGCAGGGCCGCAGGGCAGCCCAGCCTCCCCTCCGACTTCCATCTCAGATGGCTTACTCCCTCTAGACCACTAGGATGTCCTCCCTTAGAACCATCTTTGCTCAGGACACTTCCAGGATACTTTCTGAACCAGTCCTTTTACCACCATCAGTAGCAACATTTTAGTGCCCTAAGTGGCCATTTACTGTTTTGGGAAATGCTGCAGGCCCCAGCATCCAAGCCTGGTGTTGGAGGAGGAACCATCCCATGGAGTTCCAGCTGCCTGGGGCAGGGTCCTGTTCACTGAGCACGTGCAGGTTTTCTCTGGTGCTCCCAATGACCCTGCAGAAGTAGCTGTCACCCCTTCTGGCAGAAGCCGCAGCTGCATCCCCAGAGGAGAGTGATGTGTCCAAAGCCCACCCAGCTCCAGACCTGGGTTCGTCCCACTGCTGCTTCCTTCTTTGAGCAAGGACAGCGAGGCAGGGGAAGAGCCTGTGACCCCCGAGGGCCACCCTCCTCTCCCCCAGGGCTGCTGCTGGGCTCTTTCTGGAGCTCCAACCCCCTGACCACCTGGCGACATGCCAAAGCCTGCCCCACGTGGCTGGCGATCCCCACCCCTCTCCGGCCAGCGTCCTTACCCTCCTTCCTGAACACTCACACCAGCCACACTCATTTCCCGCTGCAGCCTAGAACCACCTCTCCTGGGCCCCGTGGGCTTAGCCAACAGCTACCTCCCCCAGACAGCATTTCTTGATACCTGCCCCCCAAAGTGGAGCTGAGGCTTCTCCTGTGCGGACCCGCATCCTGTCCTTCCTCACCAGGTTGAGCCACCTGGGCCAGACCAGGGTCTAAAACTCACACATTCGTCGCTGGGCCCATGCAGGGGGCTGGCACACAGCAGGTGCTCACTGAAGACTGGCTCAGTGAATGACTGAATGAGTGAATGAATGAATGGATGAACAAGTAAGCTCTGGCCTGTTTAGTGAAAGGCAATGACTGCCCTTACAGCATTATTCGATGCTCAGCTTTGCACTCCAATGGAGCAGAAATAAATATGGTCTTTCCAGAGCCAACATGCAGCTACTGCTTCCACTGTGAAGTGTGCAGGGCTCTCCCTCACCCGGGAAACTGCTAGGCTCTGCCACCCTCACAAAGGCGTGACCCACCATCAGTCGTGTAGATGGTGTGTCATCACTCCCTGTCACAGAGGACTCAGAGACAGAGGGTGAACAACCTGCCCAAGACCACGCCGAGGCACTCCTTTTAGAAAAACTTACTGGAGCCCTGACCAGTATGGCTCAGTTGGTTGGGTATCAGCCTGCAAAGCAAAAAGTTGCTGCTTCGATTCCTGGTCAAGGGCACATGCCTGGGTTGTGGGCCAGGTCCCTAGTAGGGGGTGTGCAAGAGGCAACCACACATTGATGTTTCTCTCCATAAAATCTTCAAAAATAAACAAACAGAAAAGCTTACTGGAGATCACTAATAGTTAAAAGTACAAACAACAGTGATTTTAAATATTCTAGAATTACCTTGCAGTGATTAAACCACCCCTTCCCAGCTGGTGTGCCCTAAACCTCACTGTTGGCTGCATCTTCTTTTCTGTTGGTTTCATGGGGTTGGGGCCTTTTGGCCCAAGAAGAGGGGATGGTGACACTGGCAGAGTCTACACATCTCTGCTCAAATCCCGGCTGGCCTGGTGCGCACTGGCCGGCCTTGGAGACTGAACTTCTGTAGATGCAAAGGGGTTGGTGACAAGAGAACACTGGGCCCAGCGCTCTGGCCAGCAACCTTTGCCCCATAGAGCCCACGTCTTTGTCATCTGTGTTCCTGCTGGGGGTCCACACTCTGGAGCACTGCAGCCAAATCTGGCCCACTGCCTGTCTTTGCACAGATGCATGCTAAGAGCTTCTTCTTCTTAAATAATCGAAAAATATTACAAAGGACATTTTGTGATCTGTGAAGACTGCATGGAACTCACATTTCAGCGAGCCAGTAGCTTTGGCCACAGTCATCCCATTTGCTTACATGCTGTCTGTGATGCTTCTGGCCACAGCAGCAGACATGACTCGTTGCGACAGAGGCTGTGTGGCCTGAAAAGCCCCAAACGTTCACCATTTGGCCTTGACGGCAGGCCCCCACTATAGGTGATTCCCTTCTAGACCTCTTAGATAACCCTGGATGAGCTAACAGTATCCAAGACAAAGGGAACGGACTGGGTTACTTCTAAGTTTCCTTCAACTCTGAAATGCTGTTAGGATACCACACCCACACAATTAGCTGCACTGCAGCCAAGCCCTGCTTCAGCACCAGCCAGCACAAGCTATGGATTTGCCAAATACCTCCAAGAAGGTGTCCATGCAGGACAGCCCAACTGGACCGGCCTGCCATGCACCTGCAGGTGCGCCAGGCTCCACCTGCCACTGAACCTTGGAAAGGGCAAAGGTCGAGTCCTACATAACAAAAGCTGTGTTTAATTATAAGATTCGAACAGAAGCAAGGCCAAAACTGCAAACGAAAACTGTAGGAACATTGCCTTCAAATTCCATGACATTTGTCTAATTTCTGAAACAAAGATTCCCATCTTTGACACCAGTGTACAAAATGGCTTAGATTAAGGCGCAGGCCGAGGGGCAGACAGGGTCCGTGTGGGTCCTTTGCCCAGGCCGCCCAGTGGCTACACTTGGGTCCCAGCCCCCAAGTCCAGGAGCTCCTGTGGGAACACAGGTCCTGCTGCTCTCCCTCCCAGGGGAAACACACGGAAACAAGTGGAAGACTTTTTTTTGAAGGGCGGGGTGGGGAATAAAACCTCTCCCTTGAGAAGTGTGGCTACCAAAAATGGTTTTTGAGTCTGTCTGGTGCTGGTATTTTTGGAGTGGATCATGGTTTGGCCCCGGGCCTATGGTCTACAAGAGACAGGACTGAGACCACATGGTGGGAAGGTCCGTGCTTTCACATCATGCCAATGGAAACATCTTCTGAGCGCGAGCCCGGAGGCTGTGTGTACGGATAGGGAGAAGCAGGCCCCAGGGCTGCAGACAGTCCTGCCGAACGGAAGCCCGCTGGCTTCAGAGGGGCGGTGACACATGCTGCACGATGGCGGAGGGAGGGTGCCAGGGCACGGGGGCTGCTTGGCCAGCTCTACTGTGGCATCTGCTGCGAGGTTCAGAGGTAGAAAACAAAATGCCAGTTCCAGAATATTCTCCCACGTTCCAGAAGCTCCTCGCAGTGTGCTCGCCTTGCTCATGTTGCAGCGGAGGCCGGCGAGTTGCGTGCGCTGGGATGGTGTCGAGAACGTGCAGGTGCCCGTGTTGTGGAAAGGAAAGCCCCCGTCCCTCTGTACTGAGAGGCAGTGGAGCTGACGCAAAGGGTAGAGCTGGTTATTGAGGGCTCTGGGGTGCCGGTCCGGACAGACCGCGAGGGCCTGGCCACCAGGCCTGGTGTCCATCCTGCCTCCGGAAAGGGCAGTCCAAGAGAGGCGACACCACTGGAATTTCAGAAAGTCGTGGCTGTTTATTAAGACATGGAGGGGTTGGAGGAAGCACAGGCTCCGGATACCTCCCAGGCTGATGGAAGAATGAGGGTCAGGGCTCAGCCCAAAAGCCCCTGTCCATTTATTGCCAGCCTTGCTGGCAGCTCTTAGCCCAGCTCCCCCACCGACCCAGAGGCGAGTCCAGACCCCACGCCAGCCGGGCCAAGGGCCTGAGTCCGCACCTCTGGGCCTGGGCTCTCAGCATTCGGACGGGCTGGATGCAGAAGAGCCATGGCCTTC
Organism: Pteronotus mesoamericanus; assembly: GCF_021234165.1. Lineage (NCBI taxonomy): Eukaryota > Metazoa > Chordata > Mammalia > Chiroptera > Mormoopidae > Pteronotus > Pteronotus mesoamericanus. The sequence goes on from NW_026555047.1 coordinate 449,755, forward strand.
GGGGCAGGCCACTCCCCTCCTGCTCAGGGCAGGGCGTCTTCAGGGAAAGCAGCAGCGTGGTGTAAGCACCAAATGTGGCAGATCTGCAGCCTCCAGCAGGTGGAGGTGACACTTCCTGCCCTTTCCAAGGTTCCATCAAGAGACTCTGACTAGAAAGACTACGGGGCTGGGCTTGTGGGACAGGGACCTTGGCGGTCCGAGGGGCGTGCGGCAGCAACGCGAGCTGGGAGCAGGGCCAGGGTCCAGGTGCAGCTGGGCTCGAGGAGGCAGAGGAAACGTGAGCATCGGCCAGACCAGAGCACCAAGTTGCGGGGCCGGCAGGTCCAGTCTTGGGGGGACAGCGCGGGGTTGAGGCTGCACTGGGCCCACTAGGCTGAGGTGCCTGGCAGGCCTGTGGGCTCAAGGGTGCAGCTGGCAGGACTCGTGGGTTCCTGGGTGGATACACCAGCCAGTTCTGGATTCTGGGGATCAGCCAGTTCTGGAGGCTGCTCTGCAGGCAGGGTGGGCTTGACCTGAGCTTCTCCAGGAGGCTGCTGGGAAAGCACGACTTCGGCGTCTTTCAGAGGCTGTGGGCCTTCAGCTGAGGCTGGAGCCCAAGGAGGCTGAGGTATATCCTTCTGCAAGAGAAGAGAGGCCAGCGGTAAGGTCTCGGCGAGGCCAGCAAGGCCTTGGGGGAGGGGAGGCAGAGGAATCACTATCCCCAGAGGGTCAGGCTCAAGGACCAGAACACGTGGGTCCAGTCCCACAGGCCAGCATGCAGGCCACAGGAAGGAGATCTGAAGCAGAAACCTGACTCTGACATCCCTGGCTCGTTCCCCACTCCTGAACCTTCTAGAACCAGCCCACCAGCTCTAGGACAAAGCCAATACCAGCCGGGACCAAGAGCCTTTGAGGACGGACGGTGGGCAATAGCCCAGGAGGCCTTCCCTGAGTGCCTGGGGAGGGTCTGGCTCTGGGTTGGGTTATACCTGGAGCCCTGGCTTTTCTGGCATTTCGACACCAGGAAAGATGGGAGGAGTGTTTTAACTTCCACAAGGACATGGTAACATCAGAGTTTACAGTGCCACTGGTGTGTGCCAGCGGCGGGGAAGCCCCAGTGACAGCCCATCCTTTGGGCAGCACGCTGAGCTACGGGCCCACAGACAAGGAAGGGCCGAGTTGCCTCATACTCTCCCTGCTGGCACGCGTTCATGGCTGGTCCTGACTAGGTGCCAGGTCCCCTGCAGAGCCTGACTGGGACAGCTCTCGCCCTCACAGAGGGGCTCCGGTGCCTACCCCTAGCCTGGCACTGTGCTCTCGATGGTGGAAGCAGTCGGAAGCCAATGCCCAGTCGAGCGGGTGCCGCTGTGCTGCAGGACCAGCACCACCATCCTCAAGCTGCACCCAGCACGACAGCCACACACTGTCCCCTCCATGAGGATGCTCAGAGCCACCAGAGCATCACAGACACAACACCCAAATCAAAACCTTCCAGAAATAGCCCTGGCCAGGTAGCTCAGTTGGTTAGAGCACCGTCCCCACACGCCAAGGTTGTGGGTCCGGTCCCTGGTCAGGGAACATATAAGAATCAACCAATGAATGCATAAATAAATGGAACAACAAATCAATCAATCAATCAAAATGAAAAAAACAAAACTTCCAGAAATGGGGAGACACTGACCATGGGACGGGGGCTGCAGGGTTTAGTTGTAAAACTAGAGGCTTTACTCAACTTTAATTCTAGTTAGGGCTTATGGGTTATTATTTCTTGCAGACAGTCATAGCAAACTGGTATTCACCGCAAAGCCGCTGCCCGTCCAGAACATGCCCAGTTCCCTGCGCCACAGGGCCAGGGCGCCACTGGTGATCAGCGTACAGGGCACCAGGTAGAGGAGGGCCGGCTGGCCACGCTGCATGAGGGCCAGGGCCATGAACGTCACCAGGAGGCCGATGCCGTAGGCTGGAGCGACAGAGACGAGCGGTGTGTTACCTGGGCCAGTGGCCCCCAAGGCCCCCCCCCCGCCCCAATCCCCTGAAGAAATGATGGGAGCACAGGGTCGGGGGCAGCCAGTGGGATTTGGGCACTTCCAGAAGTGAACAAAACCTTCTGGCACCTTCCAGGGCATGTGCTCCCGATTTGGTCCTGAGAGGACAGGCAAGATGTGAGTTTCAGGGAGAAGACAGAAGGAAGGAATGGGCAGCTGAGGGGCTGGGAGCACTGGGGAGAGGAAGGGAATGGGAGACCACAGGGCTTTCTGATCAGCAGCCAGCAGCGGCGGGAAGGGTCCAGGACCACAGAAGCAGCTAGAGAAAGAGCTGAGCCCAAACATCTTGCTTTTATAAACCTTTAGTTAGAAATATAATCTTGAATTATAATAATATACATATAGGATTAGGAAATCAAATCCTTAATAACCTAATTGTGACGCTGGAAAAGAATGTTTTGTTCCTGTGAGACACTCAGTGAAGCACTAAGGGTGAAGGGGCATTGTCTGCAATTCGCTCTGACAGCTCAGGATAAAACGTATTTATTACGTGTGTGAGTGTAAATACGTAACCACATATACGTACACATGCAAAGGGATAACACAGTGAGACAACTGTGATGACACATCAGCCACTGGGCAACATGAGAGCTGGGGGGTGGGGTCTCTTGTACTAATCTTACAACAATAACCCCACTATTACTTCAAAGGATGAACTTACAAAAAAACCAGCCTTTAACTGGAAGCTTCCTCCAGAGCCCAGCGCCCACCTCCAGCATCCCCTGGGCTCTGTCCTGATCCTCACTCCACATTTGCAAGGGATGTGCTCCCCCAGGAAGGGTGCCTATGTAAGAGTGTCGACTATCCATGTCGACACAGGCAGATGATAGAAGGATATGGATGTTTGGCAGCTACGTACGATCTACAGGGTTCCGATGACAGGAACAATGGGAACCTTCTGACACACTGCAGTTTGGACAGGGAAGCCTCTGCAGCTGTGTCTTTACAGGATAGTTCTGAGGACTGCTAATGTGCAGGGAGGGTTCAGATACAATGTGCCAGCAACTGCAGGCACTCGGGAGGGCGGGGTTGAGCTGTAGGTCCCCAAAATGCACCTGAAGGTCAGCCTGTGCCCTCCTGGTGACATCGACAGAGTCAGGCTGCCAGGCCTGTGCAGTTTGCTCCCCACCCACGATGAGGGGCAGGGGGCAGGGGACGGGGCCATGGGAGCGCAGCCCACTAGCCTGGCTCTCCTGAGGAAGTGGGCGGGTACAAGAGCCTATGAATGATGCACTTCTCTTCCTTGAGAGCTGACGGGGTGGGGACAAACTGGCAAGAAACTATAGAAGCAATCAGGGCTCAACACAAAATGAGAAAATGTCACCTTCTGTCATTGCCTTTGATAACAAAGGAAACCAATGGAAGGAAAAGAAAGACAAAAAGGAGACAAAAGAAAAACTACACCAATCAGAGAGAGTGAGAAAAAAGGACTATGCGGAGGCTGTGCAGCGCCCCCTTCCCACCGGCCCTGTGAGCCACCGGCGGAGGACAGAGGATGAGGGGGTGGGAGGGCTGCCGCGCGGCCCGCCAGAGCACAGTGCTTACCGATGGTGCAGGCCACGAAGTAGACCCTGGACGACTGCACCTGGATGTCAAACCTGTGGCAGTACGCCACGAGCAGCCCTGGTTGGGGAAGAGAATGTGGGCCAGGGCCTGAGCCCGAGCCCCGGACAAGGGCCAGGCGACCCCGCGGGAAGGGGCTGGGCCCTGGGCATGGTCTTCTCTAACAGCTACTGCTGCTATTTCATGGACGACCACGCTGCCAGCTGAGGGCGGAGCTGTAACCTGACACAGCAAAGCCAGCACATACCCTGCAGCACAGAGGGGCAGCGAGGTCCTGCCCGGGGCGACCCTGAGCTGGGCAGCCAGCTCCAGGCAGGCACATCTGTGCAGCCATGACCGATAGGGCAGGGCCGCCCCTTGAGGCCAACTAGGGACCACTTCAACCAAGCACCGGCCCTGACTGCTACCCCCCCCACCCACTAGGCTCCATCTCCACCCGCTGGCCCCCTGACCCAAGACTACAAGGACATCTGGGTGCCTGCAGGGCCGTGGGGTCACCCCCCCATGTGCCCAGTCCCCGTACCTGGGACCAGGATGTCCCCAAAACCCAGGAGGGAGAAGGGCCGGTCACACAGGGCCAGTGGCGAGGTGTTCAGCCTGGGCACCTTCAGGACCATAGGCAGCTGTGGGGAGAGGAGGCAGCGCCTGCAGACCAGCCCGAGCCTACCACTCCCCGCCAGCCCCCTGGGCCCAAACGTACCTTCTCATGTGTGGCTGAGTCCGCAGGCCCGGTCGCCACCTCTACCATGATACTGTTCCCACTCTGACATGGGGGGGGGGTACATCAGAGTGGGGTGTAGGGCAAGGGTTAAGGCAGGACAGGAGGGGCAGGGGGGGATCAGGGACACCCACCTTGGTCAGAAAGGGCGTGACGAACACGAAGAAGACGTCATAGATGAACAGCACCAGCAGCAGCAGCGTGCAGGCCTGGGGGGAGGCGTCCTGAGGGGCAGGGCCAGCACCCCCAGGTGCACAGACCCACAAAGCGTCCCCACACCCCCAATTCCCCTCCCGAGGCTCAGACTATTCCCACTGGGACAAAGACTTTCTGAGAAACCCTGAGCAAAGTCTGCCCCCGCCCTCGGGCAACCAGAGACGATGGGGAATGGGGAATGCCCAGAGCGAGACCCAGTGTGGGTCTGGAGGCAGGGCACTGAGTCACGCCCTCCAGATCTCCAGATCCAGTAACGGGACAGGCTGGGAGGCAGGCAACCTGCAGCGGGTCAGCCACGGGCCCGGGGTGGTGGCCACCCTCCTCACACTCCCCGTGTATTTCTAAGTTACTTCCACCAGGTCTTGTGGACAGTAGCCTGGAGCCCCGGGCTCAGAAGGGAAGGCCATTAGCACTCAAGCCCCTCACAGCCCCCACTCCCGAGGCCCTCACCTTGAAAGTGGGGAGGCGGATGGTTTTTAGCATGTAGAGACAGAAGGCGATGCCCAGCGCATCCTGAAGGATCCAGGCCCACCTGCAGGGCCGAGCAGCAGCATCACTTGCTGGGACAGACTCCGCCAAGAGCCACCACCCATGAGGTTTCTCCTTGCTTGGCCACCTCACCCCCACCAAGTATTCTGAAACATCCAACACCCGGCATGACCCTGCCGTGTGTCAGACTCGGGTGTTATCAGAGGCAGCGGTGTGGGTCCCAAAGCCTGTGGGACGGATCCTACCTCACTGGGACAGGCAGTGAACGAACCCTTCACCCTGATGCCAAGAGGCCAGAGAGAGGCAGACACATGCTGAAGCCTCTGTCCCTCTACAGTGTGGCTTTCATACCCAGATCACAGGACAGGGTGAAGGAAATGTCTATCTATTGGATTTAAATTTCCTTTCAATAATAATTTTAAACTTGTGCCTAGCCAGGTTCCACCGACTCTCTTGGCCCATGGGAAATGAGGGCTTAGATCAGCAGGGGCGGGCCCTGCTAGTTAGCATCTGAAATCCCCCCCAAACAGTCCCGTGGGACGAGCAGCAGAGGTCAGACCCACCTTACACATCCACATTAACCCAGACCCACCCAAGGCCCGCGACCCATAGCCACGCTCCTGAACCTGCGCACTACAATTGTGCTGTCAAGTCCCACATCGAGGTTCTGAGAAATAACGAGCTTGACGGAGGGGTCAGCGGGGACATGGGATGTCTACCCTGCGCAGCCCCACCTGCCAAGATCTTGGCGGTGGCATGGCCTCAACCTCGCGGGCCCTGCCTGGGCTCTGCCCTCCACTTCCTGCTTCACCCAGTACGCTGGCAAGGGCTCGGCCTGCCCACCTCTCGTCAGATGCTTCACTGGACATGGAATCAAACATCGCCCACCCGAGCAGGTTAAGGGGCAGGGAAAAGTCTGAAGGCAGCAGGTGGGCGCCCAGCCATGCGCTCTGCTGCCGGCTGTATGCGCCCAGAAGTGCAGGAACTGCAGCAGGTTCTAATTTTATACAATGGAGAAGTCTCCTGGCTTAGACTGAACTGTGAGAGTTCATATTCTCTTTGTGTACAAAGGACTCAAAATATTTTCCCATTTTCCTTCTGCCACTTAAATCTGTTACGGCTCCAAACGGAGGTGCCGCCAAGAACGTTAAACTGCCTTGGGAAAGGCTCATCGAGAGCGCCAGATGGTGTCAGCGATAGCAGGAGAGGGTTGGGCGGGAACAGGCTGCCTCTGTCCTCCCAGTCCGGCCTGGGCTTCAGGCCACAGAGCAGGCGTGCTGCCTTGCAGGAGGGGCCGAGCCGAGGGGAAGCAAGTCCTCAGAAGCCAGCCAGCCTCCCTGAACCATCCATGACAGTGCTGGCGGAACACACCCCTTGGGCACCACTGTGGGAGCAGTGGGGACAGGTGGCGCCAGGGCTGGGGGGCGGATTCCCCTCCCGCTGCCTGGGGCCCCACTGACACCGTCCCGGAGAACACGGCTTGGGGTGCCTGGGCCAAGAGGGTTTGCAGCCTCTCATATCCAGATCCAATCACAGGTCATGTGGCACCCGGACAAACCCAATGAAACTGGACGCGGGCAGCAGGCAGGGCAGCCACGGCTGGGCAGTCGTCCGCTGGGCCCAGTCGGCACCTGGACGCCATGCAGCCATCGCTTCCAGAGGACTGAAAGGAGGGCTTTTAATAACCAAGGAGGTGAACTGGCTCCAGGTGCCCCCAAATGGCCTCGGGGGAGGCACGGGAAAGTCGCAGTCCAGCAGTCAGAGCATCTGAGGACAGCCCTCGGGAGGGAGGGGCCACCCACAGGCCAACGGCCTCCCAGGGGCTGCACTCACTGGTCCTCATTCCGGAAGACTCCCCACACCACGCTGACAGCCACACAGAACAGTGCCAGGAGCAGCATGCGGACCTGAGGGAACTTGTGGAAGTAGGGCAGGCTGTTGTTGCAGACCCTGGGGACAAGTAGGGAAGGAGGGAACAGTCGTCATGGGCAGCATGCCCTCACCACCCCCCACCGACCTCTGACCCTTACAGCCTTGTTCCCCCCCCCCAGCACCCAGAAGGGTCATCTCAACTCCTGCCCAAAAGCCCCTCGGCACCCCCAGTCCTGACTCCAACAGGTCACGTGCCCCCGGGGCTCCTGCTGTCCTCCAGGCTCTGCTGAAATGAGCCACCCACCACCCTGCCCACCTGGCCTTGCCTTCCTCCACTTCACGTTCTTTGTTAAACCCACAATCCCCTGGCCCTTTAATACGTTTCTAGAAGGGAGGTTCCCAAGAGCAGAGCAGATCTGGGTGGGGGCAGGTGCTTAGAGTGAGCAAACTGTGGCCAATTTCCAAGCCAACCTGCCCCCAACAACCCGCTGAGCCCACTGGAACTTGCAAGAGCTCACAAGAGTCCACGGGGGCCCAGGAGAGCCCATGGGAGCCCTCAGTTCAGCATCGTGCCTCCTAGCCGGGTCCAGGCCCCACCTGCTCACCCTCACCCAGCAACCTTAAAAGGTCGCATCTCCCTTGTCCAAATCCTTGAGTTAGCTGCCCGCCTGCCCTGTAAAAACCAGACGGAGCCCCTGGCAGCAGGGAACCTCCAGACCTGAACTGCCAGCACATCCAGCCACATGGTCCCGCCCCGCCTTGCCTGGCGCCTCTGCCTAGCACCCACATCACCCCACTCAGGCTCCGTGTCCGCACTGGGCCTATCAGCCCTGGAATGGAATGTGGGGAGAGGGAGAGGGAGAACCTATCACCGCCAAGGAGGACTGATAAAGCCCATTCAGCTCCCCATTCTGCCCTGCTCCCAAGACCCATGAGCCCCCAGCGAGCCCTGAGCGAGCACCCGCTGCGTATCTGTGCTGGGCCAGGCTGGCCATGAAAGAGTGAGGGGGTCCTCGCACCATGGGAGCAGAACTCGGAGCCTCGGGGGCCAGGACACAGGGGACAGAGAGGTTGGGCCAAGGACAGGCTGTGGGCAAGAAGCCAGGTAGGGCTGGGGAAAATGTCACCCGAGGGCTCACCTGCATTTGCCAAATGGCAGCCTCTGGACCAACGGCGACAGACAGCTGTAGAGGCCCGTGGAGGAGGCCAGGCAGAAAATCCCAATGATCACGTAGACTGCAGAGCAGGGTGGCAGTGAGGAGAAGGCCAGGTCGCCAGGGTCCCAGCACACCCCTGGGAAGGGCCCCATGCACTTTTATGCCTGGGCCACGGTGACTGGTGCCCAGCAGAGGCTGGGGACAGACCCCACCTGAAGCCCGTCCTTTCACCCTGCCGCCCACTGCATTCCCCAGAGCCAGGCGAGCAGCCCGCGGAGACGCACCGAGGTGGTCGTAGAAGTAGTACAGGAGCACCAGCATGGAGCAGCACATGACCACAAAGACGCAGGTCATGACGGGCGTCACGTCCACAGCCTCATCCTCCTGCTTCTCAGGCCCGTCATCTCGCTTGTGCTTCATGTACCTTCTTGTGAAGCACAGATGGTCATGGGGACACCTGGCCAGCTGGCACAGTCCCCAGGACCGAGGGCCAGAGAGACAGGAAAGGATGGGCAGAGACAGCTCACATATAGGCTTGACTGCCCTCTCCAGACCCAGGGTGCCCCCAAGTGCTCCCTTCAAACAGGAAAGCCGGGCCTGCCCCAGGACCTCACATCCTTGCCCAGGAGCTTGGGGTCCTCGCAGATGGAGCTCCCGCAGGTGGGCCCCTGGTCACCCGAGGGTCATGCTGTGCACAGATAGCTGTGGAATGCCCCTGAGCACCACTGGACTACCTACAGACCCCATCTTCTGAGTGTGGCCTGGGCCTGGCAGGGCCTGCGTTTGGATCGCAATGCCAGAGCAGCGCCTCGGGGAGCAGGACCCAGAGGGCCTTTGGCCGGGTCTCCCGGGTATTCATAGCAACTGTATTCCAGAAGATTCTCCGGGAGTGCGGGCACCCCCCTCCTGAGCAGTCCTATTACTTTTACATTTTCATTCCCCAGCATTAGGGTCACCCATCACATACACATGTGCACACATGCTGCACACACGCACACGAGGCACTCACTTTTTCACATCCCGGCTTCCAGCCCAGTAGCCCCCAAGGGCGACAGTGCCAACAGCCATGACAAAGATGATGACCATGTTGTAGTCCAGCATGGGCTCGTGGGGGGCGTACAACGCTGCCTTCACTGCTCGGCCAAAACTCTGCCTCGGAGGACACGCCAGAGTTCAAGGCCAGGCTGCAACCATCCCCAGACCACGCACCCCATGCCTTCACCCACCTCTTATGACCCCAAAGCAATCAATTCTGACAAAATAAGATGCAAATGAGGGCAGCTCTGAGTGAGAATACAGGCGCTGAACCTAGATGTGCATATGCGTGCGTGAGGGTGCACATCGCCTGGGGAACATCCGGGTGGCCCACTGGGCCCCCATGGGGAGAAACATCTGCATTCAGATGTATACAATGAACTTCTGGAAGTTTCTGCAAAGATTGGAGATCCTGTTTACTTATATAATGATGCTCGCTTGCTCTGGACCAGCTCCCCATATCAAAGATGAGCACAGACCTCAGCTCAGACAGGCCTAGAACAGCAAGAGGGGACTGATGCTCAGTCTCCACACATGCGCAGCCCCGGGCCAGCCAAGCCTGGAGCCTGGGTTACTCTAACCGGCTGCACAGGGCACTTCAGGGCCATGGTCTCCGTTCCTGACTTCAGGTGGCACTGGAGGCCCACCCTCACTGTGGCCGACTCACAGTGAATAAGGCCCACTCACGGCCAGCCAGAGACAGGGCAGCCTTGCCACAGGCCCCACCCACCACCTACTCAGGCCCCGGGGCCAATGCAGACCGCAGCGGGGGACCTCCTACCTTGAAAATATCCAGCATGTCTTTGTGGCTGAGCAGGGCCACAGGAATGCCAATCTCCTCATATTGTGTCTTGTTGCCTCCTGGGGGGACCTGGGAGCCCAGAAGAGGAAGATCCCTGGCTGACCAAGGCCCAACCAGGATGGGGCGGACAGCCAACCCCTCCCCATGGTGTGGCTCACAGAGCTGGCCCTCTCTGAGGTAGGGGAAGGTTCCCTAGTACGTGCTGGGCCCTCAGGTGCCAGGCAGCACGGGAGGCGGACACTGTAGGATGTAGGCCTGCAGACTCCACACCACTCACTGGGGGAGGAAGTGCCTGCCTTTCATTCAAATCTTGGGGTCAGGTCGACTAGAAGCCAATGTGCCCTGCGGGGGGCCTGGAGGGTAGGCTAGCATGTGGGCCCACGCCACCCGCTCCTCAGAAGGCACCCCCAGCACTCTGCCTCAGGGCCCTGTATCCCTGACCCCTGGACTGCTCTGCGACAAGGCCCGTGCAAGACGAAGGTCCAAAGACCCAAGTCCACAGCCATTTGGCAAACCAAACCCATCTCCCCTGGCTGTGGCCCCCTGGACACCAGCCAGCACCCATGCCCACTTTGGTTGGGGCCCCCCCGCCGCCTCCCACCTCCAACTCTTGCCCCAGGTGGGTCTTCCTGCCCAGGAGGGTGCCCAGATGGCTGTACCAGGGTCTCCTTGCTGACAATAAGCAGGCCGTGGGCCCCGCTGCCCTGGGCCAGCCTCACTTTGTCGTAGAAGGTGCAGTTCCCCCGAGTGACCAGTGGAATCTGGTTGCTGAAGCCTTTGGCAGGGAGGTCGGACGGAGAGCAGAGCATGGAGGCTGTCCAGTCCCGCAGCTGCAGGAGAGACTGAGGGAAGGCAGGGCTCATGGGAGCTGCTGTAGAAAAGCCAGGGAAGGGCCAAGTCCCCCCGGGAACCAAGGCATCAGAGGAGCCTGTCCAGCTGAGCCGAGCATTCAGTATCCAGGTAACCACAGCGAGAATTGTCCAGGTGAGGTGCCCCCTCCCCTCTGGTCCTACTGGATCTCAGCCCCTTGCTCCACGAAGGGATGGATGTGGGTGAAGCGCGGGCAGGGCCTGGAGACGTGTGCATGCCCACACACAGACGCACGCCAAGCACAAGGCAGGCCGCTGGGATGGGGCGGTATGCGCTCAGAGCAAACCCCTCAAAACCTTCCCTTCATCTCCAGATCCACCTCCAGCATCCGTTACAGACGGAACACAAAGGGCAGGAGCGTCAGCCTCTGTAGTGTGACTCCACCCCATAAGAGCATCCTCCAGGCCCTTTTGAGGGGAGAAGCAAGGCCAGACCAGGGAGGGCGGTCTCTTAGGAGGCAGCGGAGGGCCCTTGCCCTGCCACGCCTCGCCCTCCACTGCCACTCCTCTGCCAGCCCGCCCGCACCTAACAAGTGGCAGCCTGGCTGGTGTCTCCACCAGGGGCCATGCCTAGACAGCACTCCAGACATCTGTCATTCATGACCAAAGAAACTGGGGCCCAGAGAGGCTGTGGTGCCTGGCCCTCTGGGGATGCCCCAGACGCCTTAGTGTGACCAGATCCCACCCCATGGTTTCCCAGCTGAGGTCCTTCTTCCATCCTTGGACTGGCTGTCTGCGGATGAGTTTCCTCAAGGCACGGGGTGGGAGGGGGGCAGCAAGAACGACAAGACCCCAAGCTGGAAGGGGTGCTCAGAGCCACACAGCAGGGAGGGCCACCAGCCCAGTACTCACCGCCTTGCTGAGGTCGTGTGGCAGGTGGGCCCACTGCGGGTTGTAGAGGATACAGTAGTCTTTGCCTTTGGGGCCCTCCGTCTCAGAGACCACGTGCACCATGCCATACTCACAGGCCACCTGGAGCAATGGGGCAGGGATCAGTGAGCTCGGGGGGGCGGGGGGCAGACTGCCCAGGTAACATGGGGCCCAAATTAAATGAGGTTGCCTGTGAGGGCTGGGCTGGCTTCCTCCCTCAGACAGGACAGAAAGGACACAGCATATGTATTTCATAGTGGCGAAAATGAGGAAGGCAAGTACAGAGACAAGTCTCCCCAGGGAGACCTGGGTGCAACCTTGGACCTGCCAGCACCCAGCCAGTGGGCCTGGACACACCACGTGCACAGGCCCTGGCCCTTCCTAGTCCCAGGGCTTCTTGGAGCTGGCAGGCCCCGTCTGGACCCTGATCAAGCCCTGCACACTTCAGGCTCCTGGGCCTTTGCTTCTGTAGCTCTTGCTTCCCTTGGGCTAAAAATGCCTCCAGAGAGAGTTGGATCCACACCCATGGTTTTCCCAGAGAGTCTGCCACAGAGACAAACAGGTGGCAGCTGCTCCCGGCAATGGACACACGATGGGGACAGTCACCAGCTGGCACAGTGGAACCCAGGTCCGCTCTGCAGATGTGGCTTTGCCGAGGTAGGGGAGTGGAGGGGAGTCTGATTTGGCCAAGAGTCCTGATAGACCGTGGGGGCCGACACCACGCCTGGGGCGCAGACTGGCTCTCAGACAACGGGTTCTCCGTGGAAGCACAGCCGGGCCACTCCAGGAGCTTCTTACCCCGGCCCTAGTCACCTAGGCAGTAGTGGTGGCGGCAGTGTGGAGAAAAGCCCAGGGCGCCCCAACCTCAAAGCCTAATGGCTGACACCAGGCACTGGGTACAAGTCCCACGTTCCATAGTCCCCATCTGACGCTGTTCCAGTTAGCCCATCAGCTCTGGCACTTCTGTGTCACCTGGAGTGAGGCTCTGAGTGAAAAAGCAGCTCGGGGCCACTGTCACAGGCACTCAGGGAACTGCCTGAGGCCACGCAGGGCCCTCAGAGCACTGCACTAAGGCAGCACCCTGCCCCGCCTGCCCCTGTGCCCAGAGAACCTCCATACACATGGTGTCTCAGTCCCTTGACCAGGGGCAGGATCAGGAGGCCCCTCTTCCACGTTCTCCCGACACTGCCCCCCAAGGGTGTCCCTCATCCTGGCCCCAAGTACTGTACCCAGGGTGCGCTCCCTCCAATGCTCAGAGCCCCTGGCACCTCCTCACCACGGACCACAGCAGGGAGCAGCAGAGCCCCTCAACCCCTGGGACTCATCAGCCCACCTTCTGTTTGCAAATAACATTTTATTGGAACGCGGCTGCCCCGCGCCTGTATGCAGGGCCTCTGGCTGCTCTTGGCTGCCACTGCAGAGATGGGCAGCTGCCTGCGGAGCTGAAAATATTCACTCTTTGGCCCTTTCCGGGAAGTGTGCTGACCTCTGATCCATGGGAGCCAGGCTGTTGGTGAAAATCCTCATTTGTGTAAAATGAGAATAGACAGAAACTGGTTCTTTTTTTTTTTTTTTAAAGTCATTTAAAAGCTCACAAGCATGCTTCACGAACCTACCTCCCCATGACTTGTACAACTAAGCCTGTGCTTGTATCAAATACCAGAGAGATCATGGTTTCACTTTGAATACAGTTACCTAATCCGCTGAATTAAAAGAAACAGGCGAGAGTTCTTCAAAAGACCCAGCCCACGTTCCAACATGGCCCATCCCAATTTGGAGAACCAGAAACAGCCAATACTCCTGAAGACAAGCCACCTTCTGACACAGCGCATTCACAGAGCAGACCCAGTAACTTCCAGGGACACTATGCTTCACGATTACTGTGAAAGCATCCACATCAGGGGCTGTAGTGAGTAAGGGGTCCAGACTTCCTCCTCAGAATACATAGTGAGTCCTGGGAGAGGGCAGAGAAATAAGGACCCAGAGGCTTGGAAAGAGATGTTTGGATGGAAGGCAGTGTGAGGGGGGACGGGACAGGTACACGAGGCACTGGGGACAAGTTCGGGGGGCAGGTAGAGAAGGGACAGAGGAACAGGTGGAAAAAGCTTAGGGAGAACAGATGCAGGCAGGGCAGGAGGGCACTAACATTAGTTATGACCTAGTGAATAATAGCCTTGTTCTGGCCTTTAAGTACGTATCTCATAGCAACTGAGAGACGTTGGTCTGTTAAGGGAGGTTAAATCCCTCACTGATCACAAAATGGTAGCAAGTGAGTTTAGGGCTGTCAGCAAGCACTCACCGTCCCCTCCCCAGGGAGAGCTAGTCTATTGGAGGAACCACGAAGGAACACACCCACCCAAGGAAAGGTACTGTGCCATGTCAGGGTTTCTGACCAGAGTTCTGTTCTGCGAAGAACAGTCACAACTGCTTACTCACTCTCTCCAACACTCCGATTCTCTAGGCTCAGGATAAAGTTCAAAGCCCTCAGCCTGCCCCGGAAAAAGTCCAAAGGCCCCAACACCATGATCTCCCACCTCCTGGCTCTGACCTGCTCAGCCTGTCCCCCTAGACTCCAGCCCAGGAAGGTTACATGACTGGCCGGCCCTTTAGCCTCTGCCTAGAGCCACTCCCACTGCTGGCCCTGTCCCTGCCCTCCCGCTGAGGGGGAAAGCAAGCTTGTCTTCAAGTGCACCTGAAGGAGCTCCCTTAGGGTGGCATCTTAGGGTGCAAGCATCGGACCACCCTACACACCAACCACAGCAGACCCCTCACAGTCCCCAGATAAGTCATCAGCTCTCACACCTCCACCTGGCTCACGCTGCTCCCACCACCTGCACCACCTTCCCTATGCCTTCAGGACCTGGCAAACACCCTACAGAACACCCTTTGGATGCCACAGCTCCTAAAATGCCTTCGCAGGCAAACTGAGTCACTCCCTCCATGGCGTCCCCATGGCCCTTCATTGCTCTCTCGTTTTCCCCTTGTTCAGAATGTCTGGAGAGCTCAAACCCTGCCCTCAGATTGCTCAGACCTCAAGCTGGTGATTAAACGAGGTCAGGGGAACTACAGGGGGTTGGCAAACAGATGGGAGGGGGCATCCCAGAGAACCTGGGAGAAAGGGGACTGCTAAGCTGAGACCAGAAGGATGGCCAGGGTGGTCCCAGAAAACAGAAAAAAATAAAAAGCAGAGCGCCTTCAATCCAGTGGAGCTGGAAAGGGAGAGACACTTCCTGAGCAGCCAGATCACAAGACCTGACACACTTTGAAAGACATCACTGCTGTGTTGAGAATGAACTGGGACTGTGAGGGACAAAAGTGGCCTTGGGAGAACCCCCCAGCCACCCACCAGGAGAATAACAGAGAGGTGGTGGTGGGGTGGAGTGGAGTGGACAGGTCAAGGTTAATGGCCCGTTTTCGGGGCTGTTAAGGAAACTGTTCCCTGAGCTACTGAACCCAGGGGACAGGGAGGACTTGAAAATAAAAGATGCACCCCTGACAATGTACATCAGCCATTTCACGGTCGGTCTTTCACTAGCACCTGAGACCCTTAACGGTAAGTGACAAAGAAGTAACAAACATACTACGGTTCATCACCCCATGCACCATCTCGCTTGAGTCCACACTGCACTCTTAGGCTCCTTTTGCAGAGAAGCAACTGACCCCAAAAGCGAGGAACTCCCTCGCCCAAGGTCACGGAGTAAAAATAAGACGGAAATTCGACCCCACTCCAGGGTTCCTGGCCGCTCCTCGATACCGCATAGGTGTCGCGCTCGACAGCTTACCACAGCCACGAGGGTGGGAGCTAGCATCGCGTGTAAGGGGAAACTGAGGGTCCGAGAGAAGCAGCCACATGGCCAAGGCCACGGAGGCAGACAGGAGCGTCGCCGGCGGTGGTTGGAGACCCAGAGATGGACCAGAGGGGCCGGAAGGAGGGAGATGGGCCCCCAAACTTCAGGCCTCCACGGAACTGAGTGACTGTGCGAAGGGCTTTCGAGGAGGGGAAAGCAGCCCAGCCGGGGACAGGCCCGCAAGGTCACAACGGGGCTCCGCACCCCGCGAACCGCCCGCGCTGGGGGCGCGGTTACCCGAGAATGTCCCCAGGCCGGGGCGGATGAGAACCTGCGCGCGGCCGGGGACCTAGGAGCCGGGTCACCGCATCCGGCAGGACCGACGGGGCGGGGGCAGCCCTCACCTGGGCTACGAGGAGGAGGCAGGCCGCCGCGAGCCACGCCAGCGCCGCCGCCATGTTGGCGGGTCGCAGGCGTCGCCAGATGTTTCCCAGCAACGCCCCGCCGTGGCGCGCGGCGCAAGCGCCGTGCCTGTGCTACGCTTGCGTTCGGAGTGGGGTCAAAGAGCGCGGAGGCGGCACCCGCGCTAAGCGGCGCGGTGCGGCACGGCAAGATGGCGGTGAGCGCGAGGCAGCGCCGGCGGGGCTGGCGGAGACTGGTGGGGTCCGGCCGCGCTCCATGGTTTATGCGCTCTGCTTCTCCTGCAGGACAAAGAGAAGAAGAAGAAGGAGAGCATCTTGGACCTGTCGAAGTACATCGACAAGACGATCCGGGTGAAGTTTCAGGGAGGCCGTGAAGGTGAGGCACTCGGTTCCGCACTCCCTAACAATTTACGAGAAGTGATTAGGGGCAAAAGTGTCAGCTGATACCGGGGCATCGCTGAGGTGCTTTGCCTGGATAACTCGTGCAAGTTTCCTAGCGACGCCGGGAGGTCAGAGCTGCTATGCCTGTTTGCAGCTGAGGAAACTGAGGCATGGGACGGGGACCAGACTTCACTTAAAGCCACAGCAGCGCAGCTGGGACTGGAATGCAAGACTTTGCCTCCTGTGCGGTTTTGTCGCTGCAGCTCCTCACTGACCACCCTACACCGGGGTTCCTCGGGCTCCTCACTGTTCCTGTGGGACCCAAATATGTACTTGGTCATGGGGCCGTCCTGGGCACCGTGGCGTGTTGAGCAGCATTCCTGGCCTCTACCCCCTGGATGCCAGAAGCATCCCTTAGTTTTGACAACCAAAATGTCTCTAGATATCGCCCAGTGTCCTACAGTCAGCCTCCACAGGTGAACCAGAGAGACGTGTTAAAAATAAATCTTGACTCGCTCTTCAGCCTTCTGGTGGCCCCCCATTGTCCCAGAGTAAAGACAGACGTTTGGGCCTCTCAGTAACAGGGCTCTCATCTGCCACCGGGCTGCAAAGGCACACGTTTTCTCCGCCTGGAGTGCTCTTACCAGAGTAACTGCTGGGGTCATTTTCCTACTCTCAGCTCAAGGTACTGGCTCTGGGAAGCCTCCCCTGAGCCCTCCGCCTTCCCTGGTAGCGCCTGTCAGGGTTTGCAGCTTTGTGTGTAAACGTTGAGCTTCACTCTGCATCTGCCGCTGGAATCTAGTGAGAAGAAGGCACTACAGCGCCCAGCCCTTGCCTTTCAGGGAAAGTGGGCAAGCAGAGTGCCGACGTAGCGGGGTACCTGCCTCTGCCAGGCGAGCCCGGCGCA
Source organism: Pteronotus mesoamericanus (assembly GCF_021234165.1). Lineage (NCBI taxonomy): Eukaryota > Metazoa > Chordata > Mammalia > Chiroptera > Mormoopidae > Pteronotus > Pteronotus mesoamericanus. Next base: position 466,868 of record NW_026555047.1, read on the forward strand.
AAGAATGGTCCGTGGATGAGAGGAGTTGGAAAGGAGGGGTGGGAAGAGGAGCATCACAAGCAGAAGCACAAATGAGCGTGAAGGTGTGCAGGCCAGAGAGAACAGTTGGGAGAGGCATCGGGGGACAGGGAGGGTCGATGGCCTATCGGGCACCGGGGGGCTCAGCCCTTCTCAGGTACAAAGATACGTCACTTGGTCAAAGAGGCATAACCTAGGAATCTCATTTGGTTTTTTAATTGAGGTAAATTAGTGGTATTTGGTACCTGCCACCCAAACCACTGTTGATCTTACACCTTTCCATTTCTCCTCTCTTTTTGGTGATTCCTACAAGCCAGTGGAATCCTGAAAGGGTTTGACCCACTCCTCAACCTCGTGCTTGATGGCACCATCGAATACATGAGAGGTGAGTGCAGCCAGCGGGGCTTGGAGACCTCATTGCCTGGCCTTTCTTACTGTTCCAGACCCACTAACCTGCCATCTGAATGACACATACGGTCTTTGTAGACCAGACAGTTACCAGATTATGTGTCATCTTCCACTGTCCCAGCATTCCACACAAGGTCAATAGACTGTCCTCTCAGAGACTTAAAGGATATGGAAGTATTTTGCTAATCCACCATCACTGATCCTGAGGCACCTGCTGCCGGAGCCCAGTCTGCCCTGTCTCCTGCCGTCCCGGTGTGTTACCCCTGCTGCTGGCAAAGAGTCCCAGTTCCCTCATACCTTGCTCCTGGTCCCTGAACCGCCAACTCCCCAGAGCCTCCATCCACAGCAGCCAGGCCATCCCTGGCCCACCACCAACGAGTTCTTCAGCTCAGCCAGGTCAGGCATTGAGAGGATTCCAAGACCTGGGAAAGAGAGGGGGTCTTGCCCCTCAGGGGGTCACCCATGTTTTAAGACACAGGTTCCTCAGGTGAACAGTTAATGCAGCCACACAGGAGTGTCACAGGGCCACTGAGGAGAGGCCCTCTTCACAGGGGAAGCATGGTCTCAGCGCCACTGGTCAACTCCAGGGGGCCTCTCGCTTTGTCATTTTTTCTCTTCCTGCCTGGGTCCACCCAGAGCCCTAGCCTGGCCTCCGTGGGTGGATGTTTCCTTGCCTGTAAGACAGCCTGCCGGCACTTGGGCTGGCTGGCCCTGGGAGATGTGCCTATTGCTCCTTCCACAGATCCTGTCTTACCAGGGGCTGCCTCACTTGCTGAGTAAGCCTGTGTTCCCTCATCTCACTCCCAGAACAGCTCCTTGCGGAGGCCTGGACCTGTTCGAATGGGTAGAGGATGGGAGGTCCAGACAGCTGTTGTCGCTGCAGGGTCTGAGGCTGGAGGGCTGCCTCGCAGATCAGGGTTTCTGATTTCACTGGGCCACTTGGTTTTCTCTTCCCCCACATCCTTCAGTAACAGTAATGGGGACTTTTAGTTGCTGTGATCTTAAAAGAGCTCCCCTAGAGCTTGCTGTCATTTCCATGGGGCTCCTCTCGCTCTGCTGTTAATGCACCATGGACTAGGTACACAGTAGCCGCGCACAGGGCTTCCACGGATTTGTATTCCAGCTGCCCGTCTGATAACATGGACTCAGGGTCTCTGCAGGCTCAGGCGCCAGTGCCCCCAATTAGCTTCCATACCCTGCATCCCTGCAGTCCCCTGGGCTTCCTGTTCTCATTACCAAAATGGGGACAGGATTCGGATGGTTGTTTCCAGAACTCCTCCTGGTCTGTGGGCTGTTGCAGGGATAAAGGCTGCATTTCTGGCTTTGGGAGGCACTTGGCGTGCTGCCCCGGCCAGCATGTCCCCTCCAAAGTCCCAGGTGGAGGGGTGGGGGAAGTGATTGGAGGACTCTTTGAGTCAGGTCTTTAGACCCCATCCTGCCCCAGGCATGATCTCAAGTTCTCACTCCCGCCCTCTCTTCCTCCGCAGACCCTGACGACCAGTACAAACTCACAGAGGACACCCGCCAGCTGGGCCTGGTGGTGTGCAGGGGCACCTCCGTGGTGCTCATCTGCCCGCAGGATGGCATGGAGGCCATCCCCAACCCCTTCATCCAGCAGCAGGAGGCCTAGCAGGCAGGGAGGGTGCAGGCAGGGACGCCCTCAGACTCCAAGCTGTCCCTCCTGCCTTACGTGCTGCCCACGGAAAAGGAACTTTTTTTTTGTATAGGTTATTTTTTGTTTTTTTTAATAAAATTGCATACCTCTTATTTCCAGGAGCCCCAGAATCTTGCTTTCAGCCTTGATTCTGGCAAAGCCTGGTCACAGGGATTCAGTTCAGCCAAGTTGTCGAGCACCAGCTGTGGTCCATTATGGCAACCGGAGCTTTCCAAGATGACCAAGGCATGTACCATCCAGGCCGGGGGATGGGGAGGTATGAGGCTGGAGCCTCTGCAGAGTCCCCTGGGGGCCACAGCAGGTGCAGACATCCCTCTCTTCCTCCTGTGGTTCCAGGAGGGTGGACGGGCCATCAGCCTCCTCAGCAGGCAGATGCCAGCAGCCCGCCTCTGCCTCTCTGCTTTGTCCCTTCAGTGCCTTCATACGCTACCCTGGAGGGCCCCCAAACCAGGGCCTTCCAGGTCACGTCCTCACAGCTACCATCTCACCGAGAACAGCGCAGGTGGAGCCTGGATCTCAGCCTAGTCCCGCAACCGCTCTGAGTTCTGACCCACTTCGCACCTCCCCTCAGTCTGGCCCAGGCCCACCCAGGGCCATTGCCCCTGCTCTTCTCAACCCAGGACTCCACCCTGACACTCCCTTAGCTGGTCCATCGGGAGTCACGTTCATGAATGCCCCTCGATGTCCCATTCTTTTTCTTTTTAAATAGTTTGTTTATTTTTAGACAGAGGGGAAAAGAGGGAGAAAGGGAAAGAAACATCAATGTGTAGTTGCCTTTCATGCGCCCCTTACTGGGGGCCTGGCCCTAAACCCAGGCATGTGCCCTGACTGGGAATCGAACCGTAACTCTTTGGTTTGCAGGCCGGTGCTCAATCCAGTGAGCCACACTAGCCAGGGCTCAATGCCCCGTTCTTAAAAGCAGAGTTTTTCCTGGCCTCCGTTTCATACACTCAGTGTGTCCACTAAGACTCTGTCCCCCACGGTACTCTCTCTGCTGAGAACAGCTGCATCAGTCTGATTTGTCACTCAGTAGGGTTGAGAGAGGCTGGGAATTGCAGGCTGGCAACCCCTTCACTTACTGGGGTCACAGGGAGCGGCAGCTGGATGGGCTTGTGCTCTACCAGATAAACAGCGGCTGGCTCCCTGCTTACCTTGGGACCTGGGCTCTGCCATGGCCTGGCAGCACTAGCTCCAGCTGCTGGGAATCAGCGAGGCGGCAGTGGGGCCACCTCTTGCACATGTTCTTCATCCCTCCTGCCCTTCCCACCATCTGGCCCTGCCCACCTCCACCAGGCCCTGATCAGAGGCCTCATTTAGAACCAAAGCCTCAACAGCTGGCCAGTGGGGGTGCTGGCCTAGCTGTGGGAGGGTTGCACCCCCAGGGAAGGCTGTGACCTAGAACCTTGGCATACCCAGCACGCAAACCTTCTGTGCCTCAGTGTTGGGGAGCGATTCTTCTGTGTTCATTTGACAACTGGGAGACTGGGACTTGGGCAGGGAGGCCACACAGTGGAAAGACTGAAACCTGGGCCCTGGGCCTATTCACTGCACACGCCCAGCCTGCCCTGCCTGAGGCCAAGACATGGACCAAGACTTGAGGGCTTGGCGTGAGAGCGCCCAGGGGCTCAACCCCTGGACGGGATGGGGTGGGGGCAGCAAGCTTACGGTCTTAGACCTCATTAGAGTCTCTGGGCAGCCAGGGGCCGGGATAAAGACACCTGGTTTTCCAGCCCCCAGCTTCTGCAGCAGAGGGAGCAAGGCTTGTGCCTGGTACCAGGTTCCCACCACCCACCCCACAGTTGTGCCCTTCAGGGCAGCCCCGAGATTCCACACCACTCTCCATTCATTGCCCCTCACCTAGCGAACCTGTGAGGGCGAGAGCTGCCCTCAACAGCCACGAAGTCCAAGGCTCAAATCTCTACCACTTGCTGTGGGGCTTAGAGGAAGTGCCCCAATCTCTCAAGTTCAAGCAAAGGCACTAGGCCACAGGTGTGTGGGGAGTTTTTTTAAGAGCACAAGTCTTTATGTTGTAGCCTGAGGATGAAAGTGGAATGCTGTGGTGGCCCCAAATGGGAGACCTGACTTTGTGGAGGCTCAGGCAGAACTCCCCAGGAGGGGAGATAGACTGAGCTCCTGCCACTGAACCATATCCGCCCTGGAGAGTAGCTTTGACCTAGCTTATAAAAGACTGGAAGTAACCTATCTGCCCATCCCTGGGGGATCTGCTTTACAAACTCAGGTTCCTCCAACAACTACAAAGCAACTCTTTAGGAAGAAGTTGACTTCTGGGGAGTGGAGGGTGTCTATTTCTCCACCCCTTGTAATTTGGGGGCTTGTTTTGCTGATAAGAATATGGCAGAACCCTGATGGGTGTGGCTCAGTTGGACACCATCTCGCAAACCAAAAGGTTACAGGTTCAATTCCTGATCAGGGCACATGCCTGGCTTGTGTGCGCATATGAAAGGCAACCAATCCATGTTTCTCTCGCATTGATTTTTCTCTTCCCTCTTGCTCCCTCTCTTCCCCTCTCTCTCAAAATAAGTAAATAAAATCTTTAAAAAGAAGAAGAAGAAGGCAGAAGTGACATTGTGGGAACTCAGACTAGTGTGCAAAGGGGCCTTGTCGCTTCACCTTTGTGCTCTGAAACGCTGCCCTGGCGTGAGGAAGCCAGAAAGCCCTGGGAGGGGCACTGAGGCCCCCAGCCAACAGCACCAGGGGCCTGTGCGCTGGTGAGAGTTTCAGGACTTACGGTGCACTCTGCAGGCGTCAGGCCTCCTGAGTTAACCAAGAAGGAACTTGGCAGCCAACCCACAGAATAATGAGAAATAATAAATTGTTTGCCCTGGCTGGTGTGCCTCAGTAGATTGAGGGCCAGTCTGTGAACCAAAGGGTCGCAGGTTCGATTCCCAGTCAGGGCACGTGGCTGGGTTGCAGGCCAGGTCCCTGGTATGGGATGCATGAGAGGCCACCACACATTGATGTTTCTCTCTCTCCCTCTCTTTCCCTTCTCTCTTAAATAAAATCTTTTAAAAAATAATAATAATTCTTTTTTTGCCACTAATCTTGGGGGATATTTGTTACACAGTGACAGGTCACTAAGACTTGCTCCCTGAGGCCTATGACAGATTGCACAGGGAAACACAAGTTTATCACGCTGATACATATGATACCATTTATTTAAAACAATAAATTAAAAATATGTTTCTATGCTTTTAAATGTATAGAGAAAGATCTGAAAGGACACATGCTGACCTGGGATTGAAGACGGTGATCAAAGGAGCCTGTTGGCCTATTCTCACTTTAATATTTCACAAAGAGATTTAATATTTCATATTTTACATTTCATATGAAAATTTTAATATTTTACAAGAAGAGAGAGAGAAGGCCAGAGCACATGGGGAGATGCAGAGACAGATTTACAAAGAAGGGAATGACAGACAGAGACAGACGCAGGACAGCGAGAGGGAGAGAAATGAGGGTGTGGTCACCTGGTCAGCAACACAATCCTCACCCTTCCTGCCCTCCTGGACCCAGTATAAATCCCTGGCCCTCATGGCCACCAGCCAGCCTGCAACACCGTCTGACCCCAGACCCTGCCCTTCCAGCTCCCGCGCACAGGCCTTGCAGGCCTCAGAACACTGGGCAGGGCCTCACCCCCAGACCAACGACCAGCCCAGCTGCGCGTGCAGATGGTCATCACAGTGCTGTCTGCAGAGGCCCCGCTCTGAGAGGCATCACCAGAGCCCCCGGCAGCCAGGCAGAGAGGGGCAGACCCTGGCTTGAGCCAGACCAGCCAAAGAGCCCATGACACCACCCCAAATGCAGGTCCTGGAGCCTGAAAGGTGGACAAGATCTTTACATTAGTGATGGTCAGCTCCATTCCTCCTCCCCTCAGCTGCCTTGTCCCCAAAACAGCATTTGTAAAGGACAGGCTAAGCGAAGCCCCGACCCCTTCTGGTTCACTTTACCCTCCCGCAAACCCTCTCATTACCCCTGTTTACAAATGAGGAAGCTGAGGCCCAGCGAGGCTGAGCAATTTTTGAAGGGTCACACAGCCTCCTGCACCTTCTGCTACCCACATCCTTCCTGTGCTCTAAAGCCACCAAAGCTGACTGTCTCATGGGTGCAGAAACCGAAGCCCAAGGAGAGCGGCAAACAGAGAAAGGAAGGAATCCCTGCCTACGGCCCTGGCTCCGGCCAGGAGCTGAGAGGGAGGGGTGCTATCACTCTCCTCCTGCAGGTCTGTTCCTGCCACCAACAGCCAAGAGGAGACCTCAATGCAATCCCCCAGCTCCAATGAAAGGACTGGACAGTGCCTGTAGCCTAGGATCCTTTGCCGCAGAGCCCCGAAGTCCCCCACAGCATCTGGGCATGTCACTGTCTGTTTCCAGGTCCCGGGTTCCTGGTCAGTGAAATGAGAGAAATCCAGTTCTGCTTGGACTCAGATGAGAATGTGGATGTAAGAGAAAGAGGGTTCAGTGAATGGGTAACTTTACAAACTGGTGGGGAGGGCAGTTCTTGGAGCCATAGGGATGTTGGTTTGAGCTCAGTGTTGGCCTGGACTGAGAGACTGAGGACATCCCTCCACCCAGCCCTCCCGCTCCCTGCTGCTCTTGGCATATCCCTCCCCAGCTCCAAGTCCTTCTGGAGCCCCCACTGTCTGCAGGACGGGTCCCCTCAGCCATTAGACTAGGAGCTAGAGGGTGGGGAGCCTCCAATTCCCAAAAAATGTTGGCTGCTGAATGAAGGCCTTCCCTTCTTTTCATGCTTTCAACCTTCACTCAGGACCCAGGTCAGCAACCTGGGGTCTCTATCTACCCTGCCATCCCTGCCCACCCACCAGGGCCGGCCATGCCATGCTGACCAGGGCCAGCAGGGGTCAGAAATCACCCAGGAATAAAGAGCTGGAGGCAAAAAATAACCTTCCTGGTGTGCTAGGTGTCCTAGAGGGGTTAATATTATTTCCATGTTTCAGATAGGGTGACTGGGGCTCAGAGAGGTTCTCTCACTAGCTTTGGGTCATGCAGCTGGGACCCAGCATGACCCCAGGGGTCTGGATTTGGAGCCCAAGGCCTCAATTGCTCTGTTGCCACCCAGCATCCAATGGCTTCCACACCCAATTACAGAGGGGACGCCTGTTGTCTGGGGCCGCACCTGAGGCTCCCAGGTCACCTGCCCCCACGGCCTCCCTCCACCAGCTAAAACTGCCAATCCTGCACATCTTGTTGGAGAAAGAGGACCAGAGGAGGAAAGCTTTTAATTGTAGAAATACACATGGCTGCGTAAGAGCTCCTCCTGGCTTTCCCAGGCAGGAGGGTGCAGGATGGGGAGAGCTGACAGTCCCTGCTGCAACCCCCTCCCCAAAGGGACTTGGGAAGCCCTCTGGGCAGGCGGCTGCATCCCTCCCCCAGCCCCTCCCATGGTTCCTCCATCTGCAGCTACCCTCTCCTCCCAGGTGGTCTGTCTCCATGGCAACATCCCCATCACAGGTGGTTGTAAGCTTAGCAACCAGGTAACCTTGCCGCCCCACTGCCTGAGAGGCTTGAACTCAGGGCTGCACCCTCTTCCCATGCTCCCCTTGCCCCCCAGTAGCAGCATCCTGCTGGGGATGCTGAGCCCAGAAAGGCCACTCAACAGATGAACCCACCTCCCTCCTTCTGAACGCCAACCTAGCCATTTGCTGAGCACCTGCTATGTGCTCCAGGAACATGGCAGTGAGCAAGACAGGATAGGGGTGGCAGGGTGGATAGAGACCCCAGGTTGCTGACCTGGGTCCTGAGTGAAAGTTGAAAGCATGAAAAGAAAGGAAGGCCTTCATTCAGCAAGACAGGAGTCCCTGTCCTCAACAGGCTTACACTGAGGACAGGTTGCAGGATGATGCTGGCCAAGGACAGAAAGGAGAAGACAAGCAGTGGTTTCAGGGAACAGAAGACACTTGGAGGAAAACAGGGTGCCATTTCCCCCACCTCAGACCCCCAGAAACCCCACCTCTGGGAGCAAAATCTACCACCCTCAATGTCTCTGGCTCACTGGTTCATTCGACCAATGTTCGTTGCACGCCTACTGTGTGCTTGCCTATTTTGTGCCACAGCAGTTTTTTAAAAGGGTACACGATAAACAGGATAAATCAGTACATTACAGAGTATCTGAACCGGGGAAAGTGGTGAGGCGGTGAGGATGGGACAGAAGGAGAAAAGGGGGGGCAAGACGTGAGTCACGAAGGAAGCGAGGCGGGCAGACGTCTGGGAGGAGGGCGAAGCAGGCAGTGGGAACAGCCATGCCAAAGTCCTGAGATGGCATGTGCCCTTGGACTCACCCTGCCCTTCAACCAGGTGTCCAAAGCGATGACCACAAGCTGGGCAGAGCCACCAGCACCCTGTTGTCCCCCTCTGTCATCAGGAGCGGAGTCTTTGCAGCCCTCGATGTGGAAATTGAGGATACAGGGGAGTCTCCCACAGTTCCGCAGCCTGGAAGTAGCAAGTCCAAGGCCACCACGTTGGTTAGCCCCCCTCACCCTGTAGGACTCATTCCCAGCTGTCCCCCCTTGGGGAAACATCACTGACCCCCAACCGAAGTCGGGCACTGAGATCTCTCTGCGTTTTCCACCCCACTTTGTGATTATTTCGTGATTCTCTTCCACTCCCCTCCTGCGGCAAGTCCCTTGGTCCTCCCCTCAGCATCTCTCCCTCCTGGTATACATAGCAGGTGCTCCCTAAGCTTCCCTCCAAGACCCCCTGAGAGGCAGGCATCAGTAGGAAGAGAGGGAAGCTCAGAAAAGAGGAGTGACTGTCCCAGGTCCCAGAGCTCATCCCAGCAACAACTTCTCTGCGCAGGTCCCTGGGCTGACCGTGGGGGTGGGGATCCATGAGGGAGGGGCACCTACGTCCTCTTTCTGCACCTCCAGGGTCCCGGGGGCCAGGAAGGGAACCATCCCCCTCAGACTGTGGTGGACCTGGCTTGTGCCCTCCTGGGATGCAGTTTCTGGGCCTTGGGCCAATGCGACAGTCTGGGAACAGAGCCTGCTTGAGTCACAGGTGGCTGAGCTGATGCCAGGCCACCGTCAAAGCAGCTAGAAGGACGCAGTGGTTGGGAAGGACTGGGGGTAATAGTGCAAGGTTACATGTGAGCAACCCCTGGGGGCAGCCAGGCTTGCCTTAAACCCCTCCCTTGGGTCAAATGGCATCTCTGAGCCTCAATCTGCTTATCTGTGAAATGGGAACAATAAATGTGTCAGCCTGTGGCAATGAGGATGCAGCAAGGAGCTGAGGGTCCCTGTTTAGAACGGAGACCAGCATACAGTAAGTGCTTGGCTGTCGCGGCTGGGGTTATTAGCATGATGGGGAAAGGCCCCCACCCTTTGTCCTCTGCCCCAGTGCCACACACCCTGCAGTAACAACCAGCCTCCATGCCAGACTCCACATCTCGAACTCCCTGAACAGGGAGTGGCCAGCGCCGGGAAGACCTGGTTCTAGAGGGTCAGGACACCCACTCCCAGTCCCGTTTCTGCCCTGGCCCTTTTCTTTATGGGAGCCACGTATCCCAGCCCGAGAGTGGGGAATAGGGACACTTCACCCCCGTGCTCCATGATTCCAGGATGTTTGCTCCAACAAGACTCCTTTCATGCGGCTCTGCAGGCCGCCTCCTAATGTGAGGCTCCCAGCATGGGGCCTCCGCGCAGCACACGCTGTGTGTAAAAGCAAGGCGCTCATTCTCCGGCAAACATCCCCGAGCGCCCTCATACTGCACGGGCCAGGCGAGAGCGCCACGGTGGAAAAGCCGCATTAGTGAGACAAACGCGAGTTATTACACACTGGCCAAGGAAGCAGGGAAGGAAAGGCATTCCAGCCAGGCAGAGGGACGGGGCGCAAAGGCCGTGAGCCGGAGAGAGAGCGGCATGTTTGAGGAGGAGCAAGGGGGCCTGCATTGGGACTAGAATAAGGTGAGGGAGGAAGGCAGGGTAGAGTTTAGAGGAGGTCCTGAGGGCCATAGGGAGCCAGAGTTGGTTCTGGGGGCTGTAGTTAAGTTTCCTCTGGGACCCACATGGGGAATGGGCCTGAGTGGAAGAAACTGGGGCGAGAGTCCAAGTGCCAAGGTGGTGGAGGCCTTCACTGGAGGGCATTGAGGAGGGGGTAGGTCCCAGAAAGGCACAGGTTAGGGTCCCTGCGTTTCCTGCACCGCAGCCTCAGCAGTCCCACCATGGCCACAGGGGTCCTCAGACAAGACCCAACGCGGGCAGGGAGCACACTGAGGCTCACTCACTCTCGGTCCTACTCGCCCGGCCCTGCCGCCCCCACTGGCGCTAGTCCCGGCACCTGCGCGCACGTGTCCCCGTGCGGGCCCGCAGCCCCGGACACCTGCCGCCCGGTCACCCGTACCCCAGCGAGCAAGCTGCGCGCACGGCCGAGCACAGCCCCGCACAGCCCCGCGCGCCCCCGCCCCGCGCACTGGGAGGTTGGCGGCGGGCACGCGCTGGCGGGAGCGCGCACGGCGGGCCCGGGAGGCGGTGGCGGCGGCGGTGGCTCCTGTCGGCTCCGACGGCCCCCGCGCCGCAGCCCGCGCCTTGTCCGCGGCGGAGCCGCCCAGGTGAGTGGCCGCGCGGGTCCCGGCAACCTCGCTCTGCCTGAGCCCCACAGACCCCATCCTCTCCCGGGGGGCACTCGGCCCGCGCTTCCTTCCCGGGCACATCGCCACTCGCCAGGCCCCCGCATTCCCCCTGGAAACTTTGGGGGCCACTCCACACGCTGGGGTCCCCCGCTCCTCCACTGGGGCGCCGAGGAACGAGGAGTCGGGTGGGCGTCTCTTTGGGGCAATGAGGAAGCCTTGGGGGATGTGCCCCCCTCCATGGGGGGAAAAGGGACACCGGCTGGGGTGGAGGAACCGAGACAGTCGGGATGGAGGCTTCAGCCCCTCTCCTTCCTGTCCATCCCCCACCGGGGTCTGGTCCAGTGGGCGGTGGGGGTGGGGTGGGGGTGCCAAGCTGCCAGGAAGGCAAAGGGGGCTTTTGAGGTCCACACCAAGACCTGCTCCATCCCTGGGCCTGGGGACAGCTCAGCCTGGTGGGAGGAATTTGAGGGTGCAAGGTTAAGCCCTCTGCGCTGTGGACTAGTATCCAGACAGCTCCAAGGATGGCGGGCAGCTTCTCTCCCCTGAGTCTGGGCCTTGATGCCCCCAGGCCCTCATTCAACAAGTTGGGTCGGTGAGCACCTAGTACCTTGGCCTGGGCACAAGAACAGACCCAGCTCTTCCCTTGGAGAGCACCTTAAAACCTCTTTTTTTCAACATGTGCCCTGAGCACTACAGGCAGCCCTCCATTTCTGAGGAATCAGAACTTTGTGGGTTTGGGCCCCAGAACCTGCATTTTTAACAAACAGCCCCTGGTGAATTCATATGCAGAGATGGCTGAGATCCTCTTGCTTCTGAGAGGGCGAGGTAGGAAGGGGGCACTGGCGTCACATGGCAGCAGGCAAGGGGACCATCTGGGACTTGATGGGAGACCTTCCAGGCCAGCAGGGCTGAGACCTGGAGCAACCCAGGAGGGCTCTGTGGAAGAGGTGTGGAGGGTGGGAAGTTTGTGGTGTGTGAGTGCCCAGAGGTGAACACAGAGTCTCAACATGGATGAGGCAGTGGAAACCAGGTGTGCGAGTGGAGAGGAGCGTGGTCTTTGTCTGGAGTCTGGGCTCTGGTGGGCTGTGGGCTCATTGCCTCCAAGAAACAGCCATGTGAGATAGGGCCTGAGCTGAAAGACCCTGTTGGCTACCTGGAGCTCCCCCATAGACGCAGTGCTCATGCACTATCTGCATTATGTGGGTTGACAGGAAGGGGCCCCCCAGCCATGGGATGGGGCCCAGAAAGGCTACACCCAGCCTTTCTCCTCCTGCTGTTCTATCCCCTGTCCTAGCTGGTGACCTGGCAAAAGACAGCCCCTCTCTGAGCTCCAGTTTTGAGAGAGACACGAACACCAGATTGACCTCACGCAAACTGGGACAAGTGGCCGAGCATCATGCCCAGGCCTGGTGCTGCTATAAACGAGATGCTCAGTTATTAAGGGACTGTTATTACCATTATCACTATTAGAGTGGCCCAGCCTCAGTGTGCTCATCTGTAGAATGGGGGTGGTTGCTCCCAGCCACCCCCATATAAGCCCGGGATCGGCAGGTGCCTTGCTGAGTGGGAATAAAAAGCAGATCTGAGGCAGCAGCTTGATTTCTCGTCCCACAATGCTGTCATTCGCAGGCACCCCTGAGTCACCACCTCATCACCAGGTAGAGAACTCTCATCCAACAAAGCTTGTCCCAGGTTGGCCCAGGAGAGCCACCCACCAGCACACATCAATCCTGAGCCTCAGAAGAGAGCCCGGTGCCCTCCACTCTCCAGCAAGGTTCTAGGATTTAGTGGAAAGGAACTGGCATTAGACCCAGGTGCAAACGTTGGCTCTCATGCTGTGATGCCAAGTGATCTGGGGGCCTTTCTGACCCTCAGTCTCCTTTTCTCCAAATGGTCTCCATTATTCCTACTCTCAGGGCTGGACTAGTGGGTGAACAGCCACAGTATATTATGAGCATCCAAAAAGTAACTGCAGATCTAGAGGCCTCACCTGCAGAGCACACTTGACAGCCTCCCCTACCCTCCACAGGCTGGCAAGGAAAATGGGTTTGGAGGTCCCAAGTCCCCCAAGGGTTAACAGGGACTCACAGCAGAGGGAGGCTAATTAGGGTTTAATGAGTTGTCATGGATGAGATCCCCAGGAGCGTGCAGATCTAGGACGAAGGATGACCAGGCTTGGGGGCGTTGGCAGCGTATCCCCAAAAGCAGGCCTTGGAGGGCCCCTGCCTCCCAGCTCTGAAGCTTGAATGGGACACTCCCAGGGCCTGCTCAGCCATGCTCTTCTTGCCTCCTCAGGCCCCAGTTATGGCAGAGGAGGGGGGCGAGGCAGTGGGGCAGAGGGAAGCACAGTCTAGGGACAGAGCTGCCAAGCTCCCTTCATCCATTCCCAGCCCCGTCCCGCCCTCCCTGTGGGTTCTGTTGCCCAGACTGATTTTGGTCTTGCCCAGAGGAGTCTTCAGCATCCCCTGGCCTGGGAAGGGACAGGAGGATTTGTGCCATGTAGCCTGTGAGGGAGAAGGCTCACTCAGAAGAGAGGAGGTGGGTGGGAAGCGGGTGGGGCCCAAGGAGAGGGGCTCAGGCACCTTCAGCCATACTCAGTCTCCCCCTTGGGTTGAGGGCTTCGCGGGAAATTAGGACAGCTTTTTGGGGAGGAGAGGAGGGCTCTATGTCTCAGGTCCTGCCATGAGGGACAGAGTTTGGGGCCCCTCCTTAGGCAGGTCCCTCACTTCAGCTGATGCTGATGGCAGACCCTGTGGGGGAGCTCGGCCTCGTCCACCTGCCCAGCCCCCGGAGCTGGCGCACAGCCTACTTCCTCTTCGACATTGCAGAGACCCTGTGAGTGTCTCCTGTGGCTGCTGTAACAAATCAGCACAAACCTAATTGGCTTAAACAGCACAAATTTATCACTTCACAGTTCTGAAGGTCAGGAGTCCTAAACCCAGGTAGTGGGCAGGTCCGGTCCTTCTGGAGGCCCGAGGTATGGATGGCTTTGGCCTTTTCCCGCTTCTAGAGGCGCCACATCCTTGGCCCGTGGCCCCTTCCTCCATCGTCACAGCCAGGAGCGCAGCCTCTCCCGTCTCTGACTCTGACCCTCCTGCCTCCCTCTTATGGGGACCCTGTAATGACACTGTGTCCCCTGAGATAATCCAGGGCTGTCTCCTCCATCTAGAGGTCAACTCATTAGCATCCTTAATTTCATCAGCAAACTTAATCCCCTTGCCACATCAGGGAACTTTCAGAGGCTCTAGGAATTAGGGCACGGTGTCTTTGAGGGGACTGTTGTTCTATGGACTACAAACCCCACCTTCCCTGTTGATTTTCTCCATAGCAATGCCCCCATGTGGCCTCTATTTAACTCTCTCTTATTTCTCACCCATAGACAGAATGAGGGGGGGTTTTGACTGTTTTGTTCAAAACTGTTTCCTGCTGCAACTAGAACAGCTCCTGGCACACAGCAGGCACCCATTCAATGCTTGTGGAGGGAATGAATGAATGAATGAATGAATGTGGTGAAGACTTAATCAAGAGCAGAACAGGGCCCAGGACTTGGCAACAGGGCCGAGGACTCAGCTCCTGACCCTATCCAGCTCCCAATGGAAACCTTTCCAGAAGCATTCGGGTTTACAAAGTAACTTCTCAGCTGATTTCTCATTTCCGTCCCCCCTCCCCATCATCTGGGAAGTGTTGTTACTAGTCAAGGGAGTCCCTTTTGCAGAAGAGGACACTGAGGCTCGGGGCATTAAAAGTCTCTGCCTACGGCACTGGGGTGGGGCGGGCTCCAACGGGAACCCAGGTGTCTGAGTCCAGACTCGTGCTGATTCTCTGCTCCATTCATTGGGTACTGCCAGACCCTTGGAGACCTGTCTCTGTGCATACTAGAGATAGAAAGAGGAATAATGTAGTCCTTGTCCTCATAACAGCACTGTCCAGGGAGGAGACAAGACTTTACAGACTCAAGTGACATAGGGTGATGGGGTCAGACCATCTTCAGGCCGCAACTCAGAAACATCATGCTGCTGCTCAAAACCCCTCTGCCTCCCCAGCTCTCACAGCTGAGTCTGAGCCCGTCACGGTGGCTTTAACCCTCTGTGAGGTTTCACCCTCGCCAATCCCAACTCCCATCCCCAATTTCAGACACACCCAGGCCACTGCCTCTCTGCTCTTCTGAGCACCAAGCTTATTCCCAGGCACTATTTGCCCTAGTGGCTGTCCTGACGTGGAACATCATTTTCCAGACTTCGGCCTGGTGGACTGCTGTCCACCACTCAGGTCTCAGCTCCCTCAGGCCTCCGCCAAGCATGCGGGACAAAGCATCAGACCACAGCAGCCCTCCACTTTTCCCAAACCAGCTACTTCATGTATTTGTTTCCCTGATTCTTGCCTGCTTTTCCCCCTCGACACGTTGCTCACCAAAAGAAGCCAGGCACAAAAAAACACACAATATGTGATTGCATTTATGTGAAATGTCCAGAAGAGGCACATCCCCAGGGACAGGAAGTGGGAGAGTGGTTGTCAGGGGCTGGGGGCTGGGGGTGGAAAGTGACTCTTAACGGGGATAAGTTTCTTTTGGGGGGTGATGGAATGTTCTGGAACTAGATAGTGGTGATGGTTGCACATATCTATGAATCTACTAAAAAACACTGACTTGAACACCTGAAATGCGAAAAAAATGCACCCCACCAAGGCTGGGACGCCACTGTGCTCAGGGCCCAGCATGGAGGGCAAACTAGAGACCAGGAGTGCAACCGGGCAGCAGCGTGTCTGCCTGTGGGCTGGCCCCCACCTGCTCTGGGCAGGCCCCTGCCTCCTGCCCAAAGTGACCACGGTGGCCCTACCAAAGGTTTCCATGCCTGCCACTGTGGCTCATTGTGCATGGCGGTGAGTCTCTGTCCTTGAAACACATGTTGTCTGTCTACCGCAGTCCTTCCCCTGTGGGCTGGAATGCAGGAAACCCAGGCCTGGGCCAGTCCCCGACGCTCCTCTGCCCTCGTCCCTGTCACCATAAGCTCGCTGACTCCAAAGCTTTCTGTGGCGTGGGAGGAGGGAGCCTTGCTCTGCCAAGGGCCGCTCCGGGGCTCACAGTTCTGCCCGACAGCACAGGGCAGGCTCCTGGGTCTGCAGAGCCAGCAGAAGTCAGGGTCCCATGGAGGACAGGGGTCTGCCATCCCTGGGAGAGTCCTGGAGTATAGGTTGAGGGTGTGGAGTTCTGGGTTTGAGTCCTGAATCTGCTTCTCGCCAGCTGTGTGGACCAGGGCAAGTCACTTCCCTTCTCTGGGCCTCTGCTTCCCTGTCTACAACGCAGGCTGACAGCCAGCTGTTTCCTGCTGGGGCAATCCGGCCTCCGAGGTCATGTTTGGGAATATCGGTGGTCGTCATACTGGGGGTGCCCCTGGCATTGAGTGGGTGGTGCCAGAGATGTTGCTCAGCACCCCACAGCGCCCAACACAGCCCTCCACAGGGAGCGACCCGGTCTCTATGTCAGCAGTGCCGTAGGGGAGAGACCCTCACGCCCACCAGGTCCATTCTGCAGATGGGGGTACTGAAGCAGAGAAGGCAGAAGGTGTGTTGAGGGCTGGGGTGTGGGCTGGAGCCTGTGCTGGAAGGTGGGGCCGTCTGGGGGAGGCAGGAGAGGCAGAGCGGGTGGATCCGGGATGTACCGGAGGTGGAGCTCAGGGCACCGGGAGACCTGGTGATGGCTGGCTGGATACGTGAAAGCATATAGGCTTTTAATGAGTCCAGCCTCTGTGAGAGGAGGGGGAGCGGGGACACTCCTGTCGCGAGGGGTGAGGTTGGGATGCTGGGGGCCCCCTGGGAGAGGTCAGGGATGTAACTGGATCCCAGGCCTGGAGCTCAGAGGAGACGCAGTGGCTGAGGCACAAAATCAAGAGTCATCAGTGAACGGTGGTGTTTAGTCCTGGGAGGACAGGAGGAGAGGCCCCAAATGGGTGGCAGGTCTCTGGGGAGGGAGGGGTTCTGGAGGGGCCCTAAAAACTTAGCCCTGCAGAAGCAGGACTGGAATTCAGACCCCCATCCTAACTGGGAAGCGGGATCCTGGCTTTCTAATTCCGCCATAAGACCCAGTCCTCCAGAGAGAGAAAACAGGGAGGGACCCAGCGGGGGTTCCTCACCGGCTTGGGGGGCCAGCCCTTTATCATCTGAGAGGGGCAGAGCCTGAGGGGCACTCAGGCACCTTGGCGGCAGGCCCCTCGCAGCGGTCCGTCCCCCCGAGACGATCCTCCTGCATGCTCTCCCGCTTTCAGGCCCCGCCAGTGGCCAGGAAAATGAGGGAATCGGGGTCCTGATGGCGGAATCGGGTCCCCAGGGTTCCTTCTCCAAGAACCAGACATTCTCCCAAGGTGGAGGAACCAGGACCTTAGGGGGACGCATCAGAAGCTCTAGCCCAGCTGCAAGTCCCTTCCGTGAACTCCCCAACCCCCGCCCGTAGAGGAGATGACAGGGCCTTGCCTGAGGGAGAGGTTAGACTTGACAAACTGGGTCACAGCTTGAGTGGCCTCCCGCCTGCCCCATGGACCAGCTGTCCTCTCAGCCTGGGAGTAATTATAGAGCTGGAACTCCAATGCCCCAAGGGGTCTTTTTCTTTTGACAGGCTAGGTCCAGAGAGGGTGTGTTTTTCATTATAGGTCACACAGCAGCCTGTTAGAACTGAGGTCTCCCGCCAGCCTTCCTGTGACAGGATCACAGTAGCTGTGCCCTAGCTCTTCCGACCTTTCGTCACTTGAGTACTTTCTGATTTTGTCCTTATCCACATTCTCCAGCCACTGTTTTTTAAAACTATTTCCATCTTAAAATTTCTGAAAAGTTCCTTTTCATCTCTCTGACCGCAGCATCCACCTCTCAGCCTCTGTGCCTGAACTGTGCGGCCACCCTCACCGCATTGTCCCCTGCGGTGCCCTCCATGGACTGCCCTTCCTGCTGCCATCTGCTTGGCTGCCTTTCTCCTCTAAGTCTTTGCACGAACATCCTTTTTCTCAGTGAATTAGATCATTGCAATCCCTTGACACCTATTATCGCCCTTCTCCTGGATTTATCTTTCTCCACTTATGCACCTGAGGCAGGAGAGGCTGTATTATATCTATCAGCTCCCAGAAGCTGACTTCTTTGTCTTCTATGCTCTGTGTCTTCAGTACCTGGAAAATGCTCGGCACCTGGTACCTATTTGTTGACTGACTGATGGACTAAATTGATGCATAAGGGGTACCAGTGTTATGGTATCTCTGAAGGTGATAAAAACTGGTCCAGCAAAAACAGGTCCTGGATGAGCTACCAGGACCCCATTCTGGCTCTGTAAAAAAAAAAAAAAAAAAAAAAAAAAAAATTACTGAGTGTTACCTCTCACTTTGCCTTGAGATTTCCCCAGCCACCTTTGATGTGCTGTGTGAACCTGAGCTGATGACTTAAGTTGCTTTGAGCTTCAGTGTTCCAATCTCTAAAGTGGGAGTGACAGCGACCCCCCATGAGGTTGTGGGAATTAAAGGAGACAATACAGGTGGAGCCCTTAGCCCCAAGCTGGCACAGAGCAGGAACTATAGAGGTATTCACTGTGATGGTGATGAGGGTGCATTAAATGAAGATTTAAATGGCATTTCAGGAAGACTAAGATGGGGACATTAGTACAGAGATTAATTGGTGACATTGGGGGTAAGACTCAAATAAAGTCAGGGAGAGAACCATGCAGGGAAGGTGTTCCAGATTTTTGGCACAGCACATGCAAAGGTCCTGAGGCAGGATGGTGCCTGGCATGTTGGAGGAACAGCAAGAAGACCTCTGTGGCTGGAGCAGAGTCAGCGAGGGGGAGAGAGAGAGGAGGTGAGGAGAGGGAGGGGACAAGGGCAAGGTTGTTCAGGGTCTGTGGACCCTGGGCAGGCTCCGAATTTTTCTCCAGGGATGTGGAATTCTCTCCTGCAGAAAGAACAAGCCAGGCAGCTCTGCCCCACAAGGAGCCTGAATTTGGGAGGCTGAAATATATCAGCTGTTTCCTCCCTGAGACAGCCAGGGAGGTCCGACTCCTCCAGAGCAGGCTACTGAGGTCCTGTCCCCCATTCCTGAGCAAGGGGACACTTTCCCTGGACCATAGGGGGCAGCACAACAGGCAACTGGAGTGACCTCAAAGCCAGGGACAGGTTTAAGGTAGGCATGAGATGGGCAGCTGAACAGGCAGCCATCCACTCTCACTCTCTTGTCCCACCTGGAACACAGCCCCGCCCTTTGCCATCCGGAGCAACCACATGGGAGAGAACAACCTAGAAAAACAGCCTCGGAGGAGGATTATTCTTCTTACAGTGCCCACAGGTTAGGGTTAAGGCAACCGCAGTGAGAGAGCACAACCAACCAGCTCTGGCTCCTTTCCCTCAGCCTCCCTACCCTGTTCCCCAGCTGGGCTCCTGGGTTTCCTCATGGTGTAACCGCCTTCTCAGCCGTGGAAGCTGTCTTCCCACCCCCTCCCTCCAATCTCTGCCTCCATCTTCACATGGCTTTGTTCCCTCTGTGTATATTTATACATGTGTCCAAATTCCCCTCTTCATATAAGGACGCCAGTCATTCCATTAGGGCCACCATATTCCAGTACAACCACATCCCAACTAGTCACATCTGCAAAGACCCTGCTTTCAAATGAGGCCACATTCATAGGTACCGGGGTCAGGACTTGAACACATCTTTTTAGGGGACCCAATTCTACCCACCATGGAGTGCAGCTGGCATGTCACCTTTCCTGGTCTGAAGTCACCCCTTCGTCCACCCTGGTCATTGTCATCATCCGTCCGTGCTGCTTCCCCGCACCGCCTCTGGTCTCGCTACCTGTGGGGGTTCCCCCACCCCCGTCATTAAACTTCGTCGTAATGGGTCTCAAAATTCTGTGACAGATTTTTGGTCAAGTTATTTCCTTCAAGAGTACTGAGTGTTTTGAACACGTTAACGTTCATCAAGCAGGTCCCGTGTCTCAGGCACAGTTTTATCTTTAAGACACCCTAGAGAGTGTACAACCCAGTTGGAAGAGAAACAGTGAAAAGAGTTTTAAGATATAGTACAATTTCATGTGATGGTTGGACTCATACCAGCAGGTAACAGAGGGAGGAGAAGATGGATGAGAGACCTGGTAAGAATTCTGGGGGGAGAAGGGAACATATAGACCACCTATATCCCTACCCCTCAAATGTGAGACCCCCAGAGAGCAGGGTCTATGTCCCCTGCTCTTGGTACATTCAGAGCCTGCCATATATATAGGGGGGGAGAGAGACAACGGGGAAGTTTTGGATACTAAAAATGTTTACATTATATTTGCATGATTTTTCTCCATTTTGATAAATGCTTTCTTTGGTAATTTTTTTTAACTGAGAAAAAATCACAAAACATAAAATTCACCCATTGAAGGTACACAATTCAGTGATTTTAGTATATTCACAAGATTATGCAACCATCACCATCATATTCCAGAACATTCCAGCACTCCCAAAGAAACTCCCCATCCCCCTTCCCAGACTCTGACAACCATGAATCCACTTTTCTGTCTCTGGATATTCTTGTTCTGGACATTTCACATAAATGGAATCACACACTGTGGCCTTTTCTGTCTGGCTTCTCTCACTGAGCTTCATGTGTTCAAAATTCATCCATGTTGTAGCGAGTATAGTGCTTCATTCCTTTTCACAGCTCAATAACATTCCAGTGTGTGGGTGGACCACATTGTGTTTAGCCTTTCATCCATATGTGAGTACTTGGGTTGTTGCCGCTTTTTGGCTAATAGAGTGCTGCTGCTGTAGACATGGGTGTACAGACTTTTGTGAGGTTGTATGTGCTCAACTCTCTTGGGTAGACACCTAGGAGTGGGACTGCGGGTCCCACGGTGGATAACGTGTTCGCATGAGCACTAGCAGGGCGGGCCAGGGAGGCAGAACTCAGGTGCTAATGCTGCCCCTGCCCCCAGGTGCCCATGAGGATGTTGGTGGGGCCCTAGGCCCAGGCTCCCTAGGCTCCGCACCATGACCTGCTGGCTATGCGTCCTGAGCCTGCAGCTGCTGCTCCTGCCCGCGGCCCCGCCCCCGGCGGGGGGCTGCCCAGCTCGCTGCGACTGCACCGCGCAGACTCGCACAGTGGCCTGTCCCCGGCGCCGGCTGACCGCCGTGCCTGACGGCATCCCGGCCGAGACGCGCCTGCTGGAGCTCAGCCGTAACCGCATCCGCTGCCTGAACCCAGGCGACCTGGCCGCTCTACCGTTGCTGGAGGAGCTGGACCTGAGCGAGAACGTGATCGCGCACGTGGAGCCCGGTGCCTTCGCCAACCTGCCGCGCCTGCGCATCCTGCGCCTGCGTGGCAACCTGCTCAAGCTCATCCCACCTGGGGTCTTCACGCGCCTGGACAACCTCACGCTGTTGGATCTGAGCGAGAACAAGCTGGTGATCCTCCTGGACTACACCTTCCAAGACCTGCGCAGCCTCCGCCAGCTGGAGGTGGGGGACAACGACCTGGTGTTCATCTCGCGCCGGGCCTTCGCTGGGCTGCTGGCACTCGAGGAGCTGACCCTGGAGCGTTGCAACCTCACAGCGCTGTCGGGAGAGTCTCTGGGGCACCTACGGGGCCTGGGCGCCCTGCGTCTTCGACACCTGGCCATCGCTGCCCTAGAGGACCAGAACTTCCGTAGGCTCCCCGGCCTGCTGCACCTGGAGATTGACAACTGGCCACTGCTGGAGGAGGTGGCCCCGGGCAGCCTGCAGGGCCTCAACCTAACCTCGCTGTCTGTCACCTATACTAACATCACCGCTGTGCCAGCCGCCGCGCTGCGCCACCAGGCCCACCTCACCTGCCTCAACCTGTCGCATAATCCCATCAGCACAGTGCCCCGCGGGTCCTTCCGCGACTTGATCCGCCTGCGTGAGCTGCACCTGGCCGGGGCCCTCCTGGCCGTGGTGGAGCCCCAGGCCTTCCTGGGGCTACGTCAGATCCGTTTGCTCAACCTTTCCAACAACCTGCTGTCGACGCTGGAGGAGAGCACCTTCCACTCGGTCAACACGCTGGAGACCCTGCGGGTAGATGGGAACCCACTGGCCTGCGACTGTCGCCTGCTGTGGATCGTGCAGCGCCGCAAGACCCTTAACTTCGACGGGCGGCTGCCGGCCTGCGCCACCCCTGCGGAGGTCCGCGGAGACGCGCTGCGCAACCTGCCGGACTCCGCGCTCTTCGAGTACTTCGTGTGCCGCAAGCCCAAGATTCGCGAGCGGCGGCTGCAGCAGGTCAAGGCCACCGCGGGTGAGGACGTACGCTTCCAGTGCCGCGCAGAGGGTGAGCCAGCGCCCACGGTGGCTTGGGTGACGCCCCAGCACCGCGCGGTAACTGTCGCCAGCGCCGGCCGGGCGCGCGTGCTGCCGGGGGGTACGCTGGAGATCCGGGACTCGCGGCCGCAGGACAGTGGCACCTACACATGCGTGGCCAGCAACGCGGGCGGCAACGACACCTACTTCGCCACACTGACAGTGCAGCCGGAGCCGGCCACCAACCGGACCCTGGGCGAGGGCCACAACGAGACGCTGGCAGCCGCGCGCTTCCCACTGGACCTCACCACCATCCTGGTGTCCACGGCCATGGGCTGCATCACCTTCCTGGGCGTCGTCCTCTTCTGCTTCCTGCTGCTCTTTGTGTGGAGCCGGGGCCGTGGGCAGCACAAGAACAACTTCTCCGTGGAGTATTCCTTCCGCAAGGTGGACGGTCCAGCTGCTGGCGCCGGCCAAGGAAGCGCCCGCAAGTTCAACATGAAGATGATTTAAGAGGTCTCGGGGGCGACCTCTAACTGACCTGCTGGAGCTTCGGGCTCCTGGCCAAGCCAGGTGATTCAGTCTCTGTCCCCACCAGCTCCTCACTGGCCTGTCCGATGACACCTATGCATTTTCCAGAGGCATGGTTGTAAACTGACTCCGGGAAGAACTCCCTCCCTCCTTTTTTTTTTTTTTTTTTTTTTTGTAGAGAACCAATTACAGGACTTTTTTCATCAGGATGTGTCTTTTGCGGTTTCTCAAGTGTTTTCTAAAGGTTTTCCCCTGTCTCCTTGGCCCTGAGTGGTCATTGAGCTGCGTGGGCGAGAGGAGGGGCTCAGAGACCCTAGGGTCCTCACACTAACAGTTCACACCCGGATGCACTCAGCTGCTGTCCCCAGGACCCCCAGACAGCTCACACCTTGGGAAGATAGTCTGCACTCGGAGCGCTTGAAGGGCATGCTAAAGCCTATATACTGTTCACCCCTGTACACCCCGCACCTCACACCTAGCACAAATGTATTGACGCCCAGGACCCAGACACACAGTTCTACAGTGGAACACACACACCTGGCACCCAGCTGCCACTAAACAGGTGCCCCAGGTTCCAAAGCTAAGAGCGAACACACAGGGTCTTGTGAGAGCACAGCTCACACCTGAGATAAGCAGCCCACCTTTGGAGCACACCCAGCTCACACCTGAGTCACACATAGCTCACACCTGGGACACACTGTACTCCTCCTCAGCCTGCCAACTCTGGGGGTGTCTCGGGGGCTGGGCTAAAGTCTTGTTAAGCTGGTCAGGCTCACCCTGAGGGTGCCCAGCATGCTAGGTGGTCCCTAACATGCTGGCCCCACCCTCCCTCCCAGACTCCCTCCCACCAGGACCCACTAGTCACTAGGAGAAGCCATCTCCCCTGGTTCCTCCACCACCCTCAGAGCTGCCACTTGGTATGGAGCCCACACCATGCCAGAGGGGCAGCTTCCCTGGCCCCTGGCCCAGGAGCATAACTTCTAGGGTGTCCTCCAGCAAACCAGCTGCAGTGACCTTCAATTCTGAGCCTGCACTACCCCTGAACCAGCCCTGTGTCCCATTGTTCACCTGGGGAAAGAGACCAGAGGGTGTGAGTGGCTGTCAGATGCACTGCAGTGTCGTGTGCACTGCAGGGCTGCAATGGAGAGAGGTCAGGACAGGGGTTCAGGCTAGAAGAGGCCTGGACCTGGTTTGTTGAGAGAAGGTGACAGAGGCACCTTGGTCTCTGCAACTCTAAGTCCAAAGAAAAGAGAGTCATAAGCTCAGGTTAAGAAAGTGTTGCCCCAAGGTCACTGCCCCTTTGCTCTTCAGAGAGTGAGTTCCCCATCACGGGAGACGAGCATGCAGGAGCTGAGGTACTGCAGAAGTATTCAGACACCAGACAGGAACCGCCCATGACCCTGCCTCCTCCAGCCTGGCTCTTGCCCCCACTCTCCACCACAGCCAGACAACAGTTAGAGCATTGTTGTGGGAAAGGGGCACAGGAAACGTTGTGGGGCCTGACTGCATCCAGAAAGGGGCTTGGCCGTGAACCAGGTTAGGACAGTGCTCTCAAGGACCTTGCAGGAAAGCTGAAAGCCAGCTCTGTTCCTGTCCCGCTGGGTTGGTGACAGAGGGTCACCTGAACTCTGCGAAGTGGGCCTGTGAAACCCATTGCTACCAATGCAGAGGCTGGGCCTGTGGACAGGCCTGATGGTGGACTTGAATCCTGGATCCCTCAAGATCATCTGAGATGAACCAGAGAGAAAGTCAGGTCAACCCTGAAGGTTTTGAGCAAAGGATTCAGACAGAGCCGAAAGGGGACATTGGCTGCTGTCTCTGGGCTGTGGCTGGGAATGTCAGAGGCCTCAGTCCTGTCCCCATGATGTGTGTGTGGGCCAAGCATGGTGGTGTGGGGGGCCACTGACCATGGCCAGCCAGGCTGGGGACTCCATCCCAACCCCACTTGTGAGTGAGGGTCAAAGGGGGTGTCCAGCAGCATCATGCGCCACACGAGTTGAGCAGAACCAACTAGTTTTTCCTCCCAGGATGCTCCTGACCTTGGTCACCATGACAACCCTGAGGGTCTTTCAAAACGACATCCAAGTGCCCTTAGCATCATCAAGAAGGGAGAGGGGTGTGTTCTCAGCAGTGTTAGGATTTACAGAACATCACATGCAGTGGGACCTCCCAGCCCGCTCTGCCTGCCCTCTGTCCCAGCATAAACCAAGACCCCTCCCCAGTTTTCAGTCCCTACCCTGCGGTATTTGGTTGGAATCAAATAAAAAGGAAACCAATTTATTAACAAACCTCTGATTTTTTTAAAAAATTTCATGGGAGGAGCAGGGGCAGAAAGTAGGGATGAGAGATAAGGGCCTGCCGGGGCCCCCAGGGGAGCTGCCTGGCCCCCGCCCCAAGGCTTACCCTGAGTCTGGGGGTGTCTATAGAGAGAGAATGAATGGTGAAAAGTTAGAGGCTGCCCGTCAGGGGCACTCATGCTGTTTCCAGTGCTGTTCCCCTGTATGGACTCCTTTCACGCTGATGACGACTCTGTGAGCCGGATCCTGCTTTGATCCTGTTTTACGTATGAGCCACGGGAAAGTCAGAGGCTGGAGAGCATTTGCCCAAAGTCTCCAGCGAAGGACAGCAGGTGCCGAGAGGGGCTGTGGAACGTGGTTGGCAGAGAGCCCCGTGCCCCAGGCTTCCTCTGGGACAGAGCCAGCAGCAGAGAAGAAAGGAGCAGTGGGGCGCAGCCCACCCCTCCCACACTGTGCCTCTGGGGCTGGCGGCTCCCTCCCCCAGGCCTTGGAGGCGGTTTCCTCTTCTGAGAGGGCCCATCACCTTTCCTGTCTCCAGGGGCTCTGAGAAAATGCAGGCAGCCCTGGGTGCTGGATGTAATACTAATAAGTACTTCATTCTCACCATGATCTCCATCTGATAGATGGGGAAACTGAGGCACGGAGTCTGGTGCCAGGGCTCAAACCCCGCTGGCCTCTGAAAGCCTGTGCTCTTTTGGGAAGGAGGGGGACCAACTCAGAGTGGTCAGCAGAAGCCATGGTGAAGGGCACCCCAGTGATGCTCTCTGAGCCTCAAGTTTCCCCACCTTGAGAATGGGAAAAAGATTTCTCTTCTGCCCTGCAGGAGACACAAGCAGGATAGGGACACATCAGGGGCTGTGGGGTGACTGCTCCTTGCCTGATTTCAAAGAAGACAGGAAGTGGGGGCGTGGGCCATGGGCAGAGCCAGCGGTGGGGAGGAAAGGGCAAGTGAGGCGCAGCCCGCCCCCTCCCCCGGGCCTCTGGAGCTGGTGGCCCCTCCTCCAGGGCTCGGGCCTCATTTTCCCAATTCCTCCTGCAGCAAAGGCAGGCACAATGATTTCCGCGTGTGCCTCGGTTTCCCCATCCACAGGGTTTGCTGAGTCCCTGGTTCAAACCAGGGACAAGATTCAGGATTTTCCCAGTCCCGTCTTATCCTTGGGGTAGGGGGAAGGGAAGTCAGATGATTCAATTTTCTTTTTTGAGAAGAGAGATTTCAATTATTCAGTGTTTTCAGTTTTTAAATGATGGATATAGAAGTATAAGCCAGGGCCTCTTCCCACAGACGTTTACAATGTGAATAGAGAAGAAGACAGACGCCGCTTAATGGGGGCAAATAATTCCAGGACATAAATAGATGTGTTTTGCAAATACAAGTTCTCATGCAAATGTATAACTATAATACTGACTCCATGGTGTTCCAGTTATACGCCAAAGGGCTTTGAGGTGTCCGGGTGTGAAATAAATATCATTACTAGATAAAAACTAGTGGTCCATGTAGCCAAAGAGCCTTTCCAGAGGCATCAAAAGAAGTGGTAGGGAGAGCAGAGGGATATATCAGATGCTCTTTCATTTATAAATGTATCCAAAGTTTGAAAACACTATGGAGAATCTTAGAAATCCCAGCAGTCGGCCCTGGCTGGCGTGGCTCAGCAAATTGAGCACCAGCCTATCAACTGAAAGGCTACTGGTTTGATCCTGGGTCAGGGAACATGCCTGGATTGTGAACCAGGACCTTGGGTGGGGGTGTGCAAGAAGCAACTGGTGACATTTTTCTCTCCCCCTTCCCTTCTCTCTAAAAATAAATAAATGAAATCTAAAAGAAGAAGAAGGAGGAAGAGGAGGAGAAAGAAATCCCAGCCGTGAATGGGTAACATCCATTACATCTACAGGCTACGTATACATCCATTCAGACTGCTTCTCTGAGTGGGAGTATAGAAGAAGTAAATGTCTCCTATGTTGGCTTCCTCTTTCTTAGCCTTTTCCTTTCGTATTTTCAATCACCTCTGCCAAAAGACAAATATAAGTAGTTGTGAAGTGTTAAACTCTGACAGTAAAGCAAAATTAGAGTTAAAGGCAGATGTTTAAGCAAACATGTTTAAACATAAGCTAGTGAATGAAGAACTTCACTTTCAAAGAGCCAAATATTCTGCATTTCTGAGAAATCTCAATCAGTTTCCCCTCCTGGTGTTTCCACCTTGCACTTTGCTGCCACAGCCTAAGTGGATGTACATTTTTGAGTGTTAATCTATCACTAAAAGATTTGAATTAAGACACTGAAATAAAACATTTTGTATCTAAGTTTAAATTTTCTTCTTTTTTTATTGATTCTAGAGAGACAGAAAGGGAAAGAGACAGAAAGGGAGAGAAACATCGATTTGAGAAACATCAACAGATTGCCTCTTGCACATGCCCCGAATGGTGACCAAACCCACAACCCAAGCTTGTGCCCTGACCCAGAATCAAACCAGTGACCTTTCGGTTTGTGGGACGACGCCCAACCAACTGAGCCACACCAGCCAGGCCTGTTACCTACGTATTTTTCTATAATATATTATTTATTTATTTTTAGAGAGAGGCTAAGGGAGGGAGAAAGAGAGGGAGAGAAACCTCAATGTGTGGTTGCCTCTCATAGTCCCTCAACTGAGGACCCGGCCCGCAACCCAGGCATGTGCCCTGACCGGGAACCAAACCGGCGACCCTTTGGTTCACAGGCCGGCACTCAATCCATTGAGCCACACCAGCCAGGGCTATTTTTTATTTTTAAAAATTGTATTTATCTAAAGAAAAAAAATCTCTAGAGAGAGGGGGAGGGAGGGAGAAAGAGAAGGAGTACAGAGATTGATGTGTAAGAGAAACATCAATCAGCTGCTTCTTGAATACACCCCGCTCTAGGGATCAGGTCGGCAACCCAGGCATGTGCTCTGACCTGGAATCGAACCAGTGACCCTTTGCTTTGAAGGACAACACTCAGCCAACTGAGCCATGCCAGCCAGGATTCTATGTATTTTTTTCTTTTAATCCATCCATGAAGAAGGAGCCAAGTGTCAGCTTCCTGTGGAGTGAATGTTCTCAGGGAGACACTGTAAGGCCAAATTGGCCCACTTTTACCCTATTTTGTGTATAATGCACACCCACGCTTTTGTGTGCATTGTACATAGGATTATTATACCCATAGCATGTAATCATTATACCAATGTATAATGTGCATCCTTATTTTTCCGTCAGAAATTTGGATGAAAAAGTGCACATCATACACGGGAAAATATGATATTTCTTGTTCTTTCACAGATTCTACGGTACCACTGTTGTCCTGTTCGGGTTCAGGAAGCTTGTTCAGTAGTATTGCAACATCCTTGTAAGGCATCTTATCTTCTCGACAAGTATCATCAATCAAATCCAAGATCCTTCCATCTCTCTGTACCTCACTATTTTCCTGAAGCTTTGATCTTGTCAAATTGGCACCCAACTCAGCACTGCACCAGCTACTGTGAGAGACCAGATGAATCAATTTTTTTGAAGAAAAATTTAGCTTGTCTGGCTGTTAGGAGAGTGGGAGACACTTTTCTTTATTGAACACAGAGCGGTGGGGTGGGGATTTGCCAAAGGTCACACGGCAAGTCAGAACAGAGCTGACTTGAATGAGATGTGGGGAGCCCCCTCCCCCTGCACTGGGGGCTTCTCAGATGGTCCTACAGAAGGGGAAGTGGTTCCCCAGGAAATGAGAACCACAGAGAGAAGAGCCCTGGTTGGTTTCTCCCGAAATAGTCTTTGCTGGGGTTCCCTGTCCTCCCCAAAGGTGGGGGATGTGAAACATCTCATTCCCCCTAATCGCCTTAGACCACCCGCTACTGCTTACCCGTAGTGACCTCCGGGACCTCAACTGTCTTTTCTACCCGCCCCCACCCGGTGCTCAGACGCGGAACTGCACTTCCGGGTCCCACTTCCTAGTCTTTATGCAGGCTGTTTCTTCTGCCTGAAATGCTGTTCCTGCCTTTGAAGGGGTGTGTGGCTGGTCCCAGGAAGCGATGCAGAAGAGGGCTCCCTATCCCGGCCCGGCCTGCGGTCTGACTGTTGCATGGGCATCTCCACCTTGCTGCCAGTGGCAGGTCAGACAGTCCTGGGAGGCCAGGCAGTACAGCTATTAGGAGTTTGTCCCCCAAGGCCCCCTGCCCTGCGGTCTCTCCTGGAGGGGTCCTGTGGCAGGGAGAGAGCAGGAGCAGCCGCTTTTCTAGGTCAGGGTGACTTGGAATCTGTGCGGGGCAGCGCTGGGAGTGGGGCTGCTGTTGGCGGGGCTGCTGCTGGCTGAGGGGATGAGCTCTGGGGCTGAGGCCCAGGTACAGGTCCTGGCATATTGCCGCCAGCCCCAGCTTTCACCCAGATGGCCTGCCCTCATGGCTGGATATTCTATTCACACCACAATTACAGGGTCCTTCCCACCACCCTGAAATATTGATGGGCAACATTCCTGTCTTGCAGATGAGGAAAGGAGCCCAGAGAGGGCAAGAAACACCTTCAGAGCCACATAGCAGGATCAAGGCTGGGCAGGAGGGCCAAGGTGTGTGACTGTTCTGCTTTCACCTGGGTCTGCACGCTCACCCACTGCTATCAACTGCGCACACAGACACCCCGTATGTGCCCACTCACACCTGCCCCACACCCAGAAGCATGAGCAGCCCCAAGCTACCCACCGAGACCCCCCCACCCCTGGACTCGATGCCCTCACCTGGCTGGCTTGGCCCACATGCAGCAACCTTGGTGAGCCACAAAGAGGTGCCCTGGGTTGAGGGGAAGCAGGTTGCCAGACCCCTCTGAGGTGGCCAGAGCAAAAGGATGGAGTCTCTCATACCGTCTAAGGAATTCTCTGCCTAATGACGGTTTAGCTCAATTATATTAACTTGTTTACTGCGTTTATTAAAAAAAAAAAAAAAAAATGCTGGGCTCACCAGTTTGTAAGAAATGAGGCAACTGGAGCTCAGAGAGGTGCAGTCAGTTGCCCAGGGTCACACAGGAAAGTGAGGATGCAGGGGTCACCCAGTGCTGGGCTGGATGTG
The DNA here is from genome assembly GCF_021234165.1 of Pteronotus mesoamericanus. Lineage (NCBI taxonomy): Eukaryota > Metazoa > Chordata > Mammalia > Chiroptera > Mormoopidae > Pteronotus > Pteronotus mesoamericanus. The sequence continues at coordinate 496,716 of NW_026555047.1, forward strand.
TCTCTACCGCTGACTGTCACACTGAGCCTGTTTCCTCATCTGTACACAGGTGCCGTCCCTACCTCACAGGGTGCAGAGCAGGTTGGGTGTTTGTATGATTTCCATTTCAGAGATGGGGACATGGGCCCAAGGGGTGGCATCGCGTGTCCGGAGCCCCATATCTGTGTGCCCCCACCCTCCCTCCCCCTACAAATGAGCTCTGTGCCTGCCTGCTGCCCTCCAAGGCCTGCTGCTCTTGGTCACCTGGGTCCTTCCTCCTTAACTGACACACAACCCCAGGCCCCACCCCTGCCCAAGAAGACCCTGACCAGGGCCTGGTCCCTGCCCACCCACAGGGCTGCCAGCCTCAGCCCTACTCCAGCAGGGCAGCCTCGAAGGCCTCTTCTGGGGTTCTGCAGGGTGGATGAGAGTCAGACAGGCAGTGACAAGACTGGGCCAGCCGGTCCCCCTGCAGAGCTGCCACTCTGCTCACTGGACACTGAGCTGGGCCTGTCCTTCTGCAACCTGCAAGGCCTGGAGGCCGTGCATGCTGTACGGAGGCCTGGCAGCGGGAGGGCCTCTGCGCTGTGCATGACTGGCTCTAAGCGCGGCTCCTGGAGAGCCACGGGGCCCCTGCCCCCCGGGCCACAGTTTCCACCTCCTGAACAGTTTAGCCTGTGTGGGAAGCAGGGACACCCTCTGCTACCACATGGTGTGGATGGCCTGGCATGTCCTGGCCACCAAGGTGAGCCCTACCACTGTCCTTCCTCCTGGAAGAGATTCTCAACCTTCCATCTTAGGCACGACCCACACCTGCACTTTGGGCTTAATTGCTTATTTTGCAACTGATAATGAATTAACACAGTCGGACCTTGGAACCACGTTTCTCCATCACCTGGGAGTCCTGTTAAAACTCCCTCCCTGAGCCCCTCAGGGGTCCAGGAACCTACATTTTAACTCACTCCTCAGTATATTCTGGCTTAAAAGCCACTGAGTTCACCAGCCACAGCCAGCTGACAGCCACCACTTTAAATAATAATAACAATAATAATTATCATCAATCTCCAAAGTGTATTGAGCACTTGCTTTGTGTCACACTGTTCTAAGAACTTTCTTTAAAAAGAATACTCACGCAAGGATATGTTTATTGATTTTTTTTTTTTTTTTTACAGAGAGAAGAAGAAGTGGGGAGAGAGAGGGAGAGAGAGAGAGAGAGAGAGAGAGAGAGAGAGAGAGAGAGAGAGAAACATCCATGTGAGAGAGAAACATCAATCAATTGCCTCCCATACTCACCGTGACTGAGGACTGAACCCACAACTTAGGTATGTGCCCTGACCAGGCATCAAACCTGCAACTTTATTAGTGTACAGGATGAAGCACCAATTGACTGAGCCATCTGGCCAGGGCTGTTCTAAGAAGTTTTAGGCCCATTTACTCATCTAATCCTCAGTCTGACTTTACAAGGCAAGTGTTACCACATTTCATCATAAGATGCTTGTTTTATGTACCACTAAAAAAAAAAAAAAGAAAGGAAAGAAAAGAAAATAAGATTCCTGTTGGGCCCTGCCCAAGTAGCTCAGTTGATTAGAGTGTACTCCCTGTCCCCAAACACAAAGGTTTCAGCTTCAATCCCCATCAAAGCACATACAGGAAGCAACCAATATGCCCTGAGTGGTGTGGTTTAGTAGATTGAGCACCAGCCTGCAAACCAAAAGGTTATTTATTCAATTCCCAGTCAGAGCACGAGCCTGGGTTTCTGGCCAGGTCCCCAGTTGGGGGCATGAGAGAGACAACAGATCATACATTGATGGTTCTCTCTCTCTCTCTCTCTCCCACCCCCCATCTCTCCCCCTTCCCCTCTCCTAAAAGTAAATAAATAAAATCTTTTTTAAAAATAAGCAACCAATGAATGCATAAATAAGTGGAACAACGAATTGATCTTTCTCTCTCTACCTGAAATCAATAAATAAATTTTTTTTAAAATAAGATTCCTGTTAACCCTGACTGGTGTGACTCACTGGATTGAGCATTGACCTGCAAAGCAAAAGCTCGCTGGTTTGATTGCCCGTCAGGGCACATGCCTGAGTTTGGTGCCAGGTCCCCAGTTGGGGCTGTGCGGAAGGCGGCCAGTTGGTGTTTCTCTCGCTCCCTTCCCCTCTGTCTAAAATTAAATAGATAAAACCTTAAAAAAAAGATTTCTGTTAATAAGCCATTATCACCAAGCATCAAGCACATCACCATGTTAGGGGAACCTCGTCTTTTGGTGGAATGTGTTGTTATGGGCCCGTCTTACAGGCTGGAGTATGGGGAAGTTAAGTTGCTGCTGACTTTGAGTTCTTTAGTGGACAGTTCGATACTGGCTTCATCTTAGGGGCCTCTGGGGACTTTATTTTTTTAATGTAGACCCCCCGCAGAGCACCCCACAGCACCTGTAATTTTTAAACGCCCCCCACAAGACGATTCTGATGCACTCTAGACCTTCTAGAGTGTTCTTGTCTAGTTCTGCAGCTGCTGGCCATGCATAACTTTGGTGCATGTGAAATAGGGTTGCTCCTGGCTGAGATATGCTCTGATGTCAAATATACACCTGATCTCAAAGATGTAGTGTCAAAAAAATGATAATGTAAAACATCTCAATATTTTTTATTGATGACCTCTTGAATGATACCATTTTGGATATACTGGGTTAAATAAAATGTGTAACAAAAATTACTGTCATCTGTTTCTTTTCACTTTTTAAAAGATGTAGCTACTGGAAAATTTTAAATGACACCATGGCCTGTGATGTATTTCTACTGGACAACCCAGCTCTGACACTTTTACCAAATGGTAAGAACCTGCGCCTTTGGTAGACGGAAGAGATTAATTCCTACATGCCTCCTCTTCGGTGTAGTTTTCCTTAAAATCATCTTGGTGACTAACAACAAAATTAATATTTAACCCATGCTTCTGGAAGCATGCACTCTGCCTCCCTCCCCCCGGCTCCCCAAAGCCAGAGTAGGAGCAGGCTGGGGTAGGCAGGACGGCTTCAAGGTCAGGCTGTGTTAGTTTTGGGGGGGCTCCCCAGTCAGGCCCTAATGGCCTCCTCTGCCCCACAGGTGCCCAAGCCTGGAGCCAAGGAGCCCCACTGTGGGCTCTAGAACTGCAGGCCTCGCTGCTGAGGAGCACTTCAACCTCTAGCGGCTGTGTGGTCTGGTGCTGGAAGGTGCAGCTGAGCATGGCTCTCAAGCACCTGGAAAGCATTCCTGGCGGGGAGCTGTGCCCAAAGAACCTGCTGCCGGCGATGCCATGGGATGTTCAGCTTCCAGGGCCGTGTCTGCTGCCTTCGAACTTTAGCCTTGTCCGCCCATGGTTGCTGGAACTTCTGAGCGCCCACAAACTGCAGCTGGGCTGCCTGCTCAGCTCTCTGCTCAGCCCTGTGCTCTTGGCCACGCCTTGGCTCCTGGCAGCCCTGCTGGTCCATGTGCGACCCTCCGCGGTCCTGACTTGCTGTGCGCTGCAGGCACTGCTCTGGGGACCTGGACCTCTCTGGGCCACTCCCAGATGCTGCTGTGGGACCGACCCTCCCAGAGTGATGTGTCTATTCCAGGACCTCTACAAGAGGCAGGCATTCCGTCCATGGCTAGGACTGGAGGCAGTGTCTCCACAAAAGGTAGATGCCCCCTTCCAGAAAAGGCCAGATGGCCAGTGGAGAGTGCAGGGGTGTGGACATCCTTCCTCCAATGCCCGCCCCCTTCCTTTGTTGGGGGCTTAGGCCCAAGCCCTCCTCAAGAAGGCAGGTGGACACCCCCGCTTCCAGGACTGGGGGCTAATTGCCAGGATTAGCTGAGATTTTCTGAGGCCAGGACCACCCACCTCTCTTCCAGGTGTGGACACCCTGTCAATGTGTGTGGAACCCTTCACCCCACCTTCCAGTAGAAGCCAGGGTGCTCTTTTGGTGCTGGGGGCTGATGGTTCCTGTCTCCACAAGAGCAGAGAGCATGGACACCCCTTCCGGTACCAGCATGGGAGCTGTTTCTGGCCGTAGAGCGGGCCCTGGTGCCGAGCATGGCCAGTGATTCTTCCCATGTGAACCTTGTGGTCAAGAGCTACTTGGGGTTTCCAGGGGGAGGGGAGGCCCACCCAGTACTGCTCACAGCAGGGGAGTCTGAACTCACCTCTTGAAGTTTCCCATGCCCTGTCACCTTGCCCAAGCTCTCTCTGCCCACTGTGGCCTCCATGCTGTTCCTGTGACATTAAATTCTGTCCAGCCACCCAGCCTTGCGTGCCCTGTTCCCTCTGCCAGACTGTTCCACTCTCACCTCAACTAAAGTTGTCCCTCCTGGGCCCTCTGTAGCTCTTCACCCTGCATGTCTCCCCCTCCACCCCCAGAACACTTATCACAACCTGGAAATATTCCTTCATCTGTTACCTATCATTTGTCCACCTTGCCCACCAGGCTGTGTTCCCTGAGGAAAAGAGCCAGGCTTAACACACAATAGGTGTTTATTAATAGCACAGGATGATAAACTGTTGTGCCAGATTCATCAGGGGACCTGGAGCAGTGAACTGGGTCTCAGTTTATGCCTCAGAAAAATGGACACAGGAACCGAGGGGTCCCAATGCCCTTGCCTGGGGCCTCCAGCCTCGCCTCCTCACTCCCACTCCACTACCATGGTGATTCTGAGGGCAATCTTTCAAACCCCCAGGGATGACCAGGTTCCTCTCCAGCTTCAACTTCCCCCCCATTGACTAATGCTGTCAGATTACAGCAGGGCTCCTACAAAAGCTCTACAAGCTCTGGCCAGCCCCTCCTGCTACACTGCCATCCTAGGAGACTTTTTGGCTTCCAGGTCTTGCCCGTTTTTTTTCCCACTGGCAACACCTACCTCTCTATACCTCTGCTTCAGACTCCTAATCATCCTTCAGTGGCCAAACCCAATGCCCTTACTCTAGCTTGTTCAAGCCTTTGAAAACTGGCTCCATCAGTTAGGTAGCTAAATATCCCATTCAGCCCCCAAATATACTCAAGTACCCTCCAGCCCTTTCCCCATCTGTAAAAAAAATGCCCCTTTTGCAGCCTACTTCCCAGCCAATGAAGGTATGGACGTCAATCTCTGGGAGATGTCTCCAGGCGTAGTCAGCAGGGGGCGCTGCAGTCCTGCCAGTCTTGTGACTTGATCGTCTTCCCAATACACCCCAGCCCCCATCTGCAAGACCAGCCTCCCCCAAGAGTGCTCCTATCCCAGCATGGCATTGTAAGGCCTGCCCCATGGCACTGTAAGGAGCTGCTGAGGTGCACAGGGTCTGCACAGTTGCTACAGGGAATGTGCACATTCATACACACCAATACTACCCTGGGAAAATCCCAGTGGGCCCATTTCCAGCAAAGGTGAGGCCATTCGGGGCGGGGGAAGCCAGCCAGCTAGCCTCTAGCCTTTGCCATCCAGGGAAGGCTTGAGGCAAGGGGCCCAGAGATCCAAGGATGCATGAGGTGAGGCAGGTTGCCACCTAGAGCTGCCTTGGGTCTGCACTGACAGCAGGAAGGTGAGATTTAGAAGAGGCATGGAGGCCGCGGATTCTTAAGCCTCACAGCACATCCCACAGAACCTGGTTGTGGCCACATGAGAGACCAAGTCCTAGTCTTCCCACTCTAGGCATGTTTCCTGTCCAAGGTAATCACTCAGCTCAGGATGCCTGACTTACCTGCAAAACATCCGAGCTCACTGCAGCCCCAAGGTACACCTAGCTACCAGCCTCCAAGCCAACACCACTGAGCCCACACAGGTCTAGATGTAATCACTTTTATTCAGATTTTTGAAAGCAATAGAAGGGTGGATTAATACCTATCTTTCCAAGTTAAGACCTAAAACTGTTTCCAAAACTCCAAATAAGAAACTCCTGCTTGAAATACAAGGATAATCTGTATCACCTTAACCCAGCGATAAAAAAGTAAAATATAAATTTTTATTTAGAATTAAAGCAAATACTTCAGTATCACAAACACAATATTAAACTTCAAGAAGTATATCGCTAATTTGGAGTGAGCGTTTATTTGCACAATTATAACATGCGGACAAACCCAGAAGGGAACAAGCTGGCATTTGCACCCCAGCGCAGCAGTTGGTCACACCACTCGCACAAAGCGAGACACAAAAAGGGGCTGTGGTCTGTGATGATCTGTCAGTGGTGGCAAAGGGGAAGGGCGTAGGCGGCGCAGCTGCTACTCATCCTCATCAGAAGACTCTCTCTCAAACGTGTATGCCATGAAGCAAGCGTCGGGTCTCTTGGGGACAAGGGGATGCCCCGGTCTCACAATCTCAAAGCCCATAAAGCTGAAGGTACGGAGCAGAGCGGCTGTGGGGGGGAAGTGCATCTGAGCCTGCTGGCCTCCAGCTGTACACCCCCCAACCCCATGCACAGACAGCACCCAACATAAGCCTCCAAGGGGCTGCAGCAGTACTGGAGAAGGGGCAGGACAGACTGAAGGTGCCTAGCAGGGTGTGGCAGGGTCCTATAAACAGTATGGCCAAGAACCAAGATTTGACAAGACCCTGGGCCACAAAACTCCACCCTGGGGCCAGGAGAGTGGGTGCCCTCTCCCCATATCCCTGCAGGAACAGCTGACAATGGGTCACCTACCTCTGTCATCACGGTTCTTGTGGAAGCAAATGAAGACATGGTCAACATGCAGCTGCTCCTCAGCAAACTCGAGAAGAACTGCAAAGCTGAAGTACAACCATCAGGATCTGCCTGCCCTGTTGCACTTCTTCTAAAGGCCCAGCCCACACTTTCCACTCTTCTCAGAGGCCTGATTTATAGGGAGCACCACTCTTCCAGTTCTAGACTTGGGGACCCCGGGGCTGGGTCATTCTCTGCTGGAGGAGGTCATCCTGAGCACTGGGCAAGGTTCGGCAGCATCCCTCACCCCATCCCCTCAAATACCAGGAGCACCCCTAGTTGTGACAATCACAGATGTCCCCAGATATGGTCCAGTGTCCCCTGGGGAGGAATTTCCTGAGAACTGCTAGTCTACTACTCAAAAGGGGAACCCTTGCTCCCAAAATGGTGATGGCCAGCCCTTACCTGTCTTTGCTCCCCTCTGGCAGAGCACCGCCTGGGATCTCAATGTAGAGGCAGCTGCTGCTCAGCACCGCTCTCCAGTTAATGTGTTTGGCATCTGTGAGCCTGGTCTGGACGTTGAGAATTTTCGTCTTGTTATTAGACGTTAGTTCCTCTGTTACATTCAGCCTATTATCCTGTGCAAGAAGAGTGCCAAGTCCACACCTTAGGCTGGGGATCCTTCTTCCTCCATGCCACAATTTGGAAAACCCAGAAAAGCACCAAATCAGTCCCCTGGCCCCCTGCAGTGATATCATCAGCATGCAGAGCCTCTGAGACCTCTGAGGGGAGGTGGCCCCAGGTTGGGATGAAAATGGGAGCTTACCAAGGGTTTACTTGTGGCTCGTGGCACAGTAACAGCCTTGACTTCAGCTTGTACCTATGTATCCCCTAACCCTCAAATTATGAAAATTCAATAAAACCATGTAGATAAAATTCCTGGTACAAAGCAGGTGTACAAGAAATCTCCACTGCTCAGAAGCAGAGACTGCAGGTCTGGCAAACAGGTCAGGACAGCCCCCCCTCCCACCTCCCCAAGGTCCAAGGAGCCCAGCTACCCAGATACTTACAGAGTAAAATAAATTAGCTGAAAGATTGTGATCCCTCTGACTATTCCCTCGCCCACCTGGGATCTTCAGGGGTGGGTGAGGGACATCAGGAGCACCACTGAGGCCCTGGACCCAGGTTACTACAGCAATTGAGAGAGACCCTGGAACTGGAAGAAAACAGGTTGATTAGTGGCAGTGGCTTTTACTGACAGAACCCTGAGTTTCAGCTAAACCAAGCTGAAGGCCAAGGCATCCCACAAGTTCCAAGCTAGAATGGTGCCCACCTGGGACCCTACTCCCCCCATCCCAAGTCTGATGCCTACACTCATGAAGGAGTCTAAAATCAAAAGCACACTGGGCTTTAGGGCAGCTCAAAAGCGCCAAACCCTCCTGCCCGCACAATGAGAAACGAGATTACTCAGATGGGTCTTCTTGGATGATGTTCCCTTTCCAGCCCAGAATTCCACTTAGTCTTTTGCCCATGTTACCTTAAAACAAACACAAAGTCTCACCAACCCAATCCTACCTCCTGTCAAGTTTTACTTTCCACTTCTAACTCAGACCACTTCAGTTTCCCCCTTTCCATATTTTGCAGTCTGTAGCAAAGATTGGAAATTATAGCGCGTTAAGAAGCCAGCAACCTTCTGTGGTTGGCCCACCACCAGGCAGGGTGCGCTGCGGGGTGAGGCCCGAGAAGGGGCCCCTCCCGCACAACCCGCCCGCAGGACTCCGGTTGCGTCATCTCAGCAAAGCTGCCCTGAGCCCCGGGGGAGATTTTCACAATCGCGCAGTCGGAGCGCCAGCAGCCATTTGCTGGCGCAGTGTAAACAAGTCCCAAAGTCGCCTCCATTTTGCACGGCTCTCATCTGGGGCGCCCCCAAGCCCCGGCCCATATGAACTGCGACTCAGGATCCCTCCCACCAGGCTAATGTAAATCCGAAAAACTGTGATGGTGGGGCTGGTCTAAAATCTTGCCAACTACCAACTAGCACACCTCATACCGGACCCCCGCCCCCCGGAAACGACACCACCACTTTCAACCAAAACTTCCCTAACGGGAGGGGGCGGCAAAAAGAGTAGGGATCGAAGGCGCGCGTTGGGTGGATCAGAAGCCACCCAGAAAAAAGCCCCGGAAGCCGTCTACGTGGCGCAGCAACGCTCCTCCCGTCGTCGGGGGCCTGGCGCACCCGGACCGACACACTTTGGGGCCCAAAATGGGGGTCTCGAGGGAGGCCGCGACGGAGCGCCGGGCGGGAGGCCTCGCTTGGTTCAGCTTTCCCACCAGCGGAGCGCTACGATTCCAGCGGTCAACGTTAATCGGCCGCACCAGCAAAGTGCAGAATCATGGGTCTCGCGGGCCTGACTCGGCCTCGGGCCAACCCGCCCCTCAAGTCCTCCGCCCCCCCCCCCCGATCGCGGGGCCCTTCCCCAAATTCGACCCCGCATCCCCGCTGTCTCCCAAACCCAACCAGGCGACCCCTATTGCCTGCCAGGACCGAGAACCCGGACTGGTCCAGCTGCCCACTCCGCCCCCACCCCACAGAGAATCCGCCCCACGCGCGATTGTGGCCTCGACAAAGGGGCGGATCTCGCGCTCCCGGGACTTCCGTGGCCCTCCGCGGCCGCCCCCGCGGGCCTGCGCGGCGGCGCTTCTGGAAGCTTCGGGCAGGGGCGGGGCGCTCACCTCTCACTGCTGCGTCCGCCGCGGCTGTGCAGGCTGAGGAGCGGCATGGTGCGGCTGGCGTGAACGGTGGTGCTGGGTTTATTTCCCTCCTTCTCTCTGGCGAAGCAGTGGCTGTTGAGGATCCGCTGCAGGGAGGATTTCACCATCCGGCCGCTGGGGTCCGAAACCAGGAAAACCTCCGCTGCGCCTCACCGGGCCGCCGCCGCTGCTCGCCGTTCGCAAAATGGCGTCTCCGCCGCCGCCCGCTTTTATAGGCGCCACAGGCACGCCACGCCCCCTACGCCGCCGGGAACGCGCCCGCTCGGGGGGCGGCGCGTTCGAGGAACAAGGCGCGCACGCCCCTCTCGGCGTCTGATTGGCGAAGGATTGGGCTAAAAGCTTAGGGTCCCGCCTCTTCGCTCTGTTGTCCCTCTGCGGGCGCGCGGAGGGAGCGGGGCACCCTCGTCGGCGAGAACGCGGCGCGCACGCACACCCCCTCCACCCCGCCCCCACTACTGGGCCGGGGCGGGGCACTGGGGCTGTGGCACGGCGTGGGTCCGTTTTTTGGGTTTTCGGGTTGGCCCAGTCTCTGCCGTGGTCCCCATCGCCGTCGCTAGTTTCCTTTCGCCAGGAGGATCCCCTCCCGCGACATCTCGGAGGGGCAAAGTACCCTGGTATTGGGGGAAGGGGTCCCAGTGCCGCCACCCCCAATAGGACAAAATTATTTTCGTTAATAACCTCCTAATAATGGGTCATAATGATGGCTTTCTGGATTCGGTCTTTTCACGTTTTAAAACAACATAATTAAAAATATTTTCAATGTTAATGATACTCAAATTCAGTAAAATGTTTTGCCTAAAATTTGGACTTAAAGATATTACTCTTTGCAGATAAACTCAGCTATTTCGTGTGTGAACTAAGATTTTCCCCAAGCAAAGCTATTGCTCTTGGTAGTTAAATTCAGAAACGCATTTCACGTAAGAAGTAAATTTTGCACTTTCCATGCAAAAGTACCATTCCTTGTAGGTTCTGTTGTGTTTCATGGTTTTATGTGGTAGGCACAAATAGAAATTCAGAAAGTTACATGGGATTGAAGCAACTCCTCTTTGCTTCTTTTCCTTTTTTCTTTTTTAACAATCTCTGCCAGTAATTTTTATCTCTTTTTTTATTCCCACTCTACTGTGTCTATTTGGGTTAGAAACACAAACTTTCCCCAAAGGCACCTTGAATGATTACAAAGCTTACAGAAATCTTTATTTATTTTTCTCTTTGATTTCGAGATAGAGGAACACATTCTTGTTCCACCCATCTATGCTTTCATTGGTTGCCTCTTAATTTGTGCCCTGACTGAGGGATGGAACCTGCAATCTTCGTGCACTGGGTCAAAGCTCTAACCATCTCAGCCATGCGAACAGGGCCAAAGCTGTTAGAAATTTACTCTGCAAAGTATGTGTCTAGTCCCTGTGTGACTCTGAATTCCTTTCTATGTGGAATGAAGTATTTATTATTTATATAATATTTATAAGTAATGAAGGTGTCTAATTTACAGTAATATACATTATTAAAACTAAAAAAAAACCCAAAGCTGTAACAATTACAAAGATTGTACCAATCCAAGAATTTTCCCAAAGAATTTTCCGAAAGAATATTTAACCAATGACATTGCCTAGGATTGAAGCTCATAGGGAAAACATAAAGCAAATGATTTTCAGTTAACTTTATAATTGTTTCCAACTTTTTTTTACAGAGGCACACACTTTTATTGGAGGGCTCACTCCCACCACCTTAGGGTGCTTCTTAAGTATCCTCATTATTTTCTTTTTTAAGATTTTATTTACTTATTTTTACAGAGAGGAAGGAAGGGACAAAGTCATTGATGTGCAAGAGAAAGTTCAATTGGTTTCCTCTCCTAAGTCCCCAACTGGGTACCTGGCCCACAACCCAGATATGTGCCCTGAGTGGGGGATTGAGCCAGCGACCTTTTAGTTCACAGGCCAGCACTCAGTCCTTTGAGCCACGCCAGCCAGGGCGATCCTTGTTATTTGGAGGGTTAGAATCGTTGTTATTATTTTGGCCTTGTTTTGTTGAAGCTGAAGAGCCTCAGGGTTTGGAAATGTATTTTTTTTCCTCTTGGTAGTTCTCCAGTGTCTTACCCAGACAGGCGATTCCGGGGCAAGAGTCCAGAATATGGACCTCCCAGTGGCTGGCCACTGGTCACTGGGTCACGCTATGTTTACACCCCATGACTGAGGCCAGAAAGTGACCAAGATCACAGCTGACCCCCAGCACAGTGAACTTGAGACTGTGTCCTTGCAGCCCCCAAGGGATCTGTCTAGTGGGTGGTCTCCCAGATCTCTTCATCTGCCAGGCCAGAATCTGGGGCATGAAATGTAGGCAAAACCCAGACCTCTTCAGTTCTCTGGGAACCAGCAGAAGCCTCAGAACCAGAGACGCAAGGCTTGGGGTAGGGAGTGTTCTTTTTTCATTGGCAGGCCATGTGCTGTTTCTGGCCAAAGTAAACTTTAATTTGCAATCAGTCTGGGTGGAAAAGGAGGGAAATGTAGCCTCTTGGTTTAAAAAAAAAAAAAAAAAAAAGAGGAAGCAGGTTGCCAAAAAGCAAGGGTGAAGGAAGAAAGGAGTTTGTGTGGAGTCAGGGTAGGGCAGGCTGGGGAAAGTCACTGCAGGGGCTCAAGGTGTTTGAGGGCTCCCAGCCTGGGGAACGTGGCGGGGAGCAGTGTCATGTCACCCTCATGGGGACAGTGGCCTCTGGTTCCGGGACAGCTCCCTCTGCCTGCTGTCAGGGAGGTACAATTGACCAGGATGAAGGGTGCGGTAGGTCGTCTGCCTTTGCTCTCTATGTGGCAGTGGTGGGGAGACTGAGAAACCTGCCACCCCTAAGGGTGTAAACACTGAAGCCAGACCAGAATTTCCTTCCAGATTTTGTCCCCCACTGAAAGACTTGCCTGCTGTTGGATCTTGGTTATGGAGCACTCAGCACTTGGTTGCAGAGGCAGAAATTAATTCCTACTATCTCCATGGGGCGAGGTTACTCTCTGTGAAGACATCCTGGGCGCTGTAGGCGTTAACAGCATCCCTGGCCCCATCCACTCAATGGCAGCAGCACCCCCACTCGTGACAGTCACAGATACCCTCAGACATTACCCAGCGCCCCCACCCAAATGTCACTTTCTCTTTCTTCTGTCTGTGAGAGGGGAAACCACACTCAGAAGATGAGAGTGGATAAAAGGTCAGAATCAGCACAGGTGCCTGGCCCTGGCTAAGCTTGCTGGGAACTGAGAAAAATCAGACCACTGGTCGGGGGTGCTGTGCTAGGAGAGGAAAGTCTGTAATCAGGGATGGCTTCCTGGAGGTGGTGAGAGCTGAGCCATTAGAAAATGATATGGGAAGGGCAAGTCAAGGATGGAGGGTCCATGCCTGGGGTCCAGCCGCAATTGGTGCAGCAAGGTTAGGCATGTGGACGTGTGGGTGGGCAGAGGAGGCCAGGGATCTCACTATGACTTTAAAAAATGATTCCCAGAGTGTAGTCAACTGAGTAATAGCCCCCAAAGGTATCTACCCCTAATTTGTGGGGCCTGTGGACATGTCATCTTACGTGGCAGGGGGACATGGCAGGTGGAATTAAGTCATGGCTCCTGAGACAGGGATGACTCTGGATTACCAGGCGCCCTGCATCACCAAAGGTCCTCAAAGGAGACAGGAGGGTCTGAGTCAGAGATGGAAGAGGCTGCTCTGTTGATTGTGAAGAAGGAAGGGGCCATGAGCCAAGGATGTGGTGGCAGGAGAAGCTGGAAAAGATTCTCCCCTGGAGCCTCTGGGGGGACCAGCCCTGCCCACACCTGGGTTTAGCTATGAGTCCCCTGTGTGGAATTCCTGACGTCAGGACTTCAAAATAATAAATGGCTGTTTTAATCCACTAAATTCATGGTGATTTCTTACAGCAGCCACAGGAGAGTCATACATAGGGTGAAGGAAGTATGTCACTGGATGGGTGACATTTGGTGTGTGCATTTCACAAAACCTGTCTGACAATGCAATTAGGCCTTTATTTTTCATTCAATGTAAACTTCACAAAAAAGTTAATAAATTTCGCATAAACATGAAAGGCACACACATGTTCTGACTGATATCCAGCACATGGTGTGCATGCTGGAGTGGTTCTATGCCTGCAGCTGACTTTGAAATGTAATTTAAAAGGTGAGATGGGTTGATGAAGCCATGGACAGACAGGTGGGACCGAACAGAGCGAATGCAGAGGACTATTACCTCAGTGGTAATCTCAGTGGTCAGTATATGAGCCTTCGCTATAAAACTCTCTCAATCTTTCTGGATGTTTGAAAATTTTCATTAAAAAAACCTGAAAAGTTAAAATAAAAAAGATTAATTGGATCAACTTTCACCATGTTTATTGTTATTTTCAAGCCTTGCCTCCTAACATTATTCTCAGGAACAAAAACTCTTAAGCAAGCAGCAAGAAAAAAGGGAAGTAAAGAGAAATGACTAGTTTTAAGTTTTTACTTATTTATTTTTAGAGAGGGGAAGGAAGGTGGAAGGAGAGGGAGAGAAACATCGATGTGAGAGAGAAGTATTGATTGGTTGCCTCTCCCACACTACCTGGCCCCAGGACAAACCCACAACCCAAGCTTGTGCCCTGCTGGGAAGTCCCACTGGTGACCTTTCTTTTTGCGGGACGACACCCAAACAACTGAGCCGCACCGGCCAGGGCCAGAACTGACTAGTTTCAATATGCGTCAAGCAGACTGGAGAGAGGCAGGGCCAAGGAAGGCTTCAGGCCACCACGATTTGGCAACCAATCCACATACCCATCTGCAAGAGGTGATAAGGTGTCCATGGCATTGCTACAGCTCTGTACACTCACAAGCCAATGACTAGAGGGCATGCAGGGCCTATCTCAAGCTGGTGGTTGTTTGCTTTTTTTTTCAATTTCTATTTTTTTGTGCTCCTCAATACATTTTTCAACATTTTTCGTTGTTGTATTTGAAGTGTTTTTACAGAAGTTTCATGATAGAGAAAAATGAAGATCAGTAGGCTGAGCCTGAACGTAACTGCTCTGCCATCTATTTCTTGGCCCACATTGCCCATGTCTTTTTTTCACCTATCTTTGTTTCTACAGAGTTTTAATTTTTTTTTTTTCAATTTGAGAGACAGTGAGAAACATCAATTGCTTGTTCCATTTACTCATGCATTTGTTGCTTCTTGCATGCACCCTGACCAGGGATGGAGCTCACAACCTTTGTGTATCAGGATGATGCTCTAACAAACTGAGCTACCTGGCCAGGGCTGTTTCTATATAGGTTGATTTTTTGTTTTTGTTTTTTTTTTTAAGATGTTAGTATTTATTTTTAGAGAGAGGGGACAGAAGGGAGAAAGAGAGGGAGAGAAACGTTGATTGGTTGCCTCCTATACACACCTCCCCCCGTCCACCCCAATCTAGGACCAAACTTGCAACCCACACATGTGCAATGACAGGGAATCGAACCAGCAACCTTTCAGTTTGCAGGCCGGCATTCAATCCACTGAGCCACACCAACCAGGGCAGCTTGTATATTCTTAATATGAACACACTGCCCTGAGCTTTTAACCTGACGGATGTGTATTCCAAATATTTCATATACTAAATACCACATTGGTCTCTGCATGTATAAATGCCAGCTATAATAGTTTCTGTTCTATTTGATTAAAGGTAGTTCTTAAGATAATTTTAACTGCACTAAAAACTACAACAGTTCAAGAATCTATGATCATAAAGAAACCAAATACAAATACAACTATAAAAGTAAGGAACAATTATAGCAATGCAAACTTTTAAACTAAAAACTACATAGAAATGCAATTTAAAATCACAAACTCAAGCCCTGGCCAATGTGGCTCAGCTGGTTGGAGTGTCATCTTGTAGACCAAAAGGTTTTGGGTTCGATTCCCACTCAGGGCACGTGCCTAGGTTGTGGGTTTGGTGTTTCTCATATCAGTGTTTCTCTCCCTCTCTTCCCCTCTAAGCATGTCCTCTAGTGAGGATTAAAATATTAAATGGTAAACTCAAATTTAGGTAACACTCAAGATGAAAAAATCAGTAGTAAATTCTACTAACACAATGCTTGCAAGGATTTAGAAAAGGAAATACATTTTCTGCTGGAATAATGGTATAAACCAGATCTATTTTAAGATTTTATTTATTTTTAGAGAGAGGGGGAGGGATGGAGAAAGAGAGGGAGAGAAGCATCGATGTGTGAGGGAAATACCCATCCGTTGCCTCCTTGCATGCACTGAAATTGGGGACCAGCCTGCAACCCAGGCATGTGCCCTGACTGGGAATTGAACCAACAGCCTTTTGCTCCATGGGATGACACTCAACCAACTGAGCCATGCCATTCAGGGCCATGAATCAGATCTTTAAATTCATGGAACAAATCATCTGTCTCTGTCCTCTTGCTCAAGAAATTAGCACTGTTAAATGTTGCTTTATGAAACCTTTTCTTTCAGTTAAATCATATGCAGGATAATTTTCAAATACCTTTTTGCAAATATGCTTCATTACAACTTCCTCCAAGCTACCGCTGGCCAATAATTTCTTTACTATTTCCTTAATTCTGTGTATATTTTTAATATCTGTGCTTATACTTTATATGTGTGGTAGCCAGGCACAAAAGGCCACATGGTATGTGATTCCATTTATGTGAAGTGTCCAGAATAGGCAAATCCACAGAGACAGGAAGTGGGTTACTGGTTGCCAGAAGCTGGGAGAGATGGGGGTTTGTATAGCTACTGCTATTGGGGACGGGGCTTCGTTCTGGGGTGATAGAATGTCCTGGAATTATTATAAATAGAAGTGATGGTGGCAGAACTGTACAAATGTACTAAACACCATTGAATTGTACACTCTCAAAGAGTAAACTGTATGGTGTGTGAATTGTATCTCAATAAAGCTGTTACTTTTTTTTAAATGGCAAAATAATTTCCCATATGGCTGGGCGAGGCTAGATGGTGGCATGTTTGATGATGGACTAAGCTAAAGTGTGCACGTGTGACTAGGGGGCATGACACAACCTACAGTTATCCAGTGGTTATTTACTGTGGAGTAATTCATATTGACCTCGCTGCCCCCCTGGGAGGAAGTGACCCCACTTTCCAGATGAGGAAACTGAGGCTTCTGAGCTGGTGCCTTGCCTGGGCCAGCCAGCAGAGCCAGCCTCCAGGAAGCCCTCCCTGATATCCCTGGGCACCACCTGCGGGGGTGGCCACACAATTGGTGCTTCATAAAGTCTCGTTGGCTGACAGAATCCACACAAGGACGTGAGGGGAACGCCCTTTGTGGTGCGCTCACTCCTAGGACCCCTTTTTCTGATGCTCAGAGATAAGGAGGAACATTCCCAGGTTCACCATGGCCAACCTGACAGTGACTCTGTGCTGAAGTGGGGGTGGGTCACTCCTCAGCCAATGCCTTGCCCTCCTGCAAGGGGTGGGGGGAACGGCCCAGCTGCGCCTGGCCTTCCTACCCCTCCTGCTTTGGCCACAGAGCTGATTGGCCCACGCTGCTGCCTCTGGCCACCTGTTGCTGTCTTTCCTGGGGCCACCCTCCATCCAGTCCACCAGGCGCAGCGTGGCGGCTGTGGAGTAAGTAGGGAAGGGGGAGGCCTGTGAAGAGCTGGGGGTCTCCAGGGGCCTGGGGAGGGTGTCTCTGAAGTCCGTCGGGGTCTCCAAATCTTGTGGCTGCCCCTACACACCCAGCGGTGCACGGCCCCTGCCCGTTGGGTTCCCCAACGGCCCTGCTCCAGCCCCAGAGAAGGGTCACCTTTCTGCCCAGGGGTGGGACACATTTAACACAGGCAGCCAGAGGCACGGGGACCCCAAAAAGCAGGGCTTTGGGAAGGTGACAGACTTGGGTTTGACCTCAGGCTCTGCACGACCTCTGGCCAATGCCTCCGTCCCCAGCCTTGGTTTCTTCCTCTGCCCTGTGGGAGCAGAGGCAGTGAGAAGAGACAGGGACCCCAATGTTGGGAGAGAAGGGCCCCCAGGGCCCCCTCACCCTTTCCCTGCCAATTGTGGCCAAAGCAAGGCTGGTCCTGACTGCTGGAACTTGAGCTTCTAGATTTAGGGGACCAGAAAGGAACTGGGCGCCAGGTATGGCAGGTGAGGTTGGTCCAGAGGGGGAACTCATTGAGGCAAAGGCCTGGAAAGGGGATGGGCCACATGCTGGCCTGTCCCTTGGGCCTTGGGCAACGGATAAAAATAGTCCCTGGTCTCAGAGAACATGAGCCAACCCTGGGGCCCAGGGTTCTGGTTTGGGCTCCTTGCTCATCTCTTCATGACTTTGGGTGGGTCCCAGCCTTTTCTGGAACACAGCAGCTTCCGCTGTGTGCTCAGGGATGCTGAGTGATGGGGAGAGGCCCAAGGCAGGCCTGGGGGGCTCAGGGAGGGTGCCTAGGCCAAGCCCTGAGTGAATCTGAATTTGCCAAATGAAGGGGGCTCCCCACAAGAGCTGGGGGGAGGCAGAGGCTGGATAATACTTGTACTCAGAGCCCCACACCCCAGGTCAGGCCCAGGCCCACAGCAGGGGCTCAGTAAATGCAAGATTCTCTTCCCTATTCCCCCTGCCCCCACAGCTCAAGTCTGGACCTGCTGCTTCTCAGACATCTCCATGACAACCATGGCCTTGGAGGAGCCGGATGGAGGCCTGGGCAGTTGCCAAGCGGGTGAGGACCTCTCTGCATTGGCTGATCCCTGCGCAGGCAGGCCATGGGAGAACAGGGCTCAAGATACCCAAGATATCCTGGGGGGAGAGCTGGCAGGATGAAGCCCGTGCCCCTGCTCTCCCGTTGAGCCAGATAGCTCACCTACAGAGACCAAGATTTGGACTCTTACATAGGCTTAAACTGTGCTCCTGTTTCCCACTTCTGACCCATTGGTGCCTCAGGTGTCTGTAAGGAGCGTCCCAGAAAAGAGGGGCTGAACCACACAGGTCAGGGTTCCAATCCCAGCCTGCCAGGGAAGTGCTGTATGCCTTTGTGTGAGACTGCTTATGAGTTTGTCTGCTTTCCCATCTGTAGAGTGGGAGCAACCACTTGCCCCTTGCCTAGCAGAGCCGGGTAGAGGGTGGGATTAGCCTGGGGATTCCTGCGATCTTGAGTCTTCCTCTTTTCCCACTTAACAGCGCCACCCAGACTGGCTGACTCCAGCAGCTGGCCCCACGTGAGTAGCTGGGGCCCTTGAGTTTCAGCCCAGGACTTCCCTGGAGTCGGGATACCCTGGCCAAGGAGGGTGGGTCTCTACAGTGCACGGGAAGGGCTTGGGCTCCTCCAGAGGAAAGGCAGGAAGGAAACACCCCCGGTTACTGGTAACTCCCCACAGAGTTCTCAGGAGCCAGAGGCTGAGGGGAGCCCTGCAGGCGGAATGGATATCGGACCCAAGAAGACAGAAAAGGAGCCTGTGGCCAAAGTGGCCCCAGGACTCAGCAAGGAGAGGCTGAAAGCAGGACCAAGTCGGTTTTCAGGAGGCTGGGGTGAAGTGGGGGTGGGGTGGGTATGGACTGACAGGGAGTAGCCCCTGGGTTGGGTCCTTGGATCTGGGAGTGGGACAGTGGGAGGGAGAGACAGGGTGTCCCGGTGTGGGCTTCTGGCTGAATGGTGTCCAGGTGTCACAGGCATAATTAAAAGGTCTGGGAGCCTCTGCTAATTCATAACACCAGCTAAGGTGCTACTGCTACTAAGCTTCAGCTAATTATCTAGACTATTCTCAGGATCCCAGGGAAGATACCAAACTGTTTCCCTGCCCAAGGCTGCAGAGATAGGCAGGGCTGAGCCGAGTTTAGGGTGCAGGTCCTCCTCTTGGAGCCGCACCCAGCCCCACACTTGCTCCCAAAGCCCCGCGGAGCCCAGCGCGCAAGAAGGCGCAGGTTGCGCCGCCCCCGAAGCCGCCGCCCCCGCCCCCGGCCCTGAGCGAGGAGCTGCCCTGGGGAGACCTGTCGCTCAACAAGTGCCTGGTGCTCGCCTCGCTGGTGGCGCTGCTGGGCTCTGCCTTCCAGCTGTGTCGCGGTGAGCCTGTGCCCCCAGGGCTGGGGTCTTCCACGACCCCTCATGGACAGGCCCACATCACTCCTCCATCCTGCCTTGAGCGCCCCCTTACCCTTAGCATGGATCTTGGGCGGGGTCCTCCTCTTCCTTCCCTCCTTGTGCACCCCTTGTTTTAGCACCTCCGTGCACCTCCAAGGACGGCCCTGGGCCCCTCTCTCCAGTATGGCCTTTTAGTGGCTCCTTCCTGCCCCCCCACCATGGACTTTGGTGCACCTCTTTCCCCCGTGAACAACTGCCCCCCTCCCCCCCCCCCCCGGCCGCCATGGACCTGATCTTACACCTTTGCACGCCCAGGATGGGTTGCTGGCTCTGCCTCCCCGCACCACTTCCCCCTCCCCCCACCCCCCAGCCGCCCCCCGCCGGCCATTCTGTGCTGTGAGCCTTCCTCTTGCGCCAGGGCGCTCCTGTAGCCCGCGGAGAAACATGACCTGTCCCTTTTGCAGCCGGAATGAACATTTGGAGGGAAGGGGAGCCCGCAGCAGCAGGGATCCCAAACTCTTTCGAAGAGCTCAAGTCCAGCCTTCAAGTGCCCGGTGGACTTGCTCATTCCCTTCGCCTTTTCCCGAGGAGAGGGTGTTTTAGCGGTGAGGGCTGGGGTGGTTGGGCTCTTGTCCAGGCTGATTTGCAGCCTTCCTGTCTCCTCCCAGACGTCGTGGTTGGGGAGGCGGACGCCCCTGCACCTGTCCCTGAGCCATGGGTCCCGCCAAGCTTGCCACCAAAGAAGCCAGTCTCGCCCCCGGTAAGAGTTTCCTTCAACGACTGTGGGCGGTTGGACACACATTCAGAGAAAGAGGCCTGGGCCTGTGGGTTTGAGCTGAAACTATCACCCTGCACTCTCTGCGTTGCAGCTGAAGCCCGTGGCCTGGGCCCCCTCTTCGGGACCCTCTGAGCCCCAGGTGGAGGCAGAAGAGAGGACCGAGGTTCCTAGGAGCGCAGAGGCGGCAGAAAAGGGGGAAGGGGAGCCTGGGGAAACCGCTGCAGAGGAGCGTGCACCCCTCGCTCAAGGAGAGTCCAAGGAGAAGCTGCGTAAAGAAAGGCCGCGGAAGGAGGAGAGGCCGCGGAAGGAGGAGAAGCCGAGAAAGGAGAGGCCGCGGAAGGAGGACAAGCCGAGAAAGGAGGAGAGGCTGCGGAAGGAGGAGAGGCAGAAAAAGGAAGAGAGGTCGCGAAAGGAAGAGAGGCGGAGAAAGGAGAGACCGCAAAAGCCGGAGAACACACATGCCGCGAGAGAGACCCGGGAACCCTTACCCCAGCGCTGGAAGGCACGGGAAGGGGGCCATCGGCCTTGGGTATGGGACTCCGGAAACTCTGAGCACAGAAAAAGTAGGATCTGGGCCTCCCAGAGGCGCCCTGACGCGGAGAACTGGCCTCTGGGCCGCCAGAAGCACCGGGCCGGCAAGGGGCGGGACTGAGCCAGACCTGGATCCTGAAGCAGAATCCTGGTACCTCTTCTCGGAAGCACTGGGTTCTAGAAAAATAAAGCGAGTGCTGCGGCCCCCACATCGCCTGCTTCTTTGCACCTCGACCCGGAACTGGCCCAGGGCCTGAATGACCGGGTTGGGAACTTCAGATGGGGATGGGGGAGCGAAGGGGGTAGGCAGTGCCAACTGGGATGACCCAGTCCTATGCGCCAGAGAACTTGTGGAAGAAGGTCCCCGCCTGCCCCCAAACACGCACGGACACACCAGCCATGTGCTTGCAGTCTTTATTGGGGTAATGCTTGGGGTCCGAATAAATATGGATAGGGGTGCCAGTCGGGGCGCAGCGCGGAGTTATCGGCAGCCGCACTCGGTTGCTACCATGTTGGGCACGTGGTGCGCGCTAATGCGCTCCTCTGACAGGGTGATGAGCAGCTTGCCTGCGTAAGCCGTGGGCACGCAACAGGGCGGGCGCGCCAGGGCAGCCCCACGGGCCTGCATCTTGAGCAGCAGGACCACGTGGTTACCATAGTGTGGGTTGCGGTCGGACTGCGGCCACCCACACAAGCCCTGGCAGTTGTTGGCCTGGTACGTCTCGGGGATGAGCACAGAGCGCTCTGCACGAAGGTCCACGCTCAGCTCTCGAAGTGCGCACATCCCGTCTGCGGCTGCGGCCCCGGCCCCCGCGCTGCGCTGTGCCCGCGCCGGCCCGCTCCACTCCCGCCCACGCCACTCTGTGCGCAGGCCCTGCAGCGCCTTTAGCAGTAGCAGCGCCCGCAGCGGCCCGCCAGGACCACCTGAGTCCCCGGGGTCCTCAGGACACAGCTCGAGCAGGCGTGCCAACAGCGGTGGGGCAGCGGGCGGCAGCCCTGGGAGGCCGCGCAGCTCAGCGGCAGCTGCCTGTAGTTCCGCAGCCACACGGCGCGCCAGGTCCGCCGTCCAGGGCGAGGACACGGGACCCTGCAGCGACGTGGGGTCGCCGGAGGTGGCAGAGGCAGGCGACAGCAGCAACAGGGGTTCCTCGCCATCAAGCAGGCGCTCCAGTGCTGCGGGGTCCGACAGGTTGACCAGGCCCTGCGGGAAGCTGGCCAGCGCGGCAGGGTCTAGAGCCAAGCGCGGCAGCGAAGCCTGGGCTGGGGGACCCCGCAGCGCGCGCACCAGGCGTGTGAGCGTCTCCAGGAAGGGGTCGGCGCTAGGCGGCAGCTCCTCGGGCTCCGGGGTCGGACTGGAAGGCGAGGGGTTCTGGGGTGGGCTCGAGGCTAACTAAGCCGTTCCCACCTCCCCGCGTCCCTGGCTGGACCAGCACGCACCTGAGTGAGGGGAAGGGCAGAGTATCCAGCCGACCCTGCGCGGGCATGGGCATAGGCCCGGACCGCGGCAACAGGAGCAGGGCCGGGGTCATCCTCGTGAAGCAGCGGGTGTCGGCGCCAAACAGCAGCGCCTGCAGCTGGGTGGTGCTCAGGGAGGCACCTGAAGGGAAGGCCCTGGGCTGAGTCAGGGGCTGAGGCCCAGGGCAGCCGCCCCCACTCACTCCCTCTCTGTCAGGCCTACCGTCTCCACGGTGCCGCAGAGTTAGGACGAGCCCCCGGCCGTGCCAAGCCCCCGCGGGATGGTCCACGGCCAGCGCCAGGTAACTGGTGTCCCGGGATAGGCAAAGACTCTGAGGAAATAGGGGCTCAGCCTGGCTGGGCGCGGTGTAGGATGCCTGCTCCACCCACTGCCCTTACCACCCCTTTCAAGTTCTACCTGGGATGCCTGCAGCCTTTCCCTGGAGTGCAGTTAAAAAAAAAACCCAAAACCTCCCCCCCCCCGCCCCCCGCCTCCTGCTATGGGTGAGGGCTCCTGGGGGTGGGGGAATGCCCTACACAATCCTGATACCTGGGCGCCCAGCAGCCCGGGTCCTGTTACAGTGACTTCTGGGCCAGGCCCGGGGTACAGCACCAGCAGCGCCAGCCCTGCGGGGCTTTCTCCAGGTGGAGGCTCCTGGAACCTCAGCGAGGGTGTTGGCTCCCACGTCACTGCCACCAGGGACAACGGGAAAGGGGGACAGCTGAGCCCTGAGGCCTGAGCCCCTTGCCCAAGCCTGTTCTGCAGGGGAGAGCTCCATACCAACTGGGAGCAACAGGACTCTAGTAGTAGAGTGGCTTTGACATGCCTGAATGCCAGGTGCAGGGCCTTGCCCCGACACAGGTGGGAGGACTGACAGGGTGGGTGGGTGGGGCTGCTGCCTGGCATCCCTGAACCCTTGAGGTCTCTGGGTTTGGGGATTTCCTGGGTGGAAGTCCACGTGTCACCTGGGCAGCCCCTTCCCCAGTGTATCTGAGGTCAGTGGCCCCAGAAACGGGCCATCTTTTACTCATGCTTTGTGGGAGACACTTTTCCACTGGACATTTGGGAAAGCTGGCCCTACCCCCACTGGCTCCTTCCTGGAGTGGGAACCTTCCCAGGCCCTTGCAGGTGGGGTGGTCTGGGAGACACAGCAAAGATAAGGGCACACACAACTCCCCAACTCAATGGAGCAAGGTCTCAGCCTCAAACCCCGCCGGGTGCCCCCCCAACTCCGCCCCAGGAGACCAGGGAGAGGCCTGGGCTCTTACTTCGGAGAATGGCCATCATGTAACAGGAATGGTGACTGGGGACCACAGCAGAGTATCCTGCCCAGTCTCAGCCATGGGCCCCCACATACCTTCCTCCAGGTGTAGGACCACCAGCTGCTGCCCACGTGGCTCCCCTAGCCACGCCTGAAGCCACTGAAGAGGGAGCAGGGCAGTGTGGTCATGGCTGGGAGTGCAGACCCCAAAGGTGGCCAGGTCACGGGGCCCCCAGCGGGCCTGTTGCAGGGCCTCCAGGAAGGCCTGCTCGTAGCCCCTTAGGGCTCCCACCACCCGCAGGTGGGCACTGCTGCTGTTGCCACCCCCACTCAGCGCAACCAGGCACAGGGAGTCTTGCTGGCTGCTTGGAGGCCAGTCCCAGTCTTGGTGGAAGATGAGACCTCTGGTGCCTGCAGGGGTTTCCCCAGGTAAGGCCTCTTCTCTGGGGGTTCTGGCCCTCAGCAGGGTCCCCATTGCCCACAGCAGGACAACCAGCCGAGACAGAGGTGCAGCCCACATCCTGGGAACTGTGAGAGGCTGGGCCACCTTGCTTATATGGGCAAGCCCAGGGTGTTTGTGCTGGAAGACAGCCCCTATCATCTCCCAGGACCTGACCTTGGGGGCCAGCGCCTTAGTCCCACTGCAAGCCGGGGCCTCCTCAAAGCCCCTTCTGTCCCAGCCCGCCGCCTATCTCCTTCCCACCAGTGATAGAAAAGTATGGCCTGTGACCAATGTGTCCAGCTGTCCTTGAGGTTTTCCCTCTGGAGATGGGAGTGGGAATGTGAGCAGGGAGTGACCAGCCCAGATGGGCCAAACATCAACAGCTGTGGAGTTGGATGTGGAGGGGGGCAGAGGGGTAGAACCCCCTCTCTGAGGACAGCTGGGCTCCGAAGGGCACCAGTTGTCTGGGTGTGTTCAGGCCACCAGGAGGGTAGGCCTAGCTAGAGTCCAGTCGTCTCCAGAGTCAGTTGGGGCTCTGAGTCTTCTGCTCACTCAGTCTGCCCCTGGGGAACCAAGGGGACAAAAGAGCACAGATCTCTTGGCCTGGAAACACCAAGGACAGAGAGTACCCTCCGCTTTGCTCTCCTCCCACTAGATGGACCCCAGACCCACTGCTGGCTAGCTGGCTGGCAAGGTCTGTGATCTGCCCTGCAGTCTCTAGGGCAGAGCTGACATGTTTGGCCACGTACACTCTGTGTCAGTAGGCCACACTGTATCCCAGTCTGACCCTGAACCACTCCCGAACATGGCAGAGGGGTTGCCACTGAGCGCCCTCCCCACCCACTGACACAGCAGTGCACCCAGGTGTCTGGGGAGGCTGTTTAATGAGCTCTGGGGACATGGCACAGTCCCATACAAAAACACTCAACTTTGACCCAGTAGGAAAAGACAAAAACAGAAGAATAAACTTGTAGGGAGAGGGGGCAGCTTTTTAGTTGGCTGGGGGAGGGGGTGGAATGTTCCCAGGACCCTCTGAAGGCAGTGGGGGCCTCAGCATTGGGGGCATGGGAGCTGGGGGGTGGACCCCAGGATTGGACGGGTGAACTCCAGGAGGCTGGGGGTGGACCCCAGGAGCTGGAGGATGAACGCCAGGGGGCGGCGGGTGGACCCCAGGAGGCTGGGGGTGGATCCCGGGGGCTGGGGGGTGGACCCCTGGGGCCTGTGGGTGGACTGAAGAAGCTGGCGGGTGCACCCCTGGAGCCTGGGGGTGGACTCCAGCAGATGGGGGAGGGTGGACACCTGGTGTTGGAGGATGGACTCCTGGGGCTGGAGGGTGAACCCCAGGAGCAGGGGGATGGACCCCAGATGATGGTGGGTGGACCACCGGTGCTGGGGGATGGACCCCAGGAGCTGGAGGGTGGACCCCAGATGTTGGTGGGTGGACCACTGGTGCTGGCGGGTGGACCCCAGGAGCTGGGGGAGGCAGCTGGGGAGGGCCTGGGGGCCCTGAGGGTGCAGGCCCACTGGGCGGCATGGGGGGTAGAGGCAGGCCTCCTGGTGGAGGCGGAGGCAAAGACTCGGGCAGTGGTGGTCGCGGAGGCAAACCATTCATCAGTGGGGGTGGCGGTCTCTTCACTCCAGGAGGCCCAGCGGGCAGGCTTGGTGGGGCAGGGGGCTTTTCCATCTTAAAGTGGAACTGAAGGAAGAACTGGAAAGAAACAGAAAAGCTGAGTGGAGTCCCTTGTGGCTTTTGGTGGAGAGACGGGGCAGCCAGGGCAGCTGACAAAAGGTCCTGGAATTGCCCGGACCTAGAGTGACTTACCTGCTTGGTTTCCCGGTTCCAGTGAGTCCAAAACTTGCCCTCGGCTTTGTCAATCTCCCTGCTCGGCACCTGTGAAGGGGAGAGGGAGGGAATGAAGATGGGCCTTAGGGACCCAGGGCTCAGGTTCAGGCAGGACTGCCCCTCAGTGTTAGAGCAGGCCCAGAGGGGAAGGACTTCGTGAGGGGATGGGGCTTGGTTTGGGGGTACCAGACACAGCTTACATTCTAGCTCTGCTATTTAGTGACCCCACCACCCCTGAGAAGTCCTAATTTATGTTGTTTTGTTCACCAATATCTTCCCGAGCACAGGACACAGCTGAAAAATTCCTGACTGGCCTGGCATAGAAGCATGTCACTGCTGGATACATGGGGGCTCTGCTCTTAGTGGACACCTCCTCAGGATGCCCCCTCCCTGAGACAAGGCCCTATCGGGAAGAGCACCCCTGGATTGGGCCGTGCACGCTACCTTGAAGGCAATGGTCTCGTAGGGCTCAGCAGCCATTAGCAGGTACTGCCAGCGGCGGTCTGGGGGCTCAATCCTCTGCTCATAGGCAGACATGAAGCGGTGGCGCGGCATGATGCCATCAGCGATCTCAGGATAGTCGATCTGGGGGGACACAGCCAAATGGCAGCACTGCCTTCTAGGAGCCCTTCCCCTCATGACTAGACCCCGGGCCTCATCTCACCTGGAAGAGGAGACTCTGCTGGCCCATCTCTGTGTCCCTCTGCTTGGTCACTGCAACACAGGAGGGTCTCAGGTCCAGGCCAGCT
Organism: Pteronotus mesoamericanus; assembly: GCF_021234165.1. Taxonomy (NCBI): domain Eukaryota; kingdom Metazoa; phylum Chordata; class Mammalia; order Chiroptera; family Mormoopidae; genus Pteronotus; species Pteronotus mesoamericanus. The sequence continues at coordinate 523,152 of NW_026555047.1, forward strand.
TGTTATCCTCCCAGAGCTCAGGACCCCAGGGAGGTCACCTGGCTGTAGCGCACCAACCAGGCCTGGGAGGGCTCTATGCTGTAGGTACCACCCACCTGACACCACACAGGTGGTGACAGGAGAATGGCTCTGCGTTACCCTGACCCAAGGCCTGGGACAGCAGTGAATAGGGACTGAGGAGGGGAGACAACAGGTGTGTAGGCCAAGCGAGGCCTATCCTCTTGCCTCCAGGAGAGGGCGCCCTCTGCGTTAGAGCCCCGTGGCTCCCCTGCTTCTCTGCACAGCTCCAGGGCACATCAAACACCCCCATGAGCCTTCCAGCTTCTCCCTCTACACTCATGAGAGAGATCACAGCCTATCACATCCAGAAGGCCTTTGGTGGCCCCAGGTGGATCCTGCTATTGTAGCCCTTGTTCATAAGTAGGCCTGCCCAAGGGCCTTTGCACACTATGTCCCATCTGCAGTGCCAGTCACACACAGGGCACTCCCACCTTTTGTTAGAACACAGTCCCCTATTTCCAACTGGGTCATGTAACTGGCTTTCTGAGTCAGGCAACACAGAGCCCTCTTCCCTGCCAACGGTCCTGTTGAGTAAGCAGCTGCCACACAGGCCCTTCTCCTTCCACTCCACTTTCTCTTCAGGTTAAGAGAGGCCAGGACCCAGTTCCAAGCCCACAGAAAAGGGGCATGCCAGCCTTGCTGCCCTTCCCACACATCACTCATCTTCACTAGGAATGCAAAGAATTACTAGCTCCCACAACACCCTGACAGGCACACAGGGAACGTGGCGTCCACAGGATCATGTCTGAGAAAGTTCATATTGGGAAGGTGGGGCCCAGGCAGGGTGAGTGGTCCCTGAAAGAAGCGAGAAGTATGGGCCAGCCTACCTCCAGACAGACTTACCTTTATAGCCTGGGCGGCCAATCTTCACAAACTTCTTTACTTCCACTTTGACCTTCTCTGGTGCTGGCTGGGCAGGGGCCTCCTTGGCCTCCTTGGCCGCTCTCCGGGCCCTGCAGGCAGGATGGACACAGCGCTGCAGCCTCTCTCTCCCCCTCTCTCTCTCTCTCTCACACACACACACACACACACCCCCACAGAGCCAAGGCCACAGGCCCAGGTGCTAGAGGCCATCCTGCCCCCGCATCGACCTTGGAGAGCCTCTGCTAAGTGAGGGAGTTGGGGAATAAGGATCAGATGGGGGTTCTGGGGTATGAATGGAAATGGATGGGACTGGCATGGGCACCTTTCTCTTTTTGCCACATTTCCCTCCATCCCTTCTTAGGGAGCCTTCTGAGAACCCCCACCTCTCCATTTACAGAACCTCCACTCCTGCCATGTAAGGAGCATGTCCTGTTCCTCCACCCATCCACCTACCCACCTGCCCACGCTGGACAGGGCTCAATGCCCTGATCACAGGCCGGGCCAGCCCCAGACCACCTCTGCATCATCATCTGGCACGGCTCACAGAGATGTCAGAGAAGTGCCAGCTCCTGACCCGGGGCCTGAGGCATTGAGCTGAGTGTGTGGGTGACATACTCACAAGTTGGTTTGGTGCTTTTTCCCCTGGGTGTGTGCGAGGTAGCTCCCCTAGAGTGGAAAGGAACACATTTTAAGACAAAGTGAGCAGGGTTAAGGACTAGATGTCCTTCAACCGGGCCTGCTTTCCTTTCTTCCTGCTGGGAGCAGGGCCCCAGTGTCCACAGTGCAGAAGGGAGAGACCCTGACATACAGACTGTTCAATGGCGTACTGTCCATGGTTGTGAACAAATTTGAAAATGAAGCGAATGTTCAATATGGGGAAAAAACAAACAGGACCTGTTCACTGTGTATGGTGAGCCTGATGTGAGCACTTGTCAGACTTTTGTATGGATGATCTTACAGCTGTTAAAGGAAAGGAACTGAAGCCACGCCACTACATCTCAAAACCCAATGTCAAATGTTCCGGGACGTGCCCCATGCTCACAGATGCATATCTGTTTAATAGTGGCACACACCAATGGTATTAGAGAAAAATGGACAAGCAGCAAATCCACAGCAGTGGTGGCCTCCAGGGGGACTGGGAGTGCAGGACGAAGGCTGGGGACAGAAGGGGCTCAGCCTTCTTTTGGTGTGACCTCATAGAAAGATGCATTTGAAGTTGCACTCAGTGAGGGAGTGGTCAGGAGTCAGTGGCAGGCCCCAGGCAGAGCACCTTCACCACTGGCCACATTTTGAATGACATGTCAGGTTAACAAGAGCCTGGAGGATGGGTGGGAGTAGAGCAACCTGCCAGAGAGGTTGTTCGCAGGGATAGGGAAGGGACCTTCAGGGATAGGGAGGGGATGTGCAGGGAGCAGACGCTGAGAACTCACCTCGTTGTTGTGAAGCGTCAGGCACAGCTTGCATTCATAGGAGCCCAGGTGGTTCTTCATGAAATAAGGGTCCTAGGAAAGAGGCACAGTCCATTAGAGCAAGGAAGATGGAACCATGTGGCCCTGCTGGATGGGAACAGTGCTTGAGAAGCAGGGTTCTCCCCTGGCTGGTAAGGGAGGCGTGGCTGTTGTCCTCTGGGGCAGATGCTCTGGGACTGGGGACTATAAGAAGCCTGGGGCCTGCTCGGCAGAAGTCTGCTAGGGCAGTGCTGCGGGACTACCTGAGTCTGCTCGGCAGAGGTAAGGGCTGACTTTGTACCTGTAACAAGCTTCTGGGGTAGGGGGTGACATTGCCAGTCCCTGGACCCCAGCTGGAGCAGCAGGGGTCTCCGGGGAGTCCCTGGCCCCACACTGGTAGCAGTTTTGGATCTGGAAGGATGCAGGGCCCAAAGAGCACTGTTGGCCATCCATCTCTGGGCCAGGCAGGGATCTGGCCACAAACCCCACCAGCCTTCCAAGTGTTGCATCACAAGGCAGAGCACAAGCAAGTGAGTTAAGGGAAAGGCCATGAAGATCCATGTCTCTGCAAGTCCCATGCACTGGACGGGTGGCTTTGCATAAGCTGGAGCCACCAGGGCAGTGCTGCTGACTGCAGGCACGGATCACGCTTGCGGGGTTCAAGTCCTAACTCCACTGCCCAGGGATGATATCATCTTCAATAATGACCCCCCACCAACTAACTATTTCTTCATCTGGAATAATGGAGACAGTAACAGAACTGACATCACAAGTGAGGCTTCTGAGGGGCTTTGGGGGTAGCTGGAACATGCAAGGGCCCCATACACTTCAGGGGATTTCAAAGTCTAAGGCGAACCATACGCTGATTGCCTGGCTCTCACTTGGGCCACTGGGAGAAATCTGGGGACATCTGTGGTCATCATGATTGGGGGTACTCCTGGCATTGGGGGGCAGGGATGCTGCTCGACACCCCACAGTGCCCAGGTTGGCCCCCACAGACGTTGACCAACGTCAGCAGTGCCCAAGGGGAGAACTGTTCTCCTAATACCCTGTGTGGCTGTGGCTGAACTAAAATGGGCTCTTCACTGCCTATGGCTGCAATGATATCAATTCATGTGATACCATCATGGCCCTCCCCACTGGAGATTTTCCATGCTGCTAGTAGATTAAACAAACAAAACCGAAATGCCTCACCCAGTCAAAAAAACAAAGAACAAAAAAAACTTCAAATGTGGGATCACTAACTGTGGACAGTCTTGGGTGCTCAGTTGAGACCTGCTGCTCTAGGTCAAGTCCCCCTGTTTACAGATAGGAGAAGCCTGAGGTCCAGACAGCCAGGCAGCTGTTCAGACCACATGTGCAAGCATCTGGAACGTGGCTCCAGGGTGAGAAGTCGGCTGTGGGGAACCCCTCCTGGCCCCACCTCACCTTGTTGATGTCAATGGTCTCCAGGGCCAACTGCCGGAGGCGCTCCCTGCGGTCGCGGTTGCTCTCCGAAGAGGAGGCCACGCCCCCACTCCCGGTCTTGCCCCCTGGGCGATGCTGGAAGTCCATGGTTGAAGGCCTTGGGGCTCTATCAGAATGGGGAGAAACCTGGTAGGGGCCAAGGGAGAGGCAGTGAGCTGAATGTAGCGGGCTATCACTGGGACCTCCCTGGGCCTGCCGCACTCAAACCTGGGAGAGGGAGCAGGCAAGGGAGGAGACCACACGCTCACCTTCATTTCTCACCCGCCCCCAAAACCTCCATGGGCCAGGTCTAAAATCCCCCATGGGACCAATCTTCAGTCATCCTGGGACTGCAGCAAGCCCAGTTCCTTCCTAAATGGCCAGAATAAGCTCCTAAATGGCTAGTGGCTGGCTGGTGCTGAGAAAGTTACCTGCTGTGAGAAACCCGACTGGCTCAGAGAAATCCAAACCCAAGCAAATACTTGTATTTTGCCGTGTATAATGTATACTTTCTTGCCCAAATTTTTGAGGAAAAAATAAGGATGTGCATTATACACGGGTAGTACTAATTCTGTATCTATATAAGTGTTTCTTAACTCTTTATGCTTAGGCACTAACTATGTAATTCTATAAAGCAATAACGATAGCCATATGCAAAATAATACTCTGGAATACAAATAATCGGCTTTGTCTTTAAATATAAATAACAAATTGAATTAAAAAATTAAATTGAAAAAATTTTCCCCTGAAAGTTAGGGCAAAAACCATGGGTGCGCACTATATACAGCAATACATCGTACTTAATTCTGAATTCCTCACCAAATTAGAGTAAAAATAAGCAACTCTCAGAAACCAAACCGCTGGTTACTCGTAGCTCACATCATCCCTCCCCTGGCAGAACCCTTACCCTGAACAACACCCTGAGAGGAAGGTCCCTGCCCATGTCCTCTCGGCTCCCCAGGGAAATCAGTTTTATATTCACAAGAACTAGAATGAGGGGTGTCTCAGGTGAGAGAGGCAGGCACAAGAGAGGATGGGGATGAGGGCCAGGTTGAAAAGAGCGGAGCCCACCAAAACCTGCCTACTGACCCAGCCAGGAGGCTCCGGGGAGGGGAGAATGGGGGCGGGACTTCAGGAGACTTTTCTGGGGAAAGCACGCCAGGTAAAAGTATTCTCAGACCCTAAGAGTTGAAGGATCCTCCATGCCCCCTCAAAACATCAACTCCTTACTAGACCCCCTGAGCAGTGAGACCCACAAGAAGGATGGGTCTCACACAAAGAGCTGGTAACTTCACATAATAGACACAAAAAAAATCCCAATGCACCCAAGTAAAAAGAAAGTTGATGGAAACCTCAATAGAAGATGACAATATCCTCCTTATCAGAGAAATTACTGTATCATGAAACTAGAACAGTAGCCTTGACTAAAGTGGCTCAGTTGGTTGGGCGTTGTCCCTCAAAGCAAAAATATCACAGGCTTGATTCCCACTCAGGGCACCTGCCTGGGGTGTGGGTTCTGTTCCTGATAGTGGGGTGTGTATGAGAGGCAACTGACTGATGTCTCTCTCCCTCCCTTCCCTTCTCTCTTATTAATTATCTTTTAAAATTTTAATATATTTTTTATATTAATAAATATAATTTTTAAAAAAATATAAATGCCTAAGGCCAGCCCAGTGAGTGAACCCTTGGAAAGTAGAGACCAGATGATCCAAACAACTGAATACAAATGCTTAGCAGTAAGAGTCAAACATAGCTCAGCTGGTAGAGCATCGTCCCCATATGCCAAGGTTGTGGGTTCAATTCCCGGTCCGGGCATATACAATAATCAACCAATGGATGCATCAATAAGTGGAACAACAAATCAATCGTTTCTCTTGCTCTCCTTTTAAATAGTTTTATTTATTTATTTATTTTTAGAGAGGGGAGAAGGGAGGGAGAAAGAGAGGAAGAGAAGTATCGATTGGTTGCCTCTCGTGCACTCCCAACTGGGACCTGGCCTATAACCCAGGCATGTGCCATGACTGGAAATCGAACCCACAATATTGTGGTTTGCAGGATGACACCCAACCCACTAAACTACACCAGTCAGGGCTCTTGCTCTCTTTAAAAATCAAGCAATAAAAACCTTCTTTCTTTCTTTCTTTTTTTAAGTCAAAGAGTCCTGGCTGGTGTGGCTCGGTGGATTGAGTGCTGGCCTGAGAACCGAAAGGTTGCTGGTTTAATTCCCGGGCCAGGTCCCGAGCTGGGGATGTTTGAGAGGCAACAAATCAATGTTTCTCTCTCTTCTTTCCTTCCTCTCTCTCTAAAAATAAGCAAATTAAAAAAAAAAAACTTTAAAATACATAAAAGTTAAAAAAAACTCTCATAAAGGAAAACAATAACAAAAGTAGACACAGATGAAATTATAGAGTGAGAACAGAAACAGAGATAAACATTACAGAAGAAGCAATAGAAAGTGTCCCGGGACTGAAAGGATCTAATTCTTCCCATAGAAACAAAAAGACCCTCAATAAATTGTTCGTGAAACTGTATACCAGTGAGGAAAACCCTGTTTCTACTACAGAGAAAAAAAGAAAAGGTCAAAAAGCAGAATGGGGCCAGACATTTCAGAACAGCATTAAACTGGTAAGAGGAGCAACACTCCCACATCTCAGTGCAGATTTTCAACCCAAAACTTTAATTTTATACCCAAACTGTGAGGGTAAATAAAGCCATTTTCAAATAACCAAGGACTCAAAATCAATCAATCAACTCTGAATCAATCAATTTCTACGAAAAGAACCAGAATATGAACTTACAGAAGGAAATCATTAGATTGAAAACAGAAACCAACCTAGGAGGGCACTAACATAAAGTTATAGGACAACTGCTTTGCTGTAAGCAACTAGAACAAAGTGGAGCAGGAGAATGCCAACGTTTGTGAAAAATGTTTCCAAACATGCTGCCTGCCTTAACAATGAGTCTTATTTTCAGTCTCAGGAAATAGAACTAATGATTTGACTAATAATGCTTATGCCATAAGCACATCTAGGTATGGAGGGTGAAGCTGGTAGCTCGGTGGGTGGGAAGAAGACGACAGACCTCATCAATCACAACTGTAAGTCAGCAGGCAGCGTCTGAAAGCGACACACTCAGAAAGAATTGTTCTTTAAAAAGAACCAACTTTAAGCATACAGCAGAAGCGGTCTCTGGGGCCAAGAAGGGAGCAAGGATGAAAGACAGCTTTTTATCAATAGGCTATTATTTCCTAAAACTGGGAAACAAATTATTATCGGGAGAGTTTTCCGCCCCTTCTTAGTTGCCAAAGGGTATAGGAAAGAACGGTTTAGGCATCGCAGTCTGATCGATGGGAAAGTCATTTAATAACCTCGGGGCTCTGCCGGCGACGTGGGGCCAGCTAACGGGCTCTGGTAGCCTCCGGCACGGCGTTGGGCTCTCTGTCCCCAAGACCTTAATTATTATTTAGTTGGCCTAACCGGTAACCGGTAACCGGTAACCACTGTTGCTCCCATTCCAAGTATAGAAACAGGCTCAGCGGAACCATGTGACTACGGGAACACAGAGCCAGTCAACTAACGGATGCAAATTAGCGCTCTGAGAGGTCCTCGGTTACACGGAAGGCGCCAGGTGAGCTGCGACCCCAAATGGATCTCAGTAGGTCACTGGAAAGTTCCAAGCTAGCGGGGCTGGGGTGGACGCCGGAGACACAGGCCCGACATTCCTGAGTAGTGGGCGACGCAGCCGTCCGTCCTCAACCCGCGCCGCAAGCGCCCCTCGCCCACGTTCGGTTCCTCCCAGGGAACTTCAGGATCCTGGTTCGCCGCTCTCGCTCCGCTCCTCTCCTTACCTGCACCCAAGACCGCGGTTTCTTCGCCTATTCAGCCACCACCGCCACGACTACGCCCAATGCGCATGCGCCGCGGGCTAAGGCAGCACTTCCGGAGGCAAACGGGGCGGGGCCTCCGATGTGCGCATGTTCGGTCCCAGCGGCGGGGGCGCACTGGAGGCGCGAGGGAAGGGGGCGCGGCTGAAAAAATGCGGGCCGAACGATAAAGCACGCATGTCCACCAGGCTCTCCAAACAACCATTTGGTCGCGCTTGGACAGTTCCGCGGGAGGGAAGGCTGCGACTCCCCTCCTCCGCCTGTTCCTGTCTATTTCAGTAATGGGCGCCATAGTTCTAGGGGCTCTGTTTCCACCCCGGGTCCAATATATTGCACATAATGACCATCCGTGACGCCTGCTATCCCGCACGCCCCACGAACGCCTGTTTTACTCCGTCCCTGTGGCCCTTGGCCGTTGATTGACAGGATGCGGGATCCGGGAATACGCAGGCGCATTAGCTTAGGGAGAGCTTCCGGGAAGGCGCCTTGGAACGTTTTTGGTGTGAGCGGGGACGGTGGCCGGGAGGGTCGTCGCCCGTCCTCCGCGTTCTGGGGCCTGGGGCGCCATGCGCTACAACGAAAAAGAGCTACAGGCGTTGTCCCGGCAGCCGGCCGAGCTGGCGGCCGAGCTGGGCATGCGGGGCCCCAAGAAGGGCAGCGGTGAGCGGGGCAGGGACTGTGGGCTGGGGAGTGGGCGGGCGGGGCTGCGGGTGGAAGCAGCGTGGACGGTCGCCGAGCCTGCGCGAGCCCGCCCTGTATCCGCAGTGGTGAAGCGCAGGCTGGTGAAGCTGGTGGTCAATTTCCTTTTCTACTTCCGGACCGACGAGGCCGAGGTAGGATGGTGGGGAGGCGGGTCCCGGGCTGCGGTCGGGGGGCTAGGGTACCCGGGAGGCCCGCCCATCTGGCTCTTCTGCCCTCAGCCTGTTGGAGCCTTGCTGCTGGAGCACTGCAGAGTGACCCATGAAGAGCCCACCAGCTTCTCCATCAGTGAGTGCGGGAGGCGGGGACCAGGCAGGTGACCCTAGGTTTGCTCTGCCCCTCCTTAAAAACAAAGTCCGCTGTTTCTTCCTTGTGGGGCAAACTGTGCACACCCATCCCAGCCACTTCGTAACTGCCCCCGCCAAGGCCACCAGGATTTTCACTCCAGTTGGCGAGCACTGCCCTCTCGGGGTGCTTCCACTTGAGAGGGTCGAGTTTGCAGAGGAAGGCAGAACTTCTGGTTTCCTGTAATGGCCTTAACTCGGTGCCGCGGACTGTGGGGCTTCAACAGCAGAAATTTATTTCCCGCAGTGCGGGAGGGCAGAAGTTCGAGGTTGGGGAGTTGGCAGGACTGGTTCCTTTTGAGGGAGAATCAGTATTATGTTCTCCCAGTTTCTGGAGTCCTTTGGCAATCTTTAGCGTTTCTCGGCTTGTAGAAGCATCATCCTTGTCTCTGCTTCCAGAATCCTGTGGCCTTTTTCCTGCGTGTCTATGCCCATTTTTCCTTTTTATAAGTACACCAAATCTATTGTATTAGGAGTCTACCCCACTCCAGTGTCACCTTGTGTTAAGTAACTACACTTATAACTATCTTGTATCCATATAGGCCCTGTTCTTAGATTTCAGGAGCTAGGTTTTGAACACACTCTTTTGGGGGATACAATTCAATCCACAGCTGGTGGCAAGCAATGAGCCCAAGCTGGAGCTGGAGAAGGGGACAATTGTGGACAGTGGCAACAGGAAGCTATGACCTGTGGCTAGCATGGGTAGGGGTAGGAGTGAGCAGGGGGAAACGGGGTCCTTTCCTCTGCAGGCTTCGTCGAGGACCCAGAGAGGAAGTATCACTTTGAGTGCTGCAACGAGGAGCAGTGTCAGGAGTGGATGGGGGCTCTTCGTCGAGCCAGGTGGGGTGTGGGGTGTGGGGTGTGGGTTGGTTGGCCTGGGGGCCTGGGGGCCTGGGGCAGGGGCAGAGCTGGGCCCTTTGAGCACAGGCTATTTCTTTCCTCAGCTACGAGTTCATGCGCAGGAGCGTCATTTTCTACAGGAATGAGATCCAGAAGATGACTGGCAAGGTGTGCACAGGGCATGGGAAGTGGGAGGTTGTTCCTCGGCCCGGGCTCATGCCACCCGTCCACCACACAGGACCCCCTGGAACAGTTCGGCATATCGGAGGAGGCCCGGTTCCAGCTGAGTGGCTTGAAGGCATGAGTCTAGGATTGGGCTTGGGCTCCTCAGCTTGACTCACTGGGGCCTGAAGGAGCCCTCCCCACCCTCGCCGGGCCCTGGGTTTCCTGGCCAAACCTGGATTTTTGGAGTGAGGTGTTTTGGCTTAAAGACTTCAATAGCCTAAGGCTGGTGAGGGTGGGCAGAGGCTGTGCCTTGGGACCCATCAGACTAGTCCAGCACCTGTCAGTGCCACATGCTGCTGCTAGGGGACGAGTGTCTACTCCTAGGAGCTGTGCCTGCCTCCTGGGGCCCATCCACCTAGGGCCTGGTGGATGCCCGAGGCCGGCGCAGCTCTCTTGCCCTGTGCAGGCTGAATGTATGAAGCTAGATAATGCTGTGAAGGGCGCGGAGGCCGCGCCTCCTGGACTGCTGTGAATTCTGCTGAGGGCCAGGACCCCACCAGCACCTCTGGACAGAGCTGGAAGCGTTTGCCCTCGAGCTGACATGCTTGTTCTGCTCAAATAAAGGTACCTCTTTTCCAGACGGGATGGCGTGCAGTGAATGCAAATAGGGACGGGATGGATGCCCTCCACAGGCAGCAGAGCAGGTTCCTGAGGGAAGTGAGACTCCTGGGGAAGAGGGCCTCTCCAGGCCTGAGGTTTAAGTGCCTGGGAGGAAGAGGCTGGGCTGCCCATACTGAGGGGAGGAGACCCAGAACCTAGAGCCTAGAAAGGCAGGGAATGCTAGGAGCCTTCCTCACAGGCCTTGAGGGAGAATGGGGGTGCTGGTGATGGGATCCTCAGATTACCGGTGACTCCGCCTCCAGCCACAGGACTCCTTGGTAATTGCAGGTTGGGAACCTTGGAAAGGGTTTGGTTTTAGTTCATCAGAAGGGCCATTCTTGGGGGGGATGAGTGCTGACCTAGTCAAATAACAATGCCTACAGGGGCTAGGCCTCCAAGAGGTGGGCATCCCTGTCTTCCTGTCACAGCAGCTGTTTCAGGAGCAGGCTGGGCCTCTGCTGTGTATGACCATCCTCCCCACGTGGGGCCCTCAAGTATCTCTCTAAGGTGTCACCATGTGGTAACCAGGGAGAAATGCCAGCAGACCAGGTTCAAGTGAAAACAAACATTTTATTACAGTCTAGAGATGGAAATTAGAGTGCAGTGGGGTTTCCTTAGGGAAAGGGTCAAGCCAGCAACCCAAAGGGATGGGCCACACCAGCGACCCCAACTGAAACATGGTCTACCAGAATGACAAAGCAGGGCCAGTCCAAATAACAGTCAAGGTCATCGAGACACAAGCCACAAGCCAGAGTGGATGGACCATGTGAATGGGAATGACAGGGTAATGGGGAAATGAAGTCTCCTAGGACGGCGCGGATAAATAAAGGGGCAAGTCTGTCTTAAATAAATCACAAGTCATAAATGGAAGGGAAGGCTGGTTCCTCCTGACTGGGAGGGTGTTCTGAGTTAGGTTTTCCTGAGCAAGGCGCCCTCACAGCCCAGGGCTTCTCTGAAGTTGCCTGCAGTCAGAGCAGCACTGGGTCTCTGCCCAGAGACTAGAACTCGTTCCCAAGGGTGGTGGTGATGGGGTTGTTCATTTGGCCTTACCTCCTGCAGCTGCCTTTGCTGCCAGCAGCGGTCATTCAACCTCACAGTCGGGAGGGCTGGAGGGTGGGCCCAGAAGAGACCACAGTGTTAACCAGCAGAACCCAGCTCTGCCTGCTGTTGGGCAGACTTGGTTGTGTGGAGAGCACAGACATGGCACATCAGTAGTAAGTCCTACACGGTGGTGCACAGTCACCATGAAGTGATGCAGTGTTGAGTACAGGATTGTTTGGTTCCAGACCAGGGACCTGCCACGTGCTGTAACCTTTGCTACTGTTAGCCCTGCAGCTGTTTAGGGACCCCTGTGCTCCCAACATGGAGAAGAGCACTGCCCTGTGCTGGGATGAGCTTGTGGGATACGGGGTGAGCACAGCACCTTCATGTACCAAAAGCACAGGCCAGGAGGTAAGGGAGCCAGGGCAGCAGTTACAGGACAGCCAGTTAGGAAAACCTGTCCAAGCACCATCTTCAGCCTCAACTATTGTTTTGGGCCAGGCATCACCCCAGGGCAAACAGGCAGGGCTCTACCAGGACCCACCTGAGGAAATGAGGTCAACAGCCAAGACTGCTCTGCACCTTTTTGGGCCTGTGTTCCACAAGATCACTGCCCACCCCGCAGAAAGGCCAGCTCCAGCTGTCCCCAAGGATCAGGAGGGAGTGGGATCGGGCCAGGCCTGCCACACCAGCTCTCCCAGGCAGGCAGTGGGCCCCTGGCAGCCACATCTGGAGGGGTGGGCTGCACTGGCCAGGCTGGGGAAAAATGAGTCAGAGGCTTTGAGTTCCCATGTTCCTTGGCAGTGCCATGTCATAGGGACAAGCACCAGAGCAGCCAGGGCTCTGACTGAACCCACCCAAGCTGGAGCACCCCACCGCGAGGGGTCCAGGCCCCGCTACCAGCCAGGACCATTGGCTGATTGCCCTTAAAGAGGACTGAGGGCTTCTGGACCCGCCCTTTCAGGGACAACGCACAAACACTGCTCAACCAAGAGATCCAGGCCTGGTTGAGACTGCAGCGCTGGAGGGACCCAAGAACCCTTTTGGTAACTTCTGAAAGCATCCAAACAGCTCTCCTGTCTGCCCTGCAAAGCCAGCCTTTGCCCTCAAAGATCACCCAAGGTGCATTCATTCCCAAGCACCATGGAGGCTGCTCCAGCATAGGGGCAGTTGTTAACCCAGCTGTGGGGTTGAAGGGCCACGGAACAGCAGCATGGACCGACCAGGGGGACAATGGAGCGCTCTGGCCCTGGGCCAACGCCACTTGTGTACACTTGAATAAATAAAAAGGTTTTCCCCTCACTTTTCTTCCTTTTTTTTTTTTTAAAGTTTACTGTGCATTAATACCATCTAAAAATAAATGAAGTCAAGTCTATGAAATTTATAAATTTTCATCACATCTCTATAAAATACTGTCACTTGTCAGCGTGACTCTTTTCTGTACAGACACACCAGGCACCCACGGCTAACCTGCCCCACGACCCGGCCAGCGCCCCCAGACTGCGCAAGCCCAAGACAGTACGGACATACAGATAAAGCACTTGCTCCCCGGAGCCCCACATTGGAGTCAAGTACCAGACCTGCCCCAAGAGCACCACTCACAGCAGCCCTCCTCCGAGCAGCATCTGGAGGCCATCCACAGGCCCTTCCTATGCCAAAGGTGCCATCCCGGGGCCAGGGCTGACAATCTGGCTGGAGCATTCACAGTGATGGGGTGGGGAAGAGGGCCTTTTCCGAGGGGCATTAAAAACCAAGAGAACCACCCTCGACCAGGAGACAGTCGTGCCTTTGGTATGGGAAAATGTGGGGATGATAGGGCAGGCGCATCAAGGACTGGTTTTGGCGTTGGTCAACCTCGAGTCAGCACCAAGAGAACGTGGAGACGACGAGGCCTGGCGACGAGATAGCACCGGGCCCGGCTATTGGCGTCTTCGCTGGCGGGCCAGTCCGTTGGGTCGATGTCTTTATATAGATCCTCTCATATATAGTATTTACATTTCTTAATAAGTTGCCTTTATGACTTCCGTGGAATAAGTCAAAATTGTTTATACTTTTTAAAAAACGATAAATACTTTATCTAAAACTATCGACAGTATAAGCTGGAGGCAGGCCCAGCATCTCCCGCAGGTCTGCGCAGCGTGGACTCACAGCAGAGCCTTGTCCTCGGTCTGTCCCACCATCTGGTTGGCCACCAGCCTCATGGCCCACCTGTCCTTGCACAGGTCTCGAGGTTGAGGTAGAAATCCTAGTTACCTGCAGACACCGGCGCAGGAGGAAAGGCAGCACAGTGTTAGTGTCTCACCCAGAGAAGCCCACGCATCCCCAGGCCGGGAACCAAAGCCTACAGACGGATGGAAGGAACTTGGTCATTGCACACACAGTTGTGCCACACCCCTGGCACAGTCAGAGGCAGGAGGTCACCATCCCAAGGCCCTTCATGGGGCACTGAGTCCCAGCCTCCCCTCCTCCCTGGGAGTCTTGGAACCGAGACCCTCCCTGGTCACCATACACCAGCTCATGGGAAGGGAGCGCTGCACCTACGGGCAGCCCCACCGACAGGCCTGCACGCTCTGGAAGTGAGGTCATCACTGTCCAGTCTGGGGAGGCCATCAGGATGGGCCCAGGATAGGATGGAAGGCAGCTGTCCACTGTGGGTCAGGACAGGGAGAGTGACACCCAGATGCTTCCACATATGCATCTCTGACCTCTTCAAGCCAGTACCAGCCACAGTGCCTTCTCTGACAGCATGAGGCCACTATGAACTGGAGCCACCCTACCTTTCCAGGCTTTTCCACCAGGGCCAAGGCATTGTCCATCCCCAGACCTGAGCCCCAATTAGAAGGCTGTCAGACTTTCAGCAGCCTCACGTCTGTTTCCACTTAAAACATGCAGACAGCCAAGTACAGCAGCCAGACCTCACACCTTGCTCTTGGCGCTGAGTGAGCACCCAGTTTTGACCTGGAGTATTCATCCCATAGGCCGTAGACTTGCCCAGGAGGGCCCTTTGCCCCACCAGCAGTGGCTGGGTCAGCTGCTCTAGGGGCCCAGCTGTCTAACACCCCCACAGCAAGCAAAGGAGCAGATGGCCTCCCTGACAGCCTCACAGCCACCTTCCTTACCCCATTCCAAAAGTCAGGTCCTTCCTACACTACTCTCTTCTGATGCCACAATGACAGCTGAAATACATGAGCCCAATTCCTTGTAGGCCAGTGGAGAAACGACCACCTGCCCAGGAAGCCCTTACTGTGGTTGCACCATGCTCATCCCATTTCCACTGGCCTCCAGTACATGTGGGTTGGGGCCTGCAGGCAGTGACCTCTAGTTAAGTAGCTCAACACAACCGCCATCTTCTAAAAGCCTGCTAAATACCAGGGGCCTCAAATGCCTGGAATTTTCCTAAAACCATGAAGTACATTCAATGAAACAAGCTGGAGAGTGGCCCAAGAGCGGACAAATGGCAATGCTGAACTTCAGAGCTGCCCTCCACGGCCCCACATTGGGGCTGCCTGTGCCTGACCACTACAGACGTACAACTGGAGTGCAGCAGCAAGATGGAGCTGGGCTGTATGGGCTAGGCTGATGGCCTCATCCACCTCCTCTTGGTCCCATCCCTGCAGGACTTAATGCAGTCCCCTGCCCACCTAGCCTGTGGGCCTCCTTGATCTGCTGTCTCCTTGGGCTGGAGCACCGTGGGACCTGGTGGGAAGGTCTGATGTGCACCAAGGGTTGGTCACTCCCTCCCAAGCTCTGGTGGTGCGCACTCAGAGGCCAATGGGCATGGCTGCCATGGTCTCCCTCCCCACCCTGTGCTTATTTTTCCTTGGCGCCTCTTAGAACCGACAGTCCCAGGTCCCTCCACAGAACCCTGTGGGCTCGTCCACTCTCTGTGGGAAAAAGGACAGGTGAGTTTCTTGTACGGGCCACCTGGTTGGGCTCTAGCCTTACCTTACAGAACAGAACGGCTAGCTAACCAAGGTCTTTATCGCGGCTTAACCCCCGCAAGGCGCGCGGCATAAGGAGGCGGCATGCCAAGGGAAACCCACATGGCGGATGGACCCGTGGAGCTGGCCTGTGGGATCATGGGCGAGGCCTGGGCCAGGGCCAGCCCCGGCAGGGACTGGTGGTGCACCATGAAGGAGGGACGGGAGACCTTGTGTGGGAGGGAGGCGAGCTTGATGGACAGAGAGGCGTTAGCAGGAGGCAGAGAAGCAGCAGAGGAAGCAGGTAAGAAAGCTTGGTTAGCCGGGAGGGGCGCAAGTTTCTGTAGGACCACGGGCTCAGAGTTAGCAGGGAGCATCGCGGGAGCAGGAGGCAAGGCGACGTTAGGAGGGGGGGGCTCGTGGAGTGCTGGTGGCCCCGCAGGGGGACGACCCATGGACAGAGGAGGCTGGGGTGGGGGCTGCCTCGTCTCCACAGAAGACAGGGCCTGAAAGGAAGAGGCGGGGGTACTGGCCACCGCCTGCACGGGGGTTAAGCTCAGCGTGGTGCTGCGACAAGCAGCCCCGCTGCCGAAACTGGCTCCAAACGGATGAGTGGAGGAGGAAGGCACCGCGTGGTTAAAGATACCTGCAAACAGGAGAGAAAAACTTAGCTTCAACAGGCGGGCATTCTCCAGGCAAGCGAAGAGACACACGCAAAAAAGGGGAAGCAGACAGCAGCCGCAGCTCTGAGTGCACGCAGGTGCAGGGACAAAGCAGCAGGCAGCAGGAGTGCAGGTGGCCAGGTGAGACTTACCTGCAGGATGGCCCCGGGCCACACCCCCCTCAGCATGCCCTCCTGGGCTCCCAGCCATGAGCACCTTGCCCACCTATGCCCAGCAAGGAGCCACCTGTGGAGGTCTGGGACCACAGAGGGCCCAACCCCGTGGCTCCACTCCACCCTACACAGAGTCACAGTGCAGTGGGCGCTGTGGCTACTCTCTTCCCAATGCCAGTCCTTAAAGCTGCCCAGAGCCCACAGGCTGTGTCAGATCTGACAGTGACCTCCACAGGGAGGCAGAAAAACCCTAGTCATGGCGCCAGCTCTCCTGAAGGTATGGGAGACACTGTCACAACTGGAGAGCCTGACAGGCCAACTCACGCGTGAGTGCTCTGCCCATGTGACAGTCACATCTGTGTTTCATGAAAAGGAACGAGGTGGCGGGTGCAAAGTAGACACAAAGAGACACGCGAGGACAGCCTCTCACCCCTTAGAGGGCTCTGGAAGGGAACCTGTAAAGCAGTTGTGATTAAACCCAGTGGTCCAGGAGGCCTCGGCAATGGCTTGGCATCTCAGACCCCACAGCAGGTCCCACAGGACCAGAGTCAGACAGGAGAGACGCGCTTCTGCCTACCTCCAACTGCACCGCCTGCCACACCAGAGGAAAAGCTGCCCATGGCATGCGAGTTGGTCAGTCTTGTTGCAGCTGATGAGACGTGCACTAGGCCAGCGGCAGCCGGCACAGAGCTGAACAAGGACTGCAGCACAGACGAGCCTAGGTTGGCCTGCAGGGACATGGGGCCCAAGGCGAACTGCGGGCCAGGTGCAAAAGTGCCCAGGAAGGGCCGGTGTGTCTGGGAGGGGGCTGTGCCGCCTGCTGAAGACACTGCCGTGGTGAGGCCTGGACCGCTGAGGAGACCCCCAGTAGGCACGGCCGCAGCGGAAATGAAGAGATTGTGGCCATTCTTGAAGTCAGGCTCGCGGTCCCGGCCCTTGCCCACCTTGCTGTGCGACGAGGCCTTGTCAGAGGGCGTGCACATGGGCAGGCCCACCTCTGCCTCCCTGCCCTTGACCCCCTCGCCCTTTGGGCCACCCAATACATCCAGCTGCCTCTTGTTCACAAAGGGGCCAGGCTCCGTGCTGCCCTCCTTGCCCCTAGGGGCAGAAAAGCTCAGGGGGGAACCCAGGCTGGCCACATCAGGGGTCTTGTGGGAGAGAGAAGCACCATCACTGAAGCTGTGTAAACTGAGGTCGGCAGCCAGGCCCCCGCTGAAGGCGAAGCCGTTGGGAGGGTTGCTGACGGGGCTCAGCCCGCCAGCCCCCGACAGTGCACCCGGGAAGCTCTTCCTGGGGTGGGCGGCCAGCTTGGCATCAACCGAGCCAAGCTCCTCTAGGGCGGGCCGGAAAGCGAACAGGGAGTTCTGGCTCAGAGCGGAGCTGGCCTGTAGTGGGCTGTCGGCAGCCTTGGCCAGGCTGAGGTCGGCGATGGGCGAGAAGGTGGACTTCCACTTGCTGCTGTTGATGGGCTCGCTGGAGGGCACCGGCTTCCTTCCTATCACACTGCCACCTGACGAGGAGAGGCAGGGGCTGAGGCCTGGGAGCTTCTGAGGGGCCAAGTGGGGCAGGAGCTGTGGCGCAAAGTCTCCGTGGGGGTCTAGGAGGTAGCTGCACGGGCTCAGACCACCATAACTCAGAATGATGCCCTTCCACCCAGAAAAGGTTGGCCTTGTGTGTGGTTAGGGTGGGACTACAGGAGAAGGTAAAGACAAAAAGCTTCTGTGGGAGGGAGGGCAAGTGGGTGGGTGAGTCAACATAAATCAGACTCTG
Organism: Pteronotus mesoamericanus; assembly: GCF_021234165.1. NCBI lineage: Eukaryota > Metazoa > Chordata > Mammalia > Chiroptera > Mormoopidae > Pteronotus > Pteronotus mesoamericanus. Next base: position 541,127 of record NW_026555047.1, read on the forward strand.
GCCATTTAACCAGGAAGGAAACAGGTCTGCTACCCATGCAACCAAGGATATGGCACCTGGCAGCACTGAGACTGGCCTGTGGTGGGGAGGGTCTCCCTGGCACCACTGTGCTCAGGATTGCCTGTGCAAAACCGATGGGCATGTCACCTAGCACTGGGGACTCATGCAATGGAGCACTGTTACTCACCATTTTCTAAGGTTTTCGGAGGAGATTTGCTTTCTAAGGAGATAGTTGCAATTTTCCTCTCAATTCTATCAAGAAAAAAAAAAAGATGACTGTTTGAAATCCCTGTGCACGCTAAGAGTTGTATGTGTTCACTGAATTGCGCAGGGAGGTTGGGCAGCAGTAGATGCAGAGCCCACCTGCCCACAGACCTCCTTCCAGGAGGACCCATGACTGCCAGGAAGACGCTAGTGCCCCTCACACCTGTGCTGCGGCCCCATTGCTGGCACGATGCTGTCCCTGGTATGGGGACAGAGCTGAGGGCACGGCTGCTACAGAGGAACAGGGACTTCATTTCCCCATATACAGACACACACGTGTTCCAAATGGAACCGTTTCTCAAGTTGTTTAAAACCCTGGAGCTTGCTGTGGTGTACTGTGTCATGTATAGTATGTTGTGCATGGAACATGTAGGATGTCATACGCTGCAACAATTTGGAATTCATGGCAGCACCAAATTATAAATAGTGTGCATTCCATGTGTCATTGTATTATGGTCTGTCTCCAAGGCCACTATGACCTTCCAAGACACAGAACTTCCAAAAGAATCTGGAAACTAATAAGTTGGAAGTGCCTGAGGTAAAAGAAGAGCACCTAAGTGCAACTTTTGAGAACATAACATATGTATATGGAAGAGGAGCAAAACAAAAGTTAACTTTGACAAGACACCACAAGGACAGGCAATGAAAGAAAACACAGATAAATAGGACTTGGTCAAAATGTAGCACTTTCATGCTTCAAAGGACACCAGCAAGCAAGAGACAACCCAGGGAGAGAGAGGACACTGTCACACCGTGTACCTGATAAGGGATCATGTATCCAAAATAAAGAACTCTCATTACTCAACAAAGGACACCCAATTAAGAGTGGGGCCAAGGACCCTGAGCAGACAACCAATCAACACAGGAGAAGAATCTCAACATCACTAATTCTCAGGGAGATGAAAGGACCATGAGACACACCATTTCACACCCATAAGAATGACTACTGTATTAAGAACAATAATCAGACAGTAACAAGTGCTGGTGAGAATGTGGGGAAACCAGAACCTGAGGGCGAGGCTGGTAAAAACATACAACGGAGCGGCCGCTGTGGAAAACAGGATGGCGGTTCCTCACAAAGTTAAACACACAATGACCACATGACCCAGCAATTTCACTTGGTACGAGGTAAACTGTGACAAATAAAGTGTCTGACTGTTCAAGTAGCACCAATCATAATGGCTAAATACTGGAAGCAATCCCAGTGTTCATGGACAGATAAAAGGACAACCAAAATGTGGTCCATCCACACTGGAATATTATTCAGGCTTAAAAAGGAAGGACATTCTGACACCTCTACGACGTGGATGAACCTTGAGGACATTACGCTCAGTGACATGAGATTCCTAGAGCAGATTCATAGAGACAGAAAGTAAATGGTGGGTGGCAGGGGCTGGGGGAGGGGGAGTAGATGGGAAGTGTAGTTAAGAACTCCTGCGCTGACCCCAACTAATGGCAGGTAGAAGCTGCCTGTCCCTGGGACGCATGACCACAAGGGGCCTGTCCTTCAGAGCCCTGCCGGTGGATGCCCCACTCCCAAGGATGGAATGCCCACCCAGCCCGGCCCTGCACCTCACCTGGTGCTGCCTTGCTCGTCCTCAGAGCCCGGCTCCTCATCGGAGGTGAGCGGGGAGTAGTGGGCCCCATTGGTTTGGCTCAGGGGCTTCTCTTTCTTGAGCACGGGTGGCTGGTCATTGTCCTGGTAAGGGACAGGGGAGCTCTTCAGGGAGCTTTCAGGAGACGAGATGGCTGTGATTTCCAAAGGCTGGTTAATGTTGTTGACCTGAGGGACCAGCACAGACACCGCACAATTCGGTCAGTGGGCTCCCCTGCAGCACCAACCCCAAGGGCTTTGCTCCCATCCCTCCTGCCCGACCTTCCCCAGGGTCCGGAGGGCTGAGGAATCCAGAAGTCTGCCAGCCACCCACTCCCAGTACGTGGCTGGGCTCCTGATTGTGCGCACGACCCAGCCCATCTCAGCCAGCCCTGGAAACGCGAGACCTATTGTCTAGATGCCCGCCTGCCTAAGCTGAGTGGCACTCCCACCTCCTACCCCAGCCATTCATTTCTGGCCTCACCATGGAGTTCAGGTTGAGGGGGGACCCTGAAGACTGTGTGAAGAGGCCGGCGACGGAGGGCAAGGCCCGACGCTTAGGGGACACACCCGAGCTCAGGCCAGGAGTCCCTGCTGAGGCCCGCTTCCTCCTGCCCCGCTTTCGGTTGTCCTGTCCATGGCTCTGGCTGCTGTCTCCGCGGGTGCCCCCAGGCAAAGGGCTGTGCTTGTTGGAAGGCGACTGCTTGGCACTGCCGCCACCAGCTGAGATCGTGAAGATGATCCTCCTCTTGGCCTCGTTCTCTGGATCCGAGAAGCCAGGCTCAGAGGGAAGGTCTCCTTTGCTGGAATCAGGGAGTGGGCCCTGGGCAGCGCTGAGCCGGGGGCTGACGCAGAGCTGGTGAGTAGGTGAGGCCGGACCGGAGTTCCGGGGCTGCACCAGCAGTTGATGGTGCTGTGGGGTGGAGCTGCGGGAGCTCATGGTGGTGAAGAGGCTCCCCGAGCTGGAGGACTCATCAAAGGCAGGGGGCTCAGCTCCAGGAGCGAGTGGGGCTGGGCTGCCTGCCAGGGCCCCACTGATGGCCACTGAGCCGGTGTAGGAGAAGCCTGCAGGGAAGGGACACAGATTCTCAGGGAAGCCCATCCCAGGAGAAGATGGCACTGCCCTAGGTGGAGCTGGTGAGGACACTCAGCCCCTGAGAACTCTCCATGTCATGGCTGCCTGCAGAGATGGCACCAAGTGATTAGGCAAGTACCTTCAGACTGGCACAAGCACAGGTGAGAGCACCCAGGCTGGTGAGCTCCTTCCCATGTTTGGATGTGGCATCACTAGAGGCCCTGGAGCCCATGTACAACTCCCCACTCCAAGCCCTCTCTTGAGGCCTCTCAAAAAGGCTCAGAAATCCTTGTGATATCTGGCTGAGACGGAGAATTTGTCTCTTGCCCAGAAGTTGTCATGCTGCCAGTCACAAAGTAACCCCTGTATTGGAGTGTTGTGATGCATGGAGACTAGGGGAAGGGCTGGTTTCAGTAGTGACCTCTGCCTGGAAAAATAACTCCCAAAGAGGCCATGTGTTCATACATGTCAGCAAACTAGAGCCCAGCCTGTAGGTCTGGTGGTTTTACGGGTAATCATTGGTATAGCAGCTTTACTGGCAATATACCCATTGGCTGTCCGTGGACTGTTTAGAGTTGAATAGCTATGACAGAATGCCTCCAGGCCAAGGGTCCCCAACCTCTGGGCCGTGGACCGGTCCTGGTCTGGGCCTGTCAGGAGCCAGGCCACACAGCAGGAGGTGAGCTTTAATGTATGGTAATGTACTTGAATTATTCTAAAACCATTCCCCACCCTGGTCCATGGAAAAACTGTCTTTCATGAAACTGGTCACTGGTGCCAAAAATACTGGGGACCACTGCCTAGGCGACAGAGCCAGAATTCACCTCCCCACCCATCGGCCCTGTGTCAACACACAGATGTGTCAAGAATCGGAGTTCTCTGAAGGAGACCAGAACCCAGCTATTGGATTGACCAAAAAGTTCATTCGGTTCTTAAGTAAAAATAAGAAACACATTTTTCATTTTCACCAATAACTTTATTGAACTATGTATTTACTGTTTTGTTCCACTACCTTCTACTATCTTTCAGGCAACATCATAATTCCATCTTCCCAAAACTTTTTATCTTTTTGAGTGAAGAACTGTTCCAGGTGCCTTTTGCAGTCTTCCAGGGAATGGAAATTTTTTCCATTAAGAGAATTTTGTAAAGACCAAAATAAATGGAAACCTGAAGGTGCAATGTCTGGTGAATATAGCTGATGAATCATAACTTCCCAGCCAAGCTGTAAGTTTTTGCCCGGTCATCAAAGAAACGTGCGGTCTTGTGTTATCCTGATGGAAGGCTATGCATTTTTTCTGTTGGCTAATTCTGGATGCTTTTCATCAAGTGCTGCTTTCAGTTCATCTAATTGGGAGCAGTACTTGTTGGAATTAGTTGTTTTCTGAAAGGAGCTCCTAACAGAGGACTCCCTTCCCCTCCCACCATATACACAACAGCACCTTCTTTGGACGACTATCTGCCTTTGGTGTGGTTGGTGGTGGTTCATTTTGCTTGCCCCAGGATCTCTTCCATTCCACATTGTTGTAAAGTATCCACTTTTCATTGCCCATCACAATTTGTTTTAAAAATGGGACATTTCCATTATATTTAAGTAGAGAATTGCATGAGAAAATAAGATCAAGAAGGTTTTTTTTTAATTAACTTATATGGAAGCCAAGCATCAAAACAATTAAAAACCAAGCTGGTACATGTGATTTTCAACACTTGATTTGGATATTTTGATTATGCTGGCTATCTCCCATGTGGAATATAACGCTGACTGTTGTCAAGTAACGTCTCAATCTGATCTCTACTAACTTTAGCTGGTCTATCTGACCATGGAGCATTGTCCAGTGAGAAATCTCCAGCACGAAACTTTGCAAAGCACTTTTGACACGTTTGATAAGTCACAGCACCTTCTCCATGCATTGCACAAATCCTTTTTTTTTTCTGTTTCAGTTGCATTTTTATCTTTCTTGAAATAATAAAGCATAATATGCCAAGAGTGTTGCTTATTTTCTTCCATCTTCAATATTAAAGTGGCTACACAAAAATTCACCAGTTTTGAGAAGTTTTTTTTTTTTAATGCACACTGGTATGACAGCTGTCATAATATAATGTAATAAAATTATTTTGAATGAAGTTAAAGACGGCTAAGTGCTACTAGAGCCATCTTACAGGAAAAAACCAAACGAACTTTTTGGTCAACCCAATAGAAACTGGGTGGCCCAGGCACCCACCGTGGTTTCACAAGAACAATGCCACCATACCACCTAGGCTCTCATAGAGCCAGACCAAGCATGACCACATCAAGATGCCAGCAAGAGGTTCAGGCAATGCACTGAGGACACAGCCTAGAGCCCCCAACTCCCAGGGCTCGCTGTGCTGCTGCTCTTGCTAAGGGGGACAACACTAACTGATTGTCCTGACTCAGTGCATGGCCAGAAGGCGTTAGGCTCTGAGCCTGGCATCTCTGGGACCCTCACTACGAGACAGTGTTTATACCTCACACCGTTGGCCCAGCCTCTGGGAAGGTGGCAGGAGGCACAGGCAGCAGCTGATCTCCAGAAATGGGGCAGGGACAGGGGGAGCACCCTCACCTGTGGGGGCCAGGGCGAGGCCTTTGCTCCCAGCAGCGTTGCTCCCAGCACCATGGGCATTAGCACCCATCTGCTTTTCAAGTGTGGATGAGGACTCTCGGGTCTGAGGCACAGGGCTTGGGGTGCTTCTCTGTGGAGTGAGAATACACTGTCAGCTGAGCTGGGCCCGGTATGTGAAAGTGGCAGGGGGGTGGTTCACAGGCCACAGGATATGCCAAGGGCCTGAAGCAGAGAGAACAGCAGGTGTTTGAGGAGTAGATCAAAGAAGGGGAAATAACCTGCTCAGGATATAAGCACCGTGGGCAGCCACTGGAAGGATCTGACCAGGGGTGGGAAAGATGTCTGACTTGGGTCCTAAAGGATCACTCTGGCTAAAACACTCGGTGGGAAAGAAGGGTACAGGGAGAGCAGTGAGGGCTGTAGCTGCAGTTATGATCTGACCCCGATATTCCTCTCCTATGTCAAACAAGATGAAAATACTGTCCACACAAAGGTTGTACACACATGTTCACAGTGGCCAAAAGGTGGGAACAAAAAATGCCCACTAATAGATGAGACCATATACGAATGTGTCCACCCACACAATGGAGTATCACTCAGCCAGGAAAAGGTGTGAAGCACTTGACACTCAGTACAACATGGATGAACCTTGTAAATGATACTCAGCGAGAGAAGCCAGACAAAAAAAAGCCACAGTGTGATTCCATTTATGTGAAACGTCCAGAACAGGCAAGTCCACAGAGATGGGAAGTGGGTTCATGGTTTTCTGGGGCAGGATGGGGGAGGAGAGTAACTATGGAGGGGGTGGACTTCCTTTTGGGATGATGAGACACTCTAGAACTAGACAGAGTGCTTGCACAACCGTATAAACATACTAAATGTCACTGAAATGTATACTTTAAATAGTGAGTTGCACGTGGTGTGGCTCCGTGGGCTGAGCTCTGGCCTGCGAACCAAAGGACCACTGGTTCGATTCCCAGTCAGGGCACATGCCCGGATTGCAGGCCAGGTCCCCAGTTGGGGGGCACGTGAGAGGCAACCATGCATTGATGTTTCTATTCCTCTCTTTCTCCCTCCCTCCCTTCCCCTCTGTCTAAAAATAAATAAGTAAAATCTTTAAAAAATAAAATAAAATAAATGGTGAGCTGTATGTGGATTATATCTCAATTAAAAAAAAAAAAAAAAGCCTGCATTGTATAAGGTTCTGTACTCAAGAGTCCACAAGCAGGAGGCAGAAGAATGCAGGTATAAACTGAAGGAAGGAAATGGGCTTCAAGCTTCTACCACATAAAGCATTTCTATTTACTCTTCACCCACACAGACCACTGTGTACAAAAAAGAACCTCAGATAAAAATGGCAAGATGTTAATGTAATTAAGCCTGGATTTTGAATGCTGTTTTTATCAAAATTCAACAGCATGCCATTTGACGAAAAGAAACCAGGTCTTGTGGGGCAAAAACAAGACAAAAGTCCCCTAAGACTGTGCTGGCACTCTTGGAGCAGCACGGCATTGGACCGCCCCCACCCCTGCAGTGCCCACTCACCACCTTCTCGGCACGGCTGGGCAACACCACGCTGGCCAGGGGGATGCTGACAGGCAGCTTGCTGGGCTGCACAGTGCTGAGCGGGATGCTGACGGGTAGGCTGGTGATGGCCTCTCCGCTGCTGGCGTAGGTGCGCTCCTTCAGACCCTACGGACACAGCAGACCACCTGCTGCAGCTGACCGGTGAACCCCAGGTCACGAGTACCACCCAAAGAACACAGCGATCCTCCAGCCATGGACAAGGGACCTCTGTAACAGAAGGGTCCCTCATCCCAGTAAAACTCACCCCTCCACTGCTCCTTCTGATTTTCCAGGCCCCTACCCATCACCCCAATGGCTACCAATCACCAGTTCCTCACACTCTGACCTTCTGATTTTTCTCCAATTTGCCACATGAACAGAGATAGAGCTGCCCTCGCCTTCCTGCCCCCACAGGCAATGCCTCCTTAGGGGGTCTCCACTATTTTGCTACTCTTTCAGTCTTGTTCCTCAGGATGGTAAGGCAACCAACCGTGGGGACCTGACTGACGAAGCCTTAGCCCTCCATCCCCACCCCACATTCTCCCGGCTCCACTGCCCTCACCTGGACGTTTTTTTCTAACAAACCCACTCAAGATGCCCATTAAGCACCTCCCACAGCCCTGGCTCAGACACAGGTGAAGACAACCCCAACGTCCCTGCCCCAAGGGCTCCTCCAGGTGGCTATCTGCACCTTCTCACTGCCCTTTTCTCCTGTCATCTGTAAGGCCATGGGGGATGAGGGCTGTGGGTCCTGAGGGCTCAGCTTGATGCCGTTGGTGAGGCCTGGGCTCTGGTATGGAAGGCCATTCTCCTTGGTGTGCTCAGCTCTGGAACAAGATGCATACCTCAGTCATTCTCTGGGGAGACCCTGTGGCTGTGGCTTTGCATTCAGAGCCGATAGCCTGAGCCAGCAAAACCTTCCAAACCTCTGAGCAACCCTCTCACACCCCCACAACGGCCTAAGGGCATCAGGGGCAGACCGCCAACCACACTCACCGTGGATGCAGCTCGCCAGCAGATGCCTTGACACTGGCTGTGTGGTCCTGGCTCAGATGGCGTCTCAGTACCAGCTTGGCTGGGGAGAGCCTGGTGTAGTCCGGCAAGGCCAAGCCAGACAGCTTCTCAAGCCGGGGCCGGCTGCTATGGCTGGGGGTACAGGGCACAACCTCCTGGTCCAGTGGGGAGGCCAAGTACTGGGGGGTGTTCTGCTTGGATGAGGGCCGGCTCAATGTGTTGCAGAGCTCATAGCCAGCCATGTGTCCATTCATGGAGAGCTCCGGGCTCATGCTACTAAAGTGGGGAAGTGAAAACTTGGAGCAGTCTAGCTCAAGGTGTAGTCGGCCAGGCTCCACCTCCAGTTCCCGGCCCAGGCTGCCTTTCCCTCGCAGGTGCAAGGACACAGAGTCGTCCGGTGGCACGCAGGACTTGAGCTGCAGGAGCTCCTGCTGCCGCTGGCTCTTTTCCAGCTCCACGATGCTGATCTGGAAAACCGAGCATGTTAAACCTGCGGCTTGCTTGGGACAAGGTTCCTGCAAAGCTGCCAAAAGCCCCAGAACAGAGGTTGGCCCAGCCCCTCTCAGCAGCCCACCGGATGGGACCGTCCCAGAAGAGCTAGAAGAATGCCCACTCAGAGCAACTGCAGGAGGTGGACTGGCTTTATGTGTGACAGGGAAGCTAGAGCAGCCAACCACCCAAACCTGGTCGGGGTGTTCTGGGTGGATGGACAAGATAGCACGAGCCCTGGCTGGTGTGGCTCAGTGGACTGAGCACTGGGCTGCGAAGCAAAGGGTCACTAGTTTGATTCCCAGTCAGGGCACATCCTGGGTTGCGGGCCAGGTCCCCAGTGGGGGGTGCACAAGAGGCAACCACACACTGATGTTTCTCTCCTTCTCTTTCTCCGTCTCTCTAATAATACATACATAAAATCTTAAAAAACAAAACAAAACACCATAAGCATGTCAAGAGTGGTTCTGCAGATGCACACCTGCTGACACAGAAAGAACTTCCTCTGGAAGGCAAAGAACACAGGACACACTGCTCCCGTGAGTAAATGACGTTGGAAAAAACCCTGAAATAGCATTTTCTTCCAGGGCTCAGGACACAGGGCATTTTCTCATACTTTGTGTTTTTTCTCCCCTCTATAAGAACATGTATCATTTCTTTATTATACAGAAGAACCAGAAACCAAATACTGGGTTGGCCAAAAAGTCTGTTTAGTTTTTTCTGTATAATGGCTCTAGTAGTGCTTAGTTGTCTTTAACTTCATTCGAAACAATTCTGTTAGATTGTATTGTGACAGCTGTCATATCAGCGTGCATTCAAAAAAAACTTACCAAAATTAGTGAATTTTTGTGCACACATTTTAATATTGAAGATAGAAGATAGGTAACATTTTTGACATATTATGTTTTATTATTTCAAGAAAGGTAAAAATCCAACTGAAATGGAAAAAAAATATTTATACAGTGGAGAAGGTGCTATGACTGATTGGATGTGTCAAAAGTGGTTTGTGAAATTTCTTGGTACTACTGTACCAAGACACGTTGGCAAAATAATTCTTTGCTGTGGGGCTGCTTTATGCATTGGAAGGTGTTTAGCAGCATCCCTGGCCTCTACTACTAGAAGCCAATAGTGGGAGAGAGCCAACATACTCAAAGTAACCAAATCCACAAAGTTATTGGTAAAAATGAAAAATGTGTCTTATTTTATGGAAAAATCTAAATGGACTTTTTGGTCAACCTAATATATTCCCTGTGGAGACTTGTCTTGCCGGTATGTCCATGGAAACAAGGCCTGGCTTTGGTAATGGTCAGCAAACCTCTTTCTAAACAAGCACTGCTAGCTTGGTAGGTAAAAGACACCTGCTTGGGCCCACAAATCACAGGACCTTAAACTGCTCACAGATCTACTCTGGGGACTACATCTTTCTTAAAAGAAATATCCTTAAAATGAATTTTGAGTACAGAGTTCATTGTAGTTTCATTTTATAATAATAAACCACTTGAAAGAGCCCCCTGGGTCTGGCAGCTGGCAATGCACTACATGTTACAAAGCTGGCTGAGATGCAGTAGAGGCTACCGTCTGTACACATGGAGCTTTTGTAACAACCGATACTCATGCTGCATGCCTCCCTTTACTTTCCTTACTGTTACTTGAAAGTTCCATATTCGGGACCTCGGTCATTGCCTCTGTGTTATCCTTTCTCCTTCCCTGCACTTTTTTTTAGCTGACCTTGGTAAATGAGTTACACCATCAGAAAAAGTACAAGCTGTTTTGTTTTAATGCACAAACACAGGTCTGTTCAGTGACTGCGTCAGAAATCCTTTGCCAGGGGGCCCTCTGACACCCTTTAGGTCTGGAATCAGATGAGATGCCCTGAGGTAGAGTAGGGTGCTCACCTGCCCCACTCCTTACTGACCATGGGACACTAGGATGTTTAATGTGACGCCCAGATCTAGTACCCTGTCCTCAGGAGGAGGATGGCTTTGCTGGGTCTACAATAGCACTGACAGTGTTTCTAACACCACTGCTGAAGCCCAGAAAGGCTGATTCTCCCCATTTCTGGACTCCTACCTGCAGCTCCAGACAGTGCCTCTGTTTCTCAGAGATCTGGCTCTTCAGGGCCTGCTTCTCCTTCAGCAGGTTCTCCAGGGACAGTGTGGACCAGTCCAGCTTCAGCTCCTCGCACCGAGCCTTCAGCTGTGGGGACAGGGCAGTCGTGGGCACGAGCATGTGCATGGCTGTGGGGAGGGCAGGATGGTGCCCCCAAGCCTGCTTCCTGACCCGACAATGGGCTCTGAGGGGAGGCAGGGCAGGTGTCTCCCCTCAGAGCCCATTCCCAGGGGCTGGTCCCTCTCTTCCTCCTGATTCTGGAAGGCCAGGCTGCAGAGGTAACCCAAAGAGACCAGGGTCCCCACAGGAAATGCCCCAGGAGCATGGTAACGGAGCATGGTAACAGGGATAGGGGGCCCATTAGAAGGGCCCTTGTATGTCCAGTGCTGGATATCCAGGGGTCCCAGAAGTGAGGACCAGGAAAGTCTGGGCCCCGTTAAAAGACCCATCCAGTGACATCATGAGCCCTCGGGATACCCCTAACAGGAAGATAAGAAGCTACATTCTGGCCCCAGGCCCAGCTTGCATTCATGTGCCCTGAGAGCCAAGGATAATGGCTTCAGCACTCCACGAATGAAGTAGGACAGAGAGATGGGGAGAGGCCTTGTCTTCCCACCGCAGACTAAGGGGGTCACAGGAAACACGCCCTTGAGAGGACGTGCTGGGCTCTGCAGGCACCCTTGGGTTATCTATCTTAGGACACAAATCAGGACACCAGCCTCCAGTCCTGTCAACTGAGGGACACCTGGTCCTCTGCCAGGTCTGGGGTCTAAGGCTTCAGCTCCCACTGGAATGTGCTGGAATTACCGCCTTCCCTGGGACGCACCAGCTGCAAGCTCTGGCTCCTTAGCTCCCTGTTGTCCTTCTCCAGCTGCTCTGTCTGCTCTCGCAGCTGCTGGTTGTGAGCTGAGATCTCCTTCTGTGCTTGGATCAGGTCGCTGTAAGTCAGAGCCTTCACACCCAACTGCGGACATACAACAGTAAGGCTAGGCTTGCAGGGAGGTGCAGCCATGGTGGGAAAGAGAGGGGGCTAGTTCACTCATGCCCAGACAAGACTGAGGAGGCACTGTGCTGGTCACAGATGAGACAGAGGAATACAGTCCCTCAGAGAGGGGAGCGAAGGGGTAATCCCAGGAGAGAAGCCTGGGCAGGCCCCATGAGGGCTGGACGGGAAGCAGCCCTCTCACCAGAGCCCAGGTCCTAGACCATCAGAAGCATGAGAAAGGAAACAGTCTTCTTGGATCTCAGCTGTCCCAGGCTGTGCCCCCCACCCAGTTCCCATCCACCCCCTAATGCTGTACTTGGGTCATTCTGGCTTTGGGCAGCTCTACCTCATCCAGTTTCTGCTGGAAGAGTCTCTTTATTTCTTCTTTCTGGGCCTGACAGTGGCCAAATAGCTGCTGTGCGGCACCCAGCAATCGGGCATTCTTCTCCTGCAGGAGACAGAGAACCGGTGAGTATAAGCTCTGCCCCCACCATGCCTTTCCTTAAACAGACTCAAAGGAGAAGCGCTAACGTGACACATCTCAGCCCATCTCACCCATAAAGAGCACTGCCATTCCATGAAGTGCGAGAGCTCCCACATCCCCACTATGCTCAGCTGTGGCAATGCACACATGCACTGGGGATGCTGGCCAGTTCTTCATCTGAGAATTTATTGGAAGGCTGCACCAGGCAACTCTCAGCACGGGCAGCAGCAGGCCCTCTGAGCAGGGACAAGGGGACATGACAGGAAGCAAGGCATATGCTGGGTGGGCTGGGGGCTATCAGAGGTCTCCAGGTGTGGGGGGCTTGCCTAGTTCACCCAGCTCACCCTTCTACAGAGAGCTGGAAACACAGAAGTGGCACCACTCACCTTCTCCTGGTCCAGCAGCTGCTGCAGACTGGCCTTGTACTGAGGGGTCTTTGTGTATGCTAGGAACTGCAGGTACTGAATCTTGAAGGACTCTAGGAGAGCCAGGGACAAAGTTCAATGCAAAAGCCAACTGGCTGAGGCCGAAGGCTATGGTGGTGGTGGGGGTGCAGTGGGGTGGGGGAGTGCGTGAGTGTCTCTGGGAGCTCCTCCCACCTTGTTGTCAAATGCTGCTAAAAATCACTTGTTACCATGTCAGCACCTTTGGTCCCCACACAGCCCCAGCATCACCCCCCGACCTGCATCTACAGTCAGTCCTCCCACTGGAGCCCTTTGCAGCTCCTGCCATCACCACCAGCATTTTCTTTCTCCACAAGACTGTGGGTTTCCGTGACCAAATCTGCCCATTTTCCCAGTAAGCACATGCTGTTGATGTGCACTGAGGAAACTGGTGATTCCCACAATTCTAAGGGGTTTCCTTCACTCAGTTTTTAGAAATGAGAGGCATCTTGCTTGAGCCCCACAAGGTGAGCAGGTGCTCAACTCAGACAAGGCTTGCTCTCTCTCAGCCCCAGCGCATCCATGACAGGCCCCTTCCCCACTCTAGGAACACTGGGGTCACGTCACCCTCTGTCGGGCTGTCCTGGGAGCTGTGGGAGACTCAGCAGCATCCCTGCCCCCATTCTATACAGAAGCACACCAGTGTGACGACCAGAGATGTCCCCAGACATGGTCCAGTGTTCCCTGAGCAAGAGAACCTCGGCCTAAGACAACTACACAGGACTTGCTGGCCTGAAAGCCTAGCAGGACTGACCCTGAGTCCTTGGGACTTTGGTGTGGTCAGCCTGCTGCAGGTATCACAGGAGGCTCGCCAGAGATGCAGAACCTCGGACACTGCCCCCTCCTCGCAGAGGGGGTGTTAAGTTGGAATCCGCGTATGAACCCACAACGTTCGTGGTGCTGGCTCACCTAGCAGCTTCTGCAGTGCAGGTGGGGTAGGTGCCAACAGCAGTTGGTCAGGGGGATGCCGCTGCACGCTGGGAGGTAGCTGATAAAACGGGCTTTGAGGTGACTTGTACGCATCTGCGGGAGACAGCAGCATTCACATGTCAACAACTGACTAGTACATTCTCCCAGGGAATTCCAGATTGTTCTAGGGAACTTTTCCAGCTTTTTTAAAGTTAAGTCTCAACACAGCTCCTAGAGTCCAAAGGCATGACCAGACACCGCATTTCAGCAGTACTAGAAGCTGAGATGAATGCTCTCCTAATCTAAGAAATTTCTGTGAGCATGGTTGTTTCTGCCATAGTTGCTGATGTTATCAAAGCCCTGGCTGGCAAAATGTGACAGGATCTGGTCCACCAGGACTCATTCTTGGCAGACTATCAGGGTAGAGCGAGTCCTGGGCGAACCCCAAAGACAGACCAAGGTATCCTCAGGAGCATGACCCAAGCCTGACAGCACATGAGAGGGCCCTGGGGAGGGGTCTGAGGCCCTGCTCACCCTGCGGTGAGGGTGCAGCCGTCTGGGACACAGTCTGGGCGTGCAGCAGGTCCAGTGCAGTAGGGTTCTTCTTGGGCTTACGCTCGGGGTTCGCAGTGCTCATCTTCTTGGGACGCCCACGCTTCCGGCCAGCCAGCTTCCGTCCCTTCTTGTTCAGCTTCTTCTTTCGCGCTTTGGATGGGGACGGCTTCTTGATAGTAGTTGTCGCTGCTTTCTCTTCCTCAGCACCAGAATCCTAGTGGACAGGGGCCATTGAGAAAGCAACCCCCATGCCTCGTTAGTAGTAAGTCCACAACAAAGGCTCCAGGAGAGCTACTGAACAGAGGCACCCCACATTTCAAGAACTGTCCCCTCTCCTCCAGCCTAGCGATCGGGGCCGATCAACTTGTGCACCAATCAGCACCACCTCCCTGGCTGGAAAAGTGCCTCCCTCTACAATGAAGGCAGGTGACCAGTGACTGTGCCCATCGGCAACTCTGCAGGGCCCTGAGCCAGGGTAGGGGGTGCTCACCACAGAGGTGTCTGCAGGCACAGCTGCCTTGCTCTCGGGCACCTTCGTTGGGGTGGTCGTATTACTCTTGTTTTCCCGCTGCTGCCGGCGCCGAGCTGCCTCTTGTTCCTCCTGGAAAGCATCAGATGTGTCTGCCAAAGTGCCAATGTGTCCCCCAAAGTATGGACATGACCCAAAAGTGACAGTATCGTGGCCCGGCTCTGCTCATGTTAACTCCTCTGCCCGCTGTACAGGGGAGGAAACTGAGGCACAGAAAAGCCAATGAGCTACCCCTGGACCCTTAACCAGCCCTAGGCCAAGTATGTATCTGCTGTGTGCATGCAGACATCCCTAGATCTCTGGGTCAGAAACCCATGGCTTTCTGAACTGGGTGTGACACGTGAGAGGAAATTAAATCAAAGACAAAAAGGCTGTGAGTGCGGGACAAGAAGCCGCCCAACAGTCCTCTCTCCTCTCCAGGAGTACAGAGGCCCCTACACTGAGGTGTATCTGTGCTAAATGAGGGTTACTGGAAAGGCTGAGGGAAGAGGGATAAGGATCATGCTGGCTGGCTTAACTTATTCTCCGTGCCAGGAGGTGGGGTGGGGAGCCTCAAGTACGGTAGGAGTGACATGGGACTCCAGGCAGCGGGGGCTTCTTCCTGCTCAGACACTTGTCTGAGCCTCCAGTAACACAGACATTTGGACAGATGTTCTTTGAGGTCTGAAGGAGGTGGGCTGGAGGACTGGGCATTGCAGAGACACTGGGACCAGCAACAGAACCACCATGTCAGAATCTAGGCGACTCCCCTCTAGCAAGCGCAGCATACTGCTTTGGAACAGCTGCCCGTGTATGGAAAGGAACATCTTGAGTCCTGGACATGGTATGTCACTGTGCCACAAGCAGGTCTCTCAATCCCACGTTCTGCACACTTCACCAAGTTACCACAACATTGTTCAAAGACTGAAACTCACTCAACCTAGTTCCTAAGAGAAGAAGAGTGGCCCCATGGGACTCACGACCCCCACCCCCAAACCAGTACTCCCTATCTACCACGTGGAGTTCCATCAAGCTCCTCAGTGGGGGAAGCACATACTTACCCTGAGTTTTGGATTTTTCAGACTAGAAAAGTAGTTTTCAAGCTAAAAACAGGGGAAAAGAAAAAAAGGAAAGAAATCTTATTAGATGTCATTTCCAAACCTGTAAAGATGAGAGCAACACCCGAGATACACCAACGTGAGCTGTCCCTGGAGCTGTCACGGGGACGTGCCGCTGCCCAGAACCCACCCTGAGCGCAGGCTTCCACTCGCAGGGCCATGCACACCCGCGGGGCCCTCTCACATGAAGCAAGCTGTGTGGGGGCCAGGTGGGCCAGTTCAGGGGCTCCCCACTGACTTGGCCTCTGACGCCGAGACCAAGTCCATTATCATCACATCATTTGAGACAATGTCTGCCTTATACAAGGACCGGGAGCAAAGAAGGAAGACAAAGAGCCCCTGCTCCGGCTCATGCTGTGGAACAACAATGTTACAGATCTTCTGGGCAGACAGGAGGGAAGAGGGGGGGAGGCTTTCCGGGAGGGCCTGAGCCTTACCCACAGGAGCACTTACTATGGTGCGGTCAATGGTGTGCAGGTAGTAGGAGACGGGCTTCCCCGTCCACGACACTGAGCCCTTCAGGGGCGAGAGCTCCACGACGCGCATGATGGTGCCGATGTCTGCAACGACGGGCACAGGTTAGGGCCTTGTGCACCTGGGGGAATGACTCAGGCGAGGCAGGAAGGGAGCAGAACCGCGTGCCCTCATCGCGTGGGGCCGTCCCACTCGCCAGGCTGGCGAGGTGCCTGGGTATCGGCACGCTGGCAGGTCAGGGAGGCGCACGGTGTGCACAACGGTCCCCGCTAACCCAGGTGCTTGTCCAAGGAAAACGGCAACGAGCCTGACTGGGTGGGATGGAAAAGCACTTGAGGACCATTTGGAAAGAACATAGCTATTAAGACGCCCAGCACCCGAGAAATTGTGACCCCAAAGCTGGGCGCCACAGAGTGACTTGGCTCTTCCCCAGGCCAGAGGTCCAGCTCCTCCTGCTGAAGGCGTCTGTACCCGGAGCCCGTCGCACACACCAGACATTTGCCCCTCGGGCCAACTGGACATGAACATGAAGCAGCTCGTAAACCACTGAGTCAAACATGTGGGTCTCAACCTGGGTGGTTCTATCCCCAAGCCACTCTGGACAATGTCTGGGAACATCGGTGGTGGTGACGGGGAGGGGAGGGGGGTGCTCCTGGCAACAAGTGGGTTCCCAGGAAGCCCCACAGAGTGGACCCCGCCCTGAAGTCAGCAGTGCCGAGGAGGCACCCTGCACTAACACGTGTCAGATACTTAAGGTCGTATACATTAAGAATGTAGCAACATGAGAGTTTCTTACCACTCAAGTTTCTACTGTTTATTCTGAAGTTCAGAGGTGCAAAGGGCTTCGAGGACACAATTCTGCCACCTGAAACACAAAAGCTGATTACTGCCATTCGTGGGGAAAACAGTGGTTCACCAACAAAAGGATGATGAAGTTAGAGCAGGGGACTGGGAAGCTACAGAGGAAGGAACGAGCACACAAGCAGCCAGGGATCATGAGTCCTCTCCGTTTCCTACAAGTAAAAGCAAAATAAGGTATGCTTAGGCCCAACCTGCTACTGGCTTCCCTACAGAAAGTTGACCAGGGCCTCCTGAAATCCCATAGGTGCCAACCTCTGACCCAGGAACCCCACCTGTTTAGATGCGTCCCATGTCTCCACTGAATCTAGAAGGCACCAGCAGCCCTAGTGCCCACCCAGACAGAAATAGCTTAACTTTGTATCAGGTCAGGAACTGCTGCACAGAAAAGTTATTGTGCTAATACCCCACGTGAGTGTGGTTATTCCACAGAGGAAGCAGACGTCACACCTGCCACAGTGAGCAGATGTGAGTTATGATTACTCATGCTGCTCATGTTATGATTACGAAAATGTTCCACGTGGACTGAAGACACCAAAGTAAACATGCTAATGCTAAACTTTGCAGCGTGAGAAAAGAAGAGCCAAATACAAAAGAAAATAATGTTTCACTGAAATAGGAAAAGTCAGGACGAATCCATTTAAGGCACATATGCACATGCACACTCATACACACAAACACAGCCCCATGATGCCCCAGTCAGAGGAGCTCCCTACCACCCAGTCTCATCCTGAGCACCGCCCCCATTAGGAGAAGGGGATGATCAGTCCCAGGGCCAGCCAGGTGCACAGTCAGGTTGGACCCTTGTTGTGCCAGGGAATGAGTAGGAGCTGGAAACCATGAGGGATATCCGAGGTCATGGGAACATTTAAGAGTGTGGGATACGATGAAATAAAACCTGAGCCCACAGACTGTTCTCATTAGGACTCTGCCATCCTGCAATGCCCACAACATAATGGGTGCATGAGGGGACTTCTGAGGGCAAGTCACTGTAGGACAACAAATGGCTGGTGATCAGAGGTATTGGTAAGCAGTCCTGCTCCTGAGTTGGCCCATGTATTACAATTGGCCACTAAGATCTGCAGAAATGGGCTCAAAGGGGCAAGGTCAAGCTCACCATGAGGATGATGGGCTGAAACACCCCATGGGCACCACTGAAAAAGATGGAGGGACAGTTTTCTAATAAAACTTGATAATAGCCTACGACTGTTGGCTGGAGAGAGAGGACTAAACAAAAGAGGTACTCCAGACCACAGGGAGAATTCAAAGTGAGGCAGGACCCAAAAGCCACAGGAATCCTAGTCCTCTCCTTGGGAGATAAAGATGCTGAGGGAAGGGGCTGAAGGCTTAGGAGACAAGGTGTGTGCAGGGCGCAGTGGGCAGTGGCCACTCAATCTTACAAATAATCAAGAACCACCATGTATACACACCCACACACTCATGTTCACCCGTACACAGACACAGGCAAACACATGCACATGAAGCTGGAGGTCCTAAAGGCAGCTGGAAGCTATCTTGATCTATGACCTTCCCCTCCCCGACCCAGGTCTGGACTGAGCTGCTATCTGACCTGGGATGAAAGAAAGGGAGGCAGAGGGAAGCAGTAGGGTAGCTCTGACCTGGTGGTGACAGTTCCAAACAAGAAAGGCCCAGAAAATGCAAAAGGGTCCTGGCTGGATGCCCTAGTGTCCCTAGGTTAGGGCTGCCAGACAAACAGGGACACCAGTCAAGTCTGAGTTTCAGATACACATGATATTTATTCCTTTAGCGAAAAATAGAACATCCTCGTACTAAGAAGCTACTTGTTGTCTGTGGGAAATTCACATTTAAACGAAAAGCCTGTATCTTACTTGCTAATCTGGACACCCATCCCAAGTCCCTCAGGCCAGCTGAGCAGTGGCGGAGAGATTAGGTCTCTTCCAATCCATACAAAGCTGGAAGACACCCAGCACCTCAGCTTACAGGGAGAACCACAGTCAAGGCATCTCTGCTGCCTGAGGTCTTTTGAACGGGCCTGAAATGAATGGATATGAAAACTTAGAAGAATTCCTACACCTGCGATCCACGTCAAATCTAGCCAGAATGAGTGGGTGGTGGCTCAAGAAGCACAGTCAGCATGTAGCAGCCACAACAGGATGGGGTTAAGGGAGAGAGTACGTTACCTTCCTTCATATTTGCAAATCGCTCCTTCAGCTGGTGATCCACCTCAGGACCAAAGGCAAAGTTATTCACAAATATAACACTGCAAAATAATATTCCAGTTGAGTAAAATGAAAGTTCCACATTCACACGTGTATAGTGTGCCAGTGCATATGACGCCTAATACCTCCACTGCCGCTCCGTTGTAAGACCTCCCAAGGCTCTGCCCCCACCACCTCCACCTGGCCCAGGGAATGGCTCCAGGGCCCATAGCATGCAACAGCTGCCTCGTTTGTTGCTAACGTACAACTCAGAAATTTCTGTGACCACCACATTGCTGGCTTCTCTGGAAAAGCAAAGATGGACATGTGCATGCTGAGGTGGCCCTAGGTCACCCTGCACTGAATGGTTGGTGGTCCCTGCCTGCCTCTTGGGACATTCCTGGGCAGCACAACTGTCACCTGGGGACAGGGATATGAGGATAACCAAATACCCACACAGGAGGTAGCATGGCTGAATCAAGCTCCATCTGAACATGACCCCCAAGGACCTTTGGGACCAGAAGCAAAGCTCTTCCAAGGGAGGGTGTAGCTCAGTCTGTCTCACTTTTTCAAATGTTTTCTGGCACCAGATGACCAAAGGAACCTTGGTCTGCAGACTCCTGCTGGGATGGTTGAGGAAGCTACTGCTCCCGAAGGGAAGGTGGACGTGTTCCCCTGCCTGCTCCCTTACCCACCCAGCCCAGCCCCTGACCACTTAAAGAAAGTCTCTAAATGGCTAAACTCTAGAAACATCCGTGCACAGGGTTCACGTGAAGACCCAAAGGTAAGACAGGTAGTTTCATACTTAGAGTCACATGGCTCTCCTCTCTGCTTCAAGTGCAAGATTAAAACTGTGCCATAGCAGAAACTGGGGCACAGACAGAACTGCAGACGGGGATCACCTCTTCTGAACATGACAGAAAACGGAGCGAGCAGTCATTCCCACACTGCTTCTTTTAAGTCTCAGCAGCTCTAAAATCAAGAAATCTCAGCTCTTCACTGCAAGCAGGTGAAGGGAGAGTAACAAAGGGCCTGACATGGGCAAGGACAGGCACTGACAGCAAGGGCAGAGTGGCGGGAAGGACACTGAAGGTGTAAATAAAGGCCAGCGCTCTCTCCCCACTTGATCACGCAGAAAGGAACGAAGACAATGAGGTTTAAAGTGGGATGATGGGCAGATGATGACGAGGACAGGCCAGCTGAGCCGTGCCATGGCCACACCTGGGCTGAGACTGCCAAGGCTGAAGTGCCAGTCTCAAGGCGACCAAGGTGGTAAGAGGGCAGAACCAGAAAGGGCCCTGGGGGTTACTGACCAGAAAAGGAGGCTCCAGAAACTCCTGCCCTCTCACATTCAGATCTCAGGAAGCTAACTAAGGCAGTGGCCACCCCTGACAACAAAAGCACTATGGGGATGGGACAACTTGATAGGAAGCAGAGTGCCTGGGGGACATCCAGGGGATGGGAGCAGAGCCTGGCCTTGGGCCTTGCCACACTCCCCAATCACCAGGGTCTGTTTGTAGGAAGAAGAGGCTGACTCCCATGCTGGAGGGCAAAGCCCGTGGGAACATCCCATGCTAGGGCAGACTATGGGCAGAAGAGGCCTGGGCTACAGTATGCTCTCAGATCCCCAGGACGCCCAGAAGACAGGCCATTGCAGCCTGGATGCTGCGAGGCAGTGCTGGGGGAGTGCGGGGTTTTCCCCATTGGAGAGGCCCCTCACTGAACTCTGACCTCACCACAGCCCCATAGCCTGTTCGATGGAGACCTCCATGGAGTCAGCACGATTCTCTCAAGAAGATGCAGAGAACCTGGCCTTTGGGGGACAATGGGCTCACAAGAAGAAAGGAGACACTTCTATGAAAGAGCAATACTTAGTTCCTATATGCCTTGAAAATTGCAGTGAGGGACATGGGGCAACTTGCAGTCAGTGCACCCAGAAGGACAGGGAAGGAAGGACAAGACAGAGCCTGTAAGCTGCCCCAACAAGGCCAGCTCATTGCACCCCCAGAAGAGTGCTCCAGAGTGTGCAACATGGCACCAAGTCCTGGCCACTGCCAGCTGATCCACAAGACACTCGCACCCCGACCTTCCCTCCTGCTGGCCCAGAGAGGTCCATCGAATCTGCCGCTACATTAGATGCCAGGGGCAGAGCACAGTGATCCAGCCTTGCATACCTGAGCCCCAGCCTGAGTCCAGCAGAAGAACAAAGGGCAAAAGACAAGAGAGACGACAGGGAAGGATTGCAGACACAGCTTCAGGAGCTGGGGGACATGGAGGTCACATGTCAAGCCCAAGCCCTTGGGTTGGCGGGCCTGCTGGAGCCTGGCGGGGGGGTCTTTGGGATGGCCCCTCACCCAAGGACCGTGCAGGCAGACCTGCCAGCAAGCTTAGGATGTGTGTGGGTTTCCAGCCAGGACAGGCTGCTCACACCTGTACTATACTCACCCCACAGAGAGTGCAGAGAAAGGGCCTCCCCACACCAAGCTAGTGAGGAGGCACAAGGCATAGTGTCTACATACAGACACAGAGAGCTGAGCTCAGGGCTGAGATCTCTGGGTGGCTTTCCCTCCCCGGCTGCAAAAGCAGGGAAGGGCCCTTCCTGACTAGCTGTAAGGGGCTGACCATACTGGCCCTAGGCTGGCCACTGGCTACTTGCCCTGCTGACAATCCTGAGAGTGAAGCTGGGCAGCCCAAACCATTAGGGAAGGGAGGAGAAGGGAGGCTCTGACTGCCTCTGCCATCTAGTTCTGCCTTGGGAAACGCAGCCACGCCTGGCAGCCAGACCCTCCAACTGGAGACTTGAGAAAGCGGACCCTCCCCAGGGGTGCTCTGCCCAGCCAGGCCCCAATGTTATCCTCAAGGTGCGATGAGTGGCAGCTCCCAAAACCGCCATACCTTGTGTTGGCGATCCGCTCTCTCCACTCCTCCGAGAGGAAATCACCTCTTTCCAGCTGAAAGGAAGAAAACAGTAACACGTGCTGGTCACAGGTCTTGCTTGGCCCCTGAGCCAGCCCCCTACCTGGCGAGGAACAGATGAAATGAGCACAAAGTTGCTAAAGTGGGCAGGACGCAAGGTTAGACTGAGGCATGGGTGCCAGCAGCTCTGCAGGGAGAAGGGGACAGCTGGAGATAAGCCAAGACCACACACCACAGTGTGGGTCACCATGAGCCACTGGAGTGGGTACCCAGACTAGTGCTGTAGTGCCCATCCTAGGGGGCCACGGCACAGAGAATGAAGACACTAGAGAATGTGCCTGAGAGTCACAATGTCATGTCCACTCAGGGCCAGCAGGGGGCACCCCCAACACACAGCCTGCAGAGTTGAAGGTCATGGCCCCACATGCTGGGGCTGTTCTGGATAAAGGGTGGGTTGGAAAGGACTATAAGAAACCTGCATCAGGCACTCAGGGGAATCCCTGGAACACAGACCACTGACCGTAGCAGGCCTGCATGCTGAGTCAGCATGAGCTAAGCTTTGCTTCTGTGACATGGGGTACACCTGTACTGTGGCTTCCAGGTCTGCTTTACTTAAGAACAGTGCCATCTCCAGCTCCAAAACCTCTTGGCACTACTTTTATTAGCAGACTGATGTCATTCTGCCTTGAAGACAAAGTCTGTCCAAGAAGACACAGTTCTAATAACTAAACTGTCCAGAGCTGTAACGTTTACCAAACCAAGAAAATTGATTTTATAATTCTTCAAAAAGGCTAGCACCACCGCTCCCTGGCAACTGAAAACAAGACAACTGAAAACAATGTCCACACAAAAACCTGTACCTGGACGTACAAAACAGCAAAATTCAAAGCAGCCCAAAAGTAGGACTACCCAAATGCCTATCCACATACTAGAATATTACTGAGCCATGAAAAAAAAAATGAAACACTGCTTCTTGCTACAATGTGGATGAACCTTGAAAACATGATGCCCAGTGAGAGAAGCCAGACCCCAAAGGCCACATGATGTAAGAGTCCATTTATGTGAAATGTCCAGAACAGGCACATCCACAGAGACAGGAACTGGGTTAGTAGTTGTCAGGGGCTGAGGGTGACTACTGATGGATATCCACACCCCGACAAATGCTGTGAGGTAACCAGGAACCTCCACTCCTTGAGAAGTCAGCAGAAGCCTGATGGCCACTGCACCACTCTGAGGACAGGACAGAAGGAAGACCCTGAGCAGAATGTTCTACGGGTGCTGCCGCCACAGTGCAGTGAGACCATGTGCCGGAGGTGGGAGCAGCTGCAAATCCTATGTTCTCCAGAACATACAGGAAAACCGCCCAGGGCATCTTGTGACATGATATGATGTGATGTGCTGACAGAGAACATGGGGAAGTGGCTCGTTCTAAACCACTCAGGTACTGTGGGAGGCCCATCTACATCCTGGTTGTGTCCCGTCTCTGAGTCCTCTCCCCACCTGCGAAACCTTCTGAACCTGCCATTGCTCCCCAACAACAGCCCAGTCAGGACACAGGGAAATGACTCAAGTCCAAAGTCCTTACTGCTCCTGTGCAAGACAAAGCTCCCAGAGCAGGCATAAGATTTCCTGTCCTATCTCTCTATAAATCACAGCCGCGAGGATGACTATCCTGGGGTTTTCTCAGTAAATCCCTGCACCTGGGGGCGGTCCTGAGGGCCCTGACACAGGTGACTTTAAGCTCCTCTTGATGTGGCCTCTCTTTCCCAGAGGCTCCCCTAACTAGGCCACAGTTTCAAGCCACAGCGCCACTGCTCATTTTGGCCTCATATTCGAGGCATGAAAACAGCCATGGTCTAGGCCTTGGCCTGCCAGGCCCCACCATTCGTGAGCCATGACCATCCAAGGATGACTGGCTGAGTGGGCTCTGTGTCACTGGGGCCAATACACAGGGTTAACTTTGACCAGAAAGATGTGAATAGTCCTGCCCAAGATTCTGTGACTATCTGCAACATCACTGAAATCTCCTGTTTCTCCCATCTGTGGAGACATGCCTGAAGGGAAAGACGGATGGGAGGAGCCCCCAGCTAGCACAGCATGCACACTGTCCTTTCCACAGGGAAACCAGATTTGCTCATGGTCCCAGTCAGCAGCAGGTCCAGGGTCAGACTTAGGTGGGGAAATCGCACTCCTGCCCACCCAGCTCCGCCTCACCAGACACCACCCACACTGAACAGAGCTCATGCGCTCTCAATGTCCAGGAAAAAGATCATGGCCTACATGAAGCATCCATTCCAAAAGGGTCGAGACCAAAGCTGGCCCCACACAAAGCCCGGTGAGCGAGAACCACTGACGGGAGGCCCTAGGCTTTGTCATTCTGCCAACCTGCTCAGGAAGTGTCACAGATCTACAGATGATACCCAGCTCAACTGCCTGACTCCCAGGGACTCATCTCAGAGCAAGACCAGAGTAAAGGTATGTTGATGTCTCCAGAATATATGCAGCTCCAGCTGGCTTTCCTGAGGAGGAAGTAGCCATCATTTCAGTGCGCGGCAGCTCTGCACCTTCTGGGTCTGCCTGTCAGCAGCACCAGGCTGTCCTGCTGTGGACAAGCCTAAAGGGAGCAGCTCTTACCCAGGTGGAGGCCCCAAGACACTTCCTGGAGAGGCACCTGTCCCCAAGGGCATAGGCAGGTCCACAGCTACCAGGCACCTTTCCCATGCAGCAGTTCCATGAGGCCACAGCTGCCCAAGGTGCCATACACTGGACGAGTGAAACCTGTGTGCCAGGCCCATCACTGTGAGCCAAGAGCACATGGTCAGGCTGGGAGCAGACGACACAGGTGCTGCGGGAGCTCCGACATCAGCCTGGGCAGAGACCTGGACGAAGCATCTCCCAGGTGGAGGGGGTGCCCTGAGGTATGACAGATAAGCAAACAGAAGCCAAGTGGAAGGAAAGGATATGGCTCCAATGGAAGAAGGGATGGGGAGCAGGCAGGAAGGACCTGGCCACCTGGGAACTGGTAGGCTGCAGGACAGGGAGGGGCACAGGCAGAGGCTGGCCTTGCCTGGTTGGATGGTGTTGCTGCGGGTGGGAGGGAAAAAAAGAGGAGGGGCGGGCCATGGGGGATCCTTGGCCCTGAGGAGCTGGCTCTGGGGCCTAGAAAAGCACACTGGGCTATTTTTAGACTCCTGTTGGCTTTGTTTCCTCTCTAGTTCTTAAGTAACAGGAGGCAGGACTGCACTTGCCAACCCAGCGCCTGGTCAAAGCCATAGAAAGCTGCTGGGAGGTCTCTCAAGACCCAGGATATGCATTCCTGTCAAATCCAGGCATTCAGCAGACAGGCTCACTACAACCTCCTGGAGCAGGACTGAGCCCAACAAGATGAGCTCCAGATAGAGGCGACAGTACACCAGAGGCACAGATGGTTCTGCAGCCTGTGGTCAGCTTGTTCCAGGCCCTGCCAAGGCTGGGACCAAGTGTCCTTTTAGCCAAATTCTGCTCCTGCCACAGGGGTCACGTGTGGCTAATGACCACACTAAGCCACATGAGACCCAAAGAACAAGACAGTTTACATGCAGGGGGCCTCTCCTGTGTGCCCAACAATGTGGCACAATGTTCAGATGTGTCAATGACCTACAAACCCCCACAGGGCTAGGCAGTACCACTTGATGGTGACAGGAGGCGGGAGAAAGAAGGAGGAATGATATGCCCAAGGCACCCTCCACTCCCAGCCTCCTCCAAATCACAGTCCCAACAGAGTGCTGAAGGCCCTACATGGATCAATGAGGGCTGTTCTGGGAACTGGAATAAAAACTCTTACACTGTGTTTTTGAACTGTTGGGCTCACTCACCAGAACCAGGAAGTATTTTCTGAACTTAAAAACCTGTGTTTTAAGGAAGTCATTAAGTCTTAGGAAACAGTTAGCCATCTGGAATCCTTAGCTAGTGGATACAGCAACCGGGCGGGAAGAAGTTTCCTGGGAACAAAAAGCAGCTGGACTTACTGCCCCGTCAGCCTGCAGGACAAATGCCAGAGAATTTTAGATGTGGGAGGAACAAGAGAGGTCAAAGGCTATAACTCCTCACCTTTCACTGTGCAGAAAAAATTCTGGAAAGACATTCCACCAAGAAAAAGGGAAGGAGAACTGGGCGCATGCCCTGCATGTGCAAGTCCTAGCCCAGGAAAAGCAGAACAGCAGCAGAGGGAGCACTTCCAAATTCACTGCACAAGGCCAGCGTAACCCGACACCAAAACCAAAGATGGTACAAGAAAGGGAAATCACCGACCAGGACATAGATGCAAAAATCTTCAACAAGACAGGAACAAACCAGAAACCCAACAATGTGTGAGAACACACACCATGAGGCAGTGGGATTTACCCTGGGTGTAGGTCAGCTCAACAAACCTCCATCATGTCAACAGGCCACAAAGAGAAAAACTATGTGATTGTATCAGCAGATGCAGAAAAGACATTTAACAAAATCCAACACCCTTTCATGGTAACAATTCTCATCAAAATAAGAATAGAGGGGAACTCTGTCAACCTGAGAAAAAACATTTACAAAATACCTACAAGAGAACATCATACTCCATGGCAGGAAACTTGAAGCCTTCCTGCTAAGATCAGGAACCAGGCAGGATGTCCCCTCACCCCTGCTTTTCAATACTTTACTGGAAGCCCTAGTTAATGCAATGAGACAAGAAAAGTAAATGCAAGGTATGCATATCAGGAAGGGAGAGATAAAACCGTTCACAGATGACATAATCATCTACACAGAAACCTGAAAAAAATTAACAAACAAAAAACGAACCCCAGGAACTAATACAATTACAGCAAAGTTACAGTATAAAGGTATTATTAATATATAATATGCAAAGGTCAGTTGCTTTCCTATAAACCAGCAGTGAACAAGTGGAATTTGAAATTAAAACAGTATCACTTATTATCAGCATGGCAAAAGGAGAGAAATACTTAAGTATAAATCTAAAAAATACATGCAAGACCTATATGAGGGAAACTACCAAACTCTGAGGAAAGAAGGCCAAGAGCTAAATGAATGGAGAGATAGTCACTATTCATGGATGGGAAGAATCAATATTGTAAAGATGCCAGTTCTTCCCAACCTGACCTACAGATTCAATGTAAGTGCAATCAGAATCCCAGCAAGTTATTATGTGAATAAGTGACACACTGATTCTAAAGTTTATATAGAGGCAAAAGGTCCAGAACAGGCAACACAATGAGGGAGAAGAACCAAGTTGGAGGACTGACACTACCCAATTTCAAAACTTACTACTGTAATGCTGCAGTAACCAAGACAGCGTGTATTGATGACAGAACAGACACACAGATCAATGGAACACAACACAGAGCCCAGAAACAGACCCCCACAATCACAGCCAACTGATCTTTGACAAAGGAGCAAAGATGGTCTTCGCAACAAGTGGTGTTGGAACAACTTGACCTCCACATACAAAGGAATGAATCAAGACACAGGCCTTACTTACATCCTTCACAAAAATTAACATAAATAGATCGTAGATTTAAATGTAAAACACAAAACTATAACACTCATGTAACATATTGTGAGACTTGTAAACCTAAGTGACTTAGGTTTGGCAAGGACTCTTAAATACACCAAAAGCAATATCCATGAAAGAAGCTGTTGTATTGTTTCTAAGAAACAGGAAATTTCCTCTTTCCTGATCCTCGCATCTCTAATCGATCCCCAAACTATGCTTATGTGATTCATTCTATTTCCCTAATGTGATCAGGAACATCAAATCCAGCTCCACAGTCAACACCCCAAGGGACATCCTGCTCTAGGCTGGTGACAATGGGGAGGGAGAAGACTAAAGAGTCATGAGAGCTCTTAGGGAAGAAATAGTCACAGGACCAGCCAATAGAAGAACCTAAGTGGTTTTGGTCTCAACAACTGCGTATGTGGCAGATAATGAACTAAGATGGAAAGAGAAGGACCTGTTAAAGATCTGGTTTTGGACCCGTACCAAATAAATGGAAGCTGCAGGGCAGCTGTGTGTCCACAAGCAGCAGGAACCCTAGTAGTAAGATGAACAGGGAGTCTTGAATAAGGAAACGCATTTCAAGCTGTGAACACAGACACCCTGGGCAGGAGGAGCAGTGAGACCAGAGGATCCAGGCCAGAGACCAAGGAGCCTTGGTGTCAAAAAGTGGGGCTCAGTGATGGAGACTGAAGTGCAGGCCAAAGAGCCATGGAGAATGCTGCCCCTAATCCCAGCCTTGCCAAGAAAAGGGGCATGGATGCTGGGTCACGTGCTGCCAGGAAGGCAGCAAGAGAAAGATGCCACTCAGTTGGCCAGTGGAAGGGGATAGAGCACACCCTATTGCCCACCTCGCACCAGCTCCACTATACAAACAAGACACAGGAGGAGGGGCTCCCTCAGAAGGAGCCCCAAGCGCTCCCTGAGAACTCAAGTGCCCAGGGACACACAGAGGGCGGGCGATTACCTTTGTGCAGTCGAGGGCTGAGAAAGAAAGATACTGCAATGTGTCACCTCTCTTCTCTGAGGCCGGAGTGAGAAGTGCTCCCCCAAAATGGCCCCTGAGAAAGGAGGGCAAGCATGGCCAAGAAAGGGTGGGAAAGAGGTAAGTGAACAGAAGGGAGAAAACTTCTGGGTAATGCCAGCTGCCCCATCCGAAGGGCTCCTGGAGGGAGCTGAGCAGGCCTTCTTCCAGTGACGCCTCTCGTGAGGCCAGGGCAAGAATGGGTGAGTAGGGGCAGCCACAGTGGGGATAAGCTGGTCCCATGGGAAGAGATGAACGGCGGGTCCAGGAGGAAGAGGAAACATAGGGGAATCATTAGCCACGGGGGCATGGAGCGATGGCACTCACTGTGTATTCTGCATGCTTTTTTCCATACCATTTCATCCACTTCCTGAACTCTCGGTCCATGGTCTGCAAGTGAAGAAAATAAGACAGCCCGTCAGAAAGCCAGGGCAGCCAGCAAAGCAGAGGAGACCCTCTCCACACACTCAGGTGGGTAGCCTGTGGCTTCTCGAGGCCCGACCACCTCTTGATCCCCCACCTGCTCTGACAGATCAAGCTGAGACTGGCAGTCTATACATCCTCCACCCAGACAACCTGTAAGCAGCAGCCCCAGGAGGATTCTGGGTGTCCCATGGATGTTAGACTGTGGGGCCTGTGGCAGTTCCTGACCTCCAGGGAACCTGAGGTCACCAGAGTCCAAACCACAAATGTTTTTGTGAGAAAAGATGATGCTCAGACCCATCCAATCCCCAGACACCACCTGACCCCACCCTGGGGGCAAGGAGGCTGTAGCATCCAGAGGAACTAAAATACACTGACGAGGGACCAAACTCATACTGGAGACCAAGGAGGCCCCAGAGTCCCTGCCTGGATGCCCCTCCCTCCCCATGTCCCAGCACACACCTCCCCCACCTATGGGTGGAGGTAAACAAATGAGAAAGAAAAGACACAAACATGAGTCCCCAGAACAGCTCACCTCCGCGTACTTGGCTGGGATGTCAGCTTTCTCGACTCCGTAGTGATGTTTGCAGTTGGTGGCTGCGGCGACCTGCAGCACGACCTGACCCACTCCTTCAGAGAGGGGAGAGGGTGCCGTCACAGATGCAGCACCGTGATGGGGAGGGGGGCAGGGTGTGAGAGGTCAGGTGGGTGATGGCCATGAGGGTAACAGGCAGAGTCTCCAGACCCTCTACAGAGGCACAGGCACTGCCTGCGGTACTGAGGAAACTCAATGGCCCAGACTGAGCTGAGCTCCCACTAGGGAATGACTGTCACACTTTGGCTCCCACAACTGGAATCGTTCCTGGTCTATGGACAGATACGGCATGAACGCTCTGGACAGAGACACAGAGTCATGAGATCGATGCCTCGGTAGGACGTCCATCCACCTTGAATCCATACCACATTGCCGCCACAGCGCAGCAGGGCTCACCAGATCTGACATTGCCTTGACAACACCATCAATGCCTGTCATTGACTGGGTTTAAGAGAGATTGGAGGTGGCAGGAGAGCCCCTACAGAACAGAAATGGAGCCTCCAAAGCACTGTCACTGGTGGCATCGTTGTGCAGCCTGACAAGCAGCTGACAAAGGGTTGTCCTAGTCCAGGCAGGGGACACTGCCTGCCAGTACACAGCACCATGGGCCTTAGCCAGCAACATCTCCTCCCACAAGAGGTCAGCTTTGCATTTCAAATAATGTGTTAGGAGCCCTTCAATTTTCCATTTTGAATAGAACATATTCAAATAATAAAAAAAAGCGTACTGTTTAGAAATGGGTAAAAGAAGGCCCGCCGGTAGAGGTCATGAGGGTCCCTGCCAGGTTCAGTGGAGGTGGTGAGAGCCAGGCACAAGAAGGCAGGTCATTTTCAAAAATCATCAGCCTTTCAATATAAGAGATAACTTAAACAGCCTTTTAGATAACTTGCCTTTGAACCACATGCATGCCAATTAAAATATGAACTGTGTACTTGAAAAGGGCTTAGACTAAGGATGATGCCACGAAAGAAGTCATCTTGTTCTGCAGTGCCAAGGACACATGTGCTTGTTTGTTCAAGTCTGTAAGTGCACCTTGTATAGAAACAAGGTCACACTGGCACAGCAAAGACACCCCAGAGGAGGGCTATACACAGGGTTCCGAGTAGAGCAGTCTGATGTTTGACAGACAGTCACATAATCAGTCCTGTCACCCCGATCAGAACATCCTACCCAGGAATCAGCCAGTTGGGTGTTTATTCATTCTGCAGAGCTCCTCTGTGCACACCCAACAGGCCCCCATGGATGTCCTGCTAAGATAGGCCCTTTCCTCAGGAGGCTCCACTGGTACTAAGGATGTCCCATAACAAAGAAGTAAGAGGTTGGCCCTGAATGGTGTTTCTCAGTGGGTTGGGCGTTGTCCTACAGACTGAGAGATTGCCAGTTCAGTTCCTGGTTGGGGCACAAGTCAGGGTTGTGGGCCAGGTCCCCTTTTGGGGAGTACAAGAGGCAACCGATAGATGTTTCTCTTGCACATCAATGTTTCTCTCTCATTCTTCCTCCCTTCCTCTTTTTCTAAAAAAGAAGCAGGGGGCTGTTGGGACTGGAGAGTGCTGGGACCACCCCAGGCCTTGAGAAGCAGGAGAAAACGGGCCTGGTTGGAGCCTGCTAGGATGGAGCCATTTCCTCCCTCTCTGGGGGAGCCAAGGACTCTACAGGAAGGTCGGCTGGGGCAGTAGGTCTGAGGGAGCATCTGTCCCCTCCAACAACCCCACATTCTGGACTTTTCATGGAGGAAGTACGGGAACGTGGAGAGTACAGCCCTGGGGCCGCTTGCCCCCCACTCACCACTTCCCAGGTCCACAAACAGGTCATCCTCTGTCATCTTGATTTCGTCAATCATCTGTGCAACCAGGTCGAAGGAGGTCTCCCCATACACCTCCGGGGAGAAGGGCTCATAGTTGTTGAGCTTCTCAGGGTCCGTCACTGAGTGGTTGTACACCTGCTGCAGGATGTGCCGCAGGAGCCCGTTGGATGGCCGCGTGTTCAGCTTCATAGGCTGCGTGGTTCCCTTCCACTGCAGACATCAAAGAAAGCGCTGGAACATGTCAGAGGGGACAATCCACCCTACAACCTTCACACCTCAGCACCAGGTGACTGCTCTTTATTGAAAAAAACGTGCATGTGTGATGTGAGTGTGTGTATACATGAGCGTCTGTATATATGTATATATATATGAGCATGTCTGTATACAAGCCAGTGTGTACAGGAGTATGTGTATGAATACAGGCCTATATGCGAGTATGTCTGTACATGCCGGTGGGTGAGTACCGGCAAGCAGCGAGGGCCACAGCGCACAAAATGCTCACTGACTGGGCCCCAGTGCCGCTGTGCCACCTCATCAGAAAACAGGGCTATTAGCCTATCAAGTCCGGAACCCTGGCCTCAGAATGTCCGTCTTCCTAAAAATCTACCTGTGATTTTTAGGTAGTGGGCCAAAAGCCACAGAGAACCGGCACCCCTAGCCTCGGTCTCGGCCTCCCCAACTTGGGATCAGGTAATGTGAAGGACAATGGGGTCAAGAACCACAGCCGGGGCCTAGATGAGGCACCAGGCCTGGGGGGGAGCACAAGGCTACGTACCAACTGGTGGATGCTGTCGATGGCCCGGTTGTACTTGTCACAGAGCCTCTGCATGCTTTCGAAGCTGAAAAAGGCAAGAGGGAGATGCTGGTCACTGCCAAGCCTAGAACAGGCCACCAGGAGGGGATGGCATGTGGACAGGTGATACAGGGCCAGGCAGAGCCTGGCTCCTACCCAGAGGTCACAGGGCACCAAGGAGTCGAGGAATACCCTAGATGGGCAGCCAGGCGAAGCCAAGAGTTTGAGGCTGAGGTGGTCATGGCTAAGAGGCTGTATCATGTGCTCACAGGGCATACCAGAGGTCAACTGTGCACTTACTGGGCCTTAGGTCAGAAAAGGGGTTCACAAAGCCATTCCTAGAGCACCAGAGAGTGAGACCGAGAACAAACCCTTACCCCTCACCCAGCCGGGTGGGCTCTCAGGGCCTTTCCTTCCCTGGCTGGATGCCACAGGCCTCCCACCCTGGGTCCTAACTCAGATGGGCCCTGAGAGCACCCACAGGCTCTGCTGGACTACGCCCGATCCCTGACTCTGCAGAAAAAATGGCAGCAGCTCCCGCCTTTACACTGGCATCACTTCTGTTTACTATAACTTTTTAAGTTTCTGACACTTTCAAAGATATAAGCAGCATGTGTTAGATACCTAATGAGTTTCGGGGAGTTTTTAAGTGAAACTAAATTCTCCCAAACATGACCAATTTTATTTCAGGTGTTAATTTGCAATGGAATCCCCTAATCCAGGGATTCTCATCTGGGGTGGTCATGCTCCCAGGGAATACTAGGCAATGTGTGGGGACATCTGTGGTTATGTGTGGGGACAACTGGGGGTGCTCCTGGCATCAAGTAGATGGGCGCCAAGGATGCTGCTCAGCACCCCTCAGTGCCCAGGACGGCCCCACAGAGTGACCAGCCCTGATGTCCAAAGTACTACATAGAAGGGAGGCTCTCGCTACACCTTGGGAGATGCTCAGTGACATCAGCTGAGTAATGAGCTCCTCCACACACAGGACACAGAGCCATCATTCCCCACATGCATCTTGGATACCAATCCACCCCTCACCCTCAGTCCTAGACTTATGTATTTTGCCGTGGATAATGTGTTTCCTTGTATAATACGCACCTACATTTTTGGCCCAAACTTTCAGGAAAGAAATTTTACGTTTTAGTTTTTTAATTCAATTTTTTATTGATTTATATTTAGAAACAAAATTGATTATTGTATTCCAGGGCATTATTTTGCATATGGATGTCATTATTGCTTTACAGAGTTATATTTTTTAACGCATAAGCACAAATAAAAGAATTAAAAACACTTATATAGATATGGAATTACTAATACCCATGTATAATGCGCACCCTTACTTTTCCTTAAAAAATGTGGGCAAAAAAATGCACATGATACATGGCAAAATATGGTACTGAGTTTACAGTCACTTTCCCTCCCAACAGAAGTAAGAGATTCAACTAAGACCAGAGCCCACACAACAGGTTTGCAACTTCCTTTGGATGGCAGCTGCTGTTGAAAAAGCTAGAGAGGTCAAGGGTAGGACAGAGCAGCAACCACAAAAATGTGAAGAATTCTCATAAAGGACAGTGACAATGACTAGAAACATCAGAAAGGGCTGATTTGTTGAGTTAGTAACTCAGGAGAAATGAGCTCAAGCACGGTGCAGAGGACTAACTGCACACATAGGACAAGGGAGGTGATAAAGAGTACGAGGGGACCGGTAGGCTCATAGGGGACAGGGGCCCTCCTGGCCCTCTGGCCCCGAGTCCACCTTGCAGATGGGAAGATGACTCAGCAGCACATCCAGGGCTCTGGTTCCCACTTTCTGAGGCCACAGAGAGAAGATACGGCACTATTAACTACTCTGCATTTTAGTTCCTGTGTTACAGCTTTCACATCACCTCTCAATCCAGCCACAGTGATCCCTCATAGCCTCTGACCACCCCTGGGAGACATTCTCCTGCAAGAATCAGCAGACTGCCACAGCTGGTGTGGCTCAGTGGATTGAGCACAGGCCTGCAAACCAAAAGGTTGCCAGTTCCATTCCTAGTCAGGGCACACGGCTGGGTTGCAGGCCAGGTCCCCAGCTGGGGGCATGCAAGAGGCAACCAATTGATGTTTCTCTCGCACATCGATGTTTCTCTCACATGCTGATGTTTCTCTTCTTTTCCTTCTCCCTCCCTTCCTCTTTCTCTAAAAATAAATTAAAAAAAAAAAAAAAAAAAAAAAAAGAGTGGACATGGGAGCTCAGAGCACGTGGGCCATCTCTGAGCCCTGGCCCCAGAGAGGAATCCACCCCGAAAGACTGAGCTCAGTCCCACGGGATGGCCCTGCTGTCCCTTGCTTATAAGAAAACAATTCCATTGCTCGCCTGATCCCGAGGTCGCACTGGTCCCTCGAGGGACACCATCAGACTGGCCCCACTGCCCTCTGCCAGGCTCTAATATCCTTCCAGTGTTTTCTAACCTGACTGAACATGAAGGGAAGAACATCAAATGCATACTGCAAGTGTCTCGCAGCAAAAGTGTCTCTAAAACCTCTGCTGCTGTAGGCCCTGCACACGGTGGTCAACCCCTTATTAAAGATGTGTTTCACCGACTACGCGACTGACGTGCAAGTGCCAGAGCCCCTACATACCCTCACCCCAGGGTCAAAGAGGACTTTGTCACAGGGTCTTCAGCATGGTGCCCTGAGTGAGGAAAGTGCAATGACCTTCTTTTTACAACACCAAATAATAATTGTTAGTCTGGGAGAAGAGAGGTGAAAGGATAAAATCAAGGGCTGACAGAGGTGAGAAATGCTGACCCACAGACCAAGAAGGCCTCCAAACACAAAAATGAGATTAAGTCAGGAATGCCTGGGTGCTGGGCCCTATGAGGGGGCTCCCAGGCTCCTCTGGGCCACGTTCTTTGTCAAGAGCAAGATACGTAAGCCCACAGACAGCACCACCCTTTGGTGGTGCCAATTTTGAGCCTGCCAAGAGCTAAAACAGCCACGAGCCTGGAATGTCATCTTTATTTCTCAAACAAAAACAAAAAAATTCCAAGCGGGCATTCCAGAGCCGGCCTCACCCTTCTCCACCCACAGGACTCTCTTCTGAGATCAGGATGTGCCTGCAGGAAACTGCTGGATGAGGCCAAAGGGTTGGGCACACAGTTACTCAGTTGGACTGGGGCTAGTCAGGGCCCGGAGCTCCACTGGCCAGGCTAACAGGGGCTCTTGGTAGGCAGGCTGGCTGTTGGAGTCACTTGCTATAAAAACAGTGACTAGTAACTCGGGATGATTTCACACAGACCAAATCCTGTTGCCACAATGTGGTATTCTCAATTATGTCCTCACTCGGAGAGCCTCTGCCAATATCTGATAAAAATTTCCTACCAAAATAGCTCCACAGAGACTACAGCCAACTCCGAAAGGAAATTTCAGATCAGCTTGCACCATCGAAGAAGAACTAATTATAGGCTGTGTCCCCACCATGTGCTCAGACAGCAGAGAAGCAGCTCAGACAGAAGTCCGTTTACCTTTTGGTGTCGTAGTCAATTAGGACATAATTCTCCATAGCGAGCTTGAGGTCTGGGATTTCCTCACAGACCCATCTGAAATCCAAAAGCAGAAACAACAATGAAGATGATTATTAAGACTTGATGTTTCATTCTCAAGTTCTTAACACTGTTTACTCCCAACTATAAAAAGAAAACATCCTCATTACTCAACTCACAATGTGAAAGAAAAGGGAGGCAGTGCTTCAAAATAAATGCTGTCGAGTTTACAGTGAGGTTATAAACTATGCAAATTTTATGTAGCTTCAAGTTCAAGCGACTTTGGCTTGGGAGCTATGGTGGCTTTACATGTTATAGGGTGGAGGAAACCAATCAGCTCAAATCAGACAGCTTGAAAAGCAATGTACTAACTAGAAATGAAAGATAACTATTATTGAAGAATTAAGTATCCCATGACAATGGGGCTTCTTCAACAGACACACTGCAAGAAAAAAGGAGATAAGGGGGAAATCTACAGATTAAAAGAGGAAACTATCAGCCAATCCCAAGGCATAACAACCCTTACTGGGTCCTAATGTAAGTCTTTAAAAAAAAATCATAAAAGCAGAGCCATCACCACAGATTATACAGAAAATAAAAGGCAAATCAGGTATATGATGAAAAATGGCGTGCCAATAAATTCAACAACTTAGATGAACAAATTCCTTGAAAGACAAATTACTGAAACTGACATGAGAAGAAACATGTCCTCTCCAATTAAAAAACCTGATTTCCTAATCAAATACTTTCCTATGTAGAAAGCTCCAAGCCAGATGGCTTCACTGGTGAATCCTATCAGACATTTGAGAAGAAACAGCACCAATTCAACCGAAATGTTTTCAGTTTTATGAGGCAAACCTACCCTGATACCAAAACCAGAAGAAGACAAAGCCTTATAAAGACATTACAAGAAGGAAATATACAGACAAGCATCCCTTGTAAACAAACACCATAATCCTTCAAAAATATTAGTCAAATAAATTGAGCAACACACCTTGATCAATTGGGGTTTATCTCAGGAACAAAGAGTTGTTTAAGACTAAAATTAATCACTGCAGTTCACCTCATTAATAGAATAAAGGAGAAAAATAGTACGGTCATCTCAACAGACAAAGAAAGTGCACATGACAAAATTGACTCTTTACTCATGATGCAACTCTCAGGCAACTAGGAATGGCCATCCTCAATCCAATAAAGGGCATGGGGTCAGGTGTGAAGCTGTTGTCTCTGGGCAAGAAACCTACCCTCAGCTGCACCTTGCCTGTGGTCTCCATTCCGGGCTCTGCAGGGGATGGAGGGACAGGGTGAAGGGGCACAAGGAGACCAGACAAGGAAGAAGGAACAGCTCTCTCTCTCTCCCTAGGTCCCTTGTGTCATCTAATAAGACTTCCTCATCCAGCATGAGGCATTACTTCTAACAGCTGCTGAATCCAGCTAGCAGTTTTCTTCATCATCACCCCCACTCCAGTCCCCCCGAAATAAACACAGAGACCACACTACCACCTCAAAAGTCTGGGTGCCCTCCGTTCAAGACCCATTACAAGCTCACAGTCACCAGGGCCAGGTGGGCAGTTCATGTGTCATCTCTCAAGTGATCCCCAGACCCGAAGGTCCCTAAGTCACTCTCCCTGGGCTGCACTAGCACTCTCTCCACCTTTGCTTACAAAGCAAATCCCTTTACTCTAAGTACCTCTTGTTGCTGAATCCTCTGGTCAACAGCACACGTGGTTTTGGGCAGGAGACCATGAGCCCTGCAGCAAACACCAAACTAGGTGCAAGACTCACACTCCCAGGAGAGGGGGAACAGGTGAGGATGACTCTAAGCCCCACTTCCCTTCAACTCTATATAAGATAGAGGCCCTGGCCAGTGCCACATGGCCAAGAGAAACAAATGCACAGTCTTTACTGGAAATGAAGAAGCAAAACTGTCTCTATTCACAGACATATGATTCAGTGTATAGTCTAGCCTACGGAATTTACAAAGAAGCTTCTAGAATGCTAAACATGAATCCAACAAGGTTGCAGGACACAAGGTCAACATGCAAAACTGAGCTATATTTATATATACCAGCATCAAAGAATTAAAAAAAAAAAAAACCAACTTTAAATGTCAAAATAGCATTAAAACATAAATACTTAGGGATCATTTTAATGAAAGATTTGCAAGAGCTCTATTGAGAGCTACAAAATATTGCTGAGAAAAGATAAAAACAATATAAACAATATTCATGGGATCTAAGACTCAATATTGTTATACTTCCTCCTCAAACTAAACTCTACCTCAAAGTAATCCCTATAAAAGCCCAGCAGGCTTTTTCGGAGAAAGATACAAGTGGTTAATTTTAGTGTCTGATTCTAAAATTGACATACAAAGGCAGAAAATTTGGAACAGCCAAAATAATCTTTAAAAATAACAGCACTGTTGCAAGACTTACACTACCTTCTTTTGGGACTTACTACAAATCTCCCGTAACCAGGAGTGTGTCGTACCAGACAGAGGTAAACAAACAGAGCAGTTACACTAAACACAGAATCCAGAGACACACATATAAACAAAATTTTGATAAAAGCACCAAGACAACTTGATGGGGAAAAGAGAGTCTTTTCAACAAAAGAGGCTGGAACCACCGAGTATCAGATGGGAAAAAAAGATGAATCTTTACCCCCATAATCATAAACCCCGTTTGACATAAACCAAAATTACTTCACAACTGATTTTAAACCTGAACGTAAAAGCTAAAACCACAGAGCTTCTTGAAGAAAAAGAAAGACAGTATCTTTGCAACTCAGGAGGCAAAGATTTCCTGGATGAGACCCAGACAACTAACCATCAAAGAATGAACTTAGT
Organism: Pteronotus mesoamericanus; assembly: GCF_021234165.1. Taxonomy (NCBI): domain Eukaryota; kingdom Metazoa; phylum Chordata; class Mammalia; order Chiroptera; family Mormoopidae; genus Pteronotus; species Pteronotus mesoamericanus. Next base: position 579,788 of record NW_026555047.1, read on the forward strand.
TAAAAGCTTCCACTCATCGAGGTGCCATTAAAACCGCAGTCAGCTACACTACACATCATGCAGCAACCAGACACTCGTTGCCAGAATATGTCAAGAATTCTTACAACTTAGTCAGGGGGAGACAAACAGCTCAGTCTCAAGAAACAACAAAACTTGTTCTACAAGAGAAGAAAGCAGAGCTCCCTGGAGAAGTGGCTGATTCTAAGGGTGCAACATGGGAAACTCTGGACGACTCTGGAGAATCCTGTGGTTCCAGAAAGCGAGGCTGTGCTCAGAATGTGCTGGGGCAAAGTCAGAGGGACGCAGGACAAACTAGAAGAGCCCCTGGTGGGGGGAAGCAGCCCAGACACATCCATCAGGCAATGGATGTGTGGAGAGGATAAAGGAACTATGGTCCCTCCTACAACGGCACACTCCTCAGTAATAAAAAGGAAAAGCAATTGGTACATACAACGGAGATTCTTAAAACTGTGTGCTCAGTACATGCTGTACAATTCCATGTATGTAAAATTTTAGAAAATGCAAAGCAATCCACAGTACCAGGAAGCAGATCAGGGTTGCCGGGGACAGGAGTGAAGGGGGAGATGGATTATAGGGGACATGAGGAAACATGCGGGATAGAGAGATCTGTTGCCGTGACTGCTCTGCATGGGTATGTGTTCAGCCAGCCCACTCAGGCTGCACACTTCACATGTGCGTAGTTTCTGTGCCTGGGATGTATCTCAGTTGCATTTTTAAAAGTAGTGATATGGAAAAGAGCACTCTCGACTACTGTGTATGTTGGAAATTCTCCATTATAAAAAGCAAAAAGTGAGACAGAACAAATTGAGATAACCGCCCATCTCTGTGAATGAACAGAACTCATCTGTGGGGACAAAGCAGAAAGAAGATGAAATTGTTCTGAAACCCAGGACATGAGGTTCAGAACTGGAGGTCAGCAGCCACTGCCAGCCTGGGAGAGGACCCAGCCAACTGGAGAGTCCAAACAAAAGGCTGGCTCGACAGCTTCAACCTGGCCTGTCACCCCACAATGCAGAACGAGGAAACACCCTACTTAGCAGAGAAAAACCCAATGGAAAGGGCGACTGCCATGGAGCACCCTCAGGGTGTGGACAACAACCAGAGCCCTCTCTCTCTCAACCACAACACTCCCACCTCCCAACCAGCAGCCTCTTTAATAATAAATAAATCAAATTAAGCAGCCAGTAACACTAACTGAGTGATTTATGGATTATAGCAGGGAAAAAAGTAGATCCCAAATCTTAACTATGGCGCCAGGTCAGGCCTACCATGCTCGATCCACACAAATCATTTCACTCAGTTCTCGAAACAACCTTGTAGGAGGCTCTGCTCTGCCCCAAGAGCAAACCAAATCAGCCAGGGGAGCTGCACAGCCTATTAGGTCACCAGCTCCCAGGCGGCAGGGTGGTGACACCCATCCTGACTCTTCCACGCACACCACAGCCTGGCCCTACCATGAGCTGCTACAGGATCATGGGGACATCATGGCATGTGGCCAAGGCGGTGGCTACAATGGCTAAGGATGTTAAGGAACAACACAGCGGGATGCCAGTAAACACACATGTGGGTTTTCTGAGGGAACTGACAAAGAACAGGATTTCTAAGCATGGGTCATGCAAAGCAGGAAGCAGCTATTATTATCCCTCGAGTTTGTTCCAGACCCTCAATCCAGCACATGGAGAAGAACCATTAGAGAGAGAGTGGAGGGTACCTTCCTCCTGGTTCTGCCAGGTCGTCACTGACATACCCTGTGCTCTTCCCTGCACTTGCATGGACTGGGGTCTTGGAGGGCTGCCAAGGATACTGAGGGAAATAAGCCCATCAAAGGGCTGTGGCTGAATCGCACCAAATCCAACAGGGAGGAGACGAGAGAGATAGGAGAGAGAGTAAAACAAGGAGAAGGATGTGAACTTTACTTGTCCATCACCTTCCACAGGAAGCCAAAGCTCATAGAGGTACCAGGACCTGTCCAGGCCACACCCAGATAACCTGGCGTCCTTTGGCCAAGCTCTAACACCCACTTCTCAAGTCTTCTCAAGACGCTGACAGGGAACACAAGAGGGACTGGGCTGGCAGAAGGGAGGCAGTACTTGGAAAGTAAGAATGGGCCCTGGCCCCAGGCCAGACCCACCCCTGCAGGTGCCACACTCACCGGATGGTCTCAATGATTTCATGAGCAGCATCATGGTGTTTGTCCTGAAAGATAAAGTGACAGGGTTAAGAGCTGACTGAGAAGTCCCTCTACCCTCCACGGATGGTGGGTTGGTCATCTCAGGACCCAGGGAACACAGGAGGGGGACACTGCAGTCCTGGGACTTTCCCATCTCTGCATTTCTAAACCCACAGAGCTCCCAAGCCCCCGGCCCCGACAGGACCTCCCAGAGAGTCCTGCTGTGGCACTAGGGTGCTGTTTTGGGATCACTGCCCACTTGGGGCATGCTGGCCTAGGGGAGGGCCTGCCTGGTCCTATAGTGCTCCTTCCCCAGCAAGCAGCGGCAAAGAAGCAGAGTCTATGTCCCTCACCTGCCAGTACCCACTGGCACTTGTCCTGGGTGCTCCTATCGCCTGCATGCCACAGACCTGGGTTTGAGTTACTGAACTTCCCAGGCCTCCATTTCCTCATCTGTAAAATGGGAAATGCCAATAACAACCAGCATGAGCACACGTGTGGCCATCCTCCCAACTGGATGAAGACACTTCCCACCACTTGCACCACTGGCCAGGACTGCGTCCACTGCATGGGGGGTTCATCATGGCTTCTTCCTCAGAAGGAAGTTCAGGGGTCACTCTGGGCCTTTCACCAGGGTATAGGCAGCAAGCTAACCCCCAACCTCGCCAAAACCAGGATCAGGAAGCACCAAGTAGCCGCCCCTCTGTCTCTGTCCTGCTCTCACGTAAGCACTATGCCTTCCGCATCGTGGTGAGGGTTAGTACAGTGGTGAGTGCAAGTGGGTCAGCAAAGAGGACGGGCTCAAGAAAATGGGTTTGGAGGGAGAGGCCTGCCAATAGCTGCTCTGTGACAATAATGGTGGCCTCTTAGCCCAGGCCACCATTTCCACCGCTTTATAATAAGACAGTGACCACAGACAGAGTACCTCACATGTTTCAAGCATTCAATAAAAGAATCAAAAGCTTTTTACTACCCTTGAGTCCAAGCATTATTTTTTAACTAATAGCTCTATTGAGATATAATTCAGATATAGAATAGAGCTCACATGTTCAAGAACACAGGTCAGTGATTCTTAGTACGTTCAGCGTTGTGCAACCACTGCATTAATTCCAGAATATTCCATTGCCCCAAAAGGAGGTTCCATCCCCATCAGCATTTATTCTCCAGCCCCTTCCCAGCCCCTGACAACCACTAACCCACTTCCTGTCTCCATGGATTTGCCTCCTCTGGGCATTTCATATAAATGGGACCATACACTGCATGACCTTTTCTGCAATGCTTTATTTTTAAAGGCAAAGGAAAACCCATCCTTCTGGTGTTCAGAATAATGTCCTCCTACTTACTAAAAATCAGGCAGCAAATACTAGTTAACTGCTATCATTTAGACAAGGTGGGGGCAAGATGAGAATATACGAGGCCTGTCCAAAAAAAGTCCAACCATTGTTAATATAATGAGAATGGTTTGCATGATAATGATGTAACCTGGTAGCCAAGGAAAGTGGACTGGGATGTGCATGCGTGAATAACAACAACTTCACTGCACTAGTCAGTGGGGGAGATAGACACCAATGAGTGAGCATGTATACTGTGTGGTCATCACATTCAAAATGACTTAGCAAGCAGAGCGAGGAATCTGCATCCAATTTTGCATTAAGCTTGAACATCCTTCCACAGAAATTATTTGGATGATTCAGAAGGCTGCAGCAATGGGCAACTCGTGATTGGCTGCTTCATCACAACAATGAGCTCGCTCATGCATCATGTCTCGTGTGGTTTTTTGACAAAACAGCAAATCACCCAGGTGACTCACCACCCCAACCCAGATTTGGTGCTGTGACTTCTGGCTTTTCCCAAAACTAAAATCACTTATGGAAGGTAAGAGATTTCAGACCATTGATGAGATTCAGGAAAATACAATGGGGCAGCTGATGGTGATTAGAACTGTGTGAAGTCCTAAGGTGCCTACTTTGAAGGGGACTAAGGTGTCATTATACTATGTACAATGTTTCTTGTATCTTGCATCCTCTTCAGTAAATATCTATTTTTCATATTACATGGCTAAATACCTTTTGGATAGACCGTGTACATCTACAAAGAACTCATACATGAGCATTTACAGCAGCGTGATCTACAATTGCCAAGAGTGCAACAGGTGGCAGCCGTCACCAGGCCGTGGCCCTCGCTGAAGTAACTATCTTGGTCCAAACACACATGCCAGCCCGCAAAGGCACGAGGGTCTGGAATTTAGTCTCTGATGAGATGAACGGGTGCTTTCTCAGCTTCAAAACCAAAACAAAAGGAGAGAAAAATTGACAATTGCACCCTTTGAGGTCTCAGAGTGATCCTTTTAGGGCTGGGCCAGTTTCCGCCCACAGTACTGAGAGGTGTAACTTTAGAAGCCCTGGTCACCATCAATGATTCAGAAGCTCTCATGACCTCTTGGCCATGGCCTCTTCTTACTTCTCCATGGCCTTTGGAGGAGAGAGATGCCAGATACCGACCAGGAAAGATCAGACTGACAACAGCCCTAAGAAATCCCTGGATTGATAGCTCAGCCCTCATCTTGTTATGTGGGGATACCCACTCATACTCTCTCCTGCATCACACGAGCTCTGGACACTGGACTGACAGCCCAGCTGTTGTCTCATTAAGCAAGGACACCTCCTCATACTTTCCCCTGCATTTCAGGAGCCCCGGACACTGCGCTGACAGCCCAGCCCTCCCCTTACTATTCAGGGACACTCCCACACTGCCTCCTTCACTGCCCACATTCCCAGCCCAGCATGGCCCACAGCAGGAAGTCCCATTTGACTGACCCACGTTCTTCCCAATTCTTGTACCAGAGCACCCAAAAGAAGTAGCTGAGAAAGGTTTTTCCCATAAAAATTTGTCTGACAGAACACTGACAACTGGGAAAGCTGAGTGGTGGGTACCCAGGGTGCACCCGGTCTCCCACTTTGGGGAACATATAAAAAGGTTCACAAGAAGTGCAACTATCCACCTTAAACTGCACACTGCACAAGAGGCAGTCATCATACCCTGAGATGACACCAAACTGTCCCTTATGGTTCCACTCACCTTGCCAACTCATGCGTGAAGCCTGTGGCTTATTCTTCCAGATGCTAACCCTTGCATGCTGAGTGGAGGGAGCACACACAGAGGGAAGGAGGGTGAGTGTGGGGAACCCAACTGTCACTTTCAGCAGGTGCCCAGCTTTCTACTTCACCAGAAGGATAACCTTGAGAACAGCACCCTCAATAAGCCACAGGTGAGGATGTGGCTCCACCTGTCACCAGCTGTTCCCCCATCTCCCTCTGAAGAGTTTGGATAGAAGGGTCTCTTAGATCCCCCTGCAAGGGCCCAAGTCCACCATTCTAAGCACTTACCCCCTGTTCATTCCAAGTCTATGAAGCTTCTAGAGTCTGTGTGCCCAGAGTGAACAAGATGAGAGGCAAGAGATCAATGAAGGGGCATGTATACTAGGGGCTTCACAGTGGACACTATTAATAGATGCACTGCTGCACTGAATCCACTGCCAATTCTCCTCTCCTCACTCCCGTTAGTATAGGAAAACGATATGCAAGGAGTGCCCTCGGCCCCACAGGATCACTTACAGATGGAGGGCAGGACCCCATAGTTGTCTGATGCAGGGCTCTCACATGGTAACCAGAATCAAAGTCCTATGCAGGGCTCGTGAGAGAGATACCTGTGGCCCACCCCCTAAGTATCAGATTCAGTAGGTCTGGGGGCCTGGAACCTACATTCCTAACAAGTTCCCAGGAACACCCCCCCGCCGCCCCCCCGATGGAACAAAAGCTTACACTGGCAGGTAGGAACTGTTCTCCCTTTTCTCCTTGGGAAAGTAAGAATAACTGATTGGAAATACTGCCAAGACAATCAGCTGAACTACTCTGGCAGGCAGAAAGGAGTGTCCTGCAGCGAAGGCACCCGCTTCCTGATCTCTCAGGTACTGCCTTCTTTTCCAGTGGCTCCATACCACTCTGGAGCCCTGGGGTGGGAGTGCTAGGCCACTTTCATCACACATGGTCCCTGAAGCCAAAGCAAGTCAAACAAAATGGTTTCTGGTGCAGACCATATGGACTCAGGGCAGGCCATCATGGCTGGCCCACGAGCAGCCACTGCATAAGAGGTCCATTCATGGGCACTACATGGACACAGTAGGACCAGCTGAGGGGGGAACGGGGCAGATGGATACTGTGGACGGACATAGGGGTCACAGTGGACAAGAAATATGATGTATGAACAGAGTTTTAAAACATGAAGGACAAAGGGAAGAGATGAGACATTTTAATGGCAGGGTTTTGACGAGCAGGTTATCTGGCTGGAAGAGAGCAGGAATGAGATGGGGTACACTTATACCCTGTCCACAGGCATCCTGAAAACTCTGTCAGTCCCGAAGGAAAACCAGAGGGTGTGGCTAAGGCAGGGGAGGGGAGATGCCAGACCCTGCAGGTGCCTATCCCATACTGGCCCTTGTCTTCACTACCCTGCTCCCTGCTTACGAGTGTTCGGGTACCACCCCAAGCCGTGTAGCAGGCTCACAGATTAGGCTAAGCACCTTAATTGGGCCTGAAGCCCTCTGCTGTTCAGGTGGGAGCAACAGTTATTAGTTTATGCTTTATTCTTTATATGGTCAATTCAAGTATTGATCATGATAGCACCTTAACTAATTTAAAATAAACAGGACTCCAAAAGGAGAGGCCACGTGTCCAAATCAAGAGCAAAAAAATAAAAATAACAAATAACAAACAACTGGCAAATCGCCAGGGCAGAGGAAGTGTGGGCAGAGAAGAGGTATTGATGGGACATAGGGTGGGCAGTTAGAGATCAGGTCTGTGGGATGAGAAACCTGGCTGTGGTGGCGCCCAGGGCAAAGATGGACGGTCAGTTGGGCCGAGGGTGGACAGATTTGTGGGATGCAAGACAAGAGGAAAATGTGGGCGCCTTGTTAAAAAATGTTTAGCAAGTTCAAGTGGAAACCACAGAGCATAAACCAAGCCAGGCCCTTCTCCAGGGAGTTTTGCAGGAGGGACAGACTGGAGTTTGAATCCAATAGTGCTGCTTCTAGAAATGGGATCTTGGATGGGTCACATAGCCCCTGCGCATGGCTCTCTCATCTGTACACTGGACCCTGTGAGGACATGTCTGTGCTGAAAAGTCCTCCTGTTTGTCCTGGTCCTGCTGCCAGACCCCTGTTTTCATGTACCCACTCAGGGAGAGATTTACCCTGTGGAGATAATCTACCAGCTTCACAGCACCCATGTCTACAAAGCAATGAGTACTACAGCTCTAGGCTTGCTGTCTGGAACGCGGGGCAGCACAAGGAGAAAAGGAACAGCAAGGGAAGATGTTGTAGCGAATGCATTCCCAGTGCTGCAAAACAAAATCAAGTTCACCCACTCATTGCTTTTGAGCTCACCAGTTTTAAGAACTATGCTTCTATGGCCCCCAAAATTGTATCACATTACAAAAGGGGACAGAAAGGGGCAGCTGGTGCTGCACTGTGGGGAGGAGGGTGCTGGGTTGGTGCTGTCACAGGCTGATCCAGCCCTGACCTATGTTTACTCCTGCTGTCAGGGAACGGCTTCTGCTCAGACAGAAGACAGAACTGAGTCAATGGCCAGCAGTGACTTACTGGGACAGAGGGCTCGTCTCCCATCACCACCCCCGTGGCACCTCTCCTTGCAGGGCCACACTGTCCCAGTCACTGATGCTCAATGCCAGCTCTGGCTTGCACGAGCCAGGTGACAAAAAAGGCTCGCCAGAGGAGAGAGCTGCATCTACACACAGCCTGCCCACCAGAACCGCAGCCCCCCAAACCCCCAACTCAATGGGACAAGGAAGCCCCACCAAATACTATCCCAGGCCCACTAGTTTTCACTACCCCACACCCCACTGAGCAAGCAAGCAGCCAGTCCCCTGGACCTCATTCGGGTGGTGCCACCCACTGTGCAAACACAGTCCCACAGCCCTGCACGCTAAGCTTTCAAGGCGGGAAGAAGCAGCCCCCATGAGGAAGAGGGATCTAGAGACATGCTATCCCCATGGCAGGCACAGGCCACCACTGGGGCACCTGATATGAGATGGCCTGGACCAAGCTATGTTCTAAGTGCAAAATACACAGTAATTTCAAGACTTAGAATACACACCAAAAAAAGCTGTTCATAACGTTTTAATCACACATTGAAATGCTAGGATTTTGGCTATACTCAGTTAAATAAAATATATTACAAAAACTTTTCTCACATGCTTCTTTTGACTTTTTTAACATGGCTACTAGAAATGCTGATATCACATGTGGCTCATGTGCTAGTCCCACCAGCAATCACCTCGTATACCTCATTCTGTCTCTGTAACTGATGGAGCATTTTTTGGTTTTACCCTGAACGTGAGGTCCACAGGGGACTTGGGTCCCTGCAGAGTTGGGACCAGGCATGGGATGCCCTGAGCTCTGGGCAGTGTCTTTTGCAGCCCGGGAGAGGTGTGGAAAGAGGACTTACATCTTCACAGGAAGGCACCTGCCACCTAGCGCCCCAGGGAGCAGAGCTAAGACCAAAGGCAATTTGATGAGAAAACTTCAGTTGCTTCAATAAAAACTAGCCCATCTGTAACAGTCCAAGGTGCCAAGCCTCCAAAGAAGCCCCTCTACAAGTGCCCAGCAACTGGATGATATAGGTCTTCATGAAATGGTTTCATGAAGTGTCACCAGTAGGACAGTGGGAAAAGATAACCGAAATTTCACCCCCAGAACTTTTGCCCTGCTCAGAAAAAATGCTTTATTGCCACAGACCACTCCAGCCTGAGGCCAAGAGTGTGAGAGGAAAGGAAACAGCACAGGAACTGATGCCCCTCTAACTGGGGGAACTCGGCCAGGAGGCCCTGCCACCAAATGGCAGGCAGAGACTCGACTCTGAGATGTGGAAAGCCAAGACACACTCTGCCCCTGAGAACTCCAAATGTTTCTACCTCCAGCAAGCAGTCACTATGAGTGCCACAGAAGTTCACTTGGGATCGATCATTCCCACCACCAGGATGAGGGCCAAATGAACGCTAACAGGGCCTCAAGACTCCACAACTTGGCCCATCCTTATAGGGGTATATTACTCAGCCATGAAAAGGAATGAAGCACTGACACTTGCTATGTGGATAAAACTTAAACATGATGCTCATTGAGAGAAGCCAGATTCCATTTGTGTGAAGTATCCAGAATAGATAAGCCCACAGAGACAGGAACTAGGTTAATGGTTGCTGGGGGCAGGACAGGTGAATGGAAGTGACTGCTGACAGGGACAGAATTTCTGGAAGTAGATGAATATACTTATGTATTATTCTCTAGTTTTGTAAGATGTCACCATTGGGGGAAACTGGGTAGAGAGAACATGGGTTATCGCTGTATTATTTCTTATGGCTACACGAGAATCCACGATTACCTCAAACAAAAAGTTTCAGAAAAAAGGATGGAACTCCCAGAGAGAGACTGGGGAGGAGAGGGTCTTCTGTAGCTCTGTCTTCTCCTCCCTGGAGAATGTTCAAAGTTCCTGGGCTCCCTCTGGCTCTCTCTAGCACCTACCCATCAGGACCAGAGTGCGGAATAGGCATTTGGATCTTAGGGACCAGAGTACAAAAACTCAGTCACATGTGGAACTCCAAATTTTTTTGATCATCCCTTCCCCTTTTAATCAGCTAGTTCGCCCACACAAAGCCATGGGAGGGTTAATCTGCCTTTCACCTGAACTCGGTTTAGGCAGGACTCACACAGGCAGAGGTCAGATCAGAAAATATCTTCTGAGTCACAGGATGGCTGGCTCACTTGGCCTGCCCACTCAGCTACTACTCACTGCCAGCTCAGAGGGCACTCATCAGAGAACTGTGGGCTCCCAGTAGGAAGCCGAGGGTGGAGACAGTCATGCTGAGGTTGCTATCCCTGTCCACAACCTTACTAAGTCATCCAGATAAAGGGCCCTTGCAAGCCTTCCTCTTGAAGATTCTTGCCCTGCCACCTGGCAACCCAGATGCCATTTACTCCCTTCTGAATTGAGACCTGGTTTCCCACCCAAGAAGGGCCACTCTGCTTTAGAAATGATGCCACCGTGAACTGCAAGTGGGTATCAGAAACTCAGTCACTAAAAGAACAGAATGCACTGGGCCTCCCACTCACGTCTGTCAATTGCACAAGTCAGTTTCCAAGGCTGGACAGTTCTAAGTGTGGCCTGTTGTGGCTGTTTGCACTTCCACCTACAGATGCCCCGCCTAGGAGAAGTCACCCACACCTCCCCTGGGGGGGCAAAACTGGCAGCTCCTTTCTCTGGAACCTCAGCTGACCCTATATACAGGGGCACTATAACTCTGCTAATTTTTGTGTTTATACATGACTGACTCTCCTTCATCTGTAAGTTTCTTGAGAATAAAAACAGTGTCTACTGCCCTCTGTGCTCCCCAGGAATGCTATGAATTTTCAGGAGGTGCTAAGAAGGAATGAATCAGTGAACAAGTAAGCTCAGTCATTACAAATGTGTGGTCACATGAGTAATCTGACCTTTCAAAAAGTGAAGCTTCTAAAGTAGTGCATTTTCTTCATGTATTCATCATCAAGTCATCACAAAACATGAACTCTGTAAGTACTGCCCCCTCATTTCCCATAAAAAGCAAAATTCCTCAGTAGGGAAACGGAAGGTTGACAGACATCACTGCAAAGCTGTATGGTTGTTTTGAGCCCTGGCAGCTGGCTGAGAATTTCACTGGGATGGCCTGGCAGTGGGACAGCCACACCAGGGAGAGGCCTGCTGACATCAGGCAGCGCTGCACCTGGCCAGGGTGGCACACCCCCACCCCCAGCCAAATGAGGCTGGGGCCAGCAAGGGAAAGATGCTCTACAGTTCAGAGTCCCCTGCCACTAGAAAGCTAGGTCCCAACTCAGGAGGCTTTACGTACAAAGATTACAAATCCCGATGGGCTTGCTCCACCCTGAATAAAAGCAGACGATGGTAACAACATGAGTGTCTTTGGGTATATTTTCACCTTAGTATGAAATTCCTGGATAATGGGTCATGGTAGGTTTAACTCTTCCCATGCTCAAAAAATACCAATTTGTAAGGTGCACAAATGTTGCTTAACATACACTTGGCACAGCCCACCCACACCGCAGCCCTGCTCCTGAGTGTTTCCCAAGAGAGGTGAAACTCAAGTTCACATAAAAACCTGAGCACAGATGTTCAGAGCAGCTGTAGTTGTAATCCCCCCCCCCCCCCCCCCGACTGGAAATATCCCAAGTATCCTGCCTCTGGTAGCCTAATGGATCAATGGAACACTGGGATAGAACAGCAAGAAAAAGGAGTTGCTTTTTATATCTGCTACAACATGGATGACTCTCAGGTATGTTTTACTGAGTGGAAGTAGTCAGAATCAAAATGCTGTTTGCTGTTGAGTTTATTTATCTAACTTTCTGGAAAAGACAAAACTGTAGAGACAGAGAGGAGGTCAATGATTGCCAGTTGGTGGCAAAAGGGAGCAGAAGGGACATTGAGGAATGACGTGATTGCTATGCAGCCTAGTTGCCACGAATCTGTCAAAACCCCTCGAACTGCACACTTAAAAAAGTGATCTGTGCCACTAACGATAAAAAAAATAATTAAATTTTAAACAATTCACTAGGCAGCCACAGAGGCTGGTGGGAACGGTTGGAGCTTTGGAGGTTCTCCTCATCCTGTTTCCTGTCGCTTCCACTGTCTCCCTGTCCTACCCACTGCTCAAGCCGCCTTCGAGATGCAAGCCAGAGCTGCCCAACCGGAAAAGCCAGAGCCGGGCTCGACCTCGTCTCTGGGTGCGGGATGAGCAAAACTCCAAAGCACCAGTGTGAGAGACAGGCTGGAAACCACGAAATCCTCCCACGACACCGGCTCCCGGGCGGTCCCTGCGTCCTGACCCCGCCCCGGGCGCGTCGTTTCCAAAAACTGACACACTCCGAGGGCTCGCGGGCTTCCCCACCGGGTCCCCTGGAAGCTCCGCCCCCGCCCACAAGACCAGCGCGCGAAAGGACGCCCCAAAGACGCCTGCCCAGGGCGCCTGCTGCGCTTTCCCTCCCAACGGCACAGTGCCCGGCCAGAGTACGGACGCAGGGACAGTAACACACACACCGCACACAAGGGCGAGGAACCAAGACCCCCATACCGCATTGTGCATTTCTAAAATCATCCAGGGGACGCCTCTGTAAATTTCCGCTCGGCCTGTCATTTTCCAAGGGTCACTCAGGATTGGGGGGCAGAAGGCCTCATTTGCAAGGGTCCGACCAGCCTACCCACTCAAGATTAGGGGGACAGAATGCCTCATCTGCAAGGGTCCGGCCAGCCCACCACTTAAGATTACTGGACAGAATGCCTCATTCCGGTCCGGCCAGTCCTGCCTCTTAAGATTAGGAGAGCAAACTGCCTTAAAAAAAAAAAAAAATCCTACACAGGGAGAAAGAAAAGATGCCCTCAAAAATAAAAACAAAGCTCACTGACAGCTCAAAGAATAAACTACCAAAAGAAAGAAAGAAACCCTGAATGTCAAAATATGAAACACGGGAAAGCAAGTTCACCGACCGCCCTGACCGCGGTCGGGGGCAGTAGGGGACCAGGGTCCCAGCCCTGCACAGGCAACGACAGCCCGGGCTCAGGAGCCCCTCAGAGGCGCAGGGTTCCCGCTGCCTACCCTCAGCGCAGGGGCTGAAAACCGCGGCGGAGACCTCCAGCAGGCAGGAAAGGGGGGGTCCCCAGGAGTGTTTTTGGAATTGAGTCGTGCGGTTGCTCGGTGGGCCCCTAACGCGCCGCGCAGGGCGGGGGTCCCGGGGAAAGGGGCGGAGGGAGGGGAGAAGAGGGCGGTACTCACGTAGACCGGCAGCGGCCACGGGTAGACGGCGGGCTCGGCCCCCACGGGCGACTTGAGCCTCAGCTCCAGCTTCTCCCCCATGTCGGCGCGCGCGGCAGTCGCACCATGCTAGTCGGGCGGTTGGGGGAGGGGCGGGGCGCCGCCGGCGGGGGCGGGGCGGTAGAGTGAAGTAGGGCGGGAGGGAGGCTGAGGGGAGGGGGCCTGGCCTGGGCCTCGGCCGCAGCCGCCGCCGCCACCGCTGCGCTCCCGTCCGGCCCCCGGCTCCCTCTTTGTAGTCACAGGACCGGGGCCTCCAGCGCCGCCGCCATCTTGGTCCGGCGTGAGGCGAGCACAATGAGCCCGGGACCGGGCCGAACCACTCTACACGCGCGCGCGGGGGTGGCCGGCGCGATGCGGCAGCGCGCGCCCGCTGCCCCGCCCGCTGCGCCGCATGCGTCTCCCCTGCCGTCCCGCTCCATGGACTCTCCCGCACGAACGCACGCACGCGCGTCCTCGGCTGCCCCCGGCGGCCCCAGCCAGCTGAAGCGGGCACCTGGGGAGACCCTGCGGGGTATAGGGTTGGGTGTTCGAGCCCCGCCCTTGAAAGGAGGGGACAGCCTCCCCCGCCCCCCGCAAAATTAATCCATAATTCGTTATTACATATGATCGCCGGAATCCAGGCCTTCGCTCCAGCTCGAAGTAGAGAACTCGCTCAACCGGAATGCCGCTAATTGAGCATCTGCTAGGCCCAGACCGTAGGCACTCAATGCTAGCAAGGGAGAAGTAACCTACCTACCCCATGGCTGCCGGTTTAACTGACAGTAGTCATGGGGAAAGATAAATGTCACAAATGCCAAGGGATAGTTAATCTTTTTGTTTGCTGGGCCAGGCTTCAAGCCCCCAAACTTTATCTCAGATGTAGCCCCTAGGTATTTTTCAGATGAGATTAACACTGAAACCAGCCGGCTTCGTGCAAAGGAGATTGTGCTGCCGTAATGTGGGTGGAACTTACGAGAAAATTAAGTTTCCTAGAAAGAGGGAACTCAGCTTCTAACAGCCTGAGGACTCCAGCTGCAACATCAGCTCTTCCCCGGGTTCCCAGCTGCGGGCGCGCACTGGAGATTTCTGACATGATGGCAGCACCGTAAGGTGAGCCAAAACCTTGACATAAAACTCTATAAATGTATGTGTTTAATAGTTTACACGTGTATACATAGCAAATATGCACACGTTTATGAGTGCGCATATATAGTGTATATGTAAACGTGTGTATACAGTATGTGTGTGTGTGTGTCATGCACATATTGCATTGTCCCAAAAGTCCGTTGCATTTTTTCCGTAAAAGATATATTTTTAATTGTCACCAATAATTTTATTGATTTGGGTATTTTGAGTGTGTCAGCTATCTCCCACTATTGGTTTCTAGTGGGTAGGGGCCGGGGACTGGAAACATCTTCCAATGCATAAGACAGCCCCACAGCAAAGAATTATTTGACCAAAGTGTCAGTAGTACCAAGAAACTTTGCAAACCACTTTTAACGTGGTCGGTCAGTCATTCACAGCACCTTTTCCATACACTGCGCAAATCTTTGTGTTTCAGTTGCGTTTTTACCTTTTCTGAATAAAGCACGATACACTAAAAATATTGCATATTTTCTTCCATCTTCAATATTAAAATGGCTGCTGAATAAAATTCACCAATTTTTATAACTTTTTTTAATGCACGCTGAATGACAGCTGTCACAATGTAATCTAACAAAATTATTTTGAATAAAGACAACTAAGCAATACTAGAGCCATTGTATGGAAAAAATGTAACAGACTTTTTGGCCAACGCAATAAAAATACTATATATACACACCTATACATATATTTATATGTGTGTGTATATAATACATAGCTATATGTGTGTATATTATACACATAAATGTATATATCCACACCCATATATTTATATGTACTGTATATATACTATAGTATATATAAAGTATATATGTACTTTATACACATCTACATAAACATATATAGATATATGTATAGTATATATGTACGTGTACATATTATATGTGTATTATATATGTGTATACATATTGTATATTATACAGCCATACTTATATATAGGTGTGTATGTGTATTGTATGTATGTACATAAGTGTGTACACACACACACACATTCCATGGTTTCTGTTTGGACAGCCTAACTAACACAGCCATCTGACTGACAATTGAGCACAGCTCTGTGCCAGCTATATATTTATATATCTATGTATATACATTGTATACATGTACGTGTATGTGACTATATTATATATGTTATATATGTATGTTGGCTCTGTGTAGCTAGGGAGCCAACCACTTGTCTTTTCAGTATCTCACCTAAGTGTCACAATTGCCCAGGAGGACAGGCGATGTTGTTCTTCCTAGGGGAAGGTGCCTGAGGGCCAGAAATGTTCAGCAAATTACCCAAGTTCACACAGACTTAAGGTGGGAAGGCGGAGAGTGGAGCCTTGAGGAGTTCTGACAGCAGCACACACACTCCTGTGGGTGATTCTCACACATTGCTGAGGGAAAGGGACCAGATCTGAAAGAGGAGATGTGGTCGTTTCCATTTGTGGGAAGCCCCAACCAAGGTCCACTGACTGAGAGGTTAGAAGTCTGGATGGTGGATACCAAGCGGGGGTGGGTGGTTACGCAGAGATGTTCACAGCCAGGAGTGGTTCAGCTTTGTGAGTCAAGAACGGCCTGGGAGGTCCTGGAGGGAGGGGCTCGTGCCCTGTCCATTCTCAGTACCCTCTTTTCCAGCCTGAGACACCCAAAACTCGTAGCCACCCCTCTTCCTACCAGGGAGGAGAGTCAGTCGTTTGGACTCCCAGGTTCCCGGGCTCCTAGGCTCCCAGGCTCACAGGCTCCCCACACTAGGAGCTATTTTAAGCTTTCATCCCATAAGACACAGCAGCAGCTGGAGCCAGTAGCTCAGGAAACTCCCTCTCCTCTTCCTTTACTTCTCTCCCTTCCTCCTTCTCTCCTCTCTCTTCTCTCTCTCTCCCCCGACTTTCTTCCGTCCTCCTCCCAGATCTCTCTGTCCCCATCCATATCTCTTTCTCCCCCTTTCCTCTTTCATCTCTCCCCCATTCCTCCCTCCTCCTCTATGTCTCCTTTCCCCCACTTTCTGCAGAGAGACCCCCAGGGTCCTCTCAGACCCTAGTTCAGGCAGCCAACCAGAGAGTGGCTCACAGCAGCCACTGCTGTCCAAACCCTCCCCATGTGCACTCCTACCCCCCATATGAGGGATATCAAAGCAAGCCCTGGCCTGGTGGGACTTTGGGCCCAGTACTATCTACATGTGCTGTTCCCCTGTACAGAACATTCTTCCTCAGACTCCGCCCTCTGGTGTCACTTTCACTCTCCCCTCAGTTTCTCCAGAACCTTCCTGTACCTCCCCCAAACAAGGCGATCCCCCAGGAAATACCTTGTACCCCCTGTACCACCAGAATTCCAGCGCTGGCCTACCCTTCCTTGCCTGGGTCCTTGGGTAAATCACTTAAGCTCTGACAAACAGCCGCAGCTCAGTCCTGATATCAGGATGTTTGTGAGGGTTGAGTGAGATAATGTAGAAAGTGCTAAAACAGTGTCCGGTCAGTAGAGGTTATTTACTGTCACTCTTGCTGTTGCAGTTGTTATTACTGTTAGGTAGGGCGACCAACCATCCCAGTAATCCAGGGAACCTCTTGGTCCCAGGCAAACTGGATGGTCAGTCAGTCCATTTAAGATTAACCCTTTGCTTGATCTTCCCACACAGCTGGAAAGGACATCTCCTCCTTCCTTCCTTCCTTCTTTCTAACCCTTTATTCGTTCATCCATTCACACCTTTGTTCAACTCTTTATTCAGCTAATGTTTATTAAGCACCTACAACATAGTAGACACTCATCCTGGTGTTGGGGACATAACAGCCAAGAGAGCAGTTGAGAATCCCTGTCCTCACTCCTGTTCTAAGAGAGGGCAGTGAACAATGAACTGGCAAGATGTAACTTGTTCCATGGAGGCGATTACAGGGAGCCTCTAACGTTACAGGGAGCCTTAAAGCAGGGGAAGGGGTGGAGGGAGGGACAGCTTTCAGTGCAGGCACTGACCTTAAAGGGACTGACATTGCCCAGGGCCATGCTGGCAGCTTCAACACAGCTGTTTTCACCAGGATGACTCTGCTCCCTGGGGGATACTATGCAATGACTGGAGACATCTGTAATTGTCACAAATGAGGGTACTCCTGGCATCCACTGGGTGTGGGTCAGGGGTGGTGCTCAACACCCCACAGTGCTCAGGACACCCCCACAGGGAATGACTCAGCCCCAGCGTCAGCAGTGCCAAGGGAGGCCCCGCTGTCATTTTTCTGACCTGTTGGTTCCTTCAGAATCCATGAGGGCAGGGACTCTATCCTGTTCCCCTCTGCGTCCTGAGATGTCCTGGAAAGGGGCAGCGGGGTGGGATTCAGACAAGCTTTGTGGACAAAGCGACAAACACCATGCAGATCCCGCCTACCACTCAGAGCTGGAGTTCTGGGACTGGCCCCCCGCTGCGATGGTCTCTGCGGCCCTCGACTCATCTCTTTCCCAAGTACTTCCTCTCATCATTGTCACTGTCCCATCACAGGTTGAGCTCCCCGAGACTCTGAGAATGAGGGCTTGAGTGCAGGTTGTTGATTTGAGAGGTGCAGACAACAACGGCATGGTGCGGCAGGTGGGGAAGAGGAAGAGAAGGCACCGAAAAAGACTGCTTCTCCTGCCAGCTGCCACAGGGGGCAGTTGGATCTTCACCATTAGTGGGGCTGGGTGCACACATCTCGGAATTAGCCCACCCTAGAGGCAAGGGGACTAGGGTACTACACCAAAACCTATCAATTTTGGAGGGTGGGTTGAATGGAAGCATGAATTCCCAGGCACTTCCGGCCGGCACAGTCCTGGACGTGTCCTCAGGTACAAGACACTGATGCTGGCTATTGGACTCTCAAAACAGTCATGTCCAACAGAAAAGGCCAGGGCACTGGCCATGTCAGAATCAATCCCTAAGTAACCTGGCTCATCCTGTCCTGTGGCTCTAAGGACTTACAGAGGTGTCACACTTCCCCCATGGTTTTATTCTCCAGCTCCAGAGCAGACCCCCTGCTCACAGCCCACACCCGCCCAGGGGCTGGGAACATTCCATTGTTATTGCTTTTAAGATGCATACATCCAGATATAAATAATGTGAAGATGAAAAGAATCCCAGGCATGTTCAAATCAAGGAAATAACAGTATTATCTTTGTTCAATACACTTTACCAAAGAAGTAATAAATATTGGACTGAGTGTTCCTATGCCTACAAACCCTGCACCCAGTTCCCTTTATTTGTAGCATATCACATTAGTATGATACATTCGTGGATACTAAAGGACCAATCCTGATACATTATTATCAACTAAAGTCCAGACTTTATTTGAATTTTCTTAGTTTTCCCCTAACATCCTTTTCTGTCCTAGTCTCCTCTGAGCTATGACAGTTTCTCAGACTTCCCTGGGTTTTGATACCTTGAAAGTTTTGAGGAGTACTGCTCAGACATTTTGTCCCTTAATTTTTTTGTGATTTTTTTTCTTCTGGTGTTTCTCTTATGGTTAGACTAGAGTTATGGGATATGAGGAGGAAGACCCAAACAGATAAAGTGCTCTTCTCATCGGATCGCACGAAGGGTATACGCCATCAACAGGACCTGTGACTGATGGTGTTAACCTTGATCACCTGGCCACTATTGTCTATTTTTTAAGATTTTACTTACTTTTAGAGAGAGGAGAAGGGCGAGAGAAGGAGAGGGAGAGAAACATCAATGTGCAAGAGAAATATCAGTTGGTTGCCTCTCATCCGCCCCAAGCTAGGAAATCAAACCAGCAACCTTTTGGTCCACAGATCAGCACTGAATCCACTGAGCCACACCAGCCAGAGCACCACTATTACCTATGAAAGCATGGGGGACATTCCCCTCCTCCAAAGAGCCAAAAGTAAAGAGACTGACAATATCTGGTATCGGTCAGGATGGAAAGTTACTAGAACTCCAATGCTTTACTGGTAGGAATGCAAATGGAGCAGCCATGTTGGACAACTGTTTGGCAGGACCCACAGGAGCTAATTACATGCACTCTGTGTTGAAGCAGTTCCCCTTGTTGGGGGGAACATCCGAGAGAAATGAGTGTCTAAGTCACCACTGAAAGAGGTTCATTAGAATGTTCTCCATGGCTTTATTCATGATAGCTGGCAACCAGAAACAATTTCAATGTTCTTCCAAATCAGAATGGGTGAATAAATTGTATCTTCATACAAAGGGACATCACACAGCATTTAAGGAGAGAATTACTGACACATGCACCAGATTGGATGAGTCTCAACCATAGTGGTTAGATGAAGAGGCAGTCAAACACACAAAAAAACAATACTTACTTTATAACTCCGTGTATACAAAGTTCAAAAACAGGAAAAACTAATTAGTGATGTTAAGTTAGACAGAGGTTGTCATCGCTGGGGGGTGTTGACTGGGAAGGGCCATATGGGACTTCTTGGGGGACAGGTGTGTTCCACATTATGGTCCAAGTGGCAGTTACTTGGAGAGAAAGGGATAAAATTTATTAAGTATTCACTTGACATCAGTGCATTTGTGTCCTTTTTGTTTGTATGTCACCCCTCAAATAATAATTTAAAAAAAAGAATAACATAAAACTAGGTCTATGTTGGTGGGAGTGTGAAATGGTTTGCTATTGCGGAAAACAGTCTGACAGTTCCTGGAACAGTTAAACATAGTTAAACCATATGATCCACTGATTCTATGCCTAGGTATATATCCAAAAGAATTGAAAACAGGGACTCAATACTGTAAACCAATGTTTGTAGAAGCATCATTCACAATACTCAAAAGGCAGGAACACCTCCAATTTCCATCAACAGATGAATGGATAAATAAAATGCGGTCCATCCACACACTAGAATATTATTCAGCCATAAAAAGGAAGAAGGAAATTCTGACCCATGCTACGACGTGGATGAACCTTGAGAATGTTAAGCTCAGCGACATAGCCAGACACAAAGGATAGATGCTGTGGGATTCCACTCATAGGAGGCCGCTAGAGGAGTCAAACCT